>NC_086101.1:19914050-20556550 GCF_963921235.1 Mobula hypostoma | reverse complement strand
GTCCTTATAAATCCACTATTCCTTTAACAGAGTCAAAGGTCCTCGAACGTTATGACCAAATACAAGTTCAAATGGACTAAAGCCTAGTGATCCCTGTACTGCTTCTCTTACTGCGAATAAAATCAAATGAACTCCTTCATCCCAATCCTTCTCATTTTTAACACAGATTGTCTTAATCATTGTTTAGAGGGCAGAATTGAATCTTTCTAAAGCCCCTTGCAATTCTGGATGGTACGTAGACGACGCAATCTGCATGACTCCCAATTCATATACTACCTGCTGGAAGAATCCGGATGTAAAATTACTTCTTTGATCAGACTGGATTTCTTCAGGCAAACCAAATAAAGCAAAAAACTGTATGAGAGCCTTTGACACAGTTTTAGCTTTGATATTTCTGAGAGGTATTCCCTAGGGAAATCTTGATGCGGTACACTTGTTAGTTAGCAAATACTGATGGCCAGCTTTAGAATTTGGCAATGGGCCAACGCAATCCACAATAAATTTGGAAAAGGGTTCACCAAAGGAAGGGATAAGCTGCAGTGGGGTTACTGGTGTGACCAGTTTAGGTTTACCCACAACTTGACAAGTGTGACAGGTTCGACAAAAGGTCACACACTCTTTTCTCAAATTAGGTCAGCAAAATTTTTTCATAACCTTGTTTACAGTTTTATTCACGCCAAGATGGCCACCTATAGTCATACTATGGGCCAAAGTTAAAATATCTTTCCTTTAGACTTTAGGAACTACAACTTGGAGAACAATTGCCCACTCCTCACCTGCATGTATCTCAGGTGGCCTCCACTTCCTCATTAACACTCCATGTTCGATATAATATCCTACTGGCACTTTCTTAATCATCATCTGAGAGAGCTTTTTCTTTTAAAGCTTCAATTTCAGGGTCTCGGTTCTGTTCTGTTACAAACTCCTTCCTCGGCAGAGATAAATCTTTCTCGTCAGAGTTAATACCTGGATCCTGGTGAAAGAATGAAAGCAGAAAAGTCCCTGACGCGTCATCAAAACCCGAATCCCGATTTTGGCTACCATGGGTAGTAGAATCATGCTGCACAGAACTATCTGCATTGGCTGACTTCTTAGCCATACTTCGAGTTACTGCGCAGGAAGGATAAATGTTAAAATCCATCTGTGCGTCATCAGTGGTTGGCTTAGTTGTCAACTGCACTGCAGGAACAACTTTACCATCTGCTAGGTCATTCCCTAACAGCAAAGAAACATCTTCCACCGGGAAACTGGATCATAGTCCTATCTTAACAGGTCACGAAACCAACCCTGTGTTATGGTCCGGATCGGGGTCCCTTTAAATTTACTTTGTTTATGTTACGATCCGGACCGTTGATTCCTTGTTTTCCGTGTCCCTCTGCCTTGGTGATTGGAGGCAATTTACTCTCGGTTGAACCAGTAGTTTATAGTCTCTGGCTTTCAGCCGTTCGGCGGGAGAGCGTTTGCAAAGTCACCAAAGGTACTGCGTGCCAATGTCACCTGGCCGGAGCAAGCCTAGTCTCCGCCCGAAGCGAGTGCCGGTAATTCGCCTTTCCTCACCGGAGCAACCCTGTCAAGTTACCTCGCCAAAGCGAGCCTGCAAAGTTTCCTCTCCGAGGTGGGTCCGTCAGTTTACCCACCGGAGGGAAACAAGTACCGCTGTCTACTGTTCCCGGGCCGAGTCATGAACTCGCCACGACCCGGAGGCTCCAAGTCAAATCCTGGAACTGGCGGCACCCGAGTTCAGAGTTAAGTCCCTACCCTAGCGGCACCCAAGTTCCGAGTCAAGACCTGGCCCTGGCGGCACACAAGTTCCGAGACAAGTCCTGGTCCAGGCGGCACCCAAGTTCCGAGTCAATTCCTGGTCCTGGAGACACCCAAGTTCCGAGTCAAGTCCTATCCCTGGCGGCACCCAAGTTCCGTGTCAAATCCTGGTCCTGGCGGCACACAATTTCCGAGTCAACTCCTGGCCCTGGCGGCCTGTGATTCCTGTCCTACCCCCCTGTCTGTATCCCTTCTCTGCCCCTGTCGATCCTCGCCCTCGTCTGCAGCCCTCGCCTGCACCTCGGTCTAGTTCTATCGCAGGAGCTGGACAGGTACTGTCTGGTGTCCTTTAGCGTTGGTCTTGTCTTGTCCTCGCCTCCGTGAGGTAAGTCAGGCCATCTTGCCGTTGCCCCGCGGGGTGTCCTGTCTAGTCGTGTCTTGTCCTCGGCTCCGTGGGATAAGTCAAGCCGTCTTTCCGTTGCCCCGCGGGGGGCATGAGTCCCGGCCCTATGTCCTGTACCCAAGGAGGGGCCCCGGCTCTCTGTTCTGTATGTGAGTCCCGGCCCTATGTCCTGTACCCAAGGAGGGGTCCCGACTGTGTTCTGTGTATGTGTCCATAGTTCCATGTACCTGCTCTCCCAAGCCAGAGGCTCTGTGTTCCCATGTTTCTCCTCTCCCTAGCCCATGTCATGTCCTTGCCTCATTCTGGGGTCCGAGCCCGAGGCAAGACCCAGGTACTGCGTCCTTGCCCAGTCTCTGGCTCGGAGACCATACACTAGCCTCTTCATGACACCTCTAGTTTTGGAATCCGATTCACAGTCCAAGCCCAGACCCTTGGTCCCAGGCTAGTCTTAGTCCTGAGTCCTTGTCCAGTTCGCTGCTCCTACTCCTGCCTTGCTCTCCTGGTATCGAACAATAAACTAAATTTAATTAACCTCACAAGATGTGCCTTGCATTTGGGCCCACCCTTGCTCCCAATGCCCCCCCCCACCCATCCATTGTGACACTCTGACTCTAAAGTTACCTTGTGCAGCGGCACAGAAACAATGCCTTCCCCAATGCTTTTAATAATACTTACCTCACTAGTGTCAGTCTCATCACTAAACATTAGAGCACTGTCCAATATAAATGACTGAGAAGCCCCAGTATCTCGAAGAATTTTCACTGGTACCGGGGTAGTC
Organism: Mobula hypostoma; assembly: GCF_963921235.1. Classification (NCBI taxonomy): domain Eukaryota; kingdom Metazoa; phylum Chordata; class Chondrichthyes; order Myliobatiformes; family Myliobatidae; genus Mobula; species Mobula hypostoma. The sequence continues at coordinate 20,553,608 of NC_086101.1, read as the reverse complement.
CCTGCATTCACTGACATAATCCCATCTGACATAAAAATGATCGAATCCCTTCCTAACTCGGTCATAGGCTTTAAGTACAGCCCTTTTCACGATCTCATCATTAGCTGCATCTTCAACTGACTGGGCAGAATAAGCCTGTTGAGGCATACCCTTCATTACACTCTGTAACAGAAGAGGCCAACTAACTTTTGGCCACTGTAAGTTCTGAGCAACCTTTTCAAAATGCTGGAAGTATTTATCAACATCAGCTTCATGAAATAGAAGGACCAATTTAACTTCCCACTGACCACAAACTTCTCAGCGGAGTCAAACGCTGGACCCCTTTGCTGTAGCTTGTCTAACTTCTCTAGCTCAAACCTCCTTTTTCTTTCATTTTCTCTTTCGGCAGCCTCCAGCTGCATTCGTTGTCGTCTCTCTTCAACCTCTACTTCTAATCTAAGTTTCTCTAAATTTATTTGTTCCAGCTTTAACTGTATCTCGAGGTGACCTGGTTTACTTTCAGGAAACAATTCTAACGCCCCCTCTTCAAATGGCTTTGTAAATACGTAGTGCTCGGCTATTCTCCTCTGAACCTCTGGCTTTCTCTAGCCCGCTTTATCTCAGTAAGGTTCAGCTCTTTAGCAATGGCCAGAAAGTCATCCTTTCTGGCATCCCCTAATACCACAGGGGTTGGCGCTTCCTGAAATGCCTCAAAATCCATTGCTGCTTGTTCCCACAAACAAATCAAAAGAGAAGTAGCCACTGAGATCGATAATCAATCGATCAATAAGCTCCAATGCTGTTCATGTCACGGACAAGCCCCCAATTTTGCTACGAACTGTAACGGGTTAAGAAACGAACCAGCAGCAAGAGATTTCACACTGAGCAAGGTTTTAATGTTAAAACCACTATCTTTGTGAGTAACTACTTATCATATAGCAACCGAAACAAGATAAACGGAAGTTAACAGTGTTATGTTGTATGTATGTGTGTAAATATAACTCCTAACTATCGAGATTGGTGGGAAAAGGCTTGGCGGCGCGACGCAGTGCGCGCTGCTCTCCGGTGAAATGACATCGTATTTGTAAGCAGGATGCCGTGCACAATTCTGATTTGATGGAGACAGATGTGAGAAGCACGGAGGAACATCTGGAAAAACGTCTGAAGTGCCCGCTTTGCTGCCGCTGCTACTGTGCGATCGAGAATCTCCGGAGGTAAGGCCCCAAAGTCCTCGGCTTTGCCTGCTGCTGGCGGCCGGGGATTGGTTCGAAGCGCTCGGCAGAGATGGTGCTCGGTGATCGGTGTCGGAGAGCTGGTCGGAGGCTTGAAGTTTTCGGACAACTCAGAGTCGGATTGTGGTCGGGCAATGCAAGGAGTGTTTTCTTCGTTCTCCCGTCTGCGTGAGATGTAGGACTTTCGAGAGACTTTGAAATTTTTACAGCGCCCATGACCTGTTCTTCATCAAGTTATGGTATTGCTTGCACTGTCATAACTCTATATTATAATTATGTGGTTTTGTCAGTTTTTCAGTCTTGATCTTTCCTGTGTTTCTGTGATGTCACACCGGAGGAATATTGTATCATTTCTTAATGCATACATTACTAAATGACAATAAAAGAGGACTGCGTGTCCTCATAATCTAATCTAACTAATCTAGAGTATTGAGATGGAAAAGTAGGAAATTTCAGTCATCCACGTAATAAAATGATGGAGGAGAGATATTTGTAATCCACGTTTTAATGGAGAGAGAAGTTATGTCTGAAGTATTCCACATGTTCCACGCTGGTAACACGAGTTAACAGTCGCCGTAGATCTTGTCCGTCGTCTTGTTCCAAATCCACGCACGAATTATCACCAAAACGACCTGTCACAGGAATATCGTCTTCGAGCGGATACCACACAGCATACCCAAGCAAGGGTTAACACATAAGTAGTCCCACAGGATATCCCAAAATCCGCTCCTGTGGACGATACAAATTGACAGACACATTCGTTGTGCACCATGTGCCGATGTTTAACCCAACCTTTTGGTATTAAAGGAGTTCCAAACCACCATGGCAGTGACCAGGCGAAGTTCCAGCAGCTGGTCTTCTCTCTCCCTCTCTCTCTCTCTCTCTCCTCCGACTGACGCTGTCTCTCTCCCTGTCTGTGTAAAAATCTGAAGCAAACTGCTTCATCCTGTGACTGACATCATAGTGCCGCCTCACTCAGGCGCCCTTAAAGTAACACTCACAATACGACCACAGGCTCGTAACATAGGGTACAGGAACCGCAGTGTACAAAGGCTGTAGTAAATCCAGTCAAGAAGAAAAGAAAAGCGTACAAAAGGTTCAGAGAGCGAGGTAATTTTAGAGACTATGTGATTATAACGTGAACAACAGGAATTCTGCAGATGCTGGAAATTCAAGCAACAGACATCAAAGTTGCCGGTGAACGCAGCAGGCCAGGCAGCATCTCTAGGAAGAGGTACACTCGACGTTTCAGGCCGAGACCCTTCGTCAGGACTAACTGAAGGAAGAGTTATAACGTGAACAGGAAGGAGCTTAAGAAGAAAGTTAGGAGAGCCAGAAGAGGCCATGTGAAGGCCTTGGTGGGCAGAGTTAAGGAAAACTCCAAGGCATTCTATAAGAATGTGAAGAGCAGGAGGATAAGACGTGAAAGAATAGGACTTATCAAGTGTGACAGTGGGAAAGTTTGTATGGAACCGGAGGAAATATCAGAGGTACTTAACGAATATTTTGCATCAATATTCACTATGGAAAAGGATTTTGGTGATCGTAGTGATTACTTGCAGCAGACTGAAAAACTTGAGCATATAGATATTAAGAAAGAGGATGTGCTGGAGCTTTTGGAATGCATCGTTGGATAAGTCGCCGGAACCGGATGAGATGTCTCCCATGCTACTGTGGGAGGCGAGGGAGGAGATTGATGAGCCTCTGGCGATGATCTTTGCATCATTAATGGGGACCGGAGATGTTCCGGAGGATTGGAGGGTTGCGGATGTTGTTCCTTTAATCAACAAAGTGAGTAGAGATAATCCAGGAATTATGGAGCAGTGAGTCTTACCTCAGTGTTTGGTAAATTGGTGGAGAAGATCCTGAGAGGCAGGATTTATGAACATTTGGATAGGTATAATATGATTAGGAATTATCAGCATGGCTTTGTCATGGGCAGGTCGCGCCTTACGAGCCTGACTGAATTTTTTGAAGGATATGACGAAACACATTGATGAAGGAAGAGCAGTAGATGTAGTGCATATGGATTTCAGCAAGGCATTTGATTAGGTACCCCATGCAAGGCTTATTGAGAAAGTAAGGAGGCATGGGATCCAAGGGGACATTGCTTTGTTGATCCAGACTGACCTTCCCACAGAAGGCAAAGAGTGGTTGTAGACGGGTCATAATCTGCATGGAGGTTGGTCACTAGTGGAGTGCATCAGGGATCTGTTCTGGGACCCTTACTCTTCATGATTTTTATAAATGACCTGGATGAGGAAGTGGAGGGATGGGTTAGTAAATTTGCTGATGACAGTAAAGTTGGAGGTGTTGTGGATAGTGTGCAGGGCAGTCAGAGGTTACAGCGGGACATTGATAAGATGCAAAACTGGGCTGAGAAGTGGCAGATGGAGTTCATCCCAGTTAAATGTGAAGTGATTCATTTTGGTAGGTCAAATATGATGTTAGAATATAGTATTAATGTTAAGACTCTTTGCAGTGTGGAGGATCTGAGGGATTTTGGTGTCCGAGTCCATAGGACGCTCAAAGCAGCTGCGCAGGTTGACTCTGTGGTTAAGAAGGCGTACGGTGTATCGGCCTTCATGAATCGTGGAATTGATTTTGTAACTGAGAGGTAATGTTGCAGCTATATAGGACAATGGTCAGACCCCACTTGGAATACTGTCCTCAGTTCTTGTCACCTCACTACAGGAAGGACGTGGAAGCCATAGAAAGGGCGCAGAGGAGATTTACAAGGATGTTGCTTGGATTGGGGAGCATGCCTTATGAGAACAGGTTGAGTGAAATCGGCCTGTTCTCGTTGGAGGGACGGAAGATGAGAAGTGACCTGATAGAAGTGTATAAGATGATGAGAGGCATTGATCGTGTTGATAGTCAGAGGCTTTTTCCCAGGGCTGTAATGGTTGTCACAAGAGGACACATGTTTAAGGTGCTGGGGAATAGGTACAGTGGAGATGTCACGCGTAAGTTTTTTACTCAGAGAGTGGTGAATGTGTGGAATGGGCTGCTGGCAACGGTGGTGGAGGCGGATACGATAGGGTTATTTAAGAGACTTTTGGATAGGTACATAGAAAAAGGAGCATAGAAAAATAGAGGGCTGCGGGTGACCCGAGTAATTTCTATGGTAGGAACATGTTCGGCACAACTTTGTGGACCGAAGGGTCTGTATTGTGCTGTAGGTTTTCTATTTTTCAATGTTTTTTTACGATACGTATCTTTGTCTCCTTTGTCTATCCTGCATGTTATTTCTGTAAAGAATTCACACCGATTTATCAAGCACCATTTCTCTGAACTAAACCATGCTGACTACGGCCTGTTTCATCATGTGCCTCCAGGTACCCCGAAACCACATCCTTAACAATCTTCTCGAACATCTTCCCAACTACGAGATCAGACTAACTGGCCTATAATTTTCTTGCTTCTGCCTCTTTCTCTTCTTGAAGTGTAGAGTGACTTTTGAAATTTTCCACTCTTTCACAACCATTCCAGAAACTAGTGATTGTTAAAACATAATTGCTAATAGCACCACAGTCTCTTCAGCCACCACTTCCAGCACTCTGGGGTCCATTTGCCTGGCCCATTTGACGTACCTGCCTTCAGAGTTTTCAGTTTCCCGATAATCCTCTCGACAGTAATGGCAAATGCACACTCTTCTGAGAACACACTCGAATTTCCAGCGTACTGCTAGTGTCTTCCACAGTGAAGTCTGATGCAAAATATCTATTGCTTCGTTCGCCAGTTCCCAGCCCCCGTTACTACCTCTGCAGCATCGTTTTCCAGATATCCACTCTCGCCGCTCTTTTATACTTTGTACATCTGAAGAAATATTTGGCATCGTCTGTAATGTCATTGGCTAGCTTACTTCCATATTCCACCTTTTCCTTCTCAATGATCTTTTTTAGTTGTCTTCTGTTGGTTTTTAAATTCCTCCAATTCCCTCGACTTTCCACTACATTTTGGACTAATATATGCACTCTCTTTGGCTTTTATGTTGGCTTTGACCTGTCAGCCACGGTTGTGTCATCTTTCATTTAGTGTACCTCTTTCTCTTTGGGATTTAGATATCCCGTTCCTTCTGAATTGCCTCTGGAAATCAAAACACAAACAAGAGAATATCTACAGATTCTGGAAATCGAAGCCACGCACACATACAAAATGCTGGAGGAACTTAGCAGTTCCGGTGGCTTGTATGAGAAAAAGTACAGTGAACGTTTCGGGCAGGACTGGAGAAAAAAAGACGAGGAGTAGATTCAAAAGATGTGGGAGGAGAGAGAGAAAAACAGAGGGCACAGGAGAATCCAGGAAGGGGAGGGTTGAATTAAAGAACTGGGAAATTGATTGGTGAAAGAGCTGCAGGGCTGGAGAACGGGGAGTCGGTTTGGAGATAACAGACAATGGAAGAAAGACAAGGGGGAAGAACACCAGAGGGAGGCGATGGGCAGGCAAGGAGATAAGGCAAGAGAGTGAAATTGAGATGGGGAGTGGTGAAGGAGAGGAGGGGCATTACCGAATGTTCCAGAAATTAATCGAAGTTCATGACATCAGGTTTGAGGTACCTCAGACGGAATATTAGGTGTTGTTGCTCAAACCTGAGTGTGGCCTCATCGCGACAGTAGAGGAGGCAGTGGATCGACATATCCTAACGGGAATGGGAAGTCGGGTTAAAATGGGTGGTCACTGCGAGACCGCACTTCTTTTGGCGGATCGAACGGAGATGCTCACCAATCTACGTCGGATCTCACCGATTTACAGGAGGGAACCCCCCCTTCCCCCAGCCCCACCGTCACTTTCTGTTTTCTGCAGGTACCACCTCCTGCGAGACTTCCTTGACCATTTGTTCTTCCTCACTGACTGCCCTCCCTGCAAATATCCTGGCAAGCAGAACAAGTGCAAAACTTGCCCCTACAACTCCTCCCTCACTACCACTCAAGGCCTCAGGCCTCAAGGCCTCAAGGCCTTCCTGGTGAGGCGACACATCACATCTGAGTTTGTTGGAGTCATGAACTGTGTCCGGTGCTCCCGGTGTGACCTCCTGTACATCGGTGAGACATTCAGAAGGGCAGGTAGATTCCGAGACTGTTTCACCGAGCACCTCCGCTCCATCGGCCAGAAGAAGCGAGGATATCCCAGTGGTAACCCATTTTAATTTATATTCGTTCATATACTTTCTTCAATTTTGTCCGCCTTTTAAATTGCACCTCATCCTGTTGATTGCAACTTTGTTCTGTGTCGGCCTCTCCATGTTAGTGGTCGCACTACACACTGCCTGTGTTAAAAACTAATGACAGCATCCTGATCAGTGTTTACGACTATGCTAAATTATTTTTAACCCTCCAAAACAACACTAGCCAACCTTCTGTCAAGGATATTGGATCTCCTCTGGCTTCGGCGTTACCCACCCTTTTGTACCTTCCATAGAGGAGATGCCAATGATCCATAAACCTTCACCCCTTCCCCCTGCACCAGTTCCACAGCCACGCACCCACCTGATAAATCATCCCAATCTTACCCTTACTAGTGCGTGGCATGTGCAACAATCCAGACTTGACTACCCTGGAGGTCCTGTCTCTCAGCTTGCGACCTAGCTCCCCAATATATCTTTTCAGAACCTCCTCACTTTGTCTTTCTTTCTCATTGGTGGCAATATGGATCAGTATGTCTGGCTGCTCACCCTCCTCCTTGAGAATGCTTTAGAACCGCTCCGAGACATTCCTGGCCCTCGTACATGGGAGGTAACATACAATCCGGATGTCTCTATCACACGCATGGAATCTTATCCCTTTTCCACCGACAATAGAATCTCCTTTCACCACTGGGTTTCTCTTCATTTGTCTGCTCTTCTGAGCCACAGCACCAGGCGCAAGGCTAGAGATCCAGTCACTGTGCCCCTCCCAATAGGTCGTGACGCTCAACTGTATCTAAAATGAAATACTTATTATTGAGGGGAACGTCTACAGGTTTTCTCAGCACTGGCTGTGCTTTGCCCGTTCCCTCTCCTCAGAGTCACCTGGTTACCTGTCTTCTGCAACGTAGGGGTGACTCTGACTATATAGCTCCTATCTATCACCTCCTCATTCTCCCGTATGAGCCGAAGGTAATCGAGTCGTAGCTCCAGTTGTTTAATACGTTCTCTGGGGGATTGCATCTCGGTGCACCTGGTGCAGCTGTGCTTTTTTTCACCCGAGCGAATGGATGTCTCCCAGAATACGCACATCTCACAGAGTACAAACACTGCCCCTGGAACCATTCCCACTACCCCAGTATGCACTAACAGATAAACAATGAACAAATACGAACATAACGAGATACTTCACCTAGCAATACACATAAAAATTGCTGGTGAACGCAGCAGGCTAGGCAGTATCTCTAGGAAGAGGTATAGTCGACGTTTCGGGTCGAGATCCTTCGTCAGGATTAACTGAAAGAAGAGCTAGTTAGAGATTTGAAAGTGGGAGAGGGAGAGGGAGATCCGAAATGATAGGAGAAGACGGGGGGGGGGCGGGGAGGGATGGAGCCAAGAGCTGGACAGTTGATTGGCAAATAGGATATGAAAGGATCATGGGACAGGAGACCTAGGGAGAAAGAAAAGGGGGGGGGGGAGCCCAGAGGATGGACAAGGGGTATAGTGAGAGAGACAGAGGGAGAATAAGGAGAGAGAGAGAAAAAGAATGTGTGTATGTAAATAAATAACGGATGGAGTACGACTGGGAGGTGGGGCATTAGCGGAAGTTTGAGAAGTCAATGTTCATGCCATCAGGTTGGAGGCTACCCAGACGGAATATAAGATGTTGTTCCTCCAACCTGAGTGTGGCTTCATCTTGACAGTAGAGGAGGCCGTGGATAGACATATCAGAATGGGAATGGGACGTGGAATTAAAATGTGTGGCCACTGGGAGATCCTGCTTTCTCTGGCGGGCAGAGCGCAGGTGTTCAGCGAAACGATCTCCCAGTCTGCGTCGGGTCTCGACAATTTATAGAAGGCCACATTGGGAGCACCAGACGCAGTATATCACCCCAGCGGACTCACAGGTGAAGTGTCGCCTCACCTGGAAGGACTGTCTGGGGCCCTGAATGGTGGAGGGGGAGCAGTGTAAGGGCATGTGTAGCACTTGTTCCGCTTACAAGGATAAGTGCCGGGAGGGAGATCGGTGGGGAGGGATGGGGGCGGGGGACGAATGGATAAGTGAGTCGCGTAGCGAGCGATCCCTGCGGAAAGCAGAGGGGGGTGGGGAGGGAAAGATCTGCTTAGTTGTGGGATCCCGTTGGAGGTGGCGGAAGTTATGGAGAATTATATGTTGGAACCGGAGGCTGGTGGGGTGGTAGGTGAGGACAAGGGGAACCTTATTCCTAGTGGGGTGGCTGGAGGATGGAGTGAGAGCAGATGTGCGTGAAATGGGGGAGATACGTTTGAGAGCAGAGTTGATGGTGGAGGAATGGAAGTCACTTTCTTTAAAAAAGGAGGACATCTCCCTCGTCCTGGAATGAAAAGCCTCATCCTGAGAGCAGATGCGGCAGAGACAGAGGAATTGCGAGAAGGGGATGGCATTTTTGCGAGAGACAGGGTGAGAAGAGGAATAGTCCAGATAGCTGTGAGAGTCAGTAAGCTTATAGTAGACATCAATTTATAAGCTGTCTCCAGAGATAGTCTCTAGAAGGGGGCGGGAGGTGTTGGAAATGGACCAGGTAAACTGGAGGGCAGGGTGAAAGTTGGAGGCAAAGTTAATGAAGTCAATGAGTTCAACATGCGTGCAGGAAGCAGCGCCAATGCAGTCGTCAATGCAGCGAACGAAAAATGGGGGACAGATACCAGAATAGGTTTGGAACACAGATTGTTCCACAAAGCCAACAAAAAGGCAGGCATAGCTAGGGCACATACGGGTGCCTATGGCTACACCTTTAGTTTGGAGGAACTGGGAGGAGCCAAAGGAGAAATTATTAAGAGTAAGGACTAATTCCGCTAGACGGAGCGGAGTGGTAGTAGAGGGGAACCGGTTAGGTCTGGAATCCAAAAAGAAGCGGAGAGCTTTGAGACCTTCCTGATAGGGGATGGAAGTATATAGCGACTGGACATCCATGGTGAAAATAAAGCGGTGGGGGCCAGGGAACTTAAAATCATCGAAAAGTTTCAGAGCGTGAGAATAGTCACTAACATAGGAGGTGGGAAGGGATTGAACAAGGGGGGATAAAGCTGTGTCGAGGTATGCAGAAATGAGCTCGGTGGCGCAGGAGCAAGCTGAGACAATAGGTCTACCAGGACCGGCAGGTTTGTGGTCTTGAGTAGGAGGTAGAAACGGGAAGTGCGGGGTGTGGGGACTATAAGGTTGGTAGCAGCTGATGGGAGATCCCCTGAGCGGATAAAGTCGGTGATGGTGTGGGAGACAATAGCCTGGTTCTCCTTGGTGGGGTCAAGATCAAGGGGTAAATAAGAGGAGGTATAAGAGGAGGAGGTACTTTACCTCGCCCAAGCTTATGCCCGATGAGTCAAAGCCACACTAAATACTGGCAAACTTAAAAGATTGGCCGCTTGAAGAATGGCCACTCCGATTACACTTGTGTCGTTTATATTCAGCCTTTTCAAAGAATCCCGCATCTGGCAAGATGGCGCCGTGTACGGCAGCCGTGTTGAGCACTCCGAATTGGCATTGTAATTTTCTGTTTATCTCCCTACTCCCTTCTGCACTTCTCTTTCAAAAAGCTATACGTTGCATCAGGTTGGATCGATTGACTCTTTTGACAGTCGGAAAGACGGCGTTCAATCAACGTGCCTCTTTTATGCCAATGGGAACCCAACTCTCACGAACCACGGGAGGTTCGGCCACCACAACGACATACCGAGGAGCGTGGCAGGAGGCGAGGAAGAAGAGCCAACATTTTAGTTAGGTTAAGACTAGATTGGCCCCGCTTCCTAGCATACTCCTGTCTAACGAAAAGCCGCTGGACAACAAGCTGTGTGAGCCGAGGGCCAAAATCTCCTACCAACGGGAAACACAGCACTGTAACATCTTATGCTTTACCGAAACCTGGATGTCGGAGGAAATACCAGACCAATCCACCGAACCCATCGGATTATTTGTGTTCCGATCGTACAGGTCAAATGATCTCTCTGGGAAAACTAAAGTATTGGTGGGGGTGTGGTTGGCGGGAGTATGTTTAATGGTGAACAAAGCTTGGTGCGACCCAGATGGCGCGTACACACTCAAATCCTTTTGCTCGCCGGATCTGGAGTACCTTATGCTGTGTTGTCGACCTTTCTGGCTGCCTAGAGAATTCACGTCTGTTATTATTACAGCTATGTACATCCCCCCAAAGGCCGATACCAACTTGGATCTCAATGAACTTTGCGAAGCCATCGATAGCCATGAGATCACACAACACGAGACAGCTTTCACCATCGCTGGAGGCTAACCAAGCCTCGCGGACTGGATCTTACCCTAAATTCTGCTAAAACAGCGAGATGAGTACACGGGAGGAAGCAGACTTGACCACTGCTACTCTCAGTTCCACAATGCCTACAAAACATTTCGCCGCCCTTCGTTTGGAAAGCCTGACCATTCCTCCATTTTGCTGCTGCCCGCCTACAGACAGACACTGAAATACGAAGTGGCCATAGTGAAAATAATCGATTGCTGGTCCAACCAGTCAGATTTAATTTTACAAGACTACTTTGATAGCGTCACCTGGGAGATACTTCCAGCTGACAACTTCTCTGAACGCACGGAGGTGGTGACAAGCTTCATTCGGAAGGGCACTGAAGACATTGTTCCTGAAAAATCGGTCCGGCTGTATCCGAGGAGCTCACGAGATGGCACTATGATTTCTGCAGAACCATCAAGGTGGCAAAACGGGAACATAGGGACAAAATCCAGTCATAACTCTGCGACAATGACACACGCAGCGTATGGCGAGCACTGCTCAACATGGTGGACTTCAGTAGGAAACCCAGCAATACGGCCGACATTGCCGCCTCGCTCCCGGACTAGTTTAATGTGTGTTTTTTTTCTTACGCTAGATTAAAGCTGGGTGGGACTAAATCCGCGGAGACCCGCCGAAGTGACCTGCATCCCAGGACGCGTCGCTAAAGTGTGCAGAAGAGCTATCTGGTGTGCTTACTGACATTTGTAATCTCTCCCTCTTCCAGTTTGTAGTACCCTCCTGTTTTTAGTCATCCATCGTTGTCTCCGTACCTCAGAAAACAAAGTTAGCATGCCTAAGCGCTTGGCGCCCAGTCGTACTCATCTCAATTATAAATAAATGCTTTGAGAGGCTGATTAAAGATGACATCTGCAGTATGCTACCACCCAAACCCGACCTCCAACAATACGCCTACCTACGGAACCGGTCTACCAATGACGCCATAGCCATAGCACTACAGACTGTCCTCACTCACATGGAGAAGAAGGATGCATGCGCTAGAATGCTGTTCGTGGATTACAGTTCAGTACACAACACCCTAAGTCCCTCCAGACTAGACAGGAAGCTCAGAGACCTGCAGCTGAGAGGGTGAGTAGTATCGAGTTCCTCGGTATACACATGGCCGATAATCTCACCTGGACTGTATACATCTGCTTTGCGACAAAGCACACACACACACACACACACACACACACAGACACACACAGACACACACAACAGCGCCTCTTCCACGTCGTGTGACTTGAGAAGTTCGGCATAGGCCCCCAAATCCTCAAGACCTTCTCTCGGGGCACCATTAAGAGCATCCTGACTGGCTGCATCTCCGCCAGGTATGGGAACTGCACCAAACGTGAACGTTGAATACTTCAGAGAGTGGTATGGACAGCCCAACCTATCTGTGGACGTGAATTTCCCTCCGTTTAGGACACTTAGAGCGGCAGGTGCGTAAAGAAGACCTGGAAGATCATCGGGGTCACCAGTCACCCCAATCATAACCTGTTTCAGCTGCTTCCGTCTGGCAAACGGTACTGCAGCATTAAAGCCAGGACCAAGAGGCTACGGAACTGCTTCTCTCTAAAAGCCATTAGACTTTTAAATTCGCATGTCTGTACATTGTGACGGATCATAAGGCAAAGATTTTTTATCTCCTTGTATTCTGGGATGGATGCAAGATTTAAATAAATTCAATCAGTTTTAGCAGACCAACTCCGGTAAACTGCGTTTTAAATCTTGATTGCGAACCGGCCCATACTACTTCTAGAACATCACCACTGGTAGGTTATACAAACAGCTAAATCCCGCCCTGATCGAAAAGGGGACGTGTTAATTAACTCTGAGGTCTGTAACTATTGCATAATTTGTGTCTGCTGGCAATTTTCTGCATTGTTTCTATTCTAATGGATGGGGCGAGTATCTGTGTTGAATGCGATGAGTCAATTTGCAGTTTATACCACTGATGATTGTATAGTAGAATGTTTAAAGTAATGTTTCTAAAGCAACAGAAAGTATGACAGAGTATGTCATTGCATTGATTAAGTTGGCAAAAAAAAAATCCAAACCAATTACTTCTCCTTGGCAATATCGAGACAATAGCGTAAATTGCATTGCTTCGAAATGGAAGAGAATCTAAATTGTAAAGGCGAAGGAATACGGAATTATTTGATGACAATTGAATTATTCCGAAAACGCTTTTAGTTTCATGCATTCACTTCTGCAACTGGATCCTCGATTTCCTCATTTGCAGACCCCAGTCAGTTCGTTTTGCATCAACATCTCCTCAGCGATCAATAACACAGAAGTGTATCTCAAAGTCGTGTGCTTAGCCCCTGCTGTATTCGCTTGACATCTATTACTGTGTGGCTAAGCACAGCTCCGATGCCAGATTGACGTTTGCTGACGCCGCCACCGTGGTAGGCCGAATCAAAAGTGGTGATGAATCAGCATACAGGAGGGCGATCGAAATTAAAGCTGAGCGGTGACATAACAACAATTAAGCGAACAGTACAAGGGTCCCAGGAATCACACCGCCAGGTTCAGGACCCGATCCACTCCTCACGTCATTCTATTTCACTTGCTCCATCACTGGAATTTCCCTACAGCCAACCGATTTTTTTCGGTTATATAAAGAGTAAAATGGTGGTGAGAGTTGATATTGGATCACTGTAAAATGATGCTGGTGAGATAGTAATGGGGGACAAGGAAATGACAGAGGAACTGAATGTGTACCTTGCACCAGTCTTCACTGTGAAAGCAACGAACAGTTCAGGAACCAGGAGTGAGTGCCATTGCGATTGCAAAGGTGAAATAGCAAGGCAAACCCAAAGGGCTTAAGCTGCATGTGACGTGGACCAGATGGACTACATCCCAGAGCCTGAAGAAGACTGCTGAGGAAATAACGGATGCATTAGTCATGATCTGTCAAGAATGACTTGATTCTGGTATGGTCCCGGAGGTCTAGAAGATTGCACATGTTCACCCCACTCCACTCTTTAAGCAAGGAGGAAGGCAAACGAAAGGAACTTAGAAGCCAGTCAGCCTAATCTCAGTGGCTGGGAAAGTGCTCGAGTCTATTACTAAGGTTGAGGTTTCGGGATACTTGGTGACTAATGATAAAATAAATCAAATTCAGCATGGTTTCCGGAAGATGAAATCCTGCCTGACAAATCTATTAGAGTTCTTCGAGGAAGTAACAGGCGGGGTGGACAAAGGTTAGGCAGTGGATGTCATTTACGGTGACATTCAGAAACCATTTGATTAAGAACTAATTCTTAAGGCTGCTTAAGAAGATAAAATCCTATGCCGCTATAGGGAAAATACTGGCATGGATAGAGGAATGGCTGACAGGTAGGAGGCAGCGTGTGGGAATAAAGGGGGTCTTTTCTGGTTTTCTGCCTGTGCCTAGTGGGGCCAGTCTTGGATAGCTACTTTTCACATTGTTTGTCAATGATGGAATTGATAGCTTTGCGGCGAAGATTGTGGTTTATAAGAAGTTGGGTGGAGGGGTAGGTACTGCCGAGGGAGCAATGCGATTGCAGCAGGACTTAGACAATTTGGCCGACTGAGCAAAAAAGTGGTAGATGGAATATTGTGATGGGAAATAACGGTAATGCGTTTTGGTAAAAGCAGCAATAATACAGACTATTCTCTAAATGGCGAGACATTTCAAACATCAGAGGTGCAGGGGGATTTAGGAGTCCTAGTGCCAGACTCCCAGAATGGTTAATTCACAGGTTGAGTCAGTGGGAAAAAAAAACAAATCAATGTTGGCATTTAATTCAAGGGGCATAGAAAATAAAAACAAGGAGATAATGCTGACCCTTTATAAAACGTTAGACAGATCATACTTGGAGTCAACTGTTTTGGGTCCCAGAACCTTTTGGAGAGAATCCAAAGAAAGTTCACGACCGATGATTCTGGGACTGAAGGGGTTAACATATAAAGTGCGTTTGGCAGCTTTGGGTTTGTACTCACTGGAATATAGAAGAATGAAGGGGGATCTCATTGATATATACCAAATGTTGAAAAGTCTAGATATGTGTAGCCAATGTTTCTTGTGGTGGGGCTATCCAGAACTAGAGCGCACATCTTCAAAATTGAAAGGTGACCATTTAGAACAGAGGGAAAGAGGATTTTATTTTAGCTGGAAAGTAGTGAATCTGCGGAATACTCTGCCTCAGACTGCGGTGGATCCAAGTCCTTGGGTATATTTAAGGCGGAAGTTGATAGTTTCGTCATCGGACCTGGCATCAAAGGATATGGCGATAAGACAAGTATGTGGGGTTGATTGGGATCCGGGATCAGACATGATGGAATAGCTGACCGGACTCGATGGGCTGAGTTGCCTAATTCTGCTTCTGTGTCTTCTGGTTTTACGTTCTCATTCATTCTGGAGGTGACTTTACCTCATGTTCGCTATGTTTATTGCCTGCTTATTTATTACTATTATTATTTATTTTTAATGTTTTTTCCACAGTTTGTTGTCCTTTGGATGAACTCCCAAGTTGCCACGGTCTTTCATTGAGTCTGTTATGGTTATTATTCTATAGATTGATTGAGTATGCCAAGAAGAATATGAATCTCATGATTGTATGTGGTGACATTTATGTACGTCGATAATAAATTTCCTTTGAAATTTAACTATTTCGCCGCTAAAAACAGTGGAACACGAATTCTGTCATTTCTATTTATTTAATTTGTGTTACATTTTGAATGACATTTAGATTAGATTAGATTATGAGGACACGCAGTCCTCTTTTATTTTCATTTAGTAATGCATCCATTAAGAAATGATACAATGTTCCTCCAGAATGATATCACGGAAACACAAGACAAACCAAGACTAAAAAAACTGACAAAAACCACGTAATTATAACATATACTTACAGCAGTGCAAAGCAATACCGTAAATTGATAAAGAACAGACCATGGGCACGGTAAAGAAAAAAAAGTCTCAAAGTCTCTCGAAATTCGATAGACTCTGGAATGGTTCCGGAGGACTGGAAGATTGCAAATGTCACTCCGCTATTTAAGAAGGGGACAAGGAAGCAAAAAGGAAATTATAGACTTGTTAGCTTGACATCGGTGATTGGGAAGTTGTTGGAGACGATTGTCAAGGATGAGGTTACCTGGAGGCATATGACAAGATAGGCAGAACTCAGCATGGTTTCTTTAAAGGAAAATCCTGCCTGACCAACCTATTACAATTTTTTGAGGAAATTACAAGTAGGCTAGACAAGGGAGATGCAGTGGATGTTGTATATTTGGATTTTCAAAAGGCCTTTGACAAGGGCCACACATGAGGTTACTTAACAAGATGAGAGCCCATGGAATTACGGGAAAGTTACATACATGGATAGAGCGTTGGCTGATTGGCAGGAAGCAGAGAGTGGGAATAAAGGGATCCTATTCTGGTTGGCTGCCGGTTACCAGTGGTGTTCCACAGGGGTCCGTGCTGGGGTCGCTTCTTTTTACATTTTACATCAGCGATTTGGATTATGGAATAGATGGCTTTGTGACTAAGTTTGCTGACGATACGAAGATAGGTGGAGGGGCTGGTAGTGCTGAGGAAACAGAGTCTTGGATAGATTGGAAGAATGGACAGGGAAGTGGCAAATGAAATGCAATGTTGGAAAGTGTATGGCTATGCACTTTGGCAGAAGAAATAAACGGGCAGACTATTATTTAAATAGGGAAAGAATTCAAAGTTCTGAGATGCAACGGAACTTGGGAGTCCTCATACAGGATACCCTTAAGGTTAACCTCCAGGTTGAGTCGGTGGTGAAGAAGGCGAATGCAATGTTGGCATTCATTTCTAGAGGAATAGAGTCTAGGAGCAGGGATGTGATATTGAGACTCTATAAGGCGCTGGTGAGACCTCACTTGGAGTACTGTGGGTAGTTTTGGTCTCCCTATGTAAGAAAGGATGTGCTTACGTTGGAGAGGGTACAGAGAATATGCACTGGAATGATTCCGGGAATGAGAGGGTTAGCATATAGAAACATAGAAACATAGAAAATAGGTGCAGGAGTAGGCCATTCGGCCCTTCGAGCCTGCACCGCCATTTATTATGATCATGGCTGATCATCCAACTCAGAACCCAGCCTTCCCTCCATACCCCCTGACCCCTGTAGCCACAAGGGCCATATCTAACTTCCTTTTAAACATAGCTAATGAACTGGCCTCAACAGTTTGCTGTGGCAGAGAATTCCACAGATTCACCACTCTCTGTGTGAAGAAGTTTTTCCTAACCTCGGTCCTAAAAGGCTTCCCCTCTATCCTCAAACTGTGACCCCTCGTTCTAGACCTCCCCAACATCGGGAACAATCTTCCTGCATCTAGCCTGTCCAATCCCTTTAGGATCTTATACGTTTCAATCAGATCCCCCCTCAATCTTCTAAATTCCAACGAGTACAAGCCCAGTTCATCCAGTCTTTCTTCATATGAAAGACCTGCCATCCCAGGAATCAATCTGGTGAACCTTCTTTGTACTCCCTCTATGGCAAAGATGTCTTTCCTCAGATTAGGGGACCAAAACTGCACACAATACTCCAGGTGTGGTCTCACCAAGGCCTTGTACAACTGCAGTAGTACCTCCCTGCTCCTGTACTCGAATCCTCTCGCTATAAATGCCAGCATACCGTTCGCCTTTTTCACCGCCTGCTGTACCTGCATGCCCACTTTCAATGACTGGTGTATAATGAAACCCAGGTCTCGTTGCACCTCCCCTTTTCCTAATCGGCCACCATTCAGATAATAATCTGTTTTCCTATTTTTGCCACCAAAGTGGATAACTTCACATTTATCCACATTAAATTGCATCTGCCATGAGTTTGCCCACTCACCCAACCTATCCAAGTCACCCTGCATCCTCTTAGCATCCTCCTCACTGCTAACACTGCCACCCAGCTTCGTGTCATCCGCAAACTTGGAGATGCTGCATTTAATTCCCTCATCCAAGTCATTAATATTAATTGTAAACAACTGGGGTCCCAGCACTGAGCCTTGCGGTACCCCACTAGTCACCGCCTGCCATTCTGAAAAGGTCCCGTTTATTCCCACTCTTTGCTTCCTGTCTGCTAACCAATTCTCCACCCACACTAAGAGGATGCAGGGTGACTTGGATAGGTTGGGTGAGTGGGCAAACTCATGGCAGATGCAATTTAATGTGGATAAATGTGAAGTTATCCACTTTGGTGGCAAAAATAGGAAAACAGATTATTATCTGAATGGTGGCCGATTAGGAAAAGGGGAGGTGCAACGAGACCTGGGTGTCATTATACACCAGTCATGAGGAACGTTTGTCCACTCTTGGGCTGTACTCCTTGGAGTTTAGAAGAATGAGAGGAGATCTTATAGAAACATTTCGAATGTTAAAAGGCATGGACAGAGTGGATGTGGCAAAGTTGTTTCCCATGATGGGGGAGTCTAGTACGACAGGGCATGACTTAAGGATTGAAGGGCGCCCATTCAGAGCAGAAATGCGAAGAATTTTTTTAGTCAGTGGGTGGCGAATCTATGGAATTTGTTGCCACGGGCAGCAGTGGAGGCCAAGTCATTCTGTGTATTTAAGGCAGAGATTGATAGGTATCTGAGTAGCTGGGGAATCAAAAGTTATGGTGAGAAGGCGGGGGAGTGGGACTAAATGGGAGAATGGATCAGCTCATGATAAAATGGCGGAGCAGACTCGATAGGCCGAATGGCCAACTTCTGCTCCTTTGTCTTATGGTCTTATGGTCTTATGGTCTTATGGAAAGTCCCATCATCTCACGCAGACGGTAGAAGGAAGAGAAACTCTGTTCCTGCCATAAACCTCCAGCGCCGCAAACTTGCCAATGCAGCACCCTGGAAACACCCGACCACTGCCGTCCGAAAACTTCGAGCCTCCGACCAGCCCTCCGACAGCGAGCACCGAGCACCATCTCTCCCGCGCGCTTCGACCCCGGCAACAGGCGATAGGCAAAGCCGAGGATTTGGGGCCTTCCCCTCCGGAGATTCTCGATCACACAGTAGCAACGGCAACGAAGCAGGCATTTCAGAAGTTTCTCCAGATGTTCCTCCGTTTTTCTCAGGTCTGTCTCCATCAAATCAGGATTGTGCAAGGTACCTACTTAACAAATACGATATTATCTCGGACCGGCCGCGCGTGCTGTTTCCCTCCGCCATCTTCTCCACCCCACTATCAGTACCACTATTTTGTATTACTATTGCGAATATCATTTTATATTAGACTTCGGATGACAACTGTTATAAATACAGAATCAGTATTTCAAATATATCTTTTGCATATTGTTGACACAAAATGTGTTGATTTGATTTCAGCTGCATTGTGTGACAAAAAATTAACGCGCTATATTGCTATATAATACTGATCAAACTGATATATTTCTTTTCGGAGAATAATAATCTATAAACGTAATTGAAGCTGAAAAATGTTTGCAGGCCCACAAGCGTATGTTACCAGTCAGAGCGCTGCAGATTTATATTCGACTTTGAAATGCTTGGAGCGCCCATTAAATCAAAGTGGGCATGATTTTGATCATGTTGTAATTGAACGCATGTCAGCATGTACACTTTTAAAGTTTTCAGTTCTTCACTGTCAAATTTGTGAAAGATGCAGTGCTTATCAGATATTTATGGTCGAATCGACTTCCAGAACATTTCCCCTGGAAGTTTGTGGAAAAAGGCAAATTCTGCCATGTTCCAAAAAAGTACATACCAATTGACTCTGAGGCCGGTAACTATTAAATATATTGGATTTGGGGTCTTATTCTTAATTGCTTCTATCATAATGGGTGGTATGAGCCACTGCGTTCGAAAGTGATGTGGCAAATGTTAGTTAACAACACGATGGATTGTACAGCAGTATGCAGTTTAATTCAGTGTTTCGGATGGATCCGTCACGAAGAGTATAAAAGTGTATTTCAATGCATTGATTATTTTGGGAAACAAAAACTAGTTACTTCTCCTCAGCACTGTCGAGGCATTGCGTCGCCGTGGAAAGGAATGAGGAAGATTCCAGGATAAGAAGGTGTGGAGGGGGGGGGGGGGGAGGGCATGGTGTGAAGCAACATGCTGCGACGAGATATGTTGGAAAAATATAGCACTGAAGAAGACGAAGGCAAGTTCCTTGGAAAGACACGACAGTGGTGACGAATTTGATTGAGCACATGTTAAGGAGACAAATAGCATCAGAGATCACATAAGGGGAACATTGGGTGAGTGTCTGATTAAACTCTTGAAGAGGAGATTTGAACATCTTCTTAGTCACCATAGTTTAAAGAGATTTCGCAGGGGGCAGCAATCTCACAGGAGAATAATGTACACACGACACAGGAATATCTGGACTTCCAGGAACTCTGAATGCGCGTTTAGCAAGACCAGAACCAAAGAAGACTAGTTTTACAATTTCAAACAATAATTGAATTAGCTACAGACAACTAAGATGTAACTCTGACAACACGCTGGAGGAACTCAGCAGGTCGAGCAGCATCCGTGGAAAAGATCAGCCGACGTTTCGGGCCGGAACCCTTCATCAGGACTGTAGAGGGAAGGGGCAGAGGCCCTATAAAGAAGGTGGGGGGAGGGTGGGAAGGAGACGACTGGTAGGTTCCAGGTGAAAAACCAGTAAGAGTAAAGACAAAGGGGTGGGGGAGGGGAAGCAGGGAGGTGACAGGCAGGAAAGGTGAAGAAGGAATAGGGGAAAACACAATGGGTAGTAGAAAGAGGCAGAACCATGAGGGCGGTGATAGACAGCTGGGGGAGGGGGTAGAGTGACATAGAGATAGAGGAAGGGAGGCGGAAGGAATTACCATAAGTTGGAGAACTCTATGTTCATACCAAGGGGCTGGAGACTACCGAGACGGTATATGAGGTGTTGCTCCTCCAACCTGAGTTTAGCCTCATCATGGCAGTAGAGGAGGCCATGTATGGACATATCTGAATGGGACTGGGAAGCAGAGTTGAAGTGTGTGTCTACTGGGAGATCCTGTCTGTTGTGGAGGACGGAGAGGAGGTGCTCGGCGAAGCGGTCCCTCAAACTGCGTCGGGTTTCACCGATGTAGAGGAGGCCGCACCGGGAGCACCGAATGGAATGGATGACCCAAACAGACTCACAAATGAAGTGTTGCCTCACTTGAAAGACTGTTTGGGGCCCTGATTGGTGGCAAGAGAGGAGGTGTAGGGACAGGTGTAGCACTTGCTACATGTAATGTAATCCTTCCAGCATAATTACAAATGGCATAACAATATAGCTGAATTGGACTGAATCGATGAGATAAATTTCTCTGTATAGTCGTCCACAAAGCCAATTTCCCGAGCAATCACAATAGGAATAGGAGCAGAGCGAAATTAATAATACAATTATGACTCAGGAAAGACTTGCGTAATCACAAGTCAATTGGTCAGATGGCAAACTGATATACTGTGAAACATTTATAGTAAAACCGACGGAAATGCTGCTACATTGTTATTTTTCTGGTTGTTTGCTATCCCCTTCATTTATCTCAGGGACATCACGCACAGAGACGCAGCCAGTCTGACACACAACCAGACATACACAGACACGAATAAACATTAGAACATTTGAACTCAGAAAGACAAATACGAAAACAAAAATATATTGGATTGATTAATCATTCCCTGTTTTTTTAAAAGAAATCACCAAGCTGAAGAAACAGAAGAACGATTTAGGTGCGATATTTCCGAACATTATCAAATCGTTAAACGATGCTGTTGATATATTGAATCTTTAATTTAATTTAAACTAATGACGTTGAGACTGGTCATTGGAAAACTTGCCATATAAAACAGGTTAATATTGCATTCACCTGTTAAAATGGGATTTTGAACACAAAAATGTATATATCCCGGTTTATCAATGTCTTTTCCTTAACGTGAAGAGCCAACGAGCACATTTGTTACTTCAATTCAACAGATGATGCAGTCAATGCCAAAAATAAAGGTAAAATTACATATGATTTCATACATTTCTATCTTGGGAATGGTTATTGCACCAATCTGGAAATTGTTAAATCATTACTTCAGTGGAATAAATCAGAAGCAAGTCATTTTACTATACTAATTTAAGCCTTTTCACTGAAGAAATTCCAAAAGAGCCATATGGTAGAAATCGCACTGTTTAGAGCCAGGAGAGATGAATAAATGCTATGTGACCGAGAGCTGAATCCGGCGGTGGGTCGACTACTACATTTCCAGTGCATTACTTTCGCACCAAGGGATATCAAAATTTTGAGAGCTGTCGTTGGATCAGCTTGGACGAACAATCGTATTTTATAGGACACAGTATTGCAGTCAATCTTTGCCGCAGTAAAGAAAGCAAAGGTTTATCATGTTATCAAGTTTCGGAAACAGTGGGGGTTTTGATCTTATTGAAGTCAAGAGTTTAATAAATACAAAGGTAATCAAGAGAAAATATGACATGCAGAGTCTGAAGATGTTAGATGTCATTGGTTTTTCTAGAACTAAGCCATGTCCAGGACAACACACCAGTGTGAATACTCTATTTGCATTTATGTAACTTCAGATTTCCTTTAGCATACAAAAAACATGTAGACTCTTTTGTTACATTTGAAGAATAATTATAAATATAATGCTACATAATAATTAGTGAACAATAGTACTTCAGTTATTAAACAAGCTGGCATTAAAGCTCAGCTCAAAACAGCAAGATATCTAACTGAGGGACTAAAGCAGAACAACCCGAATCCAGAGTGATTCGTTCCGATTAGCATTTTCTAAATTCATATTGTTTGCCAACTGACAATGATCTCTCAGCTACCCTTTTGCTGAAAAAAAGTAATTGAAATAAATGGAGAACCAGCATTTTATTAAGCTGGTAAATTGTTTCACCCGATAGCTCAACATTCAATGCCATCATCTCCTAAAAACGGATCAGTAGGAAAATAGCTCCTTTTGCAATTAGTTACACAATTTCCCCACTTGCAGACCCCATTCAGTTTGAGTTGCACATAGCATTTCCTCCACGATCTACATCAACCCAGGTGCACCACATTGTACTGTGCTTAGCCCTTGCTGTAGTCCCATGACATTTATGACTGTGTGGCTTAGCACAGCATCTATGGCATATTCAGGCTTGCCAACGCCACCAGTGTCGTAGGCTAAGTAAAAAAAAAAGATAGCTATAAATCTGCATATAAAAAGGAGATTGAAAATAAAGCTGAATGGCTCCAAGAGTACAACATGGCATGGAAAAACAGGTGGCCTTCAAAATACGTGCCGATAGAAATTAGTGGATACGGACCAGTCCATGACGGGGAAAACCCACCTACTACTGCGGACACCTACATGAAACGATGTGGCAAAAGTACAGCATCGATCATCGACCCCCCACCCACCCACCGCACAGACATCCTCTCTCCTAGATGCTGCCAAAACACAATAAAAACATAAGATATAGGAGAAAATTATATCACTTTGTCCTTAGAGTCTGCCCCGCCATTTCAGCATCGAAGAACCTTGTAAGGTCAGCCTTAAATATACTGAAAGCCTTCGTCTTCACAGATGACAGTGGCAAAGAATTCCAGAGAAACACTACTCTCTGGCCAAAGAAATTCCTCATCTCCGTTCCAAAAGAACGCCCCTCTCTTCTGAGGTTGTGTCCTTCGGTCTTAGACTCTCCCACCATAGGAAACATCTATTTTCTCAGTCCTGATGAGGGGCCACGGCCCGAAGTAATATTTTCTATGAGGACTGCCTGGCTTGCTGAGTTCCTCCAGCATTTTGTGTGTGTTGCTTGGATTTCCAGCATCTGCAGATTTTCTCTTGTTTCTGACAGGAAACATCCTTTCACCATCTACTCTATGAAGTCCTTTCACAATTCAATATAGTTGAATGAGGTTCCCCGCAATTCTTTGAAATTCCTGTGTGCAGAAGAGCAGAGCCTTCAAGCGCTGTTCATATTACAAGCCATTCAATCCTGGAATCATTTTCGCCAACCTCTTTTGAACCTGTCCAGTTTCAATACATCCTTTCCAATATACGGGGCACAATTCAGCTCACAATACTCCAAGTGAGATCTCACTAGTGCTTAATAAATTTATAGCATTACACCCTTGCTTTTATATTCTACTCTTCTTGAAATGAAGAAGATATTATGTGTCCTCATGCCCTTCCCTTGGACAATATTGGTGTCGTGGAGAGGGGAGACTTGCAGCATGGACAATTGCTGGTCTTCCATACAAACTTGCCGAGGCCTGCACCGCGGAGAGTGAAGACTTTCCAGGCGCAGATCCATGGTCTCGCAAGACTAACGAATGCCTCTTGAAATGAATGTTAACTTTGCATTTGTCTTCCTCACCACCGACTCAACTTGCAAATTAACCTCGTTTAGAACTCCCCTGCTGGGTCATCAGTGGTTACCTCAGACAACGGGACCACTACCGATGACTGTACCCTGCTACCGGAGGCCTCCCGCGCCTCCATCGCAATCTCCTCGTCTCTTAATTCTCTGATCAGCTGCAACATGCTGCCTCCCATACTAGACCCATACAATTCGCCTACCGACACAGACGATCGATAGATTACGCAATATTCACAGGTCTACTCGCCATCCTTATACATCTGGGGAAGAACGATGGTTATGTGAGAATGCTGCGCTTGGAATACAGTGGAGCATCCGACACCATATTTCCCTGCATGCTTGACAAGAAGCTCAGAGATCTCCGCCTTCACTCTGTCTTGTGCAGCCGGGTCCTGGATTTCCTGTCAGGTCGCCGACAGGTGGGAAGAGTGAGCTCCGACACCTCTGTCACACTGACTCACAACAAATGAGCCTCCCTGGGCTGAGTTCTTAGCCCTATAGCTTTACTCCCTGATTCCCCATGAATGTGTCGCCACCCACAGCTGCAGCCTGCTAATTAAATACGCTGACGACATTACATTGATTGGCCTTATATCAAATAATAACGAGTAAGCCTACAGAGAAGAAGTAATGACATCGACACAGTAGTGTCAAGAAAATAAGTTATCCCTCAATAACGCAGAAATATAGCAGATGGATGAGGTCGAAGGACGAACGGACCCAGTCTCTCCCTATTGACATCAATGGATCCTGGGTGGAGAGGATGAACTGGTTTAAGTCCCCCCGGTATACACTGGGTCTGTGTATACCGGCTCTGTGGTGAAAGAAAAAAGCAGAAAAGGGCCTTTTGCACCTTAGACGGTTGAAAAAGTCCCTGAATTCTAAGGAATTTCTACAGCGGCACGTTTCAGAGCTTACTGACTGGCTGCATCACTGCCTGGTATGGAAATTGTTCTTCCCTCAATTACAGGACTGTACAGAGAGTGGTGCGGTCAGTGCAGCGCATCTGTGGATGTGAACTTCCCACTATTCAGGACATACATAGCGACAGGTGCCTATAAAGAGCCTGAACAATCAATGGGGACACGAGTTGCCCCAGCCACAAAGTGTTCCAGCTGCTGTAATCCACGAAGCATCAAACCAGGACTAACATGCTCCGGAATGGCTTCTTACACCAGACCATAAGTCTGTTGAATTCACGCTGACACAATTGCATTTCTAAGCTATATTGACTGTACTGTGGTATATCTTACTGTACATACTATTTATTATGAATTATTATAATTTACACAATGTACTTTCAGACGTAGACTTAACGTAAAGATTTGTATTCAACATGTATGTGAAGGATGTAAGAAATAAAGTCAAATCAATGCATTTCAATTCAATTTCTACATTTCCACTGTATTACCCTCGCAATTGCAGACACCAAAATTTTGAGAGCTGTCGTTGGAGCATCTCGGACGTGTAGGCGTATTTATAAGCGACCAATATGGCCGTCATGGTGAGCCGCTGTGAACAAAGCGATTGTTGATTGTGATATCAACTTTCCCATTTCGGATTGAATGGGAATTTTGAGATGTCAAGAGTTGAATAAATGCAGAGAAAAACAAGAGTAAATATGACCACCAGACTCAGAAGATGGTGGAAGTGATGGTGCTACTGGAAATGGGCCATATTTTAGCCAAAGCGCGAGTGCAATTAATCTAATTGCATTTATGTGATTGCAATTACCCTTTGTTATCTAGCATGCGACCACTGTGTAAACTTTTATCCGGCAGTTTAAACGTAGTTGTAAATAGAATATTATATAGCAATAGTGAACAACGGTTCATCTTTATTGATAAAGGACGGCAGTAAAACTCAACAAATTACAACTGATTATCTGAATAGAATAAGACTTAAGACGACGAATACACGTTCCTTGGAAGGACCCAACAGTGGTGTCCAGTTTGAGTGAGTACATGTCAAAGAGGCAAATAGCATCAGAGATCATATTGGGGGAGCATTAGGTGATGGTCTGGTTAAACTGTCGAAGACGATGTTTGATCGTCTTTATAGTCAGGAGCTTTTAAAGAGACTTCGCAGAGGGGCAGCAATCATACTCACAGGAGAATAATGTAATCACGCGTCATAGGAATATCTGGAATTCCAGGAACGTGGAATGCGCGCTTAGTCAGATTAGAACCAAAGGAGATTAGTTTATGAATTTTAAACAGTACATCGAATTATGAACGGACACCTTTCAGTGGAATTGCAAATGGCTCTGCATTTGTAGGTTAATTGGACTGAATGAATGAGATAAAGTTCTTTGTCAATTCGTCCATGGAGCCAATCTCTCGAGCAATCTGAAAAGGCATGTAAGGAGAGGGAAATTAATGATGTAATAATGACTCACGAAACACTTACGCAATCAAAAGTCAATTTCTGAGATGGCAAACAGTTATAGTAACACTGACGAAAATGCAGCTTAATTGTTATTTTTCTGCTTGCGCACAAGCGCCTTCAATTATCTCAGGAATATCACACCCAGAGCCGCAGAGAGTCAGACACATAGCCAGACATACACATACATGAAATGAACATTAAAGCATTTGAAATCAGAAAATAAAATAAGAAAGCAAAAATATATTGAATTAATTATTCACTGTCTCTTTTTAAAGAAATCAACGATCTGAAAGCAGAAAAGACGACTTTAGGTGCGATATTTCCGAACGTTATCAAATCGGCGAAGGACGTTTTTGATATGTGGAATTTTTCATTTAATTTAAGCTAATTACATTGGGGGCTTTCATTGGAAAACTTCGCCATGCGAAACATGCAAACATTGCATTCCACTATTAAAATTCGATTCTGAAAATTAAAACGTATATATCGTGGTTTATCAATTTCTTTTCTTTAAAGTGCAAAGCTAACTAGCACCTTTATTATTTCAATTCAACAGAGAATTCAGTCAACACAAAAACTACTGGTAAAATGAATTACAATTTAATAGATTTCTGCTTCGGGTATGGATATTACAGCAGTCTGGAAACTGTTAAATCATTATTTGAGTCGAATGAATTAGTAGGAAGCATTTTACTATTCTACTGCAGCATTTACACTGAAGAGATTCATAAAGAGCCATATGGTAGAAATCGCACGGTTGAGAGCCAGGAGAGATGAATAAATCTGATTTGACCGAGAGCTGAATCCGGCTGTGGCGCTAATCCTACGTTTGCAATGCATTATTTTCGCAAAACCAGACATCAACATTTTGAGAGCAGTCGTTGGAGCAGATTGGATGAACAACCGTATTTTACAGGGGACCAGTATTGCCGTCACCATTTGCCGTGGTAAAGAAAGTAAATGTTTATCATGTTATGAAGTTTCGGATTCAGTACGGTTTTGGTCTTATTGAAGTCAAGAATTTGATAAATAAGAAGGTAAGCAAGTGAAAATATGACATCCAGAGTTTGAAGATGTTAGATATCATTGGCTTTTCTGGAACTAAGCCATGTCTAGGACAATGCACGAGTATGAATACTCTATTTGCATTTATGTAACTTCAAATTTTCGTTACCATACAAAACACCTGTGGACTCTTTTGTTACATGTGAAGACTAATTGTAAATATAATGCTATATAATAATCAGTGAACAATGGTACTTCTGTTGTTAAACAGGCTGGCATCAAATCTCAGCTGAAAACTGCAGGATATCTCACTGAAGGACTATAGCAGAACAATCCGAAACCAGTGTGATTCGTTTCAAATCACTGCAACTGTCTTCCTAGCTGTTATGCTTTCCCTTAGATGCCAGGGAAGTTCAGTTGTTTTATTTCGCCCCTCATAATAAACCCAACTAAATAACACTGCAGTGGCAGGGTTAGCATTTGATAAATTCACATTGTTTGCAAACTGACAAACTACCCTTTTGCTCAAATCAAGTAATTGTAATAAATGGAGAACTAGCATCTTATTAAGCTGGTAAATTGTTTCACACTGTAACCGAGAAAGCGTTGGCAGTTGGAGCTTCTTCCCGAGACGTCACGAGGAAGACAATCTCCGCGCTGTTGAAAAATCAGAGTTTTCACCTTTCTGTATTCAGAGATATCTTGTTCATCTAGGCTAAACCAGATAAACTAGAGATAAACTAGATTTCATCAGCTACGTAAAGACTATACCGTGAAACACAAAACACAGTAGCGCTGTAGAGGCTAACTGCACGCGACATTGTGTCGAGCTTCTAGCCTATTTTAAAATGTACGGCCGTCTTTACCAACAGGTTGTGGGCGAGGGAATTACCCAATCGAATTCTGGAGGGTGGTTAGGGTGGTAGGGAGAGGACGCGGAATGATGGCCTCATATGTTATAGATAAGTGGTGGTTAACACTGCCATTGAGTCCTTCAGAGAAGCCAGGGCATTAGTTAAGCAAACGGAAAATGGAGTAGATGAAAATGCTGTCGTTCATATCCTAATGCTTGAAATAAAATCTCAAAGGGATGGGTATTCGATACCCTCGGTGTTGGAAGAATATCCGCTGAGTTCAGTTGGTCTCATAGAAGATCTGGAACCGTGGAACATCTGGACAGCGCTGATGCATATTTCCGGATGCCGTTGAGTGTTGATAGCTCAACATTCAATGCCATCATTTCCTAAAAACTAATCGGTAGGAAAATAGCTCCTTTTGCAAATAGTTCCCCAATTTCCTCACTTGCAGACCCCTTTCAGTTCGAGTGGCCCATAGCATTTCCTCCACGATCTACATCAGCAGAGGTGCACCACATTTTACTGTGCTTAGCCCATGCTGTATTCCCATGACATTTATAACCGTGTGGATTAGCACAGTATCTATGGCATATTCAGGCTTGCTGACGCCACCAGTGTCGTAGGCCAAATAAAAAAAAAGATATCGATAAATCTGGATATAGAAAGGAGATTGAAAATAAAGCTGCATGGTTCCAAGAGCACACATTGGCATGGGAAAACAGGTGCCCTTCAAAATAAGTGCATATAGAAATTAATGGCTACGGACCAGGGAAAGCCCACCCACTGCTGCGGACATCTACATGAAACGATGTGGCAGAAAAACCGCACCGATCGTCGACTGCCCACCCCCTACCGCACAGACATCCTCTCGCCTAGATGCTGCCATAACATCATAAAAAAACTTAAGATATAGGAAATAATTATATCATTCTGTCCTTCGAGTCTGCCCTGGCATTTCAGCATCGAAGAACCTTGCAAGGTCAGCCTTAAATGTACTGAAAGCCTTGGTCTTCACAGATGACAGTGGCAAAGAATTCCAGAGAAACACTACTCTCTGGCCAAAGAAATTCCTCCTCATCTCCGTTCCAAAAGTACGCCCCTTCTCTTCTGAGGCTGTGTCCTTTGGTCTTAGACTCTCCCACCATAGGAAACACCTATTTTTTTCAGTCCTGATGAAGGGCAACGTCCCGAAGTAATATTTTCTATAAAGACTGCCTGGCTTGCTGAGTTCCTGCAGCATGCAGTGTGTGTTGCTTGGATTTCCAGCATCTGCAGATTTTCTCTTGTTCCTGATAGGAAACATCCTTTCACCATCTACTCTATGAAGTCCTTTCACAATTCGATATGGTTGAATGAGGTTCCCCGCAATTCTTTGAAATTCCTGTGTGCAGAAGAGCAGAGCCTTCAAGCGCTGTTCATATTACAAGCCATTCAATCCTGGAATCATTTTCGCCAACCTCTTTTGAACCTGTCCAGTTTCAATACATCCTTTCCAATATACGGGGCACAATTCAGCTCACAATACTCCAAGTGAGATCTCACCAGTTCTTAATAAATTTCCAGCATTACACCCTTGCTTTTATATTCTACTCTTCTTGAAATGAAGAAGATATTATGTGTCCTAATGTCCTTCCCTTGGACAATATTGGTGTCGTGGAGAGGGTGGAGTTGCAGCATGGGCAATTGCTGGTCTTCCATAAAACCTTGCCCAGACCTGCTCCCTGGAAAATGAAGACTTTCCAGGCGCAGATCCATGGTCTCGCAAGACTAAAGGATGCCTCTTGAAATGAATGTTAACTTTGCATTTGCCTTCCTCAGCACCGACTCAACCTGCAAATTAACCTTTAGGGAATACTGCACAAGCATTCCCAAATCTATTTGCACCTCATGCCCTCTTATTTCCTCTTGATGTAGAAAATATTCAACCTTTTCAGTTCTTCTACCGAAGTGCATGGCCATACACTTCCCAACACTGTGTTTCATCTGCCATTTCTTTGCTCATTCTTCTAGTCTGTCTAAGGCTTTTTGCAGCCTCTCTACGTCTTCAAAACTACCTTCCACTTCACCTATCTTCATCTCATCTGCAAACTGTTCAACGAAACCATCAATTCCATTAGCCAAATCATCGGCCAATAACGTAAAAAGAATTAATCTCAACAGAGACCCTTATGGAACACCAGTCGTCACTGGCAGCCAGCCAGAAAAGACTCCCTTTATTTTGACTTCATGCCTCCTACCAATCA
The DNA here is from genome assembly GCF_963921235.1 of Mobula hypostoma. Taxonomy (NCBI): domain Eukaryota; kingdom Metazoa; phylum Chordata; class Chondrichthyes; order Myliobatiformes; family Myliobatidae; genus Mobula; species Mobula hypostoma. The sequence goes on along the minus strand of NC_086101.1, from coordinate 20,523,151 downwards.
GCTACTGCTATACCCACGGTATAATCTCTTCTGCAATGACAAGGCCTCGTAACTTGTTAAGCAGCGTTAAGTGTGGCATTTTGTCAAAGGACTTCGGTGTATCCAACTACAGATCATCGACCGATTCTGATTTGTCTATACTATTTGTCATTTCTTCCACGAATTCCAACAGATTGGTAAAGCACGGTTTTTCCTTCAGGAAACGACACTGTCTATGGTCCATTTTGTCATGTGCCTCCGACCACGGTGCGACATCATACTTAAGAATCGACTGCAACATCGTCCCAACAACTGAGGGCAGACTAACTGGCCTATAGTTTCGTTTCTTCTGCCTCGCGCCGCTCTTGAAGAATTGAGAGGCATTTGTAATATTCCGGTCTTGAGGAACCAACCTAGAATCTAGTGATTCTTGAAGGTAATTACTGATGCCTCGACAATCTCTTCAGCCACCTCTTTCAGAGCACTGGGATGTACACCATCTGGTCCAGGTGACGTATCTACCATCAGACGTTTCAGTTTCGTAAGAGCCTTCTCGCTAGCTATGCCAATCTTACACACCTGACGTCCCCTGAAATCTGGAACGTCCACGCTAGTGTCTTCCACCGTGAAAATAATTAGTCAGTTCGTCTGGAATTTCCTTGCTACCATTACAAGTTCCCCAGTATTGTGTTTCAATTGATTGATACCAAACTTCCCACTCTTTTATACTTTATCTTTCAGAAGAAACGCTTGGTATCCTGTTCAACATTATTGGCTAGCTTAATTTCTATTGCATTTTCCGTTCTGACGTGTCCATCTTCACCACATTTTTAACAGACGATATTGGTCGCTCCCCTTCTCGCGGGTCCCAATTCACTCGCACCCCTCTTCTTAGTCCATCCCCTCAGTGAGTCCGACTCCCTGTCAGCTTTATTGTGCGGAGCAGCCGCACCCGCCGATAACAACCGGAACGTCTCAGAAAGAGACTCTACCACGACCTCTGCACAGGACACGGTTGAGGCCAGTTCATTGACTATTCTTAACAGGGAGTTAGATATGACCCCTGTAGCTAAAGGGATCAGGGGGTATGGAGAGAAGGCTGGTACAGTGTTCTGAGTTGGATGATCAGCCATGATCATACTGAATGGTGGTGCAGGCTGGAAGGACCGAATGACTTACTCCTGCACCTATTTTCTATGTTTCTATGACCTTATTTACCACTCCCCTGCTGGGTCATCAGTGGTTACCTCAGACAAGAGGACCACTACCGATGACTGTACCCTGCTAACGGAGGCTTCCTGCGCCTCCATCGCAATCTCCTCGTCTCTTACTTCTCTGATCAGCTACAACATGCTGCCTCCCATACTAGACCTATACAATTCGCCTACCGACACAGACGATCGATAGATTACGCAATATTCACAGGTCTACTCGCCGACCTTATACATCTGGGGAAGAACGATGGTTATGTGAGAATGCTGTTCTTGGAAAACAGTTCGGCATCCGACACCATATTTCCCTGCATGCTTGACAAGAAGCTCAGAGATCTCGGCCTTCACTCTGCCTTGTGCAGCTGGGTCCTGGATTTCCTGTCAGGTCGCTGACAGGTGGGAAGAGTGGGCTCCGTCACCTCTGTCCCACTGACTCTCAACAAATGAGCCTTCCTGGGCTGTGTTCTTTGCCCATAGCTTTACTCTCTGTTTCCCCATGAATGTGTCGCCACCCACAGCTCCAGTCTGCTAATTAAATACGCTGACGACATTACATTGATTGGCCTGATATCAAATAATAACGAGCAAGCCTACAGAGAAGAAGTAATGACATCGACACAGTAGTGTCAAGAAAAGAAGTTATCCCTCAATAACGCAGAAATAAAGCAGCTGGTTGAGGTCTAAGGAAGAACGAATCCAGTCTCACCTTATTGACATCAAAGGATCCTGGGTCGAGAGGATGAACAGGTTTAGTTTCTCTGTATACACTGGGTGTGTGTACACCGGCTCTGTGGTGAAAGAAAGCAGAAAAGGGCCTTTTGCGTCTGAGACGGTTGAAAAAGTCACTGAATTCTAAGGACTTTCTGCAGCGGCACGATTGAGAGCATCCTGACTGGCTGCATCACTGTCTGGTATGGGAATTCTTCTTCCCTCAATTACCGGACTCTACAGAGAGTGGTGCGGACAGTGCAGCGCATCTGTGGATGTGAACTTCCCACTATTCAGGACATACACAGCGACAGATGCCTAAAAAGGGCCTGAACAATCATTGGGGACCCGAGTTACCCCAGCCACAAACTGTTCCAGCTGCTCCTATCCAGGAAGCATCAAACCAGGACTAACATGCACCGGAGCGGTTTCTTCCACCAGACCATCAGTCTGATTCATTGACGCGGACACAATTGCCTTACTAAGCTATATTGACTGTCTTGTGGTATATCTTACTGTACATAGTATATAGTATAAATTAATATAATTTGCACGTTGTACATTCAGAGGTAGACGTAACGAAAAGTTTATATTCCACGTGTATGTGAAGGACGTAAGAAATAAAGTCAAATCAAGTCATTTCAATTCAATTGCTACATTGCCACTGTATTTCTCTCGCAATTGCAGACAGCAAAACCTTGAGAGCAGATCAGACGTGCAGGCGCATTTACAAGCGACCAATATGGCAGTCATGGTGAGCCGCGGTGAACAACGTGACTGTTGATTGTGATATCAAGTTTCCCATTTCGGATTGAATGGGAATTTTGAGAAGTCAAGACTTTAATAAATCCGGAGGAAATCAAGAGTAAATATGACCCAGACTCTGAAGATGGTGGAAGTGATGGTGCTACTGGAAATGGTCCATGTCCCAGCTAATGCGCGAGTGCGATTAATCTATTTGCATTTATGTGATTGCAATTACCCTTTGTGATCTAGCATGCAACCACTGTGTAATCTTTAATGCGGCAGTTTAAACGTAGTTGTAAATAGAATATTATATAGCAATCAGTGAACAACGGTAGATCTTTATTGATAAAGGACGGCAGTAAAACTCAACAGATTACAACTGATTAACTGAATAGAATAAGACTTAAGAAGACGAAAACATGTTCCTTGGAAGGACCCAACAGTGGTGACGAGTTTGAGTGAGCAAATGTCAAAGAGACAAATAGCATCAGAGATCATATTGGGGGAGCATTAGGTGATGGTCTGGTTAAACTGTCGAAGACGATGTTTGATCGTCTTTATAGTCAGCAGATTTTAAAGACACTTCGCAGTGGGGCAGCAATCATACTAACAGGAGAATAATGTAATGACGCGTCATAGGAATATCTGGAATTCCAGGAACGTGGAATGCGCACTTAGTCAGATTAGAACCAAAGGAGATTAGTTTTTGAATTTTAAACAGTACATCGAATTATGAACCTTTCCATGGAATTGCAAGTGGCATTGCATTGCATTGTAGGTTAATTGGACTGAATCAATGAGATAAAGTTCTTTGTAAATTCGTCCACAGAGCTAATCTTCGAGCAATCTGAATAGGCATGTAAGGAGAGGGAAATTAATAATGTAATAATGACTCAGGAAACACTTAGGCAATCAAAAGTGAATTGGTAAGATGGCAAACAATTAAAGTAACACTGACGAAAATGCAGCTTATTTGCTATTTTTCTGGTTGTGCGCAAACGCCTTCATTTATCTCAGAAATATCACACCTAGAGAGGCAGAGAGTCAGACACTAGCCAGACATACACAGACACGAAATGAACATTAAAGCTTTTAAAATCAGAAAATAAAATAAGAAAGCAAAAATATATTGGATTAATTATTCACTGTCTCTTTTTAAAGAAATCAACGATCTGAAAGCAGAGAAGACGACTTTAGGTGCGATATTTCCGAACGTTATCAAATCGGCGAAGGACGTTTTTGATATGTTGAATTTTTCATTTAATTTAAGCTAATTACATTGGGGGCTTTCATTGGAAATCTTCGCCATGCGAAACATGCAAACATTGCATTCCATTGTTAAAACGGGTTTCTGAACATTAAAACGTATATATCGTGGTTTATCAATTTCTTTTCTTTAAAGTACAAAGCTAACGAGCACCTTCGTTATTTCAATTCAATAGAGAATTCAGTCAACGCAAAAGATACTGGTAAAATGAATTACGATTTAATAGATTTCTGCTTTGGGTATGGATATTACAGCAGTCTGGAAACTGTTAAATCATTATTTGAGTCGAATGAATTAGTAGGAAGCATTTTACTATTCCACTGTAGCCTTTACAGTGAAGAGATTCATAAAGAGCCATATGGTAGAAATCGCACAGTTGAGAGCCAGGAGAGATGAATAAATCTGATTTGACCGAGAACTGAATCCGGCTGTGGCGCTAATCCTACGTTTGTAATGCATTATTTTCGCAAAACCAGAGATGAACATTTTGAGAGCAGTCATTGGAGCAGATTGGGCGAACAATCGTATTTTACAGGCGACCAGTATTGCCGTCACCATTTGCCGTGGTAAAGAAAGTAAATGTTTATCATGTTATCAAGTTTCGGATTCAGTACGGTTTTGGTCTTACTGAAGTCAAGAGTTTGATAAATAAGAAGGTAAGCAAGAGAAAGTATGACATCCAGAGTATGAAGATGCTAGATATCATTGTTTTTTCTGGAACTAAGCCATGTCTAGGACAATGCACGAGTGTCAATACTCTATTTGCGTTTATGTAACTTCAAATTTCCGTTAGCATACAAAACACGTGCAGACTTTTCTGTTACATTTGAAGAATAATTGTAAATATAATGCTATATAATAATCAGTGAACAATGGTACTTCTTTTATTAAACAGGCTGGCATCAAATCTCAGCTGAAAACTGCAGGATATCTCACTGAAGGACTATAGCAGAACAATCCGAAACCAGTCTGATTCGTTCCGAATCACTGCAACTCTCTTCCTAAGTATCATGCTTTCCCTTCGATGCCAGGGAAATTCAGTTGTTTTATTTCGCCCCTCATAATAAACCCAACTAAATAACACTTCAGTGGCAGGGTTAGCATTTGATAAATTCATATTGTTTGCAAATTGACAAACTGCCCTTCTGTTCAAATCAAGTAATTGTAATGAATGGAGAACTAGCATCTTATTAAGATGGTAAATTGTTTCACACTGTAACCGAGAAAGCGTTGGCAGTTGAAGCTTCTTACCGGGACATCACGAGGAAGACAATTTCCGCCCTGTTGAAAAATCAGAGTTTGCACCTTTCTGTATTCAGAGATATCTTGTTCATCTAGGCTAAACTAGATAAACGAGAGATAAACTAGATTTCATCAGCTACGTAAAGACTATACCGTAAAACAGAAAACACAGTAGCGCTGTAGAGGCTAACTGCCCGCGACATTGTGCCGAGCTTCTAACCTATTTTAAAATGTACGGCCGTCTTTGCCAACAGGTTGTGGGCGAGGGAATTACCCAATCGAATTCTGAAGGGTGGGTAGGGTGTTAGGGAGAGGACGCGGAATAATGGCCTCATATGTGGTGGTTAACGCTGCGCTTGAGTCCTTCAGAGAAGCCAGGACAATAATTAAGTAAACGGAAAATGGAGTAGATGAAAATGCTGTCGTTCATATCCTAATGATTGAAATCAAATCTCAAAGGGCTTCGGCATTCGATGCCCTTGGTGTTGGACGAATATCCACTGAGTTCAGATGGTGTCATAGAAGATCTGGAACCGTGGAACATCTGGACAGCGCTGATGCATATTTCCGGATGCCGTTGAGTGTCGATAGCTCAACATTCAATGCCATCATCTGCTAAAAACCAATCGGTAGGAAAATAGCTCCTTCTGCAAATAGTTCCCCAATTTTCTCACTTGCAGACCCCACTCATTTCGTGTTGCCCATAGCATTTCCTCCACAATCTACATCAGCAGAGGTGCACCACATGGTGCTGTGTTTAGCCCTTGTTGTATTCCCATGACATTTATAACTGAGTTAGCACAGTATCTATGGCATATTCAGGCTTGCTGACGCCACCAGTGTCGTAGGCCAAATAAAAAAAAAAGACATCGATGAATCTGGATATAGAAAGGAGATTGAAAATAAAGCTGTATGGTTCCAAGAGCACACATTGGCATGGAAAAACAGGTGCCCTTCAAAATAAGTGCCGATAGAAATTAATGGCTACGGACCAGTCCATGACAGGGAAAACCCACCCACTACTGCGGGCATCTACATGAAACGATGTGGCAGAAAAACCGCACCGATCGTCCACTCCCCACCTCTACCTCACAGACATCCTTTCGCCTAGATGCTGCCGTAACACCATAAGAAAACTTAAGATATTGGAGAGAATTGTATCATTCTGTCCTTCGAGTCTGCCCCGCCATTTCAGCATCGAAGAACCTTGCAAGGTCACCCTTAAATATACTGAAAGCCTTGGTCTTCACAGATGACTGTGGCAAAGAATTCCAGAGAAACACTACTCTCTGGCCAAAGAAATTCCTCCTCATCTCCGTTCGAAAAGAACGCCCCTCTCTTCTGAGGCTGTGTCCTTTGGTCTTAGACTCTCCCACCATAGGAAACTTTTCTCAGTCCTGATGAAGGGCCACGGCCCGAAATAATATTTTCCATAAAGACTGCCTGGCTTGTTGAGTTCCTCCAGCATTTTGTGTGTGTTGCTTGGATTCCCAGCCTCTGCAGATTTTCTCTGTTCCTGATAGGAAACATCCTTTCACCATCCACTCTATGAAGTCCTTTCACAATTCGATATGATTGAATGAGGTTCCCCGCAATTCTTAGAAATTCCTGTGTGCAGAAGAGCAGAGCCTTCAAGCGCTCTTCACATTACAAGCTATTCAATCCTGGAATCATTTTCGCGAACCTCTTTTGAACCCTGTCCAGTTTCAATACATCCTTTCCAATATACGGAGCACAATTCAGCTCAGAATACTCCAAGTGAGATCTCACCAGTGCTTAATTAATTTCCAGCATTACACCCTTGCTTTTATATTCTACTCTTCTTGAAATGAAGAAGATATTCTGTGTTCTTATGCCCTTCCCTTGTACAATATTGGTGTCGTGGAGAGGGGAGACTTGCAGCATGGGCAATTGCTGGTCTTCCATACAAACTTGCCCAGGCCTGCGCTGGCGGAGAGTGAAGACTTTCGAGGCTCAGATCCATGGTCTCGCAAGACTAACGGATGCCTCTTGAAATGAATGTTAACTTTGCATTTGCCTTCCTCAGCACCGACTCAACCTGCAAATTAATCTTTAGGGAATCCTGCACAAGCATTCCCAAATCTATTTGCACCTCCTGTTTTCGTATTTACTCTTGATGTAGAAAATAGTCAACCTTTTCAGTTCTTCTACCGAAGTGCTTGGCCATACACTTCCCAACACTGTATTCTATCGGCCATTTCTTTGCTCATTCTCCTAATCTGTCTAAGGCTTTCTGCAGCCTCTCTACGTCTTCAAAACTCACTTGCACTTCACCTATCTTCATACCGTCTGCAAACTGTTCAAGGAAGCCATCAATTCCATTAGCCAAATCATCGGCCAATAACGTAAAAAGAATCAATCCCAACACAGATCCTTGTGGAACACCAGTAGTCATTGGCAGCCAGCAGAAAAGACTCCCTGTATTTTGACTTTATGCCTCCTACCAATCAGCTACTGTTTCACCACGCTAGAATCTCTTCTGCAATGGCATGGCCTCGTAACTTGTTAAGCTGCGTTATGTGTGGCATTTGTCAAAGGACTTCGGAACATCCAACTAAGCATCATCAACCGATTCTCATTTGTCTATACTATTAGTCATTTCTTCCACGAATTCCACCAGGTTGGTGAAGCACGATAATTTCGTTAGGACCGACACTGACTATGGTCTATTTTGTCATGTGCCTCCGAGCATGGTGCGACATCATCCTTAAGAATCGATTGCAACATCGTCCCAACAACTGAGGGCAGACTAACTGGCCTATAGTTTCGTTTCTTCTGCCTCTCTCCGCTCTTGAAGAATTGAGACGCATTTGTAATTTTCCAGTCTTAAGGAACCAACCTAGAATCTCGTGATTCTTGAAGGTAATTACTAATGCCTCCACAATCTCTTCAGCCACCTCTTTCAGGACACTGGGATGTACACCATCTGGTCCAGGTGACGTATCTACCATCAGACGTTTCAGTTTCGTAAGACCCTTCTCGCTAACTATGTCAATCTTACAAACCTGACGTCCCCGATATCTGGAACATCCATGCTAGCGTCTTCCACAGTGAAGATAATTAGTCAGTTCGTCTGGAATTTCCCTGTCTACAATTACTATTTACCCAGTATTGTGTTCCAATTGTTTAATATCCAAACGTTCCGGTCTTTTATACCTTATCTTTCAGAAGAAACGCTTGGTATCCTGTTCAACATTATTGGCTATCTTAATTTCGTATTGCATTTTCCGTTCTGACGTGTCCCTCTTCACCACATTTTTAACAGACGATATTGGTCGCTCCCCTTCTTTCGTGTATCAATTCACTCGAAGCCCTCTTCTTAGTCCGTCCCCTCAGTGAGTCCAATTCCCTGTCAGCTTTATTGTGAGGAGCTGCTGCATCCGCCGATAACAACCGGAACGTCTCAGAAAGAAAGTCTACCACGACCTCATTTGCCACTCTCCTGCTGGGCCATCAGTGGTTACCTCAGACAAGAGGACCACTACCGATGACTGTACCCTGCTAACGGAGGCTTACTGCGCCTCCATCGCAATCTCCTCGTCTCTTACTTCTCTGATCAGCTACAACATGCTGCCTCCCATACTAGACCCATACAATTCGCCTACCGACACAGACGATCGATAGATGACGCAATATTCACAGGTCTACTTGCCGACCTTATACATCTGGGGAAGAACGATGGTTATGTGAGAATGCTGTTCTTGGAGCACAGCTCGGCATCGGACACCATATTTCCCTGCATGCTTGACAAGAAGCTCAGAGATCTCGGCCTTCACTCTGCCTTGTGCAGCTGGATCGTGGATTTCCTGTCAGGTCGACGACAGGTGGAAAGAGTGGGCTTCGTCACCTCTGTCCCACTGACTCTCAATAAATGAGCCTCCCTGGTCTGTGTTCTTTCCCCTAGCTTTACTCTCTGTTTCCCCATGAATGTGTCGCCACCCAGAGCTCCAGTCTGCTAATTAAATATTCTGACGATATTATATTGATTGGCCATACATCGAATAATAACGAGGAAGCCTACAGAGAAGAAGTAATGACATCGACACAGTAGTGTCAAGAAAAGAGGTTATCCCTGAATAACGCAGAAATAAAGCAGCTGGTTGAGGTCTAAGGAAGAACGGACCCAGTCTCACCCTATTGACATCATTGGATCCTGGGTGGAGAGGTTTAACAGGTTTAAGTCCCTCGGTATACACTTGTTATGTGCATACCGAATCTGCGGTGAAAAAAAAAGCCGAAATGGGTCTTCTGCACCTTAGACGGTTGAAAAAGTCCCCGAATTCTAAGGACTCTCTACAGCGGCACGTTTGAGAGCATACTGACTGGCTGCCTCACTGCCTGGTATGGGAATCGTTCTTCCCTCAATTACATGACTCTACAGAGACAGTGCAGGGCATCTGTGGATGTGATCTTCCCACTATTCAGGACATACACAGCGACAGGTGCCTAAAAAGGGCCTGAACAATCAATGGGGACCTGAGTCACCCCAGCCACAAACTGTTCCAACTGCTCCTATCACAAAGCGTCAAACCATGTCTAACATGCTCCGGAACGGCTTCTTCCACCAGACCATCAGTCTGATTAATTCATGCTGACACAATTGCATTTCTAAGCTATATTGACTGTCTTGTGGTATAAATTACTGTACATGCTATTTATTATAAATTAATATAATTTGCACATTGTACATTCAGACGTAGACGTAACGTAAAGACTTGTATTCCACATGTATGTGAAGGATGTAAGAAATAAAGTCAAATCAATTCATTTATATTCAATTTCTACATTTCCACTGTATTTTCCTCGTAAATGCTGACACCAAAATTTTGAGAGCTGTCGTTGGAGCACATCGGACGAGCAGGCGTATTTATAAGCGACCAATATGGCCGTCATGGTGAGCCGCGGTGATCAACGTGACTGTTGATTGTGATATCAAGTTTCCCATTTCGGATTGAATGGGAATTTTGAGAAGGCATGAGTTTAATAAATCCGGAGGAAAAGAAGAGTAAATATGACCACCAGACTCTGAAGATGGTGGAAGTGATGGTGCTGCTGGAAATGGGCCATGTTTTAGCCAATGCGCGAGTGCGATCAATCTATTTGCATTTATGTGATTGCAATTACCCTTTGTTATCTAGCATGAAACCACTGTTTAACCTTTAATGCGGCAGTTTAAACGTATTTGCAAATAGAATATTATATAGCAATCAGTGAACAACGGTTAATCTGTATTGAGAAAGGACGGCAGTTAAACTCAACAGATTATCAACTGATGAACTGAATAGAATAAGACTTAATAAAACGAATACATGTTTCTTGGAAGGAACCAACAGTAGTGACGAGATTGAGTGAGTACATGTCAACGAGAGAAATAGCATCAGAGATCATATTGGGGGAGCATTAGGTGACGGTCTGATTAAACTGTCGAAGACGATGTTTGATCGTCTTTATAGTCAGCAGATTTTAAAGAGACTTCGCAGTGGGGCAGCAATCATACTCACAGGAGAATAATGTAATCATGCGTCATAGGAATATCTGGAATTCCAGGAACGTGGAATGCGCGTTTACTAAGATTGGAACCAAAGGAGATTAGTCTTTGAATTTTAAACAGTGCATAGAATTATGAACGGAACACCTTTTAGTGGAATTGCAAATGATACTGCATTATAGGTTAATCGGACTGAATTAATGAGATAAAGTTTTTTGTCAAGTCGTCCACGGAGCCAATTTCTCGAGCAATCTGAAATGGCATGTAAGGAGAGCGAAATTAATAATGTAATAATGACCCAGGAAACACTTACGCAATTAAAAGTCAATTGGTGAGATCGCAAACAGTTATAGTACAATGACGAAAATGCAGCTTAATTGCTATTTTTCTGGTTGTGCGCAAACCCCTCCATTTATCTTCGAAACATCACAACTAGAGAGGCAGACAGTCAGACGCATAGCCAGACACACACAGAGACGAAATCAACATTAAAGCATTTGAAATCAGAAAATAAAATAAGAAAGCAAAAATATATTGGATTAATTATTCACTGTCTCTTTTTAAAGAAATTAACCGTCTGAAAGCAGAGAAGACGACTTTAGGTGCGATATTTCCGAACGTTATCAAATCCATGAAGAATTTTTTTGATATGTTGATTTTTTAATTTAATTTAAGCTAATTACATTGGGGGCTTTCATTGGAAATCTTCGCCATGCGAAACATGCAAACATTGCATTCCATTGTTAAAACGGGTTTCTGAACATTAAAACGTATATATCGTGGTTTATCAATTTCTTTTTAAAGTACAAAGCTAACGAGCACCTTTGTTATTTCAAATCAACAGAGAATTCAGTCTACGAAAAAACTGCTGGTAAAATAAATTACGATTTGATACATTTCTACTTTGGGTATGGATATTACAGCAGTCTGGAAACTGTTAAATCGTTATTTCAGTCGAATGAATTAGTAGGCAGCATTTTACTATTCTACTGGAGCCTTTACACTGAAGAGATTCATAAAGAGCCATATGGTAGAAATCGCACGGTTGAGAGCCAGGAGAGATGAATAAATCTGATTTGACCGAGAGCTGAATCCGGCTGTGGCGCTAATCCTACGTTTGCAATGCATTATTTTCGCAAAACCAGACATCAACATTTTGAGAGCAGTCGCTGGAGCAGATTGGACGAACAATCGTATTTTACAGGCGACCAATATTGTCGTCACCCTTGTAAATGTTTAACATGTTATCAAGTTTCGGATTTAGTAGGGTTTTGGTCTTATTGAAGTCAAGATTTTGATAAATAAAAAGGTAAGCAAGAGAAAACATGACATCCGGAGTCTGGAGATGTTAGATGTCATTGGTTTTTCTGGAACTTAGCCATGTCTAGGACAATGCACGAGTGTGAATACTGCATTTGCATTTATGTAACTTCAAATTTCCGTTAGCATACAAAAAACGTATAGACCCTTTTGTTACATTTGAAGAATAATTGTAAATATAATGTTATATAATTATCAGTGAACAATGGTACTTCTGTTGTTAAACAGGCGGGCATCAAATGTCAGCTGAAAACTGCAGGATATCTAACTTGGGGACTATAGCAGAACAATGCGAAACCAGTGTGATTCGTTCCGAATCACTGCAATTGTCTTCCTAGCTATTATGCTTTCCCTTAGATGCCAGGGAAATTCAGTTGTTTTATTTTGCCCCTCATAATAAACCCAACTGAATAACACTTCATTGTCAGGGTTAGCATTTGCTAAATTCATATTGTTTGCAAACTAACAATGATCTCTCAGCTACCCTTTTGCTCAATTCAAGTAATTGAAATAAATGGAGAACTAGCATCGTATTAAGCTGGTAAATTGTTTCACACTGTAACCGCGAAAGCGCTGGTCCATCTAGGCTAGCTTGAGATAAACTAGATTTCATCAGCTACGTAAAGACTACAACGTGAAACACAGAACACAGGTGCGCAATACAGGCCAACTGCCCGCGATATTGTGCTGAACTTTTAACCTATTTAAAAATGTATGGCTGCCTTTGCCAGCAGGTTGTGGGTGAGGGAATAACCTAACCGAATTCTGGAGGGTGGGTAGGGTGGTAGGGAGAGGACGCGGAATAAAGGCTTCATATGTTACAGATAAGTGGTGCTTAACGCTGCCCTTGAGTCCTTGAGAAGAGCCAGGGCATTAGGTAAGTAAACGGAAAATGGAGTAAATGGAAATACTGTCGTTCATATCGTTATGCTTGAAATCAAAGTTCAAAGGGCTTCGGTATTCGATGCCCTTGGTGTTGGACGAATATCTGCTGAGTTCAGATGGTCGCATTGAAGACCTGGAATCCTGGAAGAACTGGACAGCGCAGATGCATATTTCCAGATGCCGTTGATCGACGATAGCTCAACAATCAATGCCATCATCTCCTAAAAACTAATCGGTAGGAAAATAGCTCCTTTTGCAATTAGTTCCCCAATTTTCTAACTTGCAGACCCCTTTCAGTTGTGGTTGCCCATGGCGTTTCCGCCACCATCTATTTCAATAAAGGTGCACCACCTGGTACTGCGCTTAGCCCTTGCTGTAGTCCCATGACATTTATAACTGTATGGCTTAACACAGCGTCTATGGCATATTCAGGCTTGCTGACGCCACCAGTGTCGTAGGCCAAATAAAAAAAAATATATCGATAAATCGGCATATAGATAGGAGATTGAAAATAAAGCTGAATGGTTTCAAGAGCACAACTTGGCATGTTAAAACAGGTGCCCTTCAAAATAAGTGCCGCTAGAAATTAATGGATACGGACCAGTCCATGACGGTGAAAGCCCTCCAAGATCTGCGGACATCTACAGGAAACGATGTGGCAAAATAACAGCATCGATCGTCGCCCCCCCCCCCGCCCCACTGCACAGACATCCTGTCTCCTAGATTCTGCCATAACACCATAAAAAACATAAGGTATAGGAGAAAATTATATCATTTTGTCCTTCGAGTCTGCCTCGCCATTTCAGGATCGAAAAACCTTGCAAGGTCAGCCTTAAATATACTGAAAGCCTTGGTCTTCACAGATGACAGTGGCAAAGAATTCCAGAGAAACACTACTCTCTGGCCAAAGAAATCCCTCCTCATCTCCGTTCTATAAGTACGCCCCTCGCTTCTGAGGCTGTGTCCTTTGGTCTTAGACTCTCCCACCACAGGAAACACCTATTTTTTCAGTCCTGATGAAGGGCCACGGCCCGAAGTAGTATTTTCGATAAAGACTGCCTGGCTTGCTGAGTTCCTCCAGCATGTAGTGTGTGTTGCTTGGATTTCCAGCAGCTACAGATTTTTTTTTTGTTCCGGATGGGAAACATCCTTTCACCATCTACTCTGTGAAGTCCATTCACAATTCGATATGGTTAAATGATGCTCCCCGCCATTCTTAGAAATTCCTGTGTGCAGAAGACCAGAGCCTTCAAGCGCTCTTCATATTAGAAGCCATTCAATCCTGGAATCATTTTCGCGAACCTCTTTTGAACCCTGTCCAGTTTCAATACATCCTTTCCAATATACGGGGCACAATTCAGCTCACAATACTCCAAGTGAGATCTCACTAGTCCTTAATAAATTTCAAGCATTACATCCTTGCTTTTACATTCTACTCTTCTTGAAATGAAGAAGATATGATGGGTCCTAATGCTCTTCACTTCGACAATATTGGTGTCGTGGAGAGGGAAGACTTGCAGCATCGGCAATTGCTGGTCTTGCATACAACCCTGACCAGGTCTGCGCCGCGGAGAGTAAAGACTTTCCAGGCGCAGATCCATGGTCTCTCAAGACTAACGGATGCATCTTGAAATGAATGTTAACATTGCATTTGCCTTCCTCACCACCGACTCAACTTGCAAACTAACCTTTATGGAATCTTGCAGACGTATTCCCAAATCTATTTGCACCTCATGTTTTCGTATTTGCTCTTGATGTAGAAAATAGTCAACCTTTTCAGTTCTTCTACCGACGTGCATGGCCATACACTTCCCAACACTGTATTCCATGTGCCATTTCGTTGTTCGTTCTCCTAATCTGTCTAAGGTTTTCTGCAGCCTCTCTCCGTCTTCAAAACTACCTTCCACTTCACCTATCTTCGTATCGTCAGTAAACTGTTCAACGAAACAATCAATTCCATTCGCCAAATCATCGGCCAATAACGTAGAAAGAATCAATCCCAACACAGACCCTTGTGGAATACCAGTAGTCATTGGCAGCCAGCCAGAAAAGACTCCCTTTATTTTGACTTTATGACACCTACCAATCAGCTACTGCTATACCCACGTTAGAATCTCTTCTGTAATGGCATGGCCTCATAACTTGTTAAGCAGCTTTATGTGTGGCATTTTGTCAAAGGACTTCGGAACATCCAACTACGCATCATCAACCGATTCTGATTTTTCCATATTATTTGTTATTTCTTCAAAGAATTCCAACAGATTGGTGAAGCACGATTTTTCCTTTAGGAAACGACTCTGACTATGGTCTATTTTGTCATGTGCCTCCGAGCACGGTGCGACATCACCCTTAATAATCGACTACAACATCGTCCCAACAACTGAGGGCAGACTGACTGGCCTATAGTTTGCTTTCTTCTGCCTCCCTCCCCTGTTGAAGAATTGAGAGACGTTTGCAATTCTCCGGTCTTAAGGAACCAACCTAGAATCTAGTGATTCTTGAAGGTAATTACTAATGCCTCCACAATCTCTTCAGCCACCTCTTTCAGAGCACTGGGATGTACACCATCTGGTCCAGGTGACGTATCTACCGTCAGACGTTTCAGTTTCGTAAGAGCCTTCTCGCTAGCTATGTCAATCTTACACACCTGACGTCCTTTGATAACTGGAACTTCCACGCTAGCGACTTCCACAGTGAAAATAGCTAGTCAGTTCGTCTGGAAATTCCTTGTATACCATTACTAGTTCCCCAGTATTGTATTGCAATTGTTTGATATCCAAACTTTCCAGTCTTTTATACTTTATCTTTCAGAAGAAACGGTTGGTATCCTGTTCAACATTATTGGCTAGCTTAATTTCGTATTGCGTTTTCCCATATGACATGTCCCTCTTCACCACATTTTTTAACAGAGGATATTGGTCGCTCCCCTTCTCGCGGGTCCCAATTGACCCGCACTCCTTAGTCCGACCCCTCAGCGAGTCCGACTCCCTGTCAACTTTATTATCTGGAGCAGCCGCACCTGCTGATAACAACCGGAACGTCTCAGAATGAAACTCTACCACGACCACATTTATCACTCCCCTGCTGGGTCATCAGTGGTTACCTCAGACAAGGGGACCACTACCGATGACTGTACCCTGCTAACGGAGGCCTCCTGCGCCTCCATCGCAATCTCCTCGTCCCTTACTGCTCTGATCAGCTGCAACATGCTGCCTCCCATACTAGACCCATACAATTCGCCAATCGACACAGACGATCGATAGATTACGCAATATTCACAGGGCTACTCGCCGTCCTTATACATCTGGGGAAGAACGATAGTTATGTGAGAGTGCTGTTCTTGGAACACAGTTCGGCATCCGACACCATATTTCATGCATGCTTGACAAGAAGCTCAGAGATCTCGGCCTTCACTCTGCCTTGTGCAGCTGGGTCCTGGATTTCTGTCAGGTCGCCGACAGGTGGGAAGAGTGGGCTCCGACACCTCTGTCACACTGACTCTCAACAAATGAGCCTCCCTGGGCTGTGTTCTTAGCCCATATCTTTACTCTCTGTTTCTGTTTCCCCATGAACGTGTCGCCACCTAAAGCTCCAGTCTGCTAATTAAATACGCTGTCGATATTACATTGATTGGCCTTATATCAAATAATAACGAGCAAGCCTACAGAGAAGAAGTAATGACATCGACACAGTAGTGTCAGGAAAAGAAGTTATCGCTCAATAACGCAGAAATAAAGCAGCTGCCTGAGCACAAAAGAAGAACGGACACATCTCACCCTATTGACATCAATGGATCCTGGGTGGAGAGGATGAACAGGTTTATGTTCCTCGGTATACACCTAGTCTGTGCATACCGGCTCTGTGTTGAAAAAGAGCAGAAAAAGGCCTTTTTCATCTTAGACGGTTGAATAAGTCCCCGAATTCTAAGGACTTTCTACAGCGGCAGATTGAGATATCCTGAATGGCTGCATCACTGCCTGGTATGGGAATTGTTCTTCCGTCAATCACAGGACTCTGCCGAGTGTGGTGCGGACAGTGCACCGTATCTGTGGATGTCAGCGTTCCACTATTCAGGGCAGTCATAGCGACAGGTGCCCAAAAACGGCCTGGACGATAATTGGATACCCGAGACAATCCAGCCACCAAACTGTTCCAGCTGCTCCCATCCAGGAAATATCAAAGCAGGACGAACAGGGTCCGGAACAGCTTCTTCCACCAGTCCATCAGACTGATTAATTCACGCTGAGGCATTTGCATTTCTAAGCTATATTGACTGTTTTGTGGTATATCATACTGTACATCCATTTATTATAAATTACTATATTTTGCACATTGTGCATTCAGACGTAGACGTAACTTAAACATTTGTACTCCACATGTATGTGAAGGATGTAAGAAATAAAGTCAATTCAATTCAATTTCTGCATTTCCACTGTATTGTCCTCGCAATTGCTGACACCAAAAGTTTGAGAGCTGTCGTTGGAGCACATCGGACGAGCAGGCGTGTTTATAAGCGACCCATATGGCCGTCATGGTGAGCCGCGGTGAACAAAGTGATTGTTGATTGTGATATCAAATTTCCCATTTCGGATTGAATGGGAATTTTAAGAAGTCAAGAGTTTAATAAATCCGGAAGAAAACAAGAGTAAATATGACTACCAGTCTCTGAAGAAGGTAGCAGTGATAGATGCTTTTGGAAATGGGCTATATTTTAGCCAGTGCACGAGTGTGATTAATCAATTTGCATTTATATGATCTCAATTACCCTTTGTTAGGTAGCATGCACCAACTTTGTAACCTTTAATGTGGCAGTTGAAGTGTGGATGCAAATAGAATATTATGCAGTAATCAGTGAACAATGGTACATCTTTATTGAGAAAGGACGGCAATAAAACTCAGCAGATTATTAACTGATTAAGAAT
This sequence comes from Mobula hypostoma, assembly GCF_963921235.1. NCBI lineage: Eukaryota > Metazoa > Chordata > Chondrichthyes > Myliobatiformes > Myliobatidae > Mobula > Mobula hypostoma. Next base: position 20,505,361 of record NC_086101.1, on the reverse strand, counting down.
AAGACTTAAGAAGGCGAATACATGTTACTTGGAAGGACCCAACAGTGGTGACGAGTTTGACTGAGTACATGTCAAAGAAAAAAATAGCACCAGAGATCATATTGGGGGAGCATTAGGTGACGGTCTGATTAAACTGTGGAGGACGATGTTTGATCGTCTTTATATTCAGCAGATTTTAAAGAGACTTCGCAGTGGGGCAGCAATCATACTCACAGGAGAATAATGTAATCACGCGTCATAAGAATATCTGGAATTCCAGGAACGTTGAAAGCGCGTTAAGTAATATTAGATCCAAAGCAGATTAGTTTTTGAATATAAAACAGTACAGAGAATTATGAACGGAACACCTTTCAGTGGAATTGCAAATGACACTGCATTATAGGTTAATTGGACTGAATTAATGAGATGAAGTTCTTTGTCAAGTCGTCCACGGAGCCAATTTCTCAAGCAGTCTGAAAAGGCATGTAAGGAGAGCGAAATTAATAATGTAATAATGACTCACGAAACACTTACGCGATGAAAAGTCAATTGGTGAGATGGCAAACACTTATAGTAACACTGACGAAAATGCAGCGTAATTGCTATTTTTCTGGTTGTGCGCAAACCCCTTCATTTATCTCAGGAACATCACACCCAGAGACGCTGACAGTCAGACACATAGCCAGACACAAACAGACAGGAAATGAACATTAAAGCATTTGAAATCAGAAAATAAAATAAGAAAGCAAAATATATATTGGATTAATTATTCACTGTCTCTTTTTAAAGAAATCACACAGCTGGAAGCAAAGAAGACGAATTTAGGTGCGATATTTCCGAACGTTGTCAAATCGATGAAGGATGTTTTTGATATGTTGAATTTTTAATTTAATTTAAGCTAATTACTTTGGGGCTGTCATTGAAAAACTTCGCCATGCGAAACATGCAAACATTGCATTCCACGGTTAAAATGGGATTCTGAACATTAAACCGTACATATCATGGTTTATCAATTTCTTTTCTTTAAAGTTCAAAGCTAATGAGCACCTTTGTTATTTCAATTGAACAGAGAATTCAGTCAACGCAAAAACTACTGGTAAAATGAATTACGATTTGATGCATTTCTACTTTGGGTATGGATATAACAGCAGTCTGGAAACTGTTAAATCATTATTTCAGTCTTACGAATTAGTAGGAAGCATTTTACTATTCCACTGTAGCCTTTACACTGAAGAGATTCATAAAGAGCCATATGGCAGAAATCGCACGGTTGAGAGCCAGGAGAGATGAATAAATCTGATTTGACCGAGAGCTGAATCCGGCTGTGGCGCTAATCCTACGTTTGCAATGCATTATTTTCGCAAAACCAGACATCAACATTTTGAGAGCAGTCGCTGGAGCAGATTGGACGAACAATCGTATTTTACAGGCGACCAATATTGCCGTCACCCTTTGCCGTGGTAGAGAAAGTAAATGTTTAACATGTTATCAAGTTTCGGATTCAGTAGGGTTTTGGTCTTATTGAAGTCAAGAGTTTGATAAATAAGAAGGTAAGCAAAAAAAAATATGACTTCCGGAGTCTGGAGATGTTAGATGTCATTCGTTTTTCTGGAACTAAGCCATGGCTGATACAATGCACAAGTGTGCATACTGTATTTGCATTTATGTAACTTCAAATTTCCGTTAGCATACAAAAAACGTGTAGACCCTTTTGTTACATTTGAAGAATAATTGTAAATATAATGTTATATAATAAACAGTGAACAATGGTACTTCTGTTATTAAACAGGCGGGCATCAAATCTCAGCTGAAAACTGCAGGATATCTCACTGAGGGACTATAGCAGAACAATCCGAAACCAGTGTGATTCGTTTCAAATCACTGCAACTGTCTTCCTAGCTGTTATGCTTTCCCTTAGATGCCAGGGAAGTTCAGTTGTTTTATTTCGCCCCTCATAATAAACCCAACTGAATAACACTTCATTGTCAGGGTTAGCATTTGCTAAATTCATATTGTTTGCAAACTAACAATGATCTCTCAGCTACCCTTTTGCTCAAATCAAGTAATTGAAATAAATGGAGAACTAGCATCGTATTAAGCTGGTAAAGTGTTTCACACTGTAACCGGGAAAGCGTTGGCAGCTGGAGCTTCGTGACGAGATGTCACGAGGAAGACAATCTCCGCGCTGTTGAAAAAATCAGAGTTTGCACCTTTCTGCATTCAGAGATATCTTGTTCATCAAGGCTAGCTTGAGATAAACTAGATTTCATCAGCTACGTAAAGACTACAACGTGAAACACAAAACACAGGTGCGCTATACAGGCCAACTGCGCGCGATATTGTGCTGACCTTTTAACCTATTTAAAAATGTATGGACTTCAGAAGAGCCAGGGCATTAGGTAAGTAAACGGAAAATGGAGTAAATGGAAATGCTGTCGTTCATATCCTTATGCTTGAAATCAAATCCCAAAGGGCTTCGGTATTCGATGCTTTGGTGTTAGACGAATATCTGCTGAGTTCAGATGGTCGCATAGAAGACCTGGAACCCTGGAAGATCTAGACAGCGCAGATGCATATTTCCAGATGCCGTTGATAGACTATAGCTCAACAATCAATGCTATCATCTCCTAAAAACTAATCGGGAGGAAAATAGCTCCTTTTGCAATTAGTTCCCCAATTTTCTACCTTGCTGACACCTTTCAGTTCGGGTTGCCCATAGCGTTTCCGTCAGGATCCATTTCAACAGAGGTGCACCACCTGGTACTGTGCTTAGCCCTTGCTGCAGTCCCATGACATTTATGGCTCTATGGTTTAGCACAGCATCTATGGCATATTCAGGCTTGCTGACGCCACCAGTGTCGTAGGCCAAATAAAAAAAAAATATATCGATAAATCTGCATATAGACAGGAGATTGAAAATAAAGCTGAATGGTTCCAAGAGCACAACTTGGCATGTTAAAACAGATGCCCTTCAAAATAAGTGCCGATAGAAATTAGTGGATACGGACGAGCCCATGACGGCGAAAGCCCGCGAAGAAGTGCGGACATCTACATGAAACGATGTGGCAAAAAAACAGCATCCATCGTCGCCCCCACGCCTCCGCCCCACCGCACAGACATCCTCTCTCCTAGATTCTGCCATAACACCATAAAAACATAAGGTATAGGAGAGAATTATATCATTTTGTCCTTCGAGTCTGCCCCGCCATTTCAGCATCGAAGAACCTTGTAAGGTCAGCCTTAAATATACTGAAAGCCTTCGTCTTCACAGATGACAGTGGCAAAGAATTCCAGGGAAACACTACTCTCTGGCCAAAGAAATTCCTCCTCCTCTTCGTTCAAAAGTACACCCCTCTCTTCTGAGGCTGTGTCCTTTGGTCTTAGACTCTCCCACCATAGGAAACACCTATTTTCTCAGCCCTGAAGAAGGGCCACGACCCGAAGTAGTATTTTCGATAAGACTGCCTGGCTTGCTGAGTTCCTCCAGCATGTAGTGTGTGTTGCTTGGATTTCCAGCAGCTACAGATTTTCTACTGTTCCGGATAGGAAACATCCTTTCACTGTCTACTCCATGAAGTCCTTTCACAATTCGATGTGGTTGAATGATGTTCCCCGCCATTCTTAGAAATTCATGTGTGCATAAGAGCAGAGCCTTCAGGCGCTCTTCATATTAGAAGCCATTCAATACTCTCAACAAATGAGCCTCACTGGGCTGTGTTCTTAGCCCATAGCTTTACTCTCTGTTTCCCCATAAATGTGTCGCCACCCAAAGCTCCAGTCTGCTAATTAAATACGCTGACAATATTACATTAATTGGCCATACATCGAATAATAACGAGGAAGCCTACAGAGAAGAAGTAATGACATCGACACAGTAGTGTCAAGAAAAGAGGTTATCCCTCAGTAACGCATAAATAAAGCAGCTGGTTGAGGTCTAAGGAAGAACGGACCCAGTCTCACCTTATTGACATCAAAGGATCCTGGGTCGAGAGGATGAACAGGTCCGAGTCCCTCGGTATACACTTGGTCTGTGCATACCAAATCTGTGGTGAAAAAAAAAGCCGAAATGGGTCTTCAGCACCTTAGACGGTTGAAAAAGTACCCGAATTCTAAGGACTTTCTACAGCAGCACGTTTGAGAGTATCCTGACTGGCTGCATCACTGCCTGGTATGGGAATTGTTCTTCCCTCAATTACAGGACTCTACAGAGAGTGGTGCGGACAGTGCAGGGCATCGGTGGATGTGAACTTCCCACTATGCAGGACATTCACAGCGACAGGTGCCTAAACATAGCCTGAACAATCAATGGGGACCCGAGTCACCCCAGACACAAAGTGTTCCAGCTGCTCCTATCACAAAGCATCAAACCATGTCTAACATGCTCCGGAATGGCTTCTTCCACCAGACCATCAGTCTGATTAATTCACGCTGACACAATTGCATTTCTAAGCTATATTGACTGTCTTGTGGTATATCTTACTGTACATGCTATTTATTATAAATTAATATAATTTGCACATTGTACATTCAGACGTGGACATAACGTAAAGATTTGTACACCACATGTATGTGAAGGATGTAAGAAGTAAAGTCAAATCAATTCATTTCAATTTAATTTCTACATTTCCACTGTATTTCCCTCGGAAATGCAGACACCAAAATTTTGAGAGCTGTCGTTGGAGCACATCGGACGAGCAGGCGTATTTATCAGCGACCCATATGGCCGGCATGGTGAGCCGCGGTGACCAACGTGACTGTTGATTGTGATATTAAGTTTCCCATTTCGGATTGAATGGGAATTTTGAGAAGGCATGAGTTTAATAAATCCGGAGGAAAACAAGAGTAAACATGACCACTAGACTCTGAAGATGGTAGAAGTGATGGTGCTGCTGGAAATGGGCCATGTTTTAGCCAAGGCGCGAGTGCGATCAATCTATTTGCATTTATATGATTGCAATTACCCTTTGTTATCTAGCATGAAACCACTGTTTAACGTTTTATGCGGCAGTTTAAACGTAGTTGTAAATAGAATATTATATAGCAATCAGTGAACAACGGTTAATCTGTATTGAGAAAGGACGGCAGTTAAACTCAACAGATTATCAACTGATTAACTGAATAGAATACGATTTAAGACGACGAATACATGTTTCTTGGAAGGAACCAACAGTAGTGACGAGTTTGAGTGAGTACATGTCAACGAGAGAAATAGCATCAGAGATCATATTGGGGGAGCATTAGGTGACGGTTTGATTAAACTGTCGAAGAGGATAATTGATTGTCTTTATAGACAGCAGATTTTAAAGAGACTTCACAGTGGGGCAGCAATCATACTCACCGGAGAAATATGTAATCACGCGTCATAGGAATATTTGGAATTCCAGGAACGTGGAATGCGCGTACACTAAGATTAGAACCAAAGGAGATTAGTTTTTGAATTTTAAACAGTGCATAGAATTATGAACGGAACACCTTTCAGTGGAATTGCAAACGACACTGCATTATAGGTTAATTGGACTGAATTAATGAGAAAAAGTTCTTTATCAAGTCGTCCACGGAGCCAATTTCTCGAGCAATCTGAAACGGCATGTAAGGAAAGCGAAATTAATAATGTAATAATGACTGAGGAAACACTTACGCAATTAAAAGTCAATTGGTGAGATCGCAAACAGTTATAGTTACACTGACGAAAATGTAGCTTAATTGCTATTTTTCTGGTTGTGCGAAAACCCCTCCATTTATCTTCGAAACATCACACCTAGAGAGGCAGACAGTCAGACGCATAGCCAGACGCACACAGACACGAAATCAACATTAAAGCATTTGAAATCAGAGAATAAAATAAGAATGCCAAAATAGATTGGATTAATTATTTACTGTCTCTTTTTAAAGAAATCACCCAGCTGAAAGAACAGAAGAAGGATTTAGGTGCGATATTTCTGAGCGTTGTGAAATAGATGAAGGATGTTTTTGATATGTTGAATTTTTAATTTATTTTAAGCTAATTACATTGGGGGCTGTCATTGGTAAACTTCACCATGCGTAATATACAAACATTGCATTCCACGGTTAAAATGGGATTCTGAACATTAAACCGTACATATCGTGGTGTATCAATTTCATTTCTTTAAAGTACAAAGCTAATGAGCACCTTTGTTATTTCAATTGAACAGAGAATTCAGTCACCGCAAAAGAAAATGGTAAAATGAAATACGATTTGACGCATTTCTACTTTGGGAATGGATATTACAGCAGTCTGGAAACTGTTAAATCATGATTTGAGTCGAAGGAATTAGTAGGAAGCATTTAACTATTCTACTGTAGCCTTTACACTAAAGAGATAGATAAAGAGCCATATGGTAGAAATCGCACGGTTGAGAGCCAGGAGAGATGAATAAATCTGATTTGACCGAGAGCTGAATCCGGCTGTGGCGCTAATCCTACGTTTGCAATGAATTATTTTCGCAAAACCAGACATCAACATTTTGAGAGCAGTCGTTGGAGCAGATTGGACGAGCAATCGTATTTTACAGGCGACCAATATTGCCGTCACCCTTTGCCGTCGTAGAGAAAGTAAATGTTTAACATGTTATCAAGTTTCGGATTCAGTAGGGTTTTGGTTTTATTGAAGTCAAGAGTTTGATAAATAAGAAGGTAAGCAAGAGAAAATATGACATCCGGAGTCTGGAGATGTTAGATGTAATTGGTTTTTCTGGAACTAAGCCATGTCTAGGACAATGCACAAGTGAGAATACTGTATTTGCATCTATGTAACTTCAAATTTCCGTTAGCATACAAAAAACGTGTAGACCCTTTTGTTACATTTGAAGAATAATTGTAAATATAATGCTATATAATAATCAGTGAGCAATGGTACTTCTGTTATTAAACAGGCTGGCATCAAATCTCAGCCGAAAACTGCAGGATATCTCACTGAGGGACTGTAGCAGAGCAATCTGAAACCAGTGTGATTCGTTCCAAATAACTGCAACTGTCTTCCTAGCTGTTATGCTTTCCCTTAGATGCCAGGGAAGTTCAGTTGTTTTATTTCGCCCCACATCATAAACCCAACTGAATAACACTTCATTGTCAGGGTTAGCATTTGCTAAATTCATATTGTTTGCAAACTGACAATGATCTCTCAGCTACCCTTTTGCTGAAATCAAGTAATTGAAATAAATGGAGAACTAGCATCGTATTAAGCTGGTAAAGTGTTTCACAGTGTAACCGGGAAATCGTTGGCAGTTGGAGCTTCGTGACGAGACGTCACGAGGAAGACAATCTCGGCGCTGTTGAAAAATCAGAGTTTGCAGCTTTCTGCATTCAGAGATACCTTGTTCATCAAGGCTAGCTTGAGATAAACTGGATTTCATCAGATACGTAAAGACTCCAACGTGAAACACAGAACACAGGTGAGCTATACAGGCCAACGGCCCGCGATATTGTGCTGACCTTTTAACCTATATAATAATGTATGGACGTCTTTGCCAGCAGGTTGTGGGTGAGGGAATAACCTAATCGAATTCTGGAGGATGGGTAGGGTGGTAGGGAAGGACGCGGAATAAAGGCTTCATATGTTACAGATAAGTGGTGGTTAACGCTGCCCTTGAGTCCTTGAGAAGAGCCAGGGCATTAGGTAAGTAAACGGAAAATGGAGTAAATGGAAATGCTGTCGTTCATATCCTTATGCTTGAAATCAAATCTCAAAGGGCTTCGGCGTTTGATGCCCTTGGTGTTGGACGAATATCTGCTGAGTTTAGATGGTCGCATTGAAGACCTGGAATCCTGGAAGAACTGGACAGCGCAGATGCATATTTCCAGATGCCGTTGATCGACGATAGCTCAACAATCAATGCCATCATCTCCTAAAAACTAATCGGTAGGAAAATAGCTCCTTTTGCAATTAGTTCCCCAATTTTCTAACTTGCAGACCCCTTTCAGTTGTGGTTGCCCATGGCGTTTCCGCCACCATCTATTTCAACAAAGGTGCACCACATGGTACTGCGCTTAGCCCTTGCTGTAGTCCCATGACATTTATAACTGTATGGCTTAGCACAGCATCTATGGCATATTCAGTCTTGCTGACGCCACCAGTGTCGTAGGCCAAATAAAAAAAAATATATCGATAAATCTGCATATAGACAGGAGATTGAAAATAAAGCTGAATGGTTCCAAGAGCGCAACTTGGCATGTTAAAACAGGTGCCCTTCAAAATAAGTGCCGATAGAAATTAGTCGATACAGACCAGTCCATGACGGTGAAAGCTCTCCTAGAACTTGGACATCTACATGAAACGATATGGCAAAAAAAAAGCATCGATCTTCGTCCCCCTCCCCCCACCCCGACTCCACCGCACAGACATCCTCTCTCCTAGATTCTGCCATAACACCATAAAAAACATAAGGTATAGGAGAAAATTATATCATTTTGTCCTTCGAGTCTGCCCCGCCATTTCAGCATCGAAGAACCTTGCAAGGTCAGCCTTAAATATACTGAAAGCCTTGGTCTTGACAGATGACAGTGGCGAAGAATTCCAGAGAAACACTACTCTCCGGCCAAAGAAATTCCTCCTCATCTCCGTTCGAAAAGTACGTCCCTCTCTTCTGAGGCTGTGTCCTTTGGTCAGATTCTCCCACCATAGGAAACACCTATTTTCTCAGTCCTGATGAAGGGCCACGGCCCGAAGTAGTCTTTTCGATAAAGACTGCCTGGCTTGCTGAGTTCCTCCAGCATGTAGTGTGTGTTGCTTGGATTTCCAGCAGCTGCAGATTTTCTCTTGTTCCGGATAGGAAACATCCTGTCACCATCTACTCTGTGAAGTCCTTTCACAATTCGATATGGTTGAATGATGTTCCCCGCCATTCTTAGAAATTCCTGTGTGCATAAGAGTGGAGCCTTCAGGTGCTCTTCATATTAGAAGCCATTCAATACAAGCCAGTCAAACCTGGAATCATTTTTGCCACCCTCTTTTGAACCCTGTCCAGTTTCAATACATCCTTTCCAATATACGGGCCACAATTAGGCTCACAATACTTAATAAGTTTCAAGCATTACATCGTTGCTTTTACATTCTACTCTTCTTGAAATGAAGAAGATATGATGGGTCCTAATGCTCTTCCATAGAAACTATCATAGAAACTACAGCACAGAAACAGGCCTTTTGGCCCTTTTTGGCTGTGCCGAAACATTTTCTGCCTAGTCCTACTGACCTGCACACGGACTATATCCCTCCATACACCTCCTATCCATGTATCTGTCCAATTCATTCTTAAATGTTAAAAAAGAGCCCGCATTTACCACCTCGTCTGGCAACCCATTCCATACTCCCACCACTCTGTGTGTGAAGAATCCCCCACTAATGTTCCCTTTAAACTTCCCCCCATCTCCTTTAACCCATGTCCTCAGGTTTTTTTCTCCCCTTGCCTCAGTGGAAAAAACCTGCTTGCATTCACTCTATCAATACCCTTCATAATTTTATATACCTCTACCAAATCTCCCCTCATTCTTCTACGCTCCAGGGAATAAAGTCCTAACCTATTCAACCTTTCTCTGCAACTGAGTTTCGCAAGTCCCGGCAACATCCTTGTAAACCCTCTCTGCACTCTTTCAACCTTATTTATATTTTTCCTGTAATTTGGTGACCAAAACTGAACACAATAGTCCAGACTCGGCCTCACCAGCGCCTTATACAACCTCATCATAACATTCCAGCTCTTATACTCAATACTTTGATTAATAAAGGCCAATGTTCCAAAAGTTCTCTTTACGATCCTATCTACCTGTGACGGCACTTTTAGGGAATTTTGTATCCGTATGCCCAGATGCCTCTGTTCCACTGCACTTCTCAGTGCCTTACCATTAACCCTGTATGTTCTACCTTGGTTTGTCCTTCCAACATGCAATACCTCACACTTTTCTGTATTAAACATCCTCTGCCATTTTTCAGCCCATTTTTCCAGCTGGTCCAAGTCCCTATGTAGGCTCTGAAAACCTTCATCACTGTCTACGACACCTTCAATCTTTGTATCATCAGCAAATTTGCTGATCCAATTTCCCTTGGACAATATTGGTGACGTGGAGAGGGAAGACTTGCAGCATGGGCACTTGCTGGTCTTCCATTCTACCTTGCCCAGGTCTGCGCCGCGCAGAGTTAAGAATTTCCAGGCGCAGATCCATGGTCTCGCAAGACTAACGGATGCCTCTTGAAATGAATGTTAACTTTGCATTTGCCTTCCTCAGCACCGACTCAACCTGCAAATTAATCTTTAGGGAATCCTGCACAAGCATTCCCAAATCTATTTGCACCTCCTGTTTTCGTATTTACTCTTGATGTAGAAAATAGTCAACCTTTTCAGTTCTTCTACCGAAGTGCATGGCCATACACTTCCCAACACTGTATTCCATCTGCCATTTCGTTGCTCGCTCTCCTAATCTGTCTAAGGCTTTCTGCAGCCTCTCTCCGTCTTCAAAACCACTTCACCTATCTTCATATCGTCTGTAAACTGTTCAACGAAACAATCAATTCCATTCGCCAAATCATCGGCCAATAATATAAAAAAATCAATCCCCACACAGACCCTTGTGGAATACTAGTAGTCATTGGCAGCCAGCCAGAAAAGACTCCCTTTATTTTGACTTTCTGACACCTACCAATCAGCTACTGCTATACCCACGCTAGAATCTCTTCTGTAATGGCATGGCCTCGTAACTTGTTAAGCAGCTTTATGTATGGCATTTTGTCAAAGGACTTCGGAACATCCAACTACGCATCATCAACCGATTCTGATTTCTCCATACTATTTGTTATTTTTTCAACGAATTCCAACAGATTGGTGAAGCACGATTTTTCCTTTGGGAAACGTCACTGACTATGGTCTATTTTGACACGTGCCTCGGAGCACGGTGCGTCATCATCCTTAATAATCGACTACAACATCGTCCCAACAACTGAGGGCGGACTAACTGGCCTATAGTTTGGTTTCTTCTGCCTCCCTCCCCTGTTGAAGAATTGAGAGACATTTGCAATTCTCCGGTCTTAAGGAACCAACCTAGAATCTAGTGATTCTTGAAGGTAATTACTAATGCCTCCACAATCAAATCAGCCACCTCTTTCAGAACACTGGGATGTACACCATCTGGTCCAGGTGACGTAACTACCGTCTGACGTTTCAGTTTCGTAAGACCCTTCTCGCTATGTCAATCTTTCACACCTGACGTCCCCTGATATCTGGAACGTCCACGCTAGCGTCTTCCACAGTGAAGTTAGTTAGTCAGTTCGTCTGGAATTTCCTTGTATACCATTACTAGCTCCCCAGTATTGGATTCCAATTGTTTGATATCCAAACTTTCCACTCTTTTATACTTTATCTTTCAGAAGAAACGGTTGGTATCCTGTTCAACATTATTGGCTAACTTAATTTGGAATTGCATTTTCCCATCTGACATGTCCCTCTTCACCACATTTTTTAACAGACGATATTGGTCGCTCCCCTTCTCGCAGGTCCCAATTCACTCGCACCCCTCTTCTTAGTCCGTCCCCTCAGTGAGTCCGACTCCCTGTCAGCTGTATTGTCTGGAACAGCCGCACCCGCCGATAACAACCAGAACGTCTCGGAAAGAAACTCTACCACGACCACACTTACCACTCCCCTGCTGGGTTATCAGTGGTTACCTCAGACAAGTGGACCACTACCGATGACTGTACCCTGCTAACGGAGGCCTCCTGCGCCTCCATCGCAATCTCCTCGTCCCTTACTTCTCTGATCAGCTGCAACATGCTGCCTCCCATACTAGACCCATACAATTCGCCAATCGACACAGACGATCGATAGATTACGCAATATTCACAGGTCTACTCGACGTCCTTATACATCTGGGGAAGAACGACGGTTATGTGAGAATGATGTTCTTGGAACACAGTTCGGCATCCGACACCATATTTCCCAGCATGCTTGACAAGAAGCTCAGAGATCTCGGCCTTCACTCTGCCTTGTGCAGCCGGGTACTGGATTTCCTGTCAGATCGCCGACAAGTGGAAAGGGTGTGCTCCGTCACCTCTGTCCCACTGACTCTCAACAAATGAGCCTCCCTGGGCTGTGTTCTTAGCCCATATCTTTACTCTCTGTTTCTGTTTCCCCATGAACGTGTCGCCACCCAAAGCTCCAGTCTGCTAATTAAATACGCTGTCGATATTACATTGATTGGCCTTATATCAAATAATAACAAGCAAGCCTACAGAGAAGAAGTAATGACATCGACACAGTAGTGTCAAGAAAGAAGTTATCCCTCAATAACGCAGAAATAAAGCAGCTGGTTGAGAACTAAGGAAGAACGGACCAAGTCTCACCCTATTGACATCAAAGGATCCTGGGTCGAGAGGATGAACAGGTTTAAGTTTCTCGGTATACACCGGGTCTGTGTACACCAGCTCTGTGGTGAAAGAAAGCAGAAAAGGGCCTTTTGCGTCTGAGACGGTTGAAAAAGTCCCCGAATTCGAAGGACTTTCTGCAGCGGCACGATTGAGAGCATCCTGACTGGCTGCATCACTGCCTGGTATGGGAATTCTTCTTCCCTCAATTACCGGACTCTACAGAGAGTGGTGCGGACAGTGCAGCGCATCTGTGGATGTGAACTTCCCACTATTCAGTACATACACAGCGACAGGTGCCTAAAAAGGGCCTGAACAATCATTGGGGACCCGAGTCACCCCAGCCACAATCTGTTCCAGCTGCTCCTATCCAGGAAGCATCAAACCCGGACTAACATACACTGGAGTGGTTTCTTCCACCAGACCATCAGTCTGATTCATTGACGCGGACACAATTGTATTACTAAGCTATATTGACGGTCTTGTGGTATATTTTACTGTAAATAGTATATATTATAAATTAATATAATTTGCACGTTGTACATTCAGATGTAGACGTAACGAAAAGGTTTGTACAATACGTGTATGTGAAGGTCGTAAGAAATAAAGTCAAATCAATTCCTTTCAATTCAATTGCTACATTGCCACTGTATTTCCCTCGCAATTGCAGCAGCAAAATTTTGAGAGCTGTCATTGGAGCAGATCGGACGTGCAGGCGTATTTATAAGCGACCAATATGGCCGTCATGGTGAGCCGCGGTGAACAAGGTGACTGTTGATTGTGATATCAAGTTTCCCATTTCGGATTGAATGGGAATTTTCAGAAGTCAAGAGGTTAATAAATCCGGAGGAAATCAGGAGTAAATATGACCCCCAGACTCTGAAGATGGTGGAAGTGATGGTGCTACTAGAAATGGGCCATGTCTCAGCTGATGCGCGAGTGCGATTAATCTATTTGCATTTATGTGATTGCAAGTACCCTTTGTTATTCAGCATGCAACCACTGTGTAACCTTTTATGCGGCAGTTTAAACGTAGTTGTAAATAGAATATTATATAGCCATCAGTGAACAACGGTACATCTTTATTGATAAAGGACGGCAGTAAAACTCAATAGATTACAACTGATTAACTGAATAGAATAAGACTTAAGAAGACGAATACATGTTCCTTGGAAGGACCCAACAGTGGTGACGAGATTGAGTGAGTAAATGTCGAAGAGACAAATAGCATCAGAAATCATATTGGGGGAGAATTAGGTGATGATCTGGTTAAACTGTCGAAGACGATGTTTGATGCTCTTTATAGTCAGCAGATTTTAAAGAGACTTTGCAGTGGGGCAGCAATCATACTCACAGGAGAACAATGTAATGACGCGTCATAGGAATATCTGGAATTCCAGGAACGTGGAATGCGCGTTTAGTCAGATTAGAAACAAAGGAGATTAGTTTTTGAATTTTAAACAGTACATCGAATTATGAACGGAACACCTTTCAGTGGAATTGCAAATGATACTGCATTATAGGTCAATTGGACTGAATCAATGAGATAAAGTTCTTTGTCAAGCCGACCACGGAGCTAATATCTGGAGCAATCTGAAAAGGCATGTAAGGAGAACGAAATTAATAATGTAATAATGACTCACGAAACATTTACGCAATCAAAAGTCAATTGGTGAGATGGCAAACACTTATAGTAACACTGACGAAAATGCAGCTTAATTGCTATTTTTCTGGTTGTGCGCAAACTCCTTCATTTACCTCAGGAACATCAGACCCAGAGACGCATATAGTCAGACAAATAACCAGACACACACAGACATGAAATGAACATTAAAGCATTTGAAATTCGAAAACAAAAAAAGAAAGCAAAAATATTGTGGATTAATTATTCACTGTCTCTTTTTAAAGAAATCACCCGGCTGAAAGCACAGAAGAGGAATTTAGGTGCGATATTTATGAAAGTTGTCAAATCGATGAAGGATGTTTTTGATATGTTAATTTTTAATTTAATTTAAGCTAATTACATTGGGGGCAGTCATTGGAAAACTTTGCCATGCGAAACATGCAAACATTGCATTCCACTGTTAAAATGGGATTCTGAACATTAAAACGTATATATCGTGGTTTATCAATTTCTTTTCTTTAAAGTACAAAGCTAACGAGCAACTTTGTTATTTCAATTGAACAGAGAATTCAGTCTGCACAAAAGAAGATGGTAAAACGAAATACGATTTGATACATTTCTACTTTGCGTATGGATTTTACAGCAGTCTGGAAACTGTTAAATTATTATTTGTGTCGAATGAATTAGTAGGGAGCATTTTACTATTCTACTGGAGCCTTTACACTGAAGAGATTAATAAAGAGCCATATGGTAGAAATCGCACAGTTGAGAGCCAGGAGAGATGAATAAATCTGATTTGACCGAGAGCTGAATCCGGCTGTGGCGCTAATCCTACGTTTGCAATGAATTATTTTCGCAAAACCAGACATCAACATTTTGAGAGCAGCTGTTCGAGCAGATTGGACGATCAATTGTATTTTACAGGTGACGAGTGTTGCCGTCACCTTTTGCCGTGGTAAAGAAAGTAAATGTTTATCATGTTATCAAGTTTCGGATTCAGTAGGGTTTTGGCCTTATTGAAGTCAAGATTTTGATAAATAAGAAGGTAAGCAAAAGAAAGTGTGACATCCAGAGTCTGAAGATGTAAGATGTCATTGCTGTTTCTGGAACTAAGCCATGTCTAAGACAATGCACAAGTGTGAATAGTCTATTTGCATTTAAGTAACTGCAAATTTCTGGTAGCATACAAAGAACGCGTAGACTCTTTTGTTACATTTGAAGAATAATTGTAAATATAATGCTGTATAATAATTAGAGAACAATGGTACTTCTGTTATTAAACAGGCTGGCATCAAATCTCAGCCGAAAACTGCAGGATATCTAACTGAGGAACTATAGCAGAACAACCCGAAATCAGTTCCGAATCACTGCAATTGTCTTCCTGACTATTATGCTTTCCCTTAGATGCCAAGGAAATACAGTTGTTATATTTCGGCCCTCATAATAAACCCAACTAAATAACACTTCAGTGTCAGGGTTAGAATTTGCTCAATTCATATTGTTTGCAAACTGACAATAATCTCTCAGCTACCCTTTTGCTCAAATCAAGTAATTGAAATAAATGGAGAACGAGCATCTTATTAAGCTGTTAAATTGTTTCACACTGTAACCGAAAAAGCGTTGGCATTTGGAGCTTCGTGACGAGACGTCACGAGGAAGACAATCTCCGCGCTGCTGAAAAATCAGAGTTTGCAGCTTTCTGTATTCAGAGATATCTTGTTCATCTAGGCTAGCTTGAGATAAACTAGATTCCATCAGCTACGTGAAGACTACAACATGAAACATAGAACACAGGTGCGTTGTACAGGCCATCTGCCCGCGATATTGTGCCGACCTTTTAACCTATATAATAATGTATGGACGTCTTTGCCAGCAGGTTGTGGTTGAGGGAATAACCCAATCGAATTCTGGAGGGTGGGTAGGGTGGTAGGGAGAGGACGCGGAATAAGTCCTCATATGTTATAGATAAGTGATGGTTAACGCTGCCCTTAAGTCCTTCAGAGAAGCCAGGACATTAGTTTAGTAAAGGGAAAATGGAAGAGATGGTAATGCTGTCGTTCATATCCTAATGCTTGAAATCAAATCTCAAAGGGCTTCGGTATTCGATGCCCTTGTTGTTGGACGAATATCTGCTGAGCTCAGATGGTGTCATAGAAGATCTGGAACCCTGGAACATCTGGACAGCGCAGATGCATATTTCCGGATGCCTTTGATCGACGATAGCTCAACATTCAATGCCATCATCTCCTAAAAACTAATCGGTAGGAAAATAGCTCCTTTGCAATTAGTTCCCCAATTTTCTCACATGCAGACCCCATTCAGGTCGAGTTGCCCATTGCATTTCCTCCACGATCTACATCAGCACAGTTGCACCACATTGTACTGTGCTTAGCCCTTGCTGTAGTCCCATGACATTTATGACTGTGTGGCTTAGCACAGCATCTATGGCATATTCAGGCTTGCCAACGCCACCAGTGTCGTAGGCTAAGTAAAAAAAAAGATATCGATAAATCTGGATATAGAAAGGAGATTGAAAATAAAGCTGAATGGCTCCAAGAGCACAACATGGCATTGAAAAACAGGTGCCCTTCAAAATAAGTGCCGATAGAAATTAATGGATACTGACCAGTCCATGACGGAGAAAGCCCACCCACTACTGCGGACATCTGCATGAAACGATATGGCTAAAAACAGCATCAATCGTCCACCCCCCACCCCCGCCACCATCGCATAGGCATCCTCTCTCCTAGATGCTACCATAACACCATAAAAATACAGAAGATATAGGAGAGAATTATATCATTTTGTCCTTCGAGTCTGCCCCGCCATTTCAGCATCGAAGAACCTTGCAAGGTCAGCCTTAAATCTACTGAAAGCCTTGGTCTTCACAGATGATTGTGGCAAAGGATTCCAGAGAAACACTACTCTCCGGCCAAAGAAATTCCTCCTCATCTCCGTTCGAAAAGTACGCCCCTCTCTTCTGAGGCTGTGTCCTTTGGTCTTAGACTCTCCCACCATAGGAAACACCTATTTTCTCAGTCCTGATGAAGGGCCACGGCCCGATGTAATATTTTCTATTAAGACTGCCGCTTGCTGAGTTCCTCCAGCATTTTGTGTGGTGTGTTGCTTGGATTTCCAGCAATTGCAGATTTTCTCTTATTCTTTTCACCACCTACTCTATGAAGTCCTTTCACAATTCGATATGGTTGAATGAGGTTCCCCGCTATTCTTAGAAATTCCTGTGTGCAGAAGACCAGAGCCTTCAAGCGCTCTTCATATTACAAGCCATTCTATCCTGGAATCATTTTCGCGAACCTCTTTTGAACCCTGCCCAGTTTCAATACATCCTTTCCAATATACGGGGCATAATTCAGCTCACAATACTCCAAGTGAGATCTCACCAGTGCTTAATAAATTTATAGCATTACACCCTTGCTTTTATATTCTACTCTTCTTGAAATGAAGAAGATATTATGGGTCCTCATGCCCTTCCCTTGGACAATATTTCTGTCGTGGAGAGGGGAGAATAGAAGCATGGGCAATTGCTGGTCTTCCATTCTACCTTGCCCAGGTCTGCGCCGCGCAGAGTTAAGAATTTCCAGGCGCAGATCCATGGTCTCGTAAGACTAACGGATGCCTCTTGAAATGAATGCTTACATTGCATTTGACTTCCTCACCACCAACTCAGCTTGCAAATTAACCCTTAGGGAATTCTGCACAAACATTCCCAAATCTATTTCCACCTCACGTTTTCGTATTTCCTCTTGATGTAGAAAATAGTCAACCTTTTCAGTTCTTCTACCGAAGTTCATGGCCATGCACTTTCCAACACTGTATTCCAACTGCCATATCTTTGCTCATTCTCCTAATCTGTCTATGTCTTTCTGCAGCCTCTCTAAGTCCTCAAAACTACCTTCCACTCTAGCTGTCTTCATAATGTCTGCAAACTGTGCAGAAAAGCTATCAATTCCATCAGCCAAATCACCGACAAATAACGTAAAAAGAATCAATCCCAAAGCAGACCCTTGTGGAACACCAGTAGTCATTGGCAGCCAGCCAGAAAAGACTCCCTTTATTTTGACTTTATGCCTCCTACCAATCAGCCACTGCTTTACCCATGCTATAATATTTTCTGTAATGGCATGGTCTCATACCTTGTTAAGCAGCGCTATGTGTGGCACTTTGTCAAAGGCTTTCGGAACATCCAAGTAAACAACATCAACCCATTCTACTTCGTCTATTATGTTAGCACGAGGAATTCTGCAGATGCTGGAATTTCAAGCAACACACATCAAAGTTGCTGGTGAACGCAACTTATGTTTGTTATTCTTCGCAGAATTCCAACAGATTTGTTTAGCAAGATTTTTCCTTAAGGAAACTGTGTTGACTAATGTCTATTTTGTAATATGTCTCGGAGCACCTTGCGATATCATCCTTAATAATCGACCCCAACATCTTCCTAACAACTGAGGGTCGAGTCCCCGGCCTATAGTTTCGTTTCTTCCGCCTTTGTCCACTTTTGAAGACGGGAGTGACATTTGTAATTTTCAGGTTTTATGAAACAACCTGGAATCTAGTGATTCTTGAAATATAATTACTAATGCCTCCACAATCTCTTCAGTCACTTCTTTCAGAACTCTTGGGTGTACACCATCTGGTCCAGGTGACCTATCTACCTTCAAACGATTCAGTTTTCCAAGACCCTTCTCGTTAGTTATGGCAATATTAAACACCTCACGCCTCCTGACATCTGGAACTTCCACGCTAGCGTCTTCCACAGTGAACACTACTGGAAAATACTTATCCAGTTGGAATCTCCTTGTTCACCATTCCTACCTCTCTGGTGTTGTTTTCCAGTTGTCTGATATACAGACTTGCCGCTCTTTTACACTTTATCTTTCAGAGGAAACGTTTTGTATCCTGTTCAACATTATTGGCTAGCTTAATTTCTTCTCGCATTTTCCCGTCTGACCTGTCCCTCTTCACCACATTTTTAACAGGCGATATTGATCGGTCCCCTTCTCGCGGGTTCCAATTCACCTGCACCACTCTTCTTATTCCGTCCACTCAGTGCGTCCGACTCCCTGTCAACTTTATTGTGCGAAGTAGGTTCACCCGCCGACAACAACTGGGTTATTTAAGTCCCAAACTCTGCTACGACCGCCTTTACCACTCCCCAGGTAGGTCATCAGTACTCACCTCAGCCAAGGGGACCACTACCGACGAATGTACCCTGGTAACTGAGTCCTCCTTCGCCTCCATCGCATTCTCCTCGTCTCTTACCTCTCTGATCAGCTGCAGCATGCTGCCTCTCATACTGGACCCGTACAGCTCGCCTCCTGACACAGATTATCGACAGATTACGCAATTCCTACTGCTCTACTCACCGTCCTTACACATCTGGTGAAGAACGATGGCTATGTGAAAATGCTGTTCTGGGACTTCAGTTCCGCATCCAACACTATAATTCCCCGCAGGCTTGATAAGAAGCTCAGAGATCTCTCCCTTCACTCTGCCTTGTGCATCTCTACCCTGGAATTCCTGTCAGATCGCCGACAGGTGGTAAGAGTGGGCTTCCTCATCTTTGCCCCTCTGTCCCTCAACAAATGAGCCTACCGGGACAGCCACCTTCGCCCCCACCTTTATTCTCTGTGTCCCCATGACTGTTTCGCCACCCACAGCTTCAATCTGGTAACTAATTTTGCAGACGATACCACATTGATTGGCCTTATCTCAAAAAATAACGAGACAGCCTACAGGGAAGAAGTCATCACCCGGACACAGTGGTGTCAACAAAACAAGCTCTCCCTCAATGACGCAAAAACAAAGCAACTGGTTGTGGATTACAGAAAGAACGGACACAATCTCACACATACTGACATCAATAGATCTGGGATTGAGCGTGTGAACAGCTTTGACTTTCGGTATACACATACCGGCTGTTTAGTGAAAAAGGTACAAAAGCGCCTCTTTTACCTTAGACGGGAGAAGAAGTTCCGCATGAGTCCCCAAGCCCTGAGAACTTTCAACAGGGGCACAATTGAGAACATCCTGACTAGCCGCATCCGTTCCTGGTTTGGGAACAGTTATTCCCTCAATCACAGGACTCTGCAGAGAGTGGTGCGGCCAGCGCAGGACATCTGTAGATGTGAATTTCCCACTGTTCAGGACATCCACAGCGACAGGCACCTAAAAGGGGCCTGAAGGATCATTGGGAACACAAGTCACCCCAAACACAAACTGGTCGAGCTGTTACCATCCGGGAAGCATCAAGCCAGGACTAACAGGCTCCGGAACAGCTTCTTCCACCAGGCCATCAGAGTGCGATTAATCTATTTGCATTTATGTGATTACAATTACCGTTTGTTAGCTAGCATGTAACAATTGTGCAACCTTTTATGTGGCATATGAAGTGTATTTGTAAATAGAATATTATATAGTAATCAGTGAACAGCGGTGCTTCCTTATTGAGAAAGGATGGCATTAAAACTTAACTGATTAACTGAAAACTAAAATATATGGACTTCCAGGAATGTTAAATGCGCATTTGGCAAAGACCAGAACCAAAGGAGACTACTTTTATAATTTCAATACATCTGTAACATGCTGTAGGTTTTCACTGCTCTGTAACAGGCTGTAAGGTTGCACTGATAATGTAATGGTTTCCCTGTAACACCAATGTTTGGGTTATGACTAGAGAGAGTCTGGAAGAGAGATTTTCGAGGTCTTTTGCCGGGGAGAAATGAAGAGCTGAGACGCGAACGGAGAGAGTTGGCAGACCGCCGAACGGGTTAGGGGGGTGGGGGGGGCGGATTTGGAGTGAGGGTCCGAAGGGCAGCGACGATCGGAGGACGTCGATGGTGGTCGATCAGCGTATCAGTGAACTCCAAAATTGCACCATGGTCTGTTTCATAACATTGGCCCTTTTTCTTTTTTTTCGTTTTCTTTACTAACCATATAGTCAATGCAAGAATTATAAAGCTTAATCGTTTAATCGCATATTCTATACTGTTTGTTATTTCGGGGTACTGATTTGTAACAGGCGTCACATCGCGCAGCATCCACCCAAACGAGATTTCTTAAGTTTGGCCGGGCCCGTGTCTATCACCCCCTATATTAAGCCGCTAGCCGAAGCGAGAGTTACACATCGAATTATGAACGGAACACTAAGATGTAAACCTTCCAGTAAAATCACAAATGGCACAGTATTACAGATTAATTGGAATAAATCGATGAGTTAAAGTTCACTGTAGTTGTCCACAGAGCCAATTTCTCGAATAATCTCAAAAGGCATGGAAGGAGAGAGAAAGTAGCAATGCAATTTTGACTCATGAAATACTTACGTAATCACAAGTCAATTGGTCAGATGGCAAAACGCTGTACTGAGAAAGTTATCGTAAAACTGACCGAAATGCAGCTTCATTGTTATTTTTCTGGTTGTTCGCAACCCTCTTCATTTATCTCAGGGACATCCCACACAGAGACGCAAACAGTCAGTCACACAACCAGACACACACAGACAGGAAATAAACATTGAAACATTTGAAATAAAAAAAAACAAAGACGAAAACAAAGATATATCGTATTGATTAATGATTGCCTCTTTTTTTTTTTGAAAGAAATCAGCGAGCTGAAGGATGAGAAGAAGGAGTTAGGTGCGATATTACCGAACATTGTCAAATCGTTAAACGTTGTTGTTAATAAGTTGAATATTTAATTTAATTTAAACTAATTACATTGGGGCGGTCACTGGAAAACTGCGCCATACAAAACACGCAAACATTGCATTCCCCTCTTAAAATGGGATTCTGAACATTGTTAATGTACAAAGCTAACGAGCGTCTTTGTTATTTCAATTCAACAGAAGATAGAATCGGTGAAAAAGATACTGGTAAAATGAAATACGATTTGACACATTTCTATTTTTCGTATGGATATTGCACCAGTCTGCAAACTGATAAATCATTATTCCAGTCTAAGGAATCAGTGACAAGCATTTTACTATACCACTGGAGCCTTTACACTGCAGAAGTTCCTAAAGAGTCATATGGTAGAAATCGCACGATTTAGAGCCAGGAGAGATTAATAAATGGTATTTGACCGACAGCTGAATCCGGCAAAGGCGCTACTCCTACTTTTCCAACGCATTACTTTCGCAGAATTTAAAAGTTTCAGAGCTGTCTTTGGAGCAGACTGGACGAACAATCGAATTTTATACCGTGTTTCACAGCGATACGATATCCAGACAGCTGTCTTTTACACTTTATCCTTCAGAAGAAACGTTTGGTATACTCTTCTATATTATTGGCTACCATACTTTCGTATCCATTTTTCCGTCCTTCACACTCGCGCCTGACGTGTCCCTCTTCACCACAGTTATAATAGACAATACCTGTCGCTTCCCTTTTCACGGGTCCCCATTCACTTGTACCACTCTTCTTAGTCTGCCCCCTCAGTGGGTCCAACTCCCTATCAGCTTTATCGTGCGGGGTAGCGGCACCCGCCTTTAACAACAGGAACATCTCAGTCCCAAATTCTGCCACGACCTCCTTTTCCACTTCCCGAGGTGGGTTATCAGTGGTTACATCAGCCAAGGGAACCTCCACCGAAGACTGTAACCTGCTGATGGAGACCTACTGGGCCTCCATCGTATTCTCCTCCTCTCGTACATTCTCTGATCAGCTGCCTCATGCTGGTACCTAAATTGGATCCCCTACAATTCACCTACGGACACAACCTATCGACAGATTACACAATAGCCACAGCTCTACACACCATCCTTACACATCTGGAGAAGAAGAATGGTTATGGGAGAATTCTGTTCTTGGACTACAGTTCAACATCCAACACCATAACTCTATCCGAGCTTGACAAGAAACTCAGAGACATCGACCTTCATTCTGCCTTGTGCAACTGGATCCTGGATTTCCTGTCAGATCGGCGGCAGGTGGTAAGACATTGCACCCTCACCTCTGCCATCTGACCCGCAACACAGGAGCCCCTGCAGGGCCTTGTCCTTAGTCCCCTCATTTATTCTCTGTATACCTGTGACTGTGTCACCATCCACAGCTCCAAACTGCAAATTAAAGTTGCCGACGACACTATATTGATTGGCCGTATTTCAAATAATTACAAGGGAGCCTATTGAGAATAGTAAATCACCCCAAGACAGTGGTGTCAAGAAAACAACCACTTCCTCAATGACGCAAGACAAAGGAGCTGGTTGCGGACTGTAGGTGGAACGGACACAGGCTCACCACTATTAACATCAATGGATCTGTGGTTGAGGGGATGAACAGCTTTTAGTTCCTCAGTGTACATATCACCAAGAACCTCACTTGGTCTGTACATACCGGCAGTTTGGTGGAAAAACACCACCGTGCCTTTATAACCTCAGACGGTTCAATAAGTTCGGCATTAGTCCCCAAATCCTAAGGACTTTCTACATGGGCGCAATTGAGAGCATCCCGACTGGTTAATCACTGGCTGGTATGGGAACCGCAGGACTCTGCAGAGACTGGTGTGGATGCCCAGCGCATCGGTAGATGTGAACTTCCCACTATTCAGGACATTAAATGTGACAGGTACGTAAAAAGAGCTGAAGGATCGCTGGGGACCCGAGTCACGCCAACCACAAACTTTTGCAACTGCTACCATCCAGGAAGCATTATGCCAGGACTAACAGGTTCCGGGACAGCTTCCTCCACCAGGCCATCAGACTGATTAATTCACGCTGCCACAATTGTATTTCTAAGCTATATGACTGGTTTGCAGTATATCTTACTTTACATACAATATATTATAAATTACCATACATTGCACATTATACATTCAGACGGAGATGTAACATAAAGATTCTTAATCCTATGTTGTCACAATGGGGGCGTTGGGAACGGACCCAGATGCAAGACACAGACACTGAAGTACTCGGAAAAGGACAAGGATGTAGCACCTAGACTAGGACATGGACAAGGAACAGGGAAACCGGACAAGGAAGTATGAACTAGAGCCCGGGCGGGAACCCTGAGCTAGAGACAGGACAAGGACACAGAACCTTGGTCTTGCCTCGGACTGGGACCCAGAACCAGGCAAGGACATGATATGACTGCAGGACTGCTGGCTGGGGTCTTGAGGCTTGAGGCTTGGAGACAGGTTCGGGATCTTGAGGCTTGAGGCTTGGAGACAGGCTTTGGGTCTTGAGTCTTGAGGCTTGGAGACAGGCTTGGGGCCTTGAGGCTTGGAATGCGGAGGCTGATACTCGGAGGTTGGAGCTCGGAGACAGACTGGGAACTTTACATAACGTGGAGCCGGGACTTATCCTTCGAAAAGCCGGGAATCATCTTCAACACGACACCAATATAGAAACAGAGAAACATAGAAAATAGGTGCAGGAGTAGACCATTCGGCCCTTCGAGCCTGCACCGCCATTTATTATGATCATGGCTGATCATCCAACTCAGAACCCCGCCCCAGCCTTCCCTCCATACCCCCTGGCCCCTGTAGCCACAAGGGCCATATCTAACTCCCTCTTAAACATAGCCAATGAACTGGCCTCAACAGTTTCCTGTGGCAGAGAATTCCACAGATTCACCACTTTCTGTGTGAAGAAGTTTTTCCTAATCTCGGTCCTAAAAGGCTTCCCCTCTATCCTCAAACTGTGACCCCTCGTTCTGGACTTCCCCAACATCGGGAACAATCTTCCTGCATCTAGCCTGTCCAATCCCTTTAGGATCTTATACGTTTCAATCAGATACCCCCTCAATCTTCTAAATTCCAACGAGTACAAGCCCAGTCCATCCAGTCTTTCTTCATATGAAAGTCCTGCCATCCCAGGAATCAATCTGGTGAACCTTCTTTGTACTCCCTCTATGGCAAATATGTCTTTCCTCAGATTAGGGGACCAAAACTGCACACAATACTCCAGGTGTGGTCTCACCAAGGCCTTGTACAACTGCAGTAGTACCTCCCTGCTCCTGTACTCGAATCCTCTCGCTATAAATGCCAGCAGACCATTCGCCTTTTTCACCGCCTGCTGTACCTGCATGCCCACTTTCAATGACTGGTGTATAATGACACCCAGGTCTCGTTGCACCTCCCCTTTTCCTAATCGGCCACCATTCAGCTAAGAATCTGTTTTCCTATTTTTGCCACCAAAGTGGATAACTTCACATTTATCCACATTAAATTGCATCTGCCATGAGTTTGCCCACTCACCCAACCTATCCAAGTCACCCTGCATCCTCTTAGCATCCTCCTCACTGCTAACACTGCCACCCAGCTTCGTGTCATCCGCAAACTTGGAGATGCTGCATTTAATTCCCTCATCCAAGTCATTAATATATATTGTAAACAACTGGGGTCCCAGCACTGAGCCTTGCGGTACCCCACTAGTCACCGCCTGCCATTCTGAAAAGGTCCCGTTTATTCCCACTCTTTGCTTCCTTTCTGCTAACCAATTCTCCACCCACACCAATACCTTACCCCCAATACCGTGTGCTTTAAGTTTGCACACTAATCTCCTGTGTGGGACCTTGTCAAAAGCCTTTTGAAAATCCAAATATACCACATCCACTGGTTCTCCCCTATCCACTCTACTAGTTACATCCTCAAAAAGTTCTATGTCATTCGTCAGACATGATTTTCCTTTCACAAATCCATGCTGACTTTGTCCGATCATTTCACCGCTTTCCAAATGTGCTGTTATCACATCCTTGATGACTGACTCCAGCAGTTTCCCCACCACCGACGTTAGGCTAACCGGTCTATAATTCCCCGGTTTCTATCTCCCTCCTTTTTTAAAAAGTGGGGTTACATTAGCCACCCTCCAATCTTCAGGATCTAGTCCAGAATCTAACGAGTTTTGAAAAATTATCACTAATGCATCCACTATTTCTTGGGCTACTTCCTTAAGCACTCTAGGATGCAGACCATCTGGCCCTGGGGATTTATCTGCCTTCAATCCCTTCAATTTACCTAACACCACTTCCCTACTAACATGTATTTCACTCAGTTCCTCCATCTCACTGGACCCTCTATCCCTTACTATTTCTGGAAGATTATTTATGTCCTCCTTAGTGAAGACAGAACCAAAGTAATTATTCAATTGGTCTGCCATGTCCTTGCTCCCCATAATCAATTCACCTGTTTCTGTCTGCAGGGGACCTACATTTGTCTTTACCAGTCTTTTCCTTTTTACATATCTATAAAAGCTTTTACAGTCCGTTTTTTATGTTCCCCGCCAGTTTTCTCTCATAATCTTTTTTCCCCTTCCTAATTAAGCCCTTTGTCCTCCTCTGCTGAACTCTGAATTTCTCCCAGTCCTCAGGTGAGCCACTTTCTCTGGCTAATTTGTATGCTACTTCTTTGGAATTGATACTATCCCTAATTTCTCTTGTCAGCCACGGATGCACTACCCTCCTTGATTTATTCTTTTGCCAAACTGGGATGAACAATTGTTGTAGTTCATCCATGCAACCTTTAAATGCTTGCCATTGCATATCCACCGCCAATCCTTT
The DNA here is from genome assembly GCF_963921235.1 of Mobula hypostoma. NCBI lineage: Eukaryota > Metazoa > Chordata > Chondrichthyes > Myliobatiformes > Myliobatidae > Mobula > Mobula hypostoma. The sequence continues at coordinate 20,478,876 of NC_086101.1, read as the reverse complement.
AAGTGTCATTTGCCAGTCTATCTTAGCTAATTCACGTCTCATACCTTCAAAGTTACCCCCTCTTTAAGTTCAGAACCTTTGTTTCTGAATTAACTATGTCACTCTCCATATTAATGAAGAATTCCACCATATTATGGTCACTCTTACCCAAGGGGCCTCTCACGACAAGATCGCTAATTAACCCTTCCTCATTGCTCAAAACCCAGTCTAGAATAGCCTGCTGTCTAGTTGGTTCCTCGACATGTTGGTTCAACAAACCATTCCGCATACATTCCAAGAAATCCTCTTCCTCAGCACCTTTACCAATTTCGTTCACCCAATCTACATGTAGATTGAAGTCACCCATTATAACTGCTGTTCCTTTATTGCACACATTTCTAATTTCCTGTTTAATACCATCTCCGACCTCACTACTACTGTTAGGTGGCCTGTACACAACTCCCACCAGCGTCTTCTGCCCCTTAGTGTTACGCAGCTCTACCCATATCGATTCCACATCTTCCCGGCTTATGTCCTTCCTTTCTATTGCGTTAATCTCTTCTTTAACCAGCAACGCCACCCCACCTCCCCTTCCTTCATGTCTATCCCTCCTGAATATTGAATATCCCTGAACGTTGAGCTCCCATCCCTGGTCACCCTGGAGCCATGTCTCTGTGATCCCAACTATATCATAATCATTAATAACAATCTGCACTTTCAGTTCTTCCACCTTATTACGAATGCTCCTTGCATTGACACATAAAGCCTTCAGGCGCTCTTTTACAACTCTCTTAGCCCTTATACAATTATGTTGAAAAGTGGCCCTTTTTAATACTTGCCCTGGATTTGTCGGCCTGCCACTTTTACTTTTCTCCTTTGTACTTTTTGCTTCTACCCTCACTTTACACCCCTCTGTCTCTCTGCACTGGTTCCCATCCCTCTGTTGTGAACTAACCTCCTCACGCCTAGCTTCTTTAATTTGATTCCCACCCCCCAACCATTCTAGTTTAAAGTCATCTCAGTAGCCCCCGCTAATCTCCCTGCCAGGATATTGGTCCCCCTAGGATTCAAGTATGAGACAGGACAGTAGATATACATAAAGCCGGGACTTATACTTAGACAAGCCGGGACTGAACTTCACCTCCACACCAGGGTGGGACAGTACCATCCGTCGGGTAACGGCAGGACGGCCGGACTTACCCAGCAGAGGCAAAGACAAGCCAAGACAAGACAAGACAGATTACCCCGCAGGGCAACGGCAGACCGGTCTGACTTACCCCACAGAGGCGAGGACAAAACAAGACAGATTCCCCCTTCAGGGTAACGGCAGAACGGCCTGATTTACCCCGCGGGGGTGAGGACAAGAAGAGACAAACAGTGAAGAACGACAGACAGTTCCATCTCTGCATTGGCGATTGAACTGGACAGTGGTGCAGGCGAGGTATCCAGGCAGAGATTCGGGCGAGGTGTCCAGGGAGAGAGTCAGGCGAGGGGGGAAAAGACAGGTAGGGGAACAAGACAGACCAGCAGAGAATCCCTGGTTGCAGAGTTATTTACGTCTCAGCCCAAAAACGAGAATCATGTGCCGACAACAGAAACTGGGGAAAACCAGAAACCCTGGAATAAGGAACTATGAACCGGACTGTGAACCGGAATACGGACTTAACGGACCGGACATGATATATGTAGGTGAAGGATGTAAGAAATTATGTCAATTCAATTCATTTCAATTCAGTTTCTACTTTTCCACTGTATTGTCCTCGCAATACGAGACACCAAAAGTTTGAGAGCTGTCTTTGGAGCACATCGGATGAGCAGGCGTATTTATAGGTGACCAATATGGCCGTCACGGTGGGCCATGGTGAAGAAAGTGACTTGATTGTGATATCAAGGTTCAGATTGAATAGGAATTTTGAGAAGTACAGGATTTCATAAATCCGAAGGAAAACAAGAATAAATATTACCACGAGACTCTGAAGTTGTTAGAATTGATTGGCGGTTCTGGAAATCAGCCACGTTTTGCCGAATAAGCGAATATGATTAATTTACTTGCATTTATGTGTTTACAATTACTGTTTGTTAGCTAGCAGGCAACAATTGTGTAACCTTTTATGTGGCATTTAAAGTTTAGTTGTAAATTGAATATTGTATAAGTAAGGGTTTTTTAAATATCACTGCGTAGTCTAATTAAAATGGCTTCTTTGATATATTAGTTGCTGAGAAAGTTCTTCCCGCTAGCAGTTCGTTTGAATCACGTTACTGATAAGAAGATGTTATGAACCAATTGAGGCTAGGTCATTATGCTTTTGGTGTATCTGTAAGATACTGTATGTGCGGGGTTTTGGGGCAGAAGGCGGGACAGAGAAACAGAGGATGGACCAGGTGCTGTGCGTCCGCTAACGGGGTCGGACCCCGAGCGGGGTGTTCGGCGAGGAGAGGAGACGGAGACGGACTCGTGTGGAGCGCCTGGTTGACCACCGTTGTTGGTCCCAGGCGGACGGTCGAGCTGTCCGAGGGGTCGCAGGGTGAGGAAGAAGGGTCCTGAGCTCCAATTGTTTGTGCACGACGAGATTTGATCAGTGTGGCGCCTTTTATTTTCCTTTTATATTTTATTCTCTATTAATTATATCTTTCCAATAATATCCATAAACTGTAAATCTTTTAATCGTATTCAGTGTATTGTCTGTTATTTGGGCGGGGTGGGGTACATCACACAGCATCCACACAAACTAATTTCCCAGTTGGGGCGGGACCGAGGGCTGTTTCCCTAGACGACAGCGAGCCAAGCGACCCTGAAGCTGGCCAGGGGTTCTACATTGTGTGGGCTTTTGTCCGGGATTGGATCTGCTGGTATGCTGTGTGGTTGTTTTAATCAGTAATGTGTGTCTCTGTGGGTTATTTGCACGTTATTGCTGCATGCGTGGTGGGTGAGTTCTTTGTTCGAGTTCAGACTAGCATTGACGAGTTGGAGGTGGAACTAGGGGCTGTCCATACTGTTGGAAGAGAGAGGAAAGAGTGGTCTGATTTGGAGGTAGTATCTCCGAACAAATATTCTAGCTCTGGCAGGCTCCACCTGGCGTCTGGGATAGTGTCCACCCCAAGAGGTGCGGAGGCGTGCGAGACGTGGGCGGAGCGGATCTCTCAGTTGTTAGGTGAGTGGCAGTGCTCGGTTGAGAGAAAGCGACAGGGATTGGTTAAAAGTTTAAGTAGGCGGGCTGGTGACGGTGTTAGAGCTGTCAGGTTCACTTACACCGTAGTGACAGCTGTCAGTTATTTGAAAGCGGGGGAAAGTTTTCAGTGTGTCTACTCTGGCTAGGAGGGCGGCTAAATTGCTTGCAGTTCCAGGGGGATCATTTCAGGGGATCACCCCTCCTTCAGTTGTTCAGCTGATCAAACAGGTGTCGGGTAACTTAGTGGAGGCCCACTGGGGGAATGGCTTGGGGAAGCACGTTCCCAGCAATCTACCAATGAACTTCCGAAAGGAAAAGACCCTATTCCTGGAGGCTTAGAGGGACCACGCCCCAGGGTGTCGTTACAGATAGAGGGAAGCGATGCTAACGCCATCCTCGACCCTGGGGCGCAGGTCAAGTTGTTGTACAGTTCGCTTTACAACCGGTGTCTGAAGCATTTACCTTTGACAACCGCAAGGGCAGCGGAGATTTTCGGTACTAGTGGCAGTAGTTATCCAGAAGACAATGATTGGTTAATGACCCTGGAGTTCATGGGGGCATTGTCTGGGCACCCAGCGTGTCGAGTTGCTTCTGAGGACGTGTGTAGCAGCCTTGAGCCGGTAGCGAATTTAAAGGAGACCCAGCGGTGGTACGGCCTGGGGAAAGTAGCTGAGGGGGAGACCCTCTTAGTAGACGCTCCGAACTACCACGAGGGAGGGGAGTTGACTGCTGAAGACACCTCAGTGAGAGAGAGGTCGCGGCAACTGGACCCTGACGCCGTGGAAGATGTATGCAGCGTGTGTGTGGATTATGCGACGTGGTTTAATGTGCTTGATCTGAGGAGTGGATGTTGCCAGATCTAGAGAAGTGCGGCTGTTGAGCCGAGGGCGGCCGTTATTAGTTCCCTAGGATTCTTCCGATCCGAAAAGATGCACAAGGGCATATCCGGAGCCCCTGCGTCCTTTCCGCGGGACATGAGGAAGACCATGGGGGAAGTGAAGGTGTGTGGAGTTTTGGCGTATGTGGATGACCGCCTAGAGCTTGGATTCGCCTGGGGGGACTATGAGGCGAGACGAGTGGCCGAGCCCGGGCAACAGAAGCGAAGTGTCACATGTGGAGGAGTTTTTGGCCGGAGGAGTTTGGTGCATTGTGAGAAAGATAACCCGACATACCAGTTGAAATTCCTGGTGTTGGAACAGACGGTGGTGGACCTGGGAATGGAAACCCTGGTCGTTAATCTGAAGGAGACATAGGGGAGAGAGGGGATTTGCACCGCTGAACTGAGTACTCAGAAATGCCGGCCGGAGACCGAGTGCCGCACTTGTGGGACGACCATGGCGGACTTGGAATTCACACTCGTCAACGTGGAGAAGGAGCAACGGAATTCTGAGTCGACACTCAGTCATGTACTGAAGAATTAATCCAGCGAGAAGAAAGAATGACCAGCCTTCGAAGGGATCAACAGAAACTCAAGACGTCGATTCAGAAAAGATTGGAAGACTTACAAGTTGGGGAAGGAGGGAGGAGAAGATGCAGCGCGCGCGCGTGCGCAGCTCTCCGGTGAAAATGATATCGTATCCGTTAAATAGGGGCCGTGGACAATTCAGATTTGATGGAGAATGGACGTGAAAGCACAGAGGAACATTTGGAAAGATTTCTGAAACGCCCGTCCGCTACTATCGTTACTGTGTGGTTGGGAATCTTTCAGAGGGTAGGCCTCAAAATCCCCGGCCTTGCCTGCTTTTGGCGAACGAGAAGGTGGTCGAATCGTTCGACAGAGATGCCGCTCAGTATTCCGTGTCGAAGAGCTGATCAGAGCTCGAGGTTTTCGGATGACTCAGAGTCGGACTGTGGTCGGTATTGCAGGGAGAATCTTTCTTCCTTCTCCCGTCTGCGTGAGATGTGGGACATTTGAGAAACTTTGAACTTTACTGTGCTCACGGACTTTCTCCATCAAGTTATGGTATCGTAACACTGTTTGTAACTATATGTAGAATTATGTGGTTTTGGCAGTGTTTTCAGTCTTGGTTTGTCCTGTGTTTTGTGATATCACACCGGAGGAAATGATGTATCACTTCTTAATGCATGCATTACTAAATGACAATAAAAGGGGACTACGTGTCTTCATAACCTAAAAGATCAAGGAAATGTTCTGACTAAGGCCAACAGAAAACTGAGACCCCAGTGAGGGGAATTTGACTATACTCTCGAGGAGGTACAGAAATGGAGGACAGATCTCGGAAAAGGGAGGCGGACGCTTGAAAGGAACCTGAAGTTGACTATCGACAGATTAAATGCAGTGGAAAAACTGAAAGTTGACCTGGAGGACGTCACCAGGAAGAAAAAAACTAGAGGTTGAACATCCTTTAACCGCTGCTTTTCAGGTCAGGGTGAAGGAAGCGGGTGGGGTAACTGCGTCCCAGTTCGAGATAGCCAAGAACAGTGAGTCAGAACTACTGAGGCTGTGGCGAGAGTTGAAGGAGTTACCGAAGAAGCTGACTTCTCGACTGCAGGAGGCTGAAGGGATAGCCCCGGCTAAATGTTTGATTGTGGAGAAACTCAAACAGCAGCTACCGATCGAGGGAATGAGGAAGAATCCGGATTCGAAGGATGATGTGCTGGACATGTGGTACATGCTGCCTTTCGCTAACTTCCCCGTGATTGAGGATGAGACCTTTGGCCCTTCTCCCACTGAGTCAAGGTGTAGTGGGGAGGGCTAGCTGTGGGCAGTCTGAGTTACGGCAGGACCAGGAAGGAAAAGAAGCGGGGCCCCGGACACGGGACAGGGGGCTCCGAGTTGTAATGGTGGCCTGAGTGAGAGAGGAGTTGGTAAGCAGACCTGAGGTATCCCTGGTAGTGTCTGAGCCTTTAGGGTTTAGGTGAGGGGGCATGGAGGTCTCGGAGGATTAGGAAGCTCTCAGATATGTTGGCCTATGTAGCGCCTGTGGACGGGCGGAAGGTCCACTGTTTGGGGAGCAATGTCACTGTGTGTATCTGGATGGGTTTCTGTGTCTGTAGGACTGGTTGGCGAGTTACTTAGAAGTCATGAGGACATTACTTTATTTGATGAGAGTGTAAGGGTTCTTTTGTATTTCACTGCGTAGTCTAATTAAAATGGCTTCTTTTTTATGTTATAATTGAAAGGGTTTCTTTGTTATGTTAACTGCTGAGAAAGACATTCCCGCGAGCAGTTTGTTTGAATCTCGTTACTGATAAGAAGATGTTATAAACCAATTGAGGCTTGGTCATTATGTTTTTGGTGTATCTGTAAGATATTGTATGCGTGGGGTTTTGGGGCAGAAGGCGGGACAGAGAGACAGAGGATGGACCAGGTGCTGTGAGTCCGCTAACGGGGTCGGACCCCGAGCGGGGCGTTCGGCGAGGAGAGGAGACGGAGACGGACTCGTGTGCAGCGTCTGGTTGACCACCGTTGTTGGTCCCAGGCGGCCGGTCGAGGTGGTCCGCGGGGTCGCATGGTGATGAAGAAGGGTTCTGAGCTCTAACTGTTCGTGCACGAAGAGATTTGATAAGTGCGGCGCATTTTATTTTCCTATTATATTTTATTCTCTATTAATTATATACTTCCAGTAATATCTATAAACTGTAAAACTTTTAATCGTATATAGTGTATTGTCTGTTATTTGGGCATGATGGGGTACATCACACAGCATCCACACAAACTAATTACACAGTTTGGCGGGGCCGAGGGCTGTTTCCCTAGACGAAAGCGAGCCGAGCGACCCTGAGGCTGGCCAGAGGGGCTACATATAGTAATCAGTGAACAACGGTACCTCCTTACTGAGAAAGCATGGTAATAAAACTCAACTGATTATTAACTGATTAACTGAAAACTAAAATATCTGGATTTCCAGGAATGTTGAATGCGCGTTTAGCAAAGACCAGAACCAAAGGAGGCTAGTTCTAGAATTTGAAATAATACATCTGTAGCATGCTGTAGGGTATCACTGCTGTGTAAAATGCTGTAAGGTTCCACTGATAATGTAATGGTATCTTTGTAGCAGCTGTGTTTCGATTACGACTGGAGATAACGTGGTTTGGAATCCTGTTGTTATTTCTTGTGAGTCTGGAAGAGAGATTTTCGCCGTCTTTTGCTGAGGAGAAATGAGGTGAGAAGTCGCGAATAGAGAGTGTTGACAGACCGCCGGACAGGGTGGGGTGGGGAGATTTGGAGCGAGGGTCGGAAGGGCAGCGATGATCGGAGGATATCAATAGTGGACGATCGGATTATCAGTGAGCTCCAACATTGCGCAATAGACTGTTTCATAAGATTGGGCCATTTCTCTTTTCTTTTGTTTTCTGTACTAACTATATTGTCACAAAGGGGAGCGTCTGGAACGGACCCAAATGGAAGACACAAACACTGAAGTAACTAGGAACAGGACAGGGCAAAACTAAATGACGGGACAGGACGCAGACTAGGAATAGGGACGGGAACACAGACTCGGCTAGGGGAGCAGGACCAGGACGAGGGACTGGGAACAAGGAGTCTGGGCGTGGACTCCGAGTCAGAGACTGGACAAGGACCCAGAACTTAGGTCTTTATTCGGGTCGTACTTCAAGACCAGGCGAAGATTTGACGAGGCTTGGGTTCCTGGAGAGCAGGCGAAGGCGTGACGAGGCTTGGGTTCTTGGAGAGCATGACGGTGAAGGGGTACTTCGAGACAGCTTCTGAGCAGGACGCGGGACTCCACCCCACAAGGGCAGGTTCAGGGCGGAATAGACCCAACCACAGGGTAACGGCAAACGGCCTGGCTTTCCCGACGGAGGGAAGGGACAGGGAGAGACTGAACCAACCGCAGGATAACGGCAATCGGCCTGGCTTACCCGACAGAGGCAAGGAACAGGAAGGGAGCTAGGTCCGGGGTGGCTCCAAGATTCGAGCCTGTAACTTCGGCGGGCCAGGGAACCGCCAAATCCATAGCTCGATGACTGCACTAGCCTTCCACCGGTGGGTTGCTCCAAGGGGAGACTGACGAGATGACCCAGCAACCACACCCGATCCCAGAACCACTTATATTCCCAGCTCCAAGGTGAGCATCAGGTGCTTATTGTTAAATGCAAACGAAACAAGGGACAGCCGAAAGACCGGAGTCCGGATTTCGGACCGGACCATGACACACATAATCAAAGTAAGAATTGCAAAGCTTAATGTTTTAATCGAATATTGTGTGCTGCTTGTTATTTCGGGGTACTGATTTGTAACAAGGGACTAACAAGGCAGGGGGTTGGGAACCGGAACCGGAATGATAGAGCAGAGGAGGGGGAAAACAGAAAGAAATGGAAGATAGCGAGCAGTAAAGATGTCAGGAAGGACTGTGAGGTGATGGGGCAAATTTGCAACCGTTGGGATAAGTTGCAGTGCAATCAAAGCAAAAAGTACCAAATACTGGAATTAAGGTGTTATACTCAGATGCACGCAGCATAAGGAATAAAGTGGATGATCTTGTCGTACAGGTACAGATTGACAGGTATGATATTGTGGCCATCACTGAGACGTGGCTAAAGGATGCATGTCTTTGGGAGCTGAACATCCAAGGATACACGGTGTGTCGGATGGATGTGCAGGTAGCCAGAGCGGGTGGGTTGTCTTTCTTTGTAAGAAATGACATTAAATCATTAGAAAGAGGTGACATAGGATTGGAAGGTGCAGAATCTTTATGGGAAGTGGCAAGAAATCGCAGGGGTAAATGGAGCCTGATGGCAGTTGTATACAGGCCTCCTAACAACTGCAGTGATATGGACTACAAATGACAACAGGAAATAGAAAATGCTTTTCAGAAGGGCAGTGTTATGATAATTGTGGGGGATTTTAACATGCGAGTGGATTAGGAAAATCAGGTCGGCACTGGATCTCGAGAGAGAGAGAGAGAGTTTGTAGAATGTCTACGAGATGGCTATTTAGAACAGCTTGTTGTTGAGCCCACTAGGGGATCGGCTGTACTGGATTGGGTATTGTGTAATAAACCCGAGGTGATTAGAGAGATTGAGGTGAAGGAACCCTTAGGAGGCAGTGATCATAGCACGATTGAGTTCACGGTGAAATTTGAGAATGAGAAGCCGAAATCCGATGTGTCGGTATTTCAGTGGAGTAAAGGAAATTATCGTGGCATGAGAGAGAAACTGGCCAAAGTTGACTGGATAGGGACACCAGCGTGAAGGACGACAGAGCAGTAATGGCTGGAGTTTATGCGAGAAGTGAGGAAGGTGCAAGACAGATGTATTCCAAAAAAGAAGAAATTTTCTAATGGAAAACGGATTCAACCGTGGCTGACAGGAGAAGTCAAAGCCAAAGTTAAAGCGAAGGTGAGGACATACAAGGAAGCAAACAATAGTGGGAATCCAGAGGACTGGGATGTTTTTAGAAGCTTGCAAAGGAAACTAAGAAGGTCATTAATAGGGAAAAGATGAACTACTAAAGGAAGCTAGCAAATAATATCAAAGAGCACACTAAAAGCTTTTTCATGTATATGAAGAGTAAAACGCGGTGAGAATAGATAGAGGACAGATAGTAAATGATGCTGGAGAAATTGTAATGGGAGATAAGGAGATGGCAGAGGAACTGAACGAGTATTTTGCATCGGTCTTCACTGAGGAAGACATCAGCAGTATACTGGACACTCAAGGGTGTCAAGGAAGAGTAGTTTGCGCAGTCACAATTACGACAGAGAAAGTACTCAGGAAGCTGAATAGTCTAAGGGTCGATAAGTCTCCCGGAGCAGATGGAATGCACACTCTTGTTCTGAAGGAAGTAACTGTGGAGATTGCGAGGCATTAGCAGTGATCTTTCAGAAGTCAACAGATTCTGGCATGGTTCCGGTGGACTGGAACACTGCAAATGTCACTCCGATATTTAAGAAGGTGGCAAGGAAGCAAAAAGGAAAGTGTACACCTGTGAGGTTGACATCGGTTGTTGGAACGTTGTTGGGAGTCGATTGTCAAGGATGAGGTTACGGAATACCTGGAGGCATATGACAAGATAGTCCGAACTCAGTATGGTTTCCTTAATGGAAAATCCTGCCTGACACACCTATTCCAATATTTTTTGAGTAAATTACAAGTAAGCTAGAGAAGGGAAATGCTGTGGGAGTGTGTATTTGGATTTTCAGAAGGCATTTGACAAGGTGCCGCACATGAGGTTGTTAAACAAGATAAGAGCCCATGGAATTACGGGAAAGTTACGTACGTGGATAGAGCTTTGGCTGATTGGGACTAAAGGGAACACAATCTGGTTGGCTGCCAGTTACCAGCAGTGTTCCACAGGGGTCCGTGTTGGGGCCGCTTCTTTTTACGTTGTGGCTAAGTTTTCTGATGATACAAAGATAAGTGGAGGGGCCGGTAGTGCTGAGGAAACAGACAGTCTTCAGAGAGACTTGGGTAGATTGTGAGAATGGGCAAAGAATGTCAAATGAAATACAATGTTGGAAAGTGTATGTTTATGCACTTTGGCGGAAGAAATAAACCGGCAGACTATTATTTAAATGGGGAGAGAATTCAAAGTTCTGAGATGCAACGGGAATTGGGAGTCCTCCTGCTGGATACACTTAAGGTTAACCTCCAGGTTGAGTCGGTGGTGAAGAAGGTGAATGCAATGTTGGCATTCATTTCCAAAGGAATAGAGTATAGGAGCAGGGATGTAATGTTGAGGATCTATAAAGCACTGGTAAGACCTCACTTGGATTACTGTGGGCAGTTTAGGGCTCCGTATTTAAGAAAGTCTGTGCTGACGTTGGACAGGGTTCAGAGAAGATTAACTGAAAAGAATCCGGGAATGAGAGGGTTAACATACGAGGAACGTTTCTCCACTCTTGGACTGCATTCCTTGAAGTTTAGAAGAATGGGGGGGGGGGCGGGGAACCTCAGAGAAACAATTCTAATGTTGAATGGCATGGACAGAGTGGATGTGGCAAAGTTGTTTCCCATGGTGGGGGAGTCTAAGTACGAGACGGCATGACTGAAGGGCGCCGATTCATAACAGAAACGCGAAGAATTTTTTTTAGCTAGTGGATGGTGAATCGGTGGAATTTTGTTGCCACGGCGGCAGTGGGTGTCAAGTCATTGAGTGTATTTAAGGCAGAAATTGATAGGTATCTGTGTAGCCAGGGCATCAAAGGTTATGGTAAGAAGGCGTGGTAGTGGCACTAAATGGGAGAATGGATCAGCTCATGGTAAAATGGCGGAGCAGACTCGATGGGCTGAATGGCCGACTTCTGCTCCTTTGTCTTATGTTCTCATGGTCACATATCGCAGCATCCACCCAAACGAGATTTCTTAAATTTGGCCGGGTCGGGGTCTATCACCCCCTATATTAACCCCGCTAGCTGAAACGAGAGTTACGCATCGAATTATGAACGGACCACTAAGAGGTAGACCTCCAGTAAAATTACAAATGGCAGAGTATTATAGGTTAATTGGACTAAATCGTTGAGATAAAGTTCAAGGTTTAGTCGTCCACAGAATCAATTCCTCGAGCAATCTCAAAAGGCATGGAAGGACAGAGAAAGTAAAAATGCAATTTTGACTAACGAAATACTTACGTAATCACAAGTCAATTGGTCAGATGGCAAAATGCTATACTGCGAAACGGTTACCGTAAAAGTGACGGAAATGCAGCTTCATTGCTATTTTTCTGGTTGTTCGCAATCCTCTTCATTAATCTCAGGGACATCACATGCAGAGACGGAGACAGTCAGACACACAGCCAGACACACACAGACAGGAAATGAACATTCATACATTTGAAATCAAAAAACAAATACGAAAGCAAAAATGTGTCGGATTTAGTAATGATTGCCCTTTTGTTTTTAAAGAAATCACCAAGGTGAAGAGCGAGAAGAAGGAATTAGGTTCGATATTTCCGAACATTTTCAAATCGTTAAACGATGCTGTTGATAAGTTGAATATTTAATTTAATTTAAACTAATTACCTTGGGGCCGGTCATTGGAAAACTGCGTCATACAAAACATGCAAACATTGAATTCGGCTCTTAAAATGGGATTCTAAACAGTAAAATGTAAATATCGTAATACATTTCTTTTACTTAACGTACAAAACTAACGAGCACCTTTGTTATTTCAATTCAACAGAGAATACAGTCCTTGAAAAAGAAACTGGTAAAATGAAATACGATTTGATACCTTTCTATGTTGGGCATGGATATTGCACCAGTCTGCAAACTGTTAAATCATTATTTCAGTCTAAGGAATCAGTAACGAGCACATTACTATACTACTGTAGCCTTTACACCGCAGAAATTCCGAAAGAGCCATATGGTAGAAATCGCAGGATTTAGAGCCAGCAGAGATTAATAAATGGTATTTGACCGACAGTTGAATCCGGCAGTGGCGCTTCTCCTACTTTTCCACTGCACTACTTTCGCAGACATCAAAGGTTTAAGAGCTGTGTTGGAGCAGAATGGACGAAGAATCGTATTTTATACCGTGTTTTACAGCATACGATATATAGACACCTGTTTTTTACACTTTCAGAAGTAACGTTTGGTATCCTCTTCTATATTATTGGCTAGCATACTTTCGTATTGCATTTTTCCTTCCTTCACACTCGCGCCTGACGTGTCCCTCTTCACCATAGTTATAATAGACAATATTTGTCCCTTCCCTTCTCACGAGTCCCCATTCACTTGCACCACTCTTCTTCGTCTGTCCCCTCAGTGGGTCTGACTCCCTACCAGCTTTATTGTGTGGACTCGGGGCACCCGCCTTTAAGAACCGGTACACCCCAGACCCAAATTCTGCTGCAACTTCCTTTACCACTTCCCGAGGTGAGTTATCAGTGGTTACATCAGCCAAGGGAACCTCCACCGAAGACTGTAACCTGCTGACGGAGACCTACTGGATCTCCATCGCATTCTCCGTCTCGTACGTCTCTGATCAGCTGCCTCATGCTGGCACCCACATTGGACCCCTACAACTCACCTACGGACACTACCGATCGACAGATTACACAATAGCCACAGCTCTACACACTGTCCTTCCACATCTGCAGAAGAAGGATGGTTATGCGAGAATCCTGTTCTTGGACTATAGTTCAATATCCAACACCATAACTCCACTTGGCTTGACAAGAAACTCAGAGACATCGACCTTCATTCTGCCTTGTGCAACTGGATCCTGGATTTCCTGTCAAATCAGCGGCAGGTGGCAAGACTTTGCTCCCTCATCTCTGCCATCTGACCCTCAACACAGGCACCCCTGCAGGACCGTGTCCTTAGCCCCCTCTTTTATTCTCTGTATACCTATGACTGTGTCACCACCCACAGCTTCAAAGTGCAAATTAAAGTTGCAGAAATCACTACATTGATTGACCGTATTTCAAATAATTACGAGGCGCCTGCAGAGAAGAGTTAATCACCCCGACACAGCGGTGTCAGGAAAACAACCACTTCCTCAGTGACGCAAAACAATGGAGCTGGTTACGGACTGCAGGAGGAACGGAAACAGGCTCAGCATTATTGACATCAATGGGTCTGGTGTTGAGCGAGTGAACAGCTTTAAGTTCCCCAGTATACACATCGCCAGGAACCTCACTTGGTCTGTACATACCGGCAGTTTAGTGGAATAACACCACCGCGCCTCTTTCAACTGAGAAGGTTGAATAATTTCGGCATTAGTCCCCAAATCCTAAGGACTTCCTACATGGGCAAAATTGAGAGCATCCCGACTGGCTAATCACTGCCTGGTATGGGAACCGTAGGTCTCTGCAGAGAGTGGTGTGGATGCCCAGCGCATCGGTGGATGTGAACTTCCCACTTTTCAAGACATTCACAGTGACAGGTGCGTAAAAAGTGCTGAAGGATCATTGGGGACCCGAGTCACCCCAACCACAAACTTTTGCAACTGCTACTATCCAGGAAGCTTTCAGCCAGGACTAACAGGTTCCGGGACAGCTTCTTCCACCAGGCCATCAGACTGATTAATTCACGCTGCCACAATTGTATTTTTAAGCTATATTGACTGTTTTGTTGTAAATCTTACTGTACATACTATTTATTATAGATTACTATAATTTGCACATGGGACATTCAGAACTGGAGGTACCGACAAGATATTTACTCGTCATCTATGTGAAGGATGTAAAAATGAAGTCCATTCAATTCAATTCAAATCAATTTTTACTTTTCCACTGTATTGCCCTCGCAATACCAGACACCAAACGTTTGAGAGCTGTTGGAGCACATTGGACGAACAAACGGCGGCGCTGGAGGCTTACCGTCTGCGTGAGATGATGGGACTTCCGAGAGACTTTGTGACTTTTACTGTGCCATGGTCTGTTCTTATCAATTTCCGTTATTGCTTTGCACTGTTGTAACTATATGTTATAATTATGTGTTTTTTGTTAGTTTTTAAGTTGGTTTGTCATGTATTTTCGTGATATCATTCTGGAAAAACATTTTATCATTTCTTAATGCATGCATTACTAAATGACAATAAAATGAGACTGCATGTCCTTATAATCATAATAACGACTGTTTTAAAAATGGTTTCATAGATTGCTTGAAATTCCGGAAAGTTAGGACAGCAAAGATGCATATATCAGGATGTTCTTTATCCATGCAGCTTCGCATTAAATGCCATTATCTCCTTAAAAGTGATCAATAAATTCCTAGTCCTAGGCCTCAAAGCCTCTTTGTGCAATGGTATCCTCGATTTTGATCAGCGAGGTGTCGGGAAACTTAGTGGAAGCCCAGTGGGGGATGGCTTGGGGTAGCACGTTCCCAGCAATGTACCAATGAACTTCCGAAAGGTAAAGACCCTATTCCTGAAGGCATAGAGGGACCACACCCCAGGGTGTCTTTCCGGATAGAGGGAAGCGATGCTAAAGCCATCCTCGACCCTGGGGCGCAGGTCAAGTTGTAGTACAGTTCGTTTTACAACCGGTGTCTGAAGCATTTACCTTTGACAACCGCAAGGGCAGCGGAGATATTGGGTACTAGTGCCAGTAGTTATCCAGAAGACAATGATTGGTTAATGACCCTGGAGTTCATGGGGACATTGTCTGGGCACCCAGCGTGTCGAGTTGCTTCTGAGGACGTGTGTAGCAGCCTTGAGCCGGTACCGAATTTAAACAAGACCCAGCGGTGGTACGGCCTGGGGAAAGTAGCTGAGGGGGAGACCCTCTGAGTAGACGCTCCGAACTACCACGAGGGAGGGGAGTTGAATGCTGAAGACACCTCAGTGAGAGAGAGGTCGCGACAACTGGACCCTGGCGCCGTGGAAGATGTATGCAGCGTATGTGTGGATTATGGGACGTGGTTCAATGTGCTTGATCTGAGGAGTGGATGTTGCCAGGTCATATCCGGAGCCCCTGCGTCCTTTCCGCGGGGCATGAGGAAGACCATGGGGGAAGTGAAGATGTGTGGGGTTTTGGCGTATGTGGATGACAGCCAAGAGCTTCGATTCGCCTGGGGGTACTATGAGGTTTGGCGAGTGGCCGAGCCCGGGCGACAGAAGCGAAGTGTCACATGTGGAGGAGTTTTTGGCCGGAGGAGTTTGGTGCATTGTGAGAAAGATAACCCGACATACCAGTTGAAATTCCTGGTGTTGGAACAGACGGTAGTGGACCTGGGGATGGAAACTCAAATCGTTAATCTGAAGGAGAGATAGGGGAGAGATGGGATTTGCACCGCTGAACTGAGTGCTCAGAAATGCCGGCCGGAGACTGAGTGCCGCACTTGTGGACGACCATGGCGGACTTGGAATTCACGCTCGTCAACGTGGAGAAGGAGCAATGGAATTCCGAGTCGACACGGCGGTCACGTACTGAAGAATTAATCCAGCGAGAAGAAACAATGACCCACCTTCGAAGGGATCAGCAGAAACTCAAGACGTCGATTCAGAAAAGATTGGAAGACTTACAAGTTGGGGAAGGAGGGAGGAGAAGATGGCAGCGCACCGCGCGTGGGCAGCTCTCCGGTGAAAATGGTATCGTGTCCGTTAAATAGGGGCCGTGGACAATTCTGATTTGATGGAGAATGGACGTGAAAGCACAGAGGAACATCTGGAAAAATTTCTGAAATGCCCGTCCGCTGCTATCGTTACTGTGTGGTTGGGAATCTTTCGGAGGGTAGGCCTCAAAATCCCCGGCCTTGCCTGCTTTTGGCGAACGAGAAGGTGGTCGAATCGTTCGACAGAGATGCCGCTCAGTTGTCGGTGTCGAAGAGCTGATCAGAGCTCGAGCTTTTCGGATGACTCAGAGTCGGACTGTGGTCGGCATGGCAAGGAGAGTCTTTCTTCCTTCTCCCGTCTGCGAGAGATGTGGGACATTTGAGAAACTTTGAACTTTACTGTGCTCACGGACTTTCTTCATCAAGTTATGGTATTGTTACACTGTTTGTAACTATATGTATAATTATGTGGTTTTGGCAGTGTTTTCAGTCTTGGTTTGTCCTGTGTTTTGTGATATCACACCGGAGGAAATGATGTATCACTTCTTAATGCATGCATTACTAAATGACAATAAAAGGGGACTACGTGTCTTCATAACCTAAAAGATCAAGGAAATGTTCTGACTAAGGCCAACAGAAAACTGAGACCCCAGTGAGGGGAATTTGACTATACTCTCGAGGAGGTACAGAAATGGAGGACAGATCTCGGAAAAGGGAGGCGGACGCTTGAAAGGAACCTGAAGTTGACTATCGACAGGTTAAATGCAGTGGAAAAACTGAAAGTTGACCTGGAGGACGTCACCAGGAAGAAAAAAACTAGAGGCTGAACATACTTTAACCGCTGCTTTTCAGGTCAGGGTGAAGGAAGCGGGTGGGCTAACTGCGTCCCAGTTCGAGATAGCCAAGAACAGTGAGTCAGAACTACTGAGGCTGTGGCGAGAGTTGAAGGAGTTACCGAAGAAGCTGACTTCTCGACTGCAGGAGGCTGAAGGGATAGCCCCGGCTAAATGTTTGATTGTGGAGAAACTCAAACAGCAGCTACCGATCGAGGGAATGAGGAAGAATCCGGATTCGAAGGATGATGTGCTGGACATGTGGTACATGCTGCCTTTCGCTAACTTCCCCGTGATTGAGGAAGAGACCTTTGGCCCTTCTCCCACTGAGTCAAGGTGTAGTGGGGAGGGCTAGCTGTGGGCAGTCTGAGTTACGGCAGGACCAGGAAGGAAAAGCAGCGGGGCCCCGGACACAGGACAGGGGGCTCCGAGTTGTAATGGTGGCCTGAGTGAGAGAGGAGTTGGTAAGCAGACCCGAGGTATCCCTGGTAGTGTCTGAGCCTTTAGGGTTTAGGTGAGGGGGCATGGAGGTCTCGGAGGATTAGGAAGCTCTCAGATATGTTGGCCTATGTAGCGCCTGTGGACGGGCGGAAGGTCCACTGTTTGGGGAGCAATGTCACTGTGTGTATCTGGATGGGGTTCTGTGTCTGCAGCACTGGTTGGCGAGTTATTTAGAAGTCATGAGGAAATTACTTTATTTGATGGGGGGGAGAGTGTTAGGGTTCTTTTGTATTTCACTGCGTAGTCTAATTAAAATGGCTTCTTTTTTATGTTATAATTGAAAGGGTTTCTTTGTTATGTTGACTGCTGAGAAAGTCCTTCCCGCTGGCAGTTTGCTTGAATCACGTTACTGATAAGAAGATGTTATGAACCAATTGCCATAGTCATAATGTTTTTGTTGCATCTGTAAGATATTGTATGCGCGGGGTTTTGGGGCAGAAGGCGGGACAGAGAGACAGAGGATGGACCAGGTGCTGTGAGTCCGCTAACGGGGTCGGACCCCGAGCGGGGCGTTCGGCGAGGAGAAGAGACGGAGACGGACTCGTGTAGAGCGTCTGGTTTACCACCGTTGTTGGTCCCAGGCGGCCGGTCGAGGTGGTCCGAGGGGTCGCATGGTGAAGAAGAAGGTTTCTGAGCTCTAACTGTTCGCGCACGAAGAGATTTGATCAGTGTGGCGCCTTTTATTTTCCTTTTACATTTTATTCTCTATTAATTATATATTTCCAGTAATATCTATAAACTGTAAAACTTTTAATCGTATATAGTGTATTGTCTGTTATTTGGGCGTGGTGGGGTACATCACACAGCATCCACACAAACTAATTACCCAGTTTGGCGAGGCCGAGGGCTGTTTCCCTAGACGAAAGCGAGCCGAGCGACCCTGAGGCTGGCCAGAGGGGCTACATATAGTAATCAGTGACAACGGTACCTCCTTATTGAGAAAGCATGGTAATAAAACTCAACTGATTATTAACTGATTAACTGAAAACTAAAATATCTGGATTTCCAGGAATGTTGAATGCGCGTTTAGCAAAGACGTGAACCAAAGGAGGCTAGTGCTAGAATTTGAAATAATACATCTGTATCATGCTATAGGATATCACTGCTGTGTAAAATGCTGTAAGGTTTCACTAATAATGTAATGTTATCTTTGTAGCAGCTGTGTTTCGATTATGACTGGAGATAACGTGGTTTGGAATCCTGTTGTTCTTTCTTGTGAGTCTGGAAGAGAGACATTCACGGTCTTTTGCTGAGGAGAAATGAGGAGAGAAGTCGCGAATAGAGAGAGTTGGTAGACCGCCGGACAGGGTGGGGTGGGGAGATTTGGAGCGAGGGTCAGAAGGGCAGCGATAATCGGAGGATATCAATAGTGGACGATCGGATTATCAGTGAGCTCCAACATTGCGCAATAGCCTGTTTCATAAGGTTGGGCTATTTTTCTTTTCTTTTGTTTTCTGTACTAACCATATTGTCACAAAGGGGAGTGTCGGGAATGGACCCAAATGGAAGACACAAACACTGAAGTACTAGGAACAGGACAGGACAAAACTAAATGACGGGACAGGACGCAGACTAGGAATAGAGACGGAAACACAGACTCGGCTAGGGGAGCAGGAACAGGCCGAGGGACTGGGAACAAGGAGTCTGGGCGTGGACTCCGAGTTAGAGACTGGACGAGGACCCAGAACCTAGGTCTTTATTCGGGTCGTACTCCAAGACCAGGCGAAGACGTGATGAGGCTTGGGTTCCTGGAGACTAGGCGTAGGCATGACGAGGATTGGGTTCCTGGAGACCAGGCGAAGACGTGACGAGGCTCGGGTTCTTGGAGGCCAGGCGAGGGCATGAAGGGGCAGGGGTACTTCGAGACAGCTCCTGGGCAGGACGTGGGACTCCTCCCCACGGAGGCATGTTCAGGGCGGAATAGACCGAACCGCAGGGTAACGGCAAACGGCCTGGCTTACCCGACGGAGGCAAGGGACGGGGTGGGACTGAACCAACCGCAGGGTAACTGCAATCGGCCTGGCTTACCCGACGGAGGCAAGGAACAGGAAGGGTGCTAGGTCCGGGGTGGCTCCAAGACTCGAGCCTGTAACTTCGGTGGGCCAGGGAACAGCCAAATCCATAGCTCAATAACTGCACTAGCCTTCCACCGGTGGGATGCTCCATGGGGAGACTGACGAGACGACCCAGCAACCACACCCGATCCCAGAGCCACTTATATTTCCAGCTCCAAGGTGAGCATCAGGTGCTTATTGTTAAGTGCAAACGAAACAAGGGACAGCCGGAAGACCCGGAGTCCGGATCCGCGGACCGGACCGTGAACCGGAATGCGGATTACGGACCGGACCATAACACATATAGTCAAAGTAAGAGTTACAAAGCTTAATGTTTTAATCGCATATTGTGTGCTGCTTGTTATTTCGGGGTACTGATTTGTAACAAGGGACTAACAAGGCAGGGAGAAGGGATCCGGAACCGGAATAATGGAGCAGAGGAGGGGGAAAACAGAAATAAATCTAAGATAGTGGGCAGTAAAGATGTCAGGAAGGACTGTGAGGTGATGGGGCAAATTTGCAACCGTTGGGATAAGTTGCAGTGCAATCAAAGCAAAAAGTACCAAATACTGAAATTAAGGTGTTATACTCAGATGCACGCAGCATAAGGAATAAAGTGGATGATCTTGTCGTACAGGTACAGATTAATAGGTATGATATTGTGGCCATCACTGAGACGTGGCTTAAGGATGCATGTGGGTCAGAAGGATATGCAGGTAGGCAGAGAGGGTAGCTTGTCTTTATTCGTAAGAAATGATATTAAATCATTAGAAAGAGGTGACATAGGATTGGAAGGTGCAGAATCTTTATGGGAAGTGGCAAGAAATTTCAGGGGTAAAAGGACCCTGATGGCAGTTATATATATGCCTCCTAACAGCTGCAGTGATGTGGACTACAAATTACAACAGGAAATAGAAAATGCTTGTCAGAAGGGCAGTGTTGTGATAATTGTGGGGGATTTTAACATGCGAGTGGATTGGGAAAATGAGGTGGGCACTGGATCTCAGCAGAGAGAGAGAGAGAGAGATTTTGTACAATGTCTACGAGATGGCTTTTTAGAACAGCTTGTTATTGAGCCCACTAGGGGATCGGTTGTATTGGATTGGGTATTTTGTAATGCACTAGAGGTGATTGGAGAGATTGAGGTGCAGGAACTCTTAGGAGGCAGTGATCATAGCACGATTGAGTTCACGGTGAAATTTGAGAATGAGAAGCCGAAATCCGATGTGTCGGTATTTCAGTGGAGTAAATGAAATTACAGCGGGATGAAAGAGGAACTGGCCAAAGTTGACTGAAAAGGGACAGCAGCGCGAAGGACGACAGAGCAGCAATGGCTGGAGTTTATGCGAGAAGTGAGGAAGGTGCAAGACAGATATATTCCAAAAAAGAAGAAATTTTCGAATGGAAAAAGGATGCAACCGTGGCTGACAGGAGAAGTCAAAGCCAAGGTTAAAGCGAAGGAGAGGACATACAAGGAAGCAAAATATAGTGGGAAGACAGAGGACTGGGATGTTTTTAGAAGCTTGCAAAGGAAACTAAGAAGGTCATTAATAGGGAAAAGATGAACTACGAAAGGAAGCTAGCAAATAATATCAAAGAGCAGACTAAAAGCTTTTTCGTGTATATAAAGAGTAAAACGCAGGTGAGAATAGATACAGGACCGATAGTAAATGATGCTGCAGAAATTGTAATGGGAGATAAGGAGATGGCAGAGGAACTGAACGAGTATTTTGCATCAGTCTTCACTGAGGAAGACATCAGCAGTATACCGGATACTCAAGGGTGTCAGGGAAGAGTAGTTTGCGCAGTCACAATTACGACAGAGAACGTACTCAGGAAGCTGAATAGTCTAAGGGTCGATAAGTCTCCCGGAGCAGATGGAATGCACACTCGTGTTCTGGAGGAAGTAGCTGTGGAGATTGCCGAGGCATTAGCAATGATCTTTCAAAAGTCAACAGATTCTGGCATGGTTCCGGTGGACTGGAACATTGCAAATGTCACTCCGATATTTAAGAAGGGGGCGAGGAAGCAGAAAGGAAATTATAGACCTGTTAGCTTGACATTGGTGGTTGGGACGTTGTTGGAGTCGATTGTCAAGGTTGAACTCAGCATGATTTCCTTAATTGAAAATCCTGCCTGACACACCTATTGCAATTTTTCTGTCCCCTCTTGGACTGCATTCCTTGGAGTTTAGAAGAATGGGGCGGGGGGGGGGGGGTGACCTCAGAGAAACAATTCTAATGTTGAAAGGCATGGACAAAGTGGATGTGGCAGAGTTCATTCCTATGGTGGGGGAGTATAGTACGAGAGGGCATGACTGAAGGTCGCCGATTCAGAACAGAGATTCGAAGAATTTTTTTTTTAGACAGTGGCTGGTGAATCTGTGGAATTTTGTTGCCACGGCGGCAGTGAGAGTCAAGTCATTGAGTGTATTAAAGGCAGAGATTGATAGGTATCTGTGTAGCCAGCGCATCAAAGGTTATTGTGAGAAGGCGGGGGAGTGGCACTAAATGGGAGAATGGATCAGCTCATGATGAAATGGCGGAGCAGACTCTATGGGTTGAATGGCCGACTTCTGCTCCTTTGCCTTATGTTCTCGATGACCTTCGTCTGGTCAGGGAGAGTGAGGAGGTGATAGAGAGGAGTGGAAGGCAGGTGGTCACGCCGGGGCCACGGGAGGCAGACAAGTGGGTCACGGTTAGGAGGGGGAAGGGGAAAAGGAAGGTGATGGGGAGTACCCCGGCGGCTGTGCCCCTTAACAACAGGTACTCCTGTTTGAGTACTGTTGGGGGGGACAGCTTACCCGGGGGAAGCGACAGTGGCCCTGCCTCCGGCACAGAGTCTGGCCCTGTAGCTCAGAAGGGTAGGGCAAGGAAGAGGAGGGCAGTTGTGATAGGGGACTCGATAGTAAGGGGGTCAGATAGGCGATTCTGTGGACGCAGTCCAGAGACTCGGATGGTAGTTTGCCTCCCTGGTGCCAGGGTCCGGGATATTTCTGATCGTGTCCAAGATATCCTGAAGTGGGAGGGTGAAGAGCCAGAGGTCCTGGTACATATAGGTACCAATGACATAGGTAGGAAAAGGGATGAGGTCCTGAAAGAAGAATATAGGGAGCTAGGAAGGGAGTTGAGAAAAAGGACCGCAAAGGTAGTAATCTCGGGATTACTGCCTGTGCCACGCGACAGTGAGAGCAGGAATGCGATGAGGTGGAGGATAAATGCGTGGCTGAGGGATTGGAGCAGGGGGCAGGGATTCAAGTTTTTGGATCATTGGGACCTCTTTTGGCGCAGGTGTGACCTGTACAAAAAGGACGGGTTACACTTAAATCCTCGGGGGACCGATATCCTGGCAGGGAGATTAGCGGGGGCTACTGAGGTGACTTTAAACTAGAATGGTTGGGGGGTGGGAATCAAATTAAAGCGGCTAGGTGTGAGGAGGTTAGTTCACAACAGAGGGATGGGAACCAGTGCAGAGAGACAGAGGGGTGTAAAGTGAGCGTAGAAGCAAAAAGTACAAAGGGGAAAAGTAAAAGTGGCAGGCCGACAAATCCAGGGCAAGCATTAAAAAGGGCTAAGAGAGTTGTAAAAGAGTGCCTGAAGGCTTTATGTGTCAATGCAAGGAGCATTCGTAATAAGGTGGATGAATTGAAAGTGCAGATTGTTATTAATGATTATGATATAGTTGGGATCACAGAGACATGGCTCCAGGGTGACCAGGGATGGGAGCTCAACGTTCAGGGATATTCAATATTCAGGAGGGATAGACACGAAGGAAGGGGAGGTGGGGTGGCGTTGCTGGTTAAAAAAGAGATTAACGCAATAGAAAGGAAGGACATAAGCCGGGAAGATGTGGAATCGATATGGGTAGAGCTGCGTAACACTAAGGGGCAGAAGACGCTGGTGGGAGTTGTGTACAGGCCACCTAACAGTAGTAGTGAGGTCGGAGATGGTATTAAACAGGAAATTAGAAATGTGTGCAATAAAGGAACAGCAGTTATAATGGGTGACTTCAATCTACATGTAGACTGGGTGAACCAAATTGGTAAAGGTGCTGAGGAAGAGGATTTCTTGGAATGTATGCGGGATGGTTTTTTGAACCAACATGTCGAGGAACCGACTAGAGAGCAGGCTATTCTGGACTGGGTTTTGAGCAATGAGGAAGGGTTAATTAGCGATCTTGTCGTGAGAGGCCCCTTGGGTAAGAGTGACCATAATATGGTGGAATTCTTCATTAACATGGAGAGTGACGTAATTAATTCAGAAACAAAGGTTCTGAACTTAAAGAGGGGTAACTTTGAAGGTATGAGACATGAATTAGCTAAGATAGACTGGCAAATGACACTTCAAGGATTGACGGTGGATATGCAATGGCAGGCATTTAAAGGTTGCATGGATGAACTACAACAATTGTTCATCCCAGTTTGGCAAAAGAATAAATCAAGGAAGGTAGTGCACCCGTGGCTGACAAGAGAAATTAGGGATAGTATCAATTCCAAAGAAGTAGCATACAAATTAGCCAGAGAAAGTGGCTCACCTGAGGACTGGGAGAAATTCAGAGTTCAGCAGAGGAGGACAAAGGGCTTAATTAGGAAGGGGAAAAAAGATTATGAGAGAAAGCTGGCAGAGAACATAAAAACGGACTGTAAAAGCTTTTATAGATATGTAAAAAGGAAAAGACTGATAAAGACAAATGTAGGTCCCCTGCAAACAGAAACAGGTGAATTGATTATGGGGAGCAAGGACATGGCAGACCAATTGAATAATTACTTTGGTTCTGTCTTCACTAAGGAGGACATAAATAATCTTCCAGAAATAGTAAGGGACAGAGGGTCCAGTGAGATGGAGGAACTGAGCGAAATACATGTTAGTAGGGAAGTGGTGTTAGGTAAATTGAAGGGATTGAAGGCAGATAAATCCCCAGGGCCAGATGGTCTGCATCCCAGAGTGCTTAAGGAAGTGGCCCAAGAAATAGTGGATGCATTAGTGATAATTTTTCAAAACTCGTTAGATTCTGGACTAGTTCCTGAGGATTGGAGGGTGGCTAATGTAACCCCACTTTTTAAAAAAGGAGGGAGAGAGAAACCGGGGAATTATAGGCCGGTTAGCCTAACGTCGGTGGTGGGGAAACTGCTGGAGTCAGTTATCAAGGATGTGATAACAGCACATTTGGAAAGCGGTGAAATGATCGGACAAAGTCAGCATGGATTTGTGAAAGGAAAATCATGTCTGACGAATCTCATAGAATTTTTTGAGGATGTAACTAGTAGAGTGGATAGGGGAGAACCAGTGGATGTGGTATATTTGGATTTTCAAAAGGCTTTTGACAAGGTCCCACATAGGAGATTAGTGTGCAAACTTAAAGCACACGGTATTGGGGGTAAGGTATTGGTGTGGGTGGAGAATTGGTTAGCAGACAGGAAGCAAAGAGTGGGAATAAACGGGACCTTTTCAGAATGGCAGGCGGTGACTAGTGGGGTACCGCAAGGCTCAGTGCTGGGACCCCAGTTGTTTACAATATATATTAATGACTTGGATGAGGGAATTAAATGCAGCATCTCCAAGTTTGCGGATGACACGAAGCTGGGTGGCAGTGTTAGCAGTGAGGAGGATGCTAAGAGGATGCAGGGTGACTTGGATAGGTTGGGTGAGTGGGCAAACTCATGGCAGATGCAATTTAATGTGGATAAATGTGAAGTTATCCACTTTGGTGGCAAAAATAGGAAAACAGATTATTATCTGAATGGTGGCCGATTAGGAAAAGGGGAGGTGCAACGAGACCTGGGTGTCATTATACACCAGTCATTGAAAGTGGGCATGCAGGTACAGCAGGCGGTGAAAAAGGCGAACGGTATGCTGGCATTTATAGCGAGAGGATTCGAGTACAGGAGCAGGGAGGTACTACTGCAGTTGTACAAGGCCTTGGTGAGACCACACCTGGAGTATTGTGTGCAGTTTTGGTCCCCTAATCTGAGGAAAGACACCTTTGCCATAGAGGGAGTACAAAGAAGGTTCACCAGATTGATTCCTGGGATGGCAGGTCTTTCATATGAAGAAAGACTGGATGAACTGGGCTTGTACTCGTTGGAATTTAGAAGATTGAGGGGGGATCTGATTGAAACGTATAAGATCCTAAAGGGATTGGACAGGCTAGATGCAGGAAGATTGTTCCCGATGTTGGGGAGGTCTAGAACGAGGGGTCACAGTTTGAGGATAGAGGGGAAGCCTTTTAGGACCGAGGTTAGGAAAAACTTCTTCACACAGAGAGTGGTGAATCTGTGGAATTCTCTGCCACAGCAAACTGTTGAGGCCAGTTCATTAGCTATGTTTAAAAGGAAGTTAGATATGGCCCTTGTGGCTACAGGGGTCAGGGGGTATGGAGGGAAGGCTGGGTTCTGAGTTGGATGATCAGCCATGATCATAATAAATGGCGGTGCAGGCTCGAAGGGCCGAATGGCCTACTCCTGCACCTATTTTCTATGTTTCTATGTTTCTATGTTCTCAGGGTCAGAAATCGCAGCATCCACCCAAACGAGATTTCTTAAGTTTGGCCGGGTCGGGGTCTATCACCCCCTGTATTAACCCCACTAGCTGAAACGAGAGTTACGCATCGAATTATGAACGGACCACTAAGATGTAGACCTCCAGTAAAATTACAAATGCAAGAGTATTATAGGTTAATTGGAATAAATCGATGAGATAAAGTTCACTGTTTAGTCGTCCACAGAATCAATTTCTCGAGCAATCTCAAAAGGCATGGAAGGACAGAGAAAGTAAAAATGCAATTTTGACTGACGAAATACTTACGTAATCACAAGTCAATTGGTCAGATGGCAAAATGCTGTACTGTGAAATGGTTACCGTAAAACTGACAAAATGCAGCTTCATTGCTATTTTTCTGGTTGTTCGCAATCCTCTTCATTAATCTCAGGGACATCACATGCAGAGACGGAGACAGTCAGACACACAGCATGACACACACAGACAGGAAATGAACATTGAAACATTTGAAATCAAAAATCAAATACGAAAGCAAAAATATGTTGGATTTATTAATCATTGCCCTTTTGTTTTTAAAGAAATCATCAACGTGAAGAGACAGAAGAAGGATTTAGGTGCGATATTTCCGAACATTTTCAAATCGTTAAACGATGCTGTTGATAAGTTGAATATTTAATTTAATTTAAACTAATTACATTGGGGCCGGTCATTGGAAAACTGCGTCATACAAAACATGCAAACATTGAATTCCGCTCTTAAGATGGGATTCTAAACATTAAAATGTATATATCGTAATAAATTTAATTTACTTAACGTATAAAACTAACGAGCACCTTTGTTATTTCAATTCAACAGAGAATACAGTCGATGATAAAGATGCTGGTAAAATGAAATACGATTTGATACCTTTCTATGTTGGGCATGGATATTGCACCAGTCTGCAAACTGTTGAATCATTATTTCAGTGCAAGGAATCAGTAACAAGCACATTACTATACCACTGGAGCCTTTACACCGCAGAAATTCCGGAAGAGCCATATGGTAGAAATCGCAGGATTTAGAGCCAGCAGAGATTAATAAATGGTATTTGACCGACGGCTAAATCCGGCAGTGGCGCTTCTCCTACTTTTCCACTGCACTACTTTCGCAGACATCAGAAGTTTAAGAGCTGTGTTGGAGCAGGATGGACGAAGAATCGTATTTTATACCGTGTTTTACAGCGATACGATATATAGACACCTGTTTTTTACACTTTCAGAAGAAACGTTTGGTATCCTCTTCTATATTATTGGCTAGCATACTTTCGTATTGCATTTTTCCTTCCTTCACACTCGCGCCTGACGTGTCCCTCTTCACCATAGTTAAAATAGACAATATTTATCCCTTCCCTTCTCACGGGTCGCCATCCACTTGCACTTCTCTTCTTCGTCTGTCACTCAGTGGGTCCGACTCCCTATCAGCTTTATTGTGTGGAGTAGGGGCACCGGCCTTTAAAAACCGGTATACCCCAGTCCCAAATTCTGCCACAACTTCCTTTACCACTTCCCCAAGTGAGTTATCAGTGGTTACATCAGCCAAGGGAACCTCCACCGAAGACTGTAAACTGCTGACGTAGACCTACTGGACCTCCATCGCATTCTCCTTCTCGTACTTCTCTGATCAGTTGCCTCATGCTGGCACCAGCATTGGACCCCTACAACTCAAGATAAGCCGAACTCAGCTTGGTTTCCTTCATTGAAAATCCTGCCTGACACATCTATTGCAATTTTTTTGAGTAGAGTACAAGTAAGCTAGAGAAGGGAGATGCAGTGGGGGTGTGTATTTGGATTTTCAGAAGGCATTAGACAAGGTGCCGCACATGAGGCTGTTAAACAAGATAAGAGCCCATGGAATGACGGGCAAGTTACGTCTGTGGACAGAGCTTTGGCTGATTGGCAGGAAACAGAGAGTGGGATTAAAGGGAACACAATCTGGTTGGCTGCCAGTTACCCAGCGGTGTTCACAGGGGTCCGTGTTGGGGCCGCTTCTTTTTACGTTGTGGCTAAGTTTTCTGATGATACAAAGATAAGTGGAGGGGCCGGTAGTGCTGAGTAAACAGAGAGTCTGCAGAGACACTTGGTAGATTGTGAGAATGGGCAAAGAATGGGAAATGAAATACAATGTTGGAAGGTGTATGGTTATGCACTTTGGCGGAAGAAATAAACGGGCAGGCTATTATTTAAATGGGGAGAGAATTCAAAGTTCTGAGAAGCAACAGGAATTGGGAGTCCTCCTGCTGGATACACGTAAGGTTAACTTCCAGGTTGAGTCTGTGGTGAAGAAGGCGAATGCAATGTTGACATTCATTTCCAGAAGTATAGAGTATAGGAGCAGGGATGTAATGTTGAGGCTCTATGAGGCACTGGTAAAACCTCACTTTGATTACTGTGGGCAGTTTAGGGCTCCGTATTTAAGAAAGTCTATGCTGATGTTGGAGAGTGTTCAGAGAAGATTCACTGAAATGATTCCGGGAATGAGAGGGTTAACATATGAGGAACGTTTGTCCCCTCTTGGACTGCATTCCTTGGAGTTTAGAAGAATGTGAGGGGAGGGGGTACCTCAGTGAAACAATTCTAATGTTGAAAGGCATGGACAGAGTGGATGTGGCAAAGTTGCTTCCCATGGTGGGGGAGTCTAGTACGAGACGGCATGACTGAAGGGCGCTGGTTCAGAACAGAGACGCGAAGAATTTTTTTTTTTAGCCAGCGGGTGGTGAATCTGTGGAATTTCGTTGCCACGGCGGCAGTGGGGGTGAAGTCATTGAGTGAATTTAAGGCAGAGATTGATAGGTATCTGTGTAGTCAGGGCATCAAAGGTTATGGCGAGAAGGCGGGGGAGTGGCACTAAATGGGAGAATGGATCAGCTCATGATAAAATGGCGGAGCAGACTCGATGGGCTGAATGGCCGACTTCTGCTCCTTTGTCTTATGTTCTCATGGTCACATATCGTAGCAACCAGCCAAACGAGATTTCTTAAGTTTGGCCGGGTCGGGGTCTATCACCCCCTATATTAACCCCGCTAGCTGAAACGAGAGTTATGCATCGAATTATGAACAGACCACTAAGATGTAGACCTCCAGTAAAATTACAAATGGCAGAGTATTATAGGTTAATTGGAATAAATCGATGAGATAAAGTTCACTGTTTAGTCGTCCACAGAATCAATTTCTCGAGCAATCTCAAAAGGCATGGAAGGACAGAGAAAGTAAAACTGCAATTTTGACTGACGAAATACTTACGTAATCACAAGTCAATTGGTCAGATGGCAAAATGCTGTACTGCGAAATGGTTACCGTAAAACTGACGGAAATGCAGCTTCATTGCTATTTTTCTGGTTGTTCGCAATCCTCTTCATTAATCTCAGGGACATCACATGCAGAAACGGAGACAGTCAGACACACAACCAGATACACACAGACAGGAAATGAACATTGAAACATTTGAAATCAAAAATCAAATACGAAAGCAAAAATATGTCGGATTTATTAATTATTGCCATTTTGTTTTTAAAGAAATCACCAAGCTGAAGAGCGAGAAGAAGGATTTAGGTGCGATATTTCCGAACATTTTCAAATCGTTAAATGATGCTGTTGATAAGTTGAATATTTAATTTAATTTAAACTAATTACATTGGGGCCGGTCATTGGAAAACTGCGTCATACAAAACATGCAAACTTTGAATTCGGCTCTTAAAATGGGATTCTAAACATTAAAATGTAAATATCGTAATAAATTTATTTTACTTAACGTACAAAACTAACGAGCACCTTTGTTATTTCAATTCAACAGAGGATACAGTCGATGATCAAGATACCGGTAAAATGAAATACGATTTGATACCTTTCTATTTTGGGCATGGATATTGCACCAGTCTGCAAACTGTTAAATCATTATTTCAGTCTAAGGAATCAGTAACGAGCACATTACTATACTACTGTAGCCTTTACACCGCAGAAATTCCGGAAGAGCCATATGGTAGAAATCGCAGGATTTAGAGCCAGCAGAGATTAATAAATGGTATTTGACCGGCAGCTGAATCCGGCAGTGGCGCTTCTCCTACTTTTCCACTGCACTACTTTCGCAGACATCAAAAGTTTAAGAGCTGTGTTGGAGCAGAATGGACGAAGAATCGTATTTTATACCGTGTTTTACAGCGATACGATATATAGACACCTGTTTTTCACACTTTCAGAAGAAACGTTTGGTATCCTCTTCCATATTATTGGCTAGCATACTTTCGTATTGCATTTTTCCTTCCTTCACACTCGCGCCTGACGTGTCCCTCTTCACCGCAGTTATAATAGACAATATTTGTCCCTTCCCTTCTCACGGGTCTCCATTCACTTGCACCACTCTTCTTCCTTTGTCCCCTCAGTGGGTCCGACTCCCTATCAGCTTTATTGTGTGGAGTAGGGGCACCCGCTTTTACAAACCGGTATACCCCAGTCCTAAATTCTGCCACAACTTCCTTTACCACTTCCCGAGGTGAGTTATCAGTGGTTACATCAGCCAAGGGAACCTCCACCGAAGACTGTAACCTGCTGACGGAGACCTACTGGATCTCCATCGCATTCTCCGTCTCGTACGTCTCTGATCAGCTGCCTCATGCTGGCACCCACATTGGACCCCCTACAACTCACCTACGGACACTACCGATCGACAGATTACACAATAGCCACAGCTCTACACACTGTCCTTACACATCTGGAGAAGAAGGATGGTTATGCGAGAATCCTGTTCTTGGACTACAGTTCAATATCCAACACTATAACTCCATCTTGGCTTGACAAGAAACTTAGAGACATCAACCTTCATCCTGCGTTGTGCACGTGGATCCTCGATTTCTTGTCAGATCGGAGGCAGGTGACAAGACTTTGCTCCCTCACCTCTGCCATCTGACCCTCAACACAGGAGCCCCTGCAGGACCGTGTCCTTAGTCCCCTCTTTTATTCTCTGTATACCTATGACTGTGTCACCACCCACAGCTTCAAACTGCAAATTAAATTTGCAGAAGTCACTACATTGATTGACCGTATTTCAAATAATTACGAGGCGCCTACAGAGAAGAGTTAATCACCCCGACACAGCGGTGTCAGGAAAACAACCACTTCCTCAGTGACGCAAAACGAAGGAGCTGGTTGCGGACTGCAGGAGGAACGGAAACAGGCTCAGCATTATTGACATCAATGGGTCTGGTGTTGAGCGAGTGAACAGCTTTAAGTTCCTCAGTGTACACATCGCCAAGAACCTCACTTGGTCTGTACATACCGGCAGTTTAGTGGAATAACACCACCGCGCCTCTTTCAACTGAGAAGGTTGAATAATTTCGGCATTAGTCCCCAAATCCTAAGGACTTCCTACATGGGCAAAATTGAGAGCATCCCGACTGGCTAATCACTACCTGGTATGGGAACCGTAGGTCTCTGCAGAGAGTGGTGTGGATGCCCAGCGCATCGGTGGATGTGAACTTCCCACTATTCAAGAAATTCACAGTGACAGGTGCGTAAAAAGTGCTGAAGGATCATTGGGGACCCGAGTCACCCCAACCACAAACTTTTGCAACTGCTACTATCCAGGAAGCTTTCAGCCAGGACTAACAGGTTCCGGGACAGCTTCTTCCACCAGGCCATCAGACTGATTAATTCACGCTGCCACAATTGTATTTCTAAGCTATATTGACTGTTTTGTCGTAAATCTTACTGTACATACTATTTATTATAGATTACTGTAATTTGCACATGGGACATTCAGAAGTGGAGGTACCGACAAGATATTTACTCGTCATCTATGTGAAGGATGTAAAAATAAAGTTTATTCAATTCAATTCAAATCAATTTCTACTTTTCCACTGTATTGCCCTCGCAATACCAGACACCAAACGTTTGAGAGCTGTTGGAGCACTTTGGTTTTGACGAACAGGCGTATTTATAGGCGACCAAAATGACCGTCACGGTGAAGAAAGTGACTTGATTGTCATATCAGGTTTCGGATTGAATGGGAATTTTGAGAAGTCAAGAGTTTAATAAATCCGAAGGAAAACAAGAGTAAATTTGACCACGGGACTCTGAAGATGTTAGAAGGGATTACTTGTTCTGGCAATGTGCCACGCTTTGACCAATGCGCGAGTGTGATTAATCTATTTGCATTTATGTGATTACAAATACCGTTTGTTAGCTAGCCTATGCAACAATTGTGTAGCCTTTATGTTGCATTTGGAATGTAGCTGTAAATAGAATATTATATAGTAATCAGTGAACAACGGTACTTCCTTAATTGAGACAGAATGTCATTAAAACTCAACTGATTTTCTTACTGCTTTATATCCAGCTGATGGACTATCGCTGAGCAACTCGAAGCCTGTTTATTTTAATCTCAACAACCATAGCAATAATCATAACCATAGTTCTTAAATAGTATGCTTTCCCTTAGATGCCCGGGACATTTAGATATTCTGCTTCCCCCTCATATCACGCCTAACTGAATTACACCCCGATGTCATGATTAGCATTTGCCCAATTTTTATGGTTGCAAAATCACAATGACTTCTCAGTTGCCTATTTGCTCAAATCAATTAATCGCAAGAAATGGGTAACTAACATCTGATTAAGCTGGTAAATTGTTCCGAGCTATAACAGAGACAGCGCAGGAAGTTGGAGCTTCGTGATTAGACGTCAAGAGGAAGGCGAAAACAGCACCATTGAAAAATCAAAGTTTGCACCTATTTGTATTCAGAGATTTCCAATTCATATAGACTAGCGTGAGATAAACTAGAATTACGTCAGCCATTGAGAGAACTACAACGTTGAACATAGAACATTACAGCGCAGTAAAGAGGCTTTGGGGTCTGATATTGTGCCGACTCTTTAAAGTGTTCTAAATTGTTTGGAGTTGTTTTCGATTGAATGTGTGCGAAGGAACCAATGGAATTCTGGGTGTGTGCCGGGGGTAATTGTTAAGAATCGCTTCCCGTGAGTATCTTTGAAGAGCCAGGACATTACTTAAGTAAAGCGACGATGGAATAGCTGCAACTGCTGTCGCATATATCCTTATATATCAGATATAATCAGAGAAACTTTGGTGCTGTACCAATAACCGGAGAAGGAGAAGATGGCGGCGCGACGCAGCGCGCGCGGCCGTTCTGAATTGATATCGATATGTGTAACTAGGGGGCCGTGCACAATCCAGATTTGATGGAGACAGCCGTGAGAAGTGCAGAGGAACATCTAGAGTAACTTTTGAAATGCCTGCTTCGCTGCAGCTGCTACTGTGTGATCGAGAATCTCCGGAGACGAAGGCCACAGAGCAGTGGCTTTGCATATCGCCTGTTGCCAGGGCCGGGGTCGAAGCGCTTGGCAGAAATAGTGCTCGGTGCTCGATGCTCGGTGTGGAAGAGGTGGGTCGGAGGCTCGGAGGATTTCAGACGGACTCGGAGTCGGACTGTGGTCGAATGCTTCCAGTATGCTCTACCAGCAAGTTGGCGGCGCTGGAGGCTTCCCGTCTGCGTGAGATGATGGGACTTCCGAGAGTCTTTCAGACTTTTACTGTGCCATGGTCTGTTCTTATCAATTTACGGTATTGCTTTGCACTGTTGTAACTATATGTTATAATTATTTGTTTTTTGTTAGTTTTGAAGTTGGTTTGTCATGTGTTTTCGTGATATTCTGGAAAAACACATTTTATCATTTCTTAATGCATGCATTACTAAATGACAATAAAAGGGGACTGCATGTCCTCATAATCATAATAACGACTGTTTTAAAAATGGTTTAATAGATTACTTGAAATTCCGGAACATTAGGACAGCAAAGATGCCTATATCAGGATGTACGTTATCGATACAGCTTGGCATTAAATGCCATTATCTCCTTAAAAGTGATCAATAAATTCCTAGTCCTTGGCCTCAAAGCCTCTTTGTGTAATGGTATCCTCGATTCTGTCCCTTGCAGACCTCAGTCACTTCGGATTAGCAACTACATCTCCTCCATGATCCTAATCAGCTCAGGTGCACCAGAGGTCGGCTGCTTAGTTCCCTGGTCTATTCGCTTTACATTTTTCACTGTGTGGCTAGGGAGAACTCAAAAGCCATATTTAAGTTTTTTGATGATACCAGCGTCCTAGGCCGAATGAAAAAGTGGTGATGAATCAGCATGTAGGAACGCGATGTAGAATCTAGATGAGTGGTGCCATAACGACAACCTGGTATGGAAAGACGAATGCCCTTCAACATAAATTTCCACAAAAGTAATGGATAAGACATCGTCCACCACGGGGATATCCCTTCCCACCACTGGGTGCATCTACATGAAATTCTGTGACAGGAGCAGCTCCCATCGCCAGGGACTCCCACCATCCAGTACAAGCTCTCTTCTAGATGCTGACAACAGGAAGAAGGTACAGTAGCCCCAGGATGCACACGGCTACGTACAACAAAGGTTGGTACTCCTCAAGCTTCAGGCTCTTGAGCCAAAGGGGATAACTTCACTCAACTTCACTTGCCTGATAATTGACAAGTTCCAACTAATAAACCCTTCACTCTCAAAGATTCGTCATCTCCTGATCGGGATATTTATTACTTGTTCATTATTCGCATTATATTTCCCTTTATGTCTTTGCATAGTTCGTTGGTATATTTTACTCACTGGATGAACGCTTAACTTTGCGTAGTCTTTCAATGATTCTGATCTGGTTATTATTCTGTAAAATTATTGAGTATGCCCTCATGAACACGAATCTCAGGGTTATATATGGTGACAGATGTGCACGTTGATAATAAACTTACGTTGAACGTCGACTATTTCTCCGTCAAAAACAGTGCAACACGAATTCTGTCGTTTCCATTGATTCGATTTGGTTTTCAGTTTGCATGTCATTTTCCAGTACCATCGCGATGGTAATACTATCTTGTATTGTGTCCTGACGAAGGTTCTTGGCCTGAAACGTCGACTGTACCTCTTCCTAGAGATGCTGCCTGACCTGCTGCGTTCACAAGCAACTTTGATGTGTGTTGCTTGAATTTCCAGCATCTGCAGAGTTCCTCATGTTTGTGGTAATACTATCTAGCCAGGATTAGACTTTGAATTAGAAAATTTAATAATACAATTTTACAGTGTATTTCTTAGATATCTTCTGCATATCTTCTATACAAGAGTTAACAATATACATTTGCATTTTGTATAACTTCCACTGTGCGACAAAATCAAAGTGTTGAATGGATATTTAATGCCAATCAAGTTTTTATTATTACGAACAGTAGCCTGCAAACCTCATTGGAGACCAAAGGAAATTATAGACTTGTGAGCTTGACATCGGTGGTTGGGAAGTTGTTGTAGTGGATTCTCAAGGATGAGTTTACAGAGTACCTGGAGGCATACGACGAGATAGGCAGAACTCAGCATGGATTCCTTAAAGGAAAATCCTGCCTGACAAACCTTTTACAATTTTTTGAGGAAATTACAAGTAGGCTAGACAAGGGAGATTCAGTGGATGTCGTATATTTGAATTTTCAGAAGGCCTCTGACAAGGTGCCACAGATGAGGCTACTTAACAAGATAAGAGCCCATGGAATTACGGGAAAGTTACATACGTGGATAGAGCGTTGGCTGATTGGCAGGAAACAGAGAGTGAGATAAAGGAATCCTATTCTGGTTGGCTGCCGGTTACCAGTGGTGTTCCACAGGGGTCCGTGTTGGGGCCGCTTCTTTTTACATTGTACATCAACGATTTGGATTATGGAATAGATGGCTCTGTGGCTAAGTTTGGTGACGATACGAAGATAGGTGGAGGGGCCGGTAGTGCTGAGGAAACGAAAAGTCTGCAGAGAGACTTGGATGGATTGGAAGAATGGGCAGAGAAGTGGCAAATGAAGTACAATGTTGGAAAGTGTATGGTTATGCACTTTGGCAGAAGTAATAGACGGGCAGAATATTATTTAAATGGGGAAAAAATTCAAAGTTCGGAGATGCAACGGGACTTGGGAATCCTCGTACAGGATACCCTTAAAGTTACCCTCCAGGTTGAGTCGGTTGTGAAGAAGGCGAATGCAATGTTGGCATTCATTTCTAGAGGAATAGAGTATAGGAGCAGGGATGTGATGTCGAGGCTCTAGAAGGCGCTGGTGAGACCTCACTTGGAGTACTGTGGGCAGTTTTGGTCTTCTTATTTAAGAAAGGATGTGCTGACTTTGGAGAGGGTACAGAGAAGATTCACTAGAATGATTTTGGGAATGAGAGGGTTAACATATGAGGAACGTTTGTCCACTCTTGGACTGTATTCCTTGGAGTTTAGAAGAATGAGGGGAGACCTAATAGAAACATTTCTAATGTTGATAGGCATGGACAGAGTGGATATGGCAAAGTTGTTTCCCATGATGGGGGAGTCTAGTACGAGAGGGCATGACCTGAGGATTGAAGGGCGCCCATTCAGAACAGAAATGTAACGTTTTTTTTTTTAGCCAGAGGGTGTTTAATCTATGGAATATGTTGCCACGGGCGGCAGTGGAGGCCAAGTCACTGGGTGTATTTAAGGCAGAGATTGATAGTTATCTGAGTAGCCAGGGCATCAAAGGTTATGGTGAGAAGGTGGGGGAGTGGGACTAAATGGGAGAATGCATCAGCTCATGATAAAATGGAGGAGCAGACTTGATGGGTCGAATGGCCGACTTCTGCTCCTTTGTCTTACGGTCTTTTGGTATTTCTCTTCTCTTCCACCTCTTGAATTCCTCCTTGAACTACGCTGCCACTGTTATGTTACTCAGCCTTCTTACAGCTCCTACTCACCTCCACCAGCCGAAACTCTCATTCGCCTAGGAATCATCCCTGATGAAGAGCCGTACCGATTTGTATGCCGATGATGTTGAAGCTACTCACCATCTCAACTACAGTCCCACTGATGTCAATAGGGGCTAGCCTGATCCGTTCCTCCTGTAATCCACGATCAACTCCGTTTTCTCGACATTGAGGGAAAGGTTGTTTTCTTGGCACCACTGTGTCAGGGCATTGATTTCTCCCCTGTCTGTCTCATCATTGTTAGGAGGAAGGTCTATCAATGTCGTGTCATCTGAAAAATTGTGTTCTCGCATCACAATATGCGTCTTTGGGTATGCGCCCGCAGTACACGCTAGAAATCTCGAGTTTTTATAGTTATCTCAATCCACTCAATGAAAAACATTTTACATTACTCAAATGTAGCCCCTGTATACCACAAATAAAAAAAAAACACACACAATCCGGGCACATGTTAGCATTCGGCACCTAACATTCAGTCTGTTCTTATTAAATGAATAATGTTTCATGCTTTTCCGCATGCAGCCCAATTATACCACTATGCGACTGATAATATCGCACGTTAATCGTCCCTACTAAAGGAAGAAAGAAAAATGTGGTTAGGGAGATTTTAGTTTCATTAATTACAATTTGCCGACCCATCAGGCATACATCACAGTAGACGTATATGCAGTCGAAGTAAAGTATCCATTGACTGACACTCGCTCCAGAAATTCGATCTTCTGTGATGTTGAATCGCTTATATATTTATCAGGAATCTTCTACCATGTTTTTGTTTACATTAGCAATCACGGATACTTAGCTGTAAAGTCAGGAAATTGTAAACGTTTGAAATGGTAAATATCTTTTTTGCCATATTGAGACTTGCTAAATGTACCTTTCTATCACAAAGAACTTAGCAAATTGAAGAGAAATGTGACAACGGCAGGTAGGACAACTAACATTTTGCTGAATAAATTATTAGAGTAATGTCCTATTTCCTTGAACCGTGGCTTCCAACGTAATTGAACATAGATGCAATCTTGAATAGGGCAGAAGGGATGGCATTTACGACGCTGATAACTCATGCGAAAAACATATTACCGACGCCTTGCTATGCTATTCCCAGCACTAAAAAGTCACCAATAAATAGTTTATATCATACGAGCATGTAGTCATAAGTTAACGAAGTATTTTTGTATATTTCGCTTCAACAGAAGACGACCTCGAAGACAAGGATAAAGGTAAATGGAAACAGAATTTTATACATCCTTGCTCAGAACATATATACGTCTTTTGAGTACTCAGGTGAAAGCGTTATGAAATCTGAAATGTCGATAGTGGACTGATAAATTTAGTCTACAGACATAGAAAAATGTTACAATAGCTGAACATTTATTATTGCTTTAGCATTTCAAACAATACGTCATAATTTTCCTGTATTTCAAAATTTGCGAGTTGATGAATAGCGGCTTGGAACAAACCTCTCCTGATTCGAATTTGCTTTTGATTTATGCTACCATAAATGGCGTATAACTCCAAACGGGGTCGCCACATGGGTTGTCCGCATTGTAGAACTATATATTGTTATAGCAGTGTTTTTCAACTTTTGTTTTTAGCCCAACGCTCCCCCCAAAGCACTTTCATACTTACCAACACCCCCCACTAAAGCACCTTCATACTTGCCAATGCCCGTCTTAGGCGCAATATGCGCTCTGGTGCCGTATAGTGTAATAAGATGTGTAACATATGCTAACATGCGGAAAATGATTCTATTGTAAAATGTTATTGGTCTTTAAATCTAGCTTGCACAGCATCCGTGCAATACACAGGAGTTTCGATGTCAATGTGATCCTTGAAATTGACGGTTTTTAGCAACAGTTGAAATATCTGTTTCAAGTTGTGATAACAAAAGCCTAAAGTCCCCACACGTAACAATGTCCAAGCTGTCTCTGCATTTTTTTGCGAGTTTTTGGTTCACTGCGTTGAAGCCTCTTTCAACAAGGTCCGAGAATGGAAATGCAATGACGAGCAGTTAGGCTCATCTCCAAAGATTTGGAAACTTCATATGACAGTGTGGCCATATACCACAAAAGCTGAATTTCCAGATTGTTGAAATCCTTGAATCGCTTCTGAAAATACTTCTTCAGTGACTGCAGGAGTAAGCAGCACACTTGCGAATAACTACCCGTGAAAGAGAGTTCCATACTTTCCATGCAGAGAAACAGTGAAAACATTATTCTCCCAATGTCTTGCTTACATACAACCAATTTTCCGATAAAAGTGGACATTACACTTTTAGCCTGGATTGAATTCAAACTCTCACCCTGCAGTTTCACATTTGGAGGCACAGCCGCTGTTTCATCACTCAGAAAAGAACGTCCCCTCCAACAGTACTCAAAATGTATACTTATTGTTGAGGGGGACTGCCACAGGGGTGTTACCGCTATCTGACGTTCTCCATCCCCTCTCATCACAGTCACCAATTTGAATGTTTCCTGCAGCCTCGGGGCGATTAACTCCATGTAGTTCCTGATTATCACTATTTCGTAACAAGCCAATGGTCTTCGCGCTACGGTTCCACTTCCCTAACACGGTCTCGAAGGAGCTGCTTCCCGGTGCACCTTACAGATGTGCCATCAGAGAGGCTGACAGTCTGCTGAACATCCCACATCTGACACCCAGAATGAAACACTGGCGCTGTAGACATATCCCATATTCTCTCAAGAATTAAATAAGAAAGAAAAAGAAATAAGAAATAAGAAATGAATTTACCTGCTTACCTTGCCTTCGCCTGTTGTGAGCGCAGCCGTGTTGAGCCAAAGCCTTACACTCTGCCTCAGAGCACTCCCACGATGACCGCTCCGCCTGGACTGGGGTTTCAAAGCTCTTCGCCGGAATGGCATTGGAACACTTCTACTGTTTATGCGCAGTACTCCAATCAACGGCTCTCGCTCGAAAAATCTTACTGCTTTTTAAAGCTCTTCAACTGACCTGCGCACGAACGCTTCTACTGCTTCTGCGCAGTACTCCAATCCACTCTTAACTTGTTCTGCAGCCTCATGTCTGGCAGCTTGTCAAAGGCCTTCCGAAAATCCAAGTACACAAAATCCGTCGATTCTCCTTTGTTGATCCTGCTTGTTATTCCGTTAAAGAATTCCAGCAGATTTGTCAGCGAGGATCTTCCCCGTAGGACACCATGTTATGGCCTATTTTATTGTGTTCCCCCAAGTATTAACGTACTTAACAATCGAGCGCAGCATCTTCCTAATTACTTAGGTCAGACTATTTGACCTATAATTTCCTTTCTTCTGCCCCTCTTCCTTCTTGACGAGTGGAGAAACATCTGTAATTTTCCACGGAACCATGCTTGAGTCAATCGATTATTGAAAGATCGTTACTAACGGCTTCACAAGCTTTTTAGCTATCTCTGGGATGTATACCATCTGCTCAGGTGGCCTATGTAGCTTCACCCCTTTCAGCTTCCCGAGAACCTTCTCTCTTTTATTGGCATCATCACACACTTCTACCCCATTGAAGACCACGCCACATTTACAGTGAAGACTAATGTAAAATACTTATTTAATTGCTCCAGTATTGCCAAGCCCCCCATTACGACCTCTCCAGCGCCATATTCCAGCGGTCCAATATCTATTGTCTCCTCTCTTTATCACTCATTTGGTATCCTCTTTAATATTATTGGCTAGCTACTAATACTACTACGTCAATTCAGGCCTAGGGGGCCGGCGTCGGGCACGATGACGGACTCTCCCCTTCTCCCTCTACCTTATCAGTGTGTTCAGTTCATCTACATTAGCCGCGCCGCTGTCTTCTAGGAGCGTGTTGACCATTGTCTTGGGAGGGCGCTCAGGGTTCATCCTCCCGTGCTTGGGCTTCCATATGATGATTAGGCAGGCAGGTAGCTCGGAGTGGCGTAGACAGTGCCCCGCTAGTTGCAGTCTTCTCGTCTCGATTATAGTGGAGAGCATCGGTGGTTGTTATAGAGCTCAACGTTCGTCATGTGCTGTTGCCTACTCACATCAAGAGCGATCCGGAGCATTCGTGTATAGCAACCTTCCACAGACTTTCACAGCGTCTTGGTGAGTGTCCACGTCTCGCATCCGTACGTGAGAATGGACTCTACGACTGCTATGAAAATCCTCTTCTTAAGCCCTCTGGTCAGGTTCGACTTTCAGATTTCCTTCATGTTATTCATAGCCCTCCACGCCAGCGCCTTCCGTATTTTTATGTCCTTCTCCGAACTCATCATTTTTGACTTTCTACTATTTTTATTGGCTAGAATACATTGTTATTCCATCTTTTCCTTTTTAATTACTTTTTATTTGCCTTCTACTGGTTTTAAAAGCTTTCCAATTATCTAATTTCCACAGATTATTGATCATTTATATGCCGTCTCTTTCGCTTTTATGTTGCCTTTGACTTCTCTTGTCAGCATGGTTGCATCATTCTTCCTTTAGAATACCTCTTCATCTTTGGGACGTGCATATTCAGCGCCTTCAGAATTGCTTCCAGAAATTGCAGGCATTGCTTCTTTGCCGTTCATCGTTGGCAGTGTTCTTTTCCAATCAATTTTGTCTAGCTCCTCTCTCATGCCTCTGTTATGCACTTTACTCCTCTGCAATACTGATACATGTACCTTTAGCTTCACTTCAACTTGCAGGGTGAATTATAATATATCATGACATCTGGCTCCCAAGAGGTCATAGAAAATATAACGTAGTATACCTACAGCACCATACAGGCCATTCGGCCCATAAGGCTGTGCCGAAAATGTACGTACTTTAGAAATTACCTCGGGTTACCCATAGACCTCTATTTTTCTAAGACCACGTACCTATCCAGAAGTCTTTTAAAACACCTTATTGTATTCGCATCCATCATTGTCGTCGGCAGTACTTTCCAGGCACTCACCACTCTCTGAGTAAAAGACCTACCACTGACATCCTACATCCAAGCACCTGGAAACTGTGCCGTCTCGCGTTAGCCATTTGAGCCCTGGGAAAAAGCCTCTGACGATCAACACGATCAATGCCTCTCATCACCTTATACACCTCTATCAGGTCACCTCTCATCCTCCGTCGCTCCAAGGAGAAAAGTTCAAGTTCACGCAACCTATTCTCATAAGGCATGCTCCCAAATCCAGGCAGCATCCTTGTAAATCTCCTTTGCACTCTTTCTATAATTTTCGCATCCTTCCTGTAGTGAGGTGACCGGACCTAAGCACAGTACTCTAAGTGGAGTCTGACCAGGGTTCTATAGAGCTGTAACATTACCTGCATCTGAATCCCACGTTGATGAAGGAGAATACACTGCATGCATTTTTCATCACACAGTCAACCTGCGCAGCAGCTTTGAATGTCTTGTGGACTCGAACCCCAAGATCCCTATGATCCTCCACACTGCCAAGGGTCTTACCATTAATACTATATTCTGCCAAATATTTGACCTACCAAAGTGAACTACCTCACACTTATCTGGGTTGAACTCAATCTGCTACTTCTCAGCCCAGTTTTGCATGCTATCGATGTCCGCTGCAACCTCTGACAACCCTCCACACCATCCACACCCTTTGTGTCATCAGCAAATTTACTAATGCCAACCCTCCACTTCCTCATCCAGGTCATTTATAAAAAAAAACACGAAAAGAAGGGGTCCCATAACAGATCCCTGAGGCACAAGACTGGCCACGGAGCTGCATTCGGAATAAAACCGCTCTACAACCACACTTTGCCTTTTGTGGGCAAGCCAATTCTGGATCCATCAAGCAAGATCCTCTCGGATCCCATGCCTCATTACTTTCTAAAAAAGCCTTGCATGGGGTATCTTATGAAATGCCTTGGTGAAATCCATATACCCTACATCAACTGCTCTACCTTCATCAATGTGCTTTGTCACATCCTCTAAAAATTCGATCTGGCTCGTACGCCATGCTGACTATTCCTGATCATATTATGCCTCTCAAAATGTCCATAAATCCTGCCTGTCAGGATGTTCCCCATCAACGTACCAACCACTGAAGTAATTCTCACTGGTCTATAACTTCCTGGGCTATCCCTACTCCCTTTCCTGAATAAGGGAACAACATCCGCAACCCTGCAATCTTCCAGAACCTCTCCTGTCCCTACTGATGATACAAACATCATTGCCAGAGGCTCAGCAATCTCCTTCCTCGCCTCTCACAGTAGCCTCGGATATGTCTCGTCCAGTCCCTGTGATTTATCCAACGATGCTTTACAAAAGCTCCAGTACATCCCCTTTCTTGATGTCTATATGCTCAAGCTTTCCGGTCCGCTGTTAGTTATCTTTACAGTCGCCAAGGTCCTTTTCCGATGTGAATACTGAAGCAAAGTATTTTTTAAGTACCTCCGCTACCTCCTCCGGTTCCATATACACTTTTCCACTGTCACATCAGATTGGTCCTATTCTCTCATGTCCTTTCCTCTTCACCTATGTGTAGAATGCCTTGGGGATTTCCTTAAGTTTCGGAAATGCCGTAAATTTCTCTGAGAACATGTGCTCCCATTTATCCTTTCAAATTCCTGCTTGATAGCCTCATATTTCCCCTTACTCCAATTTAACGCTTTCCTAAATTGTCTGTTCCTATCCCTCTCCAATGCTATAGTAAAGATAGAATTGTAATTACTATCTCGAAGATGCTGTCTTACTGAGAGACCTGATATTTGAATATATGAGAATATACCTGATATGTCATGCTGAAATCCTGCGAACCTTGCGTCTTCCTCGCTCTTGGCGACGGGATTGCTGCCATGCCTCACCTCAGTTCTGTTTCATCGACTTGCCTCTAATTTAAATGTAATATTG
Source organism: Mobula hypostoma (assembly GCF_963921235.1). Lineage (NCBI taxonomy): Eukaryota > Metazoa > Chordata > Chondrichthyes > Myliobatiformes > Myliobatidae > Mobula > Mobula hypostoma. The sequence continues at coordinate 20,435,277 of NC_086101.1, read as the reverse complement.
CTTGCGATTGTTGTTCGGCAGAGAATGAATGATTAGCAAAGTATCTTGTTCTCTTCCTTGTTTAATCGGCCACCAGCCAGAAGTCGTTGAGATTCATTCAATCATTCATTCATTGGTTTATCTATCTATCTATCTATCTATCTATCTATGTATCTATGAATTTTCTGATGTATTCATTCATTCACCCATTGAAGTATACATATACATATGTACTCACTTATTTATCTGGTTACCCATTTGTTTATTTATATTTGCACCCTTTGTCTTGTTTATACCTTCTTGGGCAGCCTTTGTTTATATAACACTTCTAATTGATTCTATTGCATTCTTCTGTACTACCGTCAATGCCTGCCGGGAAATAAAGTACGTAAGTTTACTCTGATCTTTGAACCTTGATGCAAGAGTGCGGCAAGTATTACAGCATCTTTTATGTAAATATGGAAAGAGAGAAAGAGCGAGAGAGAGAGAGAGAGAGAGAGAGAGAGAGAGAGAGAGAAAGTGATCTGCAACCTAATCGTCCAAATTTAGCAATATGAAACGCTTACAATTTATAATGAAAGGTAAAATGCCTCAGCATCTAGAAATAAGAGGACAGAACACTGTTAATACGGGATTTTGAATGACAGGTCGATCTATTGAGGATCTTTAAGCTTACCACCATTAGAGAAGACGGTGAAATCAATGAATATAATGTTCAACATTTCGATCCACGCATTAAGGCAGTTAACAGGAATAGAGGACATGAATTTTGAGTTAATGCTTCGAGAAATGGTTATTGTCTCTAGAACGTACAGTGAGAAGCCCATAAAATGCACAAGCAGTAATGCCTCCATTTATTGCTCATGACTGTGAGAATATTTTGTAAGATAACATCGTGAACTGTTTCCATTTATTTACTCTTTCAAGGGAAATGAGTTTAGGAAGTTGAGCCAGCATTCAATTGCCCATCCCTGATCACAAGTTGCATTCTTGAAACGCTGCAGTTCTTGCAGTGAAGGTATACCTAAAATCTTGTTAGCGAGATAGTTCCAGTGCTTTAAAGCAGCCACCGCGAAGGTGCGGTATACTTCCAAGTCATGCTGGTATGTGGCTTGGAGGGGAATTGTCACATGACTGTATTCCTATGATTTTGCTGCCCTGATAGAGCTCCTGAGTTTGGATGGTGCTATCCAATGTGTAATGTGAGTGAATGACCTGATGGATTGTTTCCAAATACATACATTCAGCAGAAAGAAAATGATATATAGTGCAGACGTCAGAGATGAATTTTTACTGAAATTTGCAAAATTCCCATGTGCACTCACAGGATTGAGGAATGTAAATTTCCCCTGACCGGGAGCTACACAACCTGCAGTCTGAGGTCTGAGAACGAGGAGTAAAATGTTCCGAAATAAGATGATGTGAAATTATTTATTGCTGTGAACGTTTGGAGTTCTTTTTCCTGCAGAGGCTTGGAACATCATTCTCTGGGTCAAATGAGCGCAGGAATCTGTACTTCCCCGGCCATTGAAGGAATAAAGGGATATAGGAATGATGCTGAAAAAAAAATGATTTTGCACAGATGATCATCCATGATTGTGAATAGAATTCGAGGAAGTTATCAGGACAAAGTGAACTATTGTTAAATTTCTGTTTTCTTCTTTGAACTATTTTTTCTGACATTCCAAAGTTTAAACTTAGTTAAAAGATTGTTAGTAAGAAAAATAAACCTATTAGAATGTTAATAATAATGATTTAGCAATGTTAATTGAGCAAACAAAAATTATTTTCGTTTCAGAAATCAAGAAATTAAAATCTGAGATTGCGACATTAAGTAAGGGAAATGTGAAATTCTTCACCTGAGTTAATGGGTTAATGTAGACTTACTGGCGTATGGGAACCAGAGTAGATATGGAGTGGCTGTGGGGAAATATGCTGTTAAGATGATATATAAAAACAGGAACCGTAGGCATGAGCATGGCGAGAAGAATTTTCTAATTGTATCTACTTTCTTGCAAGAAGTATTGTCGGTAAGACGAATGAATTTACTTGATGGAGCAGCGCCTGGCTTAACGATATTGTAGCCATTTGTGAGTCTTGATTACCGGAAGGCCGAGACCAGCAGCTCAATTCTTCTGGTTTCAGTTGTTTTAGGCGTGAGTGGAATTATTGAAGGGGAAGTGGTGCCATTACCAGTCACGGTAAAGTCAAGGCAGTGCTCAGTCAGAAGATAAAGGAGAGATGGTCTACTGAGGATGGAAATGAAAAGTAAGAATGCATAACCATAGTAATAGGATTATATTATGGACACCCAATACTAAGAGCGATTTAGAGGAGGAATTATTTCAAGGGATAGCTCACAGTTGCAAGAAAAAATATGTCTGTAATAATTGATGAATTTAAAATTCCACATATTAGTAGGACTCCCATGTAAATGGACCAGATTGGGGAGAGTTTGCAAGATGTGTTCACGAAGATCTCTTCAATTAGCATATTAAGTTCCAACAGGGAGAGTGAAATAGTGGAGTTCCTAGAATGGAACGAGACAGCTAGTTGTCAGACGTGTGTGTAGGGGAACATTTTGGAACTAGTTATCCCAATTCCATTCGTTTCAGGATAGCTACGGTGAAGGCTAGCTCTGACCATCAGGTTGGGATTCTAAATTGGAGAACGGCCATTTTTGATGGCATCAGAAGGAATCTGACAGGGGTAAATTGGAAATGTTGCTTTTGACAATGCGATGCTTGGTAAGTAGGAAATTTTTAAAAGAGAAATGTTATGAGTAAATATATGTTCCTATTAGAATAAAAGACAAGTGATTGGTTAAGAAGAAGAGGGAGGTGCTTAACAGGCATTATAGCAACAAAATAATACGACACTTGAGGAGTATAAGAAATGCAAGAGAACATTTAAGCTGAAAATCAGAAGGGATAAATAATGACGTAAGTTCGGTCTGACAGACAAGGGATTATACGTATATATTTAGAGCAAGCGGATAGCAACGGAAAAAAATGGTCCACTTTAGGATCAGTGTAATCATCTATGTTTGAGATTGAAAGAAACTGGGGAGACCTTGAATGGGTTTTTGACCTCCGTATTTACTCGGTAGATAGACACAATCTACGTAACTTGGGCAATAGAGCGATGAGGTCACGGACCGAATACAGACTAGAGAAGAAGAGCTGCTTGCTGCTTTGAAGTAAATTGTGGTCGATAAATGCACGGGGCCTGACAACGTTTCCCCTGGACAATATGGAAGCATAGGCAGAGGTATCTGAAAAGTCCTTACCCAAGGATAAGGTACAGAAGGACTGGAAAAACTGCCTATAAAATACTCATCAGCATGGGAATTTATCTTGCTTTATTGCTTTGCAACATTGAATCACGTGGATTTAATTTGTGTGTTTTTTACACTGATCAGCGTCACGGGAAAATGTAAAGTGAAAGCCGCTGTTGAGAAGTCTCACAGCTACAGGCTGTCAGAAGGCAAGTTGGGGTATTTGAAGTCAACTGGAAGAAGGTTCTATGGTCTGATTGAACTACAATCGAGTTTTTTATTTTGTTTTTTTTTGCAAAGAGACTAAATGCTATGTTTGGCTTACGCACATCATCAAAACACACCGTGCGTACCGTGAAGCATGGTAGTCGCTGCTTCATGCTGTGGGAATACTTCTCTGCAGCTGATGGTGCAAGGCAATGACCCCAATCTTCTCCCAAGTCACAGTTCTCTTGCACACTGCAGCAGGTTTTCTTTCACGATTTCCCTGGACTTTGTTGTATTCATTTTACCCTCTACAAGCCTTCCAGGACCTGCTGCAGAGAAGCATCCCCAAAGCATGAAGCAGCCACTACGATGCTTCATGGTAGCACCTAAGATGCACAGGAATAGCTTAAAACAACTAAGGTAACGTCCTGGAATGGCCAGGTCAGACTCCAGACCACAATTCTGTTGAGAGCTTGCGGCTGGGCTTGAAAGGGGCTGTTCACTGATAATCCCATGCAATCTGACAGAGCTTGAGCAGCTTAATAAAAAAAGAATGGGGAAAAACTGCAGTATCCGGATGTGCAAAGCTGACAGAGTCCTGTCCACACAGGCTCAAGGCTGTAATAGCTGCCAAACGTGCGTCTACCAATACTGACCTGAAGGGTGTGAATACTTATGCAATCAATTATTCTGAGTTTTATATTTGTAATAAATTTAGATCACTTTGCAGAGATCGGTTTTACTTTGAGATCAGTGTCAAGCCAAATTAAATCCACTCTGTTTCACTGCTGTAAAACAATAAAACATGAAAAACTCCAAGGGGCGTTGTAGGGAGTGTGTGTAGGGTGAATACCTTTTATAGGCACTGTAACTACTGCTGTTCCACTAGTCAAGATAGGCCCTAAAAGTGTGCAGTGAAACTATGGGCTAGTGAGCCTGAAGTCAGAAGTAGGCAAATTATTAGAAGATAATCTAAAGAACGGACACCTATGCATTTGGATACATTCGTGGTATGTGGTGTCTAACTAGTCATATAGCGATGAGGTTACCAGAAATGTTGACAGCAGGAAGGGGATAATGTCTGCATGGACTTTAGCAATGCCTTTGACAAACGTTCCGCACGGAAGGTGTTCAACAACCTTCAGATCAATGAATTTGATGACAAGCAACAAACGATCTAGCACTGATCTCTGCGGCACACATTATTCACAGACCGCTAGTTAGAGAGGCAAACATCAACTATCACTCTCTGGCTTCTCCCACAAAGCCAATGTCGAATCCAATTTACCACAATGAATGCCAAGCGACCGATCTTTCTTGGCCAACCTCCCATGTGAGATCTTGTCAAATGTTTGCTAAAGGCCATGTAGACAACAACCACTGCCTTTTCTTCATCAACTTTCCTCGTAATCGCTTCGGAAAACTATTAAAGATTTGTTAGACATGACGTAACACTCACGAATCCATGCTGGCTATCCTTAATCGGTCCATGCCTATTAACATAATTATATATACGATTCCTTAGAATGCTCTCCAATAACTTTCCCATAACTGATGTAAGAGTCACCAACCTATAAATTCCTGGTTTCATCTCAGAGCCTTTCTGAAACAGCGGAACAACAGTGGTTATCCTCCAATTCTCCAGTACTTCTTCTGTCGCAAAGGATGATGTAAATAAATCTGCTAGGGCCCCGGCATCTGCAACATCTGTCCCCCTTTGAGTTGCAGGGCACATATCGTCAGACCCTGCGAATTTATCCACACCGATTTTCCCCAGGATAGCAAACACCACCTCCTCTGTAATCTTTACAGAATCCATGAAGGTGATGGCGCTTTGCCTCATTTCTATAGTGCCTGAAAGTTATTTAAGATATCCGTCATTTTTTTTGCTCCAGACATGGATTACCATTCTAATCTTCCAGAGGGCCAGTTTTGTCCCTCTCAATCCTGTTACTCTTAATATATTTGCATAATCCTTAATAATTCTCCTTTCACTTTATCAGCTGGAGCAGCTTCATGTCTTCCGTTAGTCGTCCTGATTCCTTTCCTAAGCGGTGTTTTGTATAGGCACCTCTATAGGCACCTCATTTGTTCCTACCTGCCCATAACTGCTACGTATATCTTTTTGTCTCTTAAACAGAGCCTCAATATCTCTTGAAAGCTAAGGTTCCCTAGACGCTACCTTTACTTTTAATCTGACGGGCGCATACAAGTTTGTACTCTCAAAATTTCGCTTCAGAAGGCTTCCCAAAGTAGACCTTTGCCGAAAACACCCTGTCCCACTTCACACTTGCCAGCTCTTTTCTGATACTATCAAGATTGGCCTTTCACCAACATAGACTCTCAATTACAGACCAGTCTTATCAAAGTATATTTACTTTGAAATTAATGACATGGTGATAACTAGATACAACGTGCTCCTCTACACCAGCTTCAACTGCCCTATCTCATTCCCTAACTCAAGATCCAGTATCGAGCACTCTCTCGTTGGGACTTTTACGTACTGATTAATGAAGCTTCCTGAATACATTGGACAATGGATGATTATGCGATAAACTGGATAATGAAATGTGCGATGAAAACAAGACTGGAAACGTAATCCTCAGAGGGAAAGGCTATCAACGTTTGCAGCGTGATGAAGAACATCTAAAAAAATGGGTTCCGATATGGCAGATTAAGCTTATGCAAACTTAGGACAGGACGTAGCCAGTGAAGGGCGGGGTACCCAAGAGTGCAGTAGAACAGAGGGATTTGTTAGTACGCATTCATAATGCCATGAAAGTGGTGTCTGAGTTAGAAAGTGTCGTATATAGCGCTATTGGTATAGTAGCCTTCAGAAATCTGAGTATTAAGTACAAGAGTTGGGATGTTATGTAGAAGTTGTATAACGAATTATCGAGACCAAATCTGAAGTACCGTGAGCAGTTCTGTTCGTTCTCCTACCGTACGATATCAGTAAGAATGAAAAAGTACAGGAAAAGGGTACACGGATGTTGTCGGGGAATGAGAAGCTAAAGTACAGGAAATTTTGACTTTGTAAGGATTTTATTCCATGAAGTGTTAGAGAATAGAGGTAAATTTGATGGAAGGGTGCACACTTATGAGGAGGGTAAAGATGGGGTTCATGCAAGTATTTTCCTCCACTCACGTTGGGTGAATGTAAAACTACAGATCATAAGATAAAGGTGAAAGGTGAAATAGTTAAGGGGAACCTAACCAGAAACTTGGTTCACTCAAAGGCTGGTGGGAATGTAGAACGGGCCAGTGGTGGATGTCAATTAGAGTTCAGGATTTTGGGGAAGTTTGGATATTTACATATATATATATATATATATATATATATATATATATATATATACATATACACACACACACATATATATATATGGATGGGAGACTTTTTGAGGGCAATGGTCCGGGCAAGGTCGATGGCAGTAGGCAGAATTATAGTTCAGCATCGACTGGTGGGTCGACGAGCCTGTTTCTATGACATGGGTCCTTATGACATTATGACTCTAATAGCGGATATTAAAGGAAATAATTTTAAGGTCAACTGATCACTTATTTCCTATTTATTCACTTGAATGCAAACAGCGGACGAAAAGGAAACAGGTAAGTGCATTCCAGAGGCATTTATTAAGATCCGTATATATATATTAAGACCATAAGACATAGGAGCATAATTTCTCCATTTGACCCATTGAGTCTGCTCCACTTTCCAATCATGGCTAATATCTTTCCCCCTCCTTAACCCCCACTCGCCGGTCTTTTCCTCGTAACCTTTGATGTCGCGTCCAATCGAGAACCTATAAAGCTCCACAGCACCAGGTGGTAACAAATTCCACAAATTCATCACCAAAAAGAAATTTCTCCGCTTCTCCGTTTTAAATGGTCACGCCTCAATCCTGAGTAGATTCCCTCTTGTCCTAAACTCCATCACCTTGAGGGACATCCTTTCTATATCTACTCAGTCTAGGCCCTTCAACATTCAAAATGTTTCAATCAGATCCCCCTCTGATCCTTCTGAATTCGTGCGAGCATTGACCCAGAGTCATCCAACTTTCGTCGTATGATAATACTTTCATCCCTGAAATTATCCTTGCGAACCTTCTTTTTACTCTCTCCATTGCCAGCATATCTTTTCTTCGATTAAGAGCCCCAGACTGTTCACAATACTCAAAGTGAGGCCTCACCAGTGCCTTATAAGGCCTCAGTATCACACCCCAGCTCTTGTATTCAAGTGCTCAAAATGAATGATGACTTTGCATTTGACTTCCTCACCAGCTTCTCAACCTGCTGTGACAAAGGGGGGCGTCCGAATCGGACTCAAGTGCAATACACAGACACTGAAGTACTAGGAACAGCAATCGACTAGAGTAGGGTCGTGACAGGATACAGACAAGGAGCAGGGACAAGACCGCAGACTTGGGCTAGGACATGGCCTAGACAGGGAGCCCGGATAAGGAACTACGAACTTGAAGGCTGGGCTTGGGAAAGCGGGACCAGGACTCGGAACCATGAACTAGGAGCCTGGGCTTAGGAAAGCGGGACGAGTACCTGGAACTATGAACTAGCAGACTGGGCTTGGGAAAGCGGGACCAGGACTAGGAACCATGAACTAGGAGCCTGGACTTGGGAAAGCGGAACCAGGACTAAAAACCATGAACTAGGAGCCTGTGCTTGGATTTCGAGCCAGAGACTGGACAACGACCCAGAACCTGGGTCTTGCCTCGGGCTCGGACCCGAGAACTAGGCAAGGACATGACATGGCTACAGGACAGGATGTGGCTGGGGTCAAGCCTCTAGGCTGCAGGCTGGGTTCTTGAGGCTTAAGGCTGCGGGTTGGGGTCTTGAGACTTGAAGCTGCAGGCAGTGGCCTTGAGGCTTGAGGCTGCACGCTGGGGTCTTGAGGCTTGAGGTTGCAGGCTGAAAGCTAGGGTCTTGAGGGTTGAGGCCGGAGGCTGGAAGTTGGGGTCTTGGAATGCGGAGGCTGATTACTCGGAGGCTGGAGCTCGGAGACAGACTGGGAACTGTACATCAACATAGAACAGGGACTTATCCTTCGAAAAGCCGGGACTCATCTTTAACACGACTCTAACATGAGACTGGATAGTAAATAGACATAGAGCCGGGACTTATCTTTGGACAAGCCGGGACTCAGCTTACACCAAGGTAGGACACGTCCATCCGTCGGGTAAAGGCAGGAAAGCCGGACTTACCTAACAGAGGCAAAGACAAGACAAGACAGGTCCCTCCGCAGGGCAACGGCAAAAGGGCCTGATTTACCCCACGGAAGCGAGGACAAAAGAGACAAACACCGAAGAACGACAGACAGTCTGCATCGGGGTTGCTCCGAATAGCAGTTACGGCCAGCAACCTCGGCTGGCTACGGAAACAGCCGGATCCCTACCTAGCTCGAAGTGGCTGACGGCCACTCAGCTGGCCCGGGAAACGGCCGAATCCATAACGCAAAGACCGCTCCGACTACCGACAGCAAGGCTCCATGAAGCAATGCTTACCTTTTATATTTTATCTCTATTAATTACATAGTTTCAGTAATATCTATAAATTGTAATAATTTAATCGTATATGGTGTATTGTCTGTTATTTGGCCTGGTGCGGCACATCACAGCATCCACACAAACTTGATTACCCAGTTTGGGGGGCCGAAGGCTGCTTCCCCTAGACGAAAGCGAGCTGAGCGAGCCTGAGGCTTACCTGGGGGGCTACATTTGCATATTGTCGCTATACATTTATTAGAAACAGGAGGATGTTTGCATTATGCGACAGCGCTAGCGAGGCACATTTACTGTATATATGTTCGGTCTTTGCTCTTGACAACATTTTCGCTTGACAGCTTCGTGAACAGTTGTCATGTGTATGGACGTTCACAGGTAGTTTATCATTCAGTGTCCCGATATAATTGTATCGAAGAGAAGTCGACATTAGATTTTCGAATTTTATGGAAATGATAAGAAAGAAAACACAATGTGCGTACACCATGCAGTAGCTTTAATTTACATTCAGATAACGTAAATGAACCCTGCATTTCAGGAAATCTCAATTAATCCCTTTGTCCTGCAGAAGTACAGAGATGGAAAGACAAAGTAGCTGAGTTAGGTTTGTAATATTTTTGAACTACTCTTTCAATGTCAGTTGCTAGAATGATCAAAGCAGAATGTTCCAGAAAATGATGAATAGACGTTACTAGAGTTAAGTGGAGTTTTGATGAGTGGTTCTTCCATCTCAAAGTTCAAAGTTCAATGTAAAATTTATTCTCGAAATACATACTCGCCACCGCACCCAACTCTGAGAATTTTTCTCCTGCGGGCATAATCAGTAAATATATAGAGCAGTAATTGTAAACAGGAAGAATGAAAGAGCACGAGTATGGAGGACAACGAACTGTGCAAATGCAAGTATAAACTACTAGCAGCAAATAACGAGAGCATGAAGTAACAAGCTAAAGATTCATCAAAGTGCGATCATTGGTTGTGGGAACATCTCAATACATGAGTGTAGCTAACCTGTTTTGTTCAAGAACCTGATGGTTGAGGTGTAGAAACTGTTCTTGAATCTGGTGGTGCTCGTCCTGAGGCACTTGTACCTTCTACCCAATGGAAGAAGTGAGTAAAGAGCAGGGCCGGGTGGCGAGGATCTTTGATGATGGATGCTGCTTTTCTATGACAGCATTTCACGTAGATGCTTTTACTCGTCGGGAGGTTTTTACATGTGATGTACTGGGCAGAAGCCATTACGTTTTGTCGGAATTTCATCTCCAAGGCATTCACGTCCCCAAACCAGTGGGTAATGCAACCAGTAGATACACTTTTCACTATGCATCTATAGAAGTTTGTTAAGTTGTTTTGATGTCATGTCGGATCTCCGCAGACTCTTAGGGACGTAGAGGCGCTGTCGTGAGTTCTTTGCAATTATACTTACATGATGGCTCCAGGACAGGTACTCTTAGGTAGTGAAGCACAAGAATTTAAAGTTACTGACCCTCTACATCTCTGATCTTCTGACGAATACTGGTCATGGACCTCAGGTTTCCTAGTCTCGAAGTCTGCAATCAGTTCATTGGGCTTGCTAGCATAAAACGAGAGGTCACTGTTATGACACCGCTCAGCCAAATCTTCAATCGCCATCCTGAATACTGATTCGTCATCATCTTTGATACTGCCCACAACAATGGAGGCATCAGCAAACCTGAATAAGCTGTTCGCGCTGTACAGAGCCACATATTCGTAGTTATAAAGGTATAAAGGGGGCTATGTACACACTCATTTGGTGCATCTACACTAATGCAGATTGTAGAGGAGATGTTTTTGCCAGTCCAAAATGACTGGTGTCTGTAAGTGAGGAAATCCGGGACCCAATTGCACAAGCGTGTATTGTGGCCGACATTTGTCAGTTTATTGATAACTCTTGAAGAGATGAAGGTATTAAATGCTAAGCTGTAATCGATAAAGAGCATCCTGATGTATATAGCTTTGCTGTCCAAATGGTCCAGAGTTGTGTGGAGAATCAATGAGATGGCATCTGCTATTGATCTATTTTTCCAGAAAGCAAATTGGAGCTGATCCAAGTCGCTACTAGACAGGAGCTGATATGTTTCAACATCAGCCTCCCACAACACTTAATTACTGTGGACGTAAGTGATACTGGGCGATAGTCATTCAGCCAACGTCTCCTTTGACACTGATATGCTTGAAGCACTTTGGTAACACGCATTGCCGAAGCGAGAAGCTGAAGTCATCCATGGCCCATTGGGAACGTCAGATCACAGCCTGGTGCATCTAAAACCCTGCTACGTGCCTCTGGTGAAGAGTAAACCTGCAACCTCGAGGACAGTGAGGAAATGGTCGGAGGAGGCTTATGAGGCGCTCCAGGGTTGGTCTGATGTGACAGACTGGCAGGCACTCTGTGAGCCACATGAAGAGGATATTGATGGGCTCACAGAGTGCATCACTGATGACATCAATCTCTGTGTGGACTGCAATGTTCCGACAAGAACTGTCCTTTGTCATTCAAATAACAAGCCATGGGTAACAAAGGACATTAAGGACATCCTGAACGTTAAAAAGAGGGCGTTTAGAGATGGAAATAGGGAGGAGCTGAGGGAAATACAGAGGGACCTGAAAGCCAGGATCAGGGAGGCTAAAGACAGGTACAGGAGGAAGCTTGAGTGGAAACTCCAGCAGAACAACATGAGAGAGGTCGGGAGGAGGATGAGGACCATCACCGGGTTGTGGCAAACTAGCAACAGAGGAGCTGAAGGCAGTGTAGACAGGGCCAACGAACTTAACCTGTTTTGTAACAGATTTGACATTGAGGCCCCTGCCCATCCCCCACATGAGTCACCTGTTGTCGGCCCCCAACCAACGTATATTCCACTCTCCTCTCCTACCATTCCTCACATTCCCCCTCCCTGTTGTCATGACTATACTCCTTCCCCACACGAAACCACCACGGTGGGCTTCACAGCTGAACAGGTGAGAAGGCTGCTGAAACATCTCAACCCAAGCAAGGCTGCAGGACCGGATGGTGTCAGTACCAGGGTGCTCAAAGCCTGTGCCCCTCAGCTATGTGGAGTACTTCGCCACGTCTTCAACCTGAGCCTGAGGCTCCAGATGGTTCCTGTATTGTGGAAGACGTCCTGCCTCGTCCCTGTTCCGAAGACGCCGCGCCCCAGCGGCCTCAATGACTACAGACCGGTGGCATTGACCTCCCACATCATGAAGACCCTGGAGAGACTTGTTCTGGAGTTGCTCTTGCCTATGGCCAGGCCACACTTAGATCCCCTTCAGTTCGCCTACCAGCCCCGACTAGGAGTTGAGTATGCCACCGTCTATCTGCTGAACCGTGTCTACGCCCACCTGGACAAGCCAGCGAGCACTGTGAGGGTCATGTGTTTTGACTTCTTCAGTGCGTTCAACACCATCCGCCCTGCTCTGCTTGGGGAGAAGCTGACAGCGATGCAGGTGGATGCTTTCCTGGTGTCATGGATTCTTGATTACCTGACTGGAAGACCACAGCACGTGTGCTTGCAACACTGTATGTCCGACAGAGTGATCAGCAGCACTGGGGCTCCATAGGGGACTGTCTTGTCTCCTTTTCTCTTCACGATTTACACCTCGGACTTCAACTGTAGCACAGAGTCTTGTCATCTTCAGAAGTTTTCTGATGACCCTGCCATAGTTGGATGCATCAGCAAGGGAGATGAGGCTGAGTACAGGGCTACGGTAGGAAACTTTGTCACATGGTGTGAGCAGAATTATCTGCAGCTTAATGTGAAAAAGACTAGGGAGCTGGTGGTAAACCCGAGGAGAGCTAAGGTACCGGCGACCCCTGTTTCCATCCCGGGTGTCAGTGTGGACATGGTGGAGGATTACAGACACCTGGGGATACGAATTGACTATAAACTGGACTGGTCAAAGAACACTGAGGCTGTCTACAAGAAGGGTCAGAGCCGTCTCTATTTCCTGAGGAGACTGAGGTCCTTTAAAATCTGCCGGACGATGCTGAGGATGTTCTTCGAGTCTGTGGTGGCCAGTGCGCTCATGTTTGCTGTTATGTGTTGGGGCAGCAGGCTGAGGGTAGCAGACACCAGCAGAATCAACAGACTCATTCGTAAAGCCAGTGGTGTTGTGGGGATGGAAATGGACGCTCTGATGGTGGTGTCTGAAAAGTGGATGCTGTCCAAGTTGCATGCCATCTTGGACAATGTCTCCCATCCACTACATAATGTTCGGGTTATGCACAGGAGTACATTCAGCCAGAGACTCATTCCACCGAGATCCAACACAGAGCATGATAGGAAGTCAGCCCTGCCTGTGTCCATCAAATTTTACAACTCCTCCCTTGGAGGGTCGGACACCCTGAGCCAAAAGGCTGGTACTGGACTTATTTCGTGGCATAATTTACATATTACTATTTAACTATTTATGGTATTATTACTATTTAATTATTTATGGTGCAACTGTAACGAAATCCAATTCCCCCCCCCCCCATGACTATGACCATGAACAGACCAGCTATGCGGTCATTACAATATTGATACCAAAATAATATGATATCACTACACAAGTAAAATATAATTCTTACGTCTCCAATCATTTGAATGAATGCAATCGAATCCATGATTTTACGAATACATCGCTGTGCATCGTCAAGCATGAAAACGTACGTGGAGTTTTTAGAATGAGAACGGTAGGCTATGTGATCGGTTGGAACGCGATTTGAGCTTTATGCTGGATACCTACCTTTTCAGAATAGCACGTTTCAATCTCAAGACCAGTACTATGCAGAAGTCTTCGGCATGGTAGATTTTTGGTATGGCTTCAGAAGCTGTGGCGTCTACAGAGCCTTGATATCAACATTGAAGCTGTCCGGTATTACCTGGAGGAACAGAAGTAAGCCGGACATTCAAGGTTTTCAGAAAAATTGTGGCAAGTTCTCCAAGATATTTGGAACAATGTACCTGTCGATTTCCTTATACTTAAGTATACTTATGATGAAGTTTTAAAGGCGAAGGGCAGTCACACCAAATACTGATTGAATTTTCTTTTTTACTGTTTATTTTTATAGCAATTTCTTTGATATTTAGAAACGTTTAGTTTCATTAATTTTGAAAGTAGCTTCTCTTTACAGCACTTTGTTACGTGTGCCTAAGGCTTTTGCACAGTAATATATAATATAATATATATTTCCACGGTCTTTTTCTCATATTTCGTCTAAACAGAAAATAATGTCAATTGAGAGTTGTCACTGAATGAAGGAATGAAAGCATTGATAGACCTCGACGTGTAATAAAATATATCAGATTAATTCTATGCATGATTTTGATAATGTTTATTTTACCTTCTTTATGTATTGTTATATATATGAGAGAGTTCTCCTCTTGTTTGTATATATGCTCTTTTTAAATCAATAAAAAGATAGAAAAAGAAAATTGGAAAGTTATTCCCCACGACCTTTGACTGCTAACCACATTTCAGACATGTGCATGGAGTAATTCACGATGGCCTTACACACCGAGCATCAGGTGATATGAACTTACCAGCCAATAGGACTTAGAAGCTCTGGTGCTGATGCAACGTTCCCATACTAGCTTGAACAACTGCCAGTGCTGGGGAGTGAGTTTGATATTCCGTCTTAACTTACAGCAATTCTAACTTCAGTGGTGCAGTGCTAGTCGCAACGCGTCCGGTACCCTTTTAAGGAAACAGCCGAAATAAACAAGCTAAAAAATCCAACAAGTGGTTGTTCTGTGAGCGAAAACATCTTGTTTAATCCACTCGTTGGATTTGTTTTTGTTTGTTTTTGTCACCATTCTTTGTAAACTCTGGAGTCTGTTGTGCGTAAAAATCCCAGGGTATCAGCAGTTTCTGCGATACTGAAATCACCCTGGGCAGCACGTAATTAATTAGCTTGCTTATTTCGACCTTTTTTCATAAAGAAGGGGCGGATGTGCTCCGGCTAGCACCGCACCCCTGTCTAAATTCGCCTTGTATTTGAAAATTATGACATATCATGCAAAGCAAAGGGGAAACATAACTATTTAAAAGCAGTTGATTAAGACGTACTGTATAAATAGGCAACTTTATGAAAAAGTTTATTCCGGAGATAATGAACTAAAATTATTTTTCTTTTATTTCACCATTCTAGAGACGGAAAGCTCTGACTGAAATGTAAACGTTCTCTGTTGCTTTGTCAGTAACGCCTTACGTGCTATTCCCCAGGTAAAGACTGTGGGCCTCAAATATGAAGTCCTGCAGTTGAACGTGGGTAACACACGAAGCGCCAGTAGCATGCAAAAGTAATATATTGTGTTTATTTGTCTCGATACATCTTTTGTTTTTCTTTGTCTCCAGAAAGAAATATTGTAGACGGTGGCGGTAAGTACGACAACTAAATGCCATCGCGTCAATTATATTCATGAAATAAACATAGGGAACACACAATTCGTCAGAAATCGAAAGATTAGTTACTTTTTTAAGCTTACATGTAACATGCGAACAATGACGACTATTGGCTGTTGAGCTTTGAAATGGAAAGGATATGCAATTCAAAAGAAAAAAGCAATAGTAAAAGTTGGAGTTAGTCAAAGAATGTGGCAAATACGGTGGGGAATCGGAGAAAACTATAATTAGAAGATCATTGAACGTAGCGCCAATGATTACGTACTTCCCAAGGAAAATGAGAATTTGAAGCAAAGAATCCTAGCGACATGGTAAAACGTGAGCAAAAGTTTGAATTCGATTTGCAATTGTTAACTATACATGACAATATTGCATTGTATATCTGAGAACTGTCAAACTTAGAATCTATTCACTTAGCATTAAGCAATCATTAATGCACACCATGTCACTATAAATTATACATTTAAGACACTGCCTGTTGATAAAGCAATGGCAAGTAAATTAAAATATATGTCAGGCATATGCATAAAATATGGAAACCAGCATTCGGCGGTTCAATTAAGTCACAGAAAATTTTCTAAAGGCACCCTGACTTTTTATTAATTAATCTCTAGTTTCCATTTTGTTTATTAAGGACATTCTGAGAAGGGTCTTCGAATTTTCAAAAGCCGATTAACACATATACGCATGGTTCACTTTTCTCACGGTTGTTAGCTATTACTAAATATTACAGAAAGGTGGAATGTTTTGCGTCAACATACAAATGTCTCTGCAAGGTCCCCTGCAATTTTTTTCTACCCTCCTCAGGGTCTTACAAGATGCTCCCTCAGACCATGTGGGAGGCTAGAGCAGAATTTGCAGAAGCCCTGGCGAGGCTATTTAAAACGTACTTAGCCACGTGAGGATGAGAGGATAGCTAAGGTTGTACAATTGTTTAAAAAGGGCTCGAAGAATAAGGCAGGAAATTACAGGCCGGAGACCTTGACGTCAGTCATGGATAAGGTATCTTTCCTTGGAAGATACCAGGAAAGTTGATGAAAGCACGGTAATGGATGTTGTGTACATGGACTTTAGCAAGACCATTGACGAGGTCTTGTATGGGAGGCTGATCAAGAACGTCCAATCGCTTGTCCTTCAAGATGAGGTGTTAAATCCGTGGAAGACACTAGTGTGTGGTGGTAGACGTTTGCATCTCTGATTGGAGGCCTGTGACTAGTGCTGCACACCAAGGGTCGATGCAGGTCCATTGATGCTGTCATCCATATCAACGATCTGGATGATAATGTGGTACATGGGATCAACAAATTTGTGGATGAAACCAAGACTGGGGGTGTAGTGGACAGCCAGGAAAACAATCTAAACTCTATGTGAGATCTGGAACAGCTTGAAAACTTGCTGAAAATAGCAATTGGAATTTAATACCTGCAAGTGTGAGTTGTTGCACTTTATGAGTACAAACCAGGGTAGGACTTACACAGTTAAAAGTAGTTCACTGAGGAGTGTGGTAAGAGAGAGGAATGTGGTAATACAGATCCATAATTCCTTGAACATGGCATCATAGGAAGATAGATTCGTAAAGAAAGGGGTTTTCACATTGGTCTCAATGAAACGAAATCTGAGGGACAGGAAGTGAGATGCTATGTTGAAGTTGTATAAAACGTTGACGAGGCCTAATTTGAAGTTGTGTTCGCATTTATGGTCACCTACCTACACGAAAGATGTCAATAAGATTGCAAGAGTGCAGAGAAAATTTACAAGGCTATTTCCAGGAATTGAGAACCTGAATTACAGAGAAATGTAGACTTTAGTCCATAGATCATGAGGGGAGATTTTATAGAAGAAATTATGAGGAGGATTAAATGCGGTAAAAGCAAAATAGGTTATTTCTGTTAAACGTAGGTGAGACTAGAACAAGATGTTGTTGATTAAGGGTGAAAGATTAAATATTTAAGGGAACATGAGGTGAAACTTCTTCATTGAGAGGGTGCCGAGATCGTGAAACAAAGTGCCAGTGGAATTGTTGGATGCGTGTTTCTATTTCAACATCTAACAGAAATTTGAATCAGTGCATGGATGTGAAGGAAGATATGGAGGATGATGGACGGGGAACAACCGTTGGTACTAGGCAGATTAATAGCTCGGCGAAGGCGGAATGCCCGAAACATCTGTTTCTGTACTGGTGTTCTTTGACTCTCTAAGAGGTAATGATGAAGACAATGGAAAATCTGAACTACTGTTGATCTATCAAATCCGAGTTCTTGTTTTAGGGAAAACACGTTTGACAAGAGAATTCTTCAGAGATGGCTATGATATATAAGCGCCTTCATTAATCTTTTCACGGCTAGAAAAATAAAAATGAATGAATCCTCTTTTCAACTTGATCCCACATTCATTGCATTGAATCGTTATATTTTAAAGTCAGGAGAACAGAATAGGTAAAAACAGAACGAAGTCGTTCTTTCACGCGCCTGTTCCATCATTTAAAAAAAATATCTTAGCAATATTTCACTCAGGAGCTTCACTCTGCTAAATGTCGTTAATATTTTTGCAGATATTCATCTTGTGCTTAAATATGTTGTCCTGCCATGTCTTGGGTAGAGACTCAACTTGATTGGAGATTTCTTGGGCAAATAATTTCCTTCCTACCACTGTCTTGCAAGGCTAGTCCAAAAAACTAAGATTTCGATCTTGCCCTAGACACCCTCTTCAGAGTCAGTAGCAGCTTCAAAGTGTTATGAAAAGTTGCTATTAGTGGAGACGCCTCACATTCGTCAAAACCCTCAGCCTGAAAATATTTGAGCAGCACACTTTCACTACCTGGCATAAACTTCGTTCAACCCCGCATTAGGAAGAGACTATAAACTCAGTCAGCTCAGTATTATCGGGATTAACTCGCTAGTCTTGCGACCAATCTGATAAACCATTAGGAATCTCACTCAGTTCTAAGATAAGAGAAACGTTTTCACGATATCTCCGATCAGACGTCGCCAGCGCTTATCATTATTGCACAAATTCTTCCCTGTTTCTGATCTCACATCCTCTTGAAACAAAGCCAACATAACTTTTATCATCCTAATTGCGTGCTTCAGAACATTTTTATCATTTCTTAGTCTGTGTACCATGGCAACCTTCTTTCTATCGACACCGGAATAATTTTCTGATGATTTAATATTGTTCTCTATTTTTTTTCTCTCTAATGGAGTGAATGGCCTCATATTTGTCAATTCATATTCCGCTCACTCTTAATTTGTCAACATCTCCAAATCCGTTCAGCATCTTTCAGCCTTGTAAGCCTGCATATATCTGGTCCATATTTTCACAATTTCAAACGTTTCTCCCTGTTTTTTTGTTTTTTTTTTGCTTTCATACTAATCGTTTTTAGATATTTAATAGGCATTCAGACGAAAACACTCCTTCCTGTGGCCAATGAACGTATGTGGAATTAATCAACAACGACCATCTACACCTATGCAGACACTCAGAAAAATATTTTCTTTTTGTAATGTATTTATGCTATTAGATTACTTGTTCACATTATGTGAAAACATATTGAGTTTCTAGCTTTCACTGCAGGCGGTAATGCAAAAGATTTTATTTGTTACGTTTGCTAACCATCATATCATAAAATTTCAGGAAATACAGATGCATCGGACAGTTCTTGTGAGTGACATGACCTTATTTTTATAAAACGCATGATAGGATCGTCATCTATGTTTTCGTGAAGTGAATGGTGCTCAAGAGTTCTCGAACGTTGATAGTCAGACAGGAATTTGAATTTCAGAACTTCGAAAACTCACAGTCAAGTACTTAAACAAAACATATGGAATTAGAGAAATAAATGAGCGCCATTCTTGTTTAGATAGCTAAAATATTATTCTCGCTCTTCAGACAGCTAAATTTCCCACGTTCAAATGCTTATGATAACATACCTTCGCTCCTAACCACCTCATTGCAACGATTATAGTAGTCATCCAAATGCTCAGAAACACCAATATGTTTAATATAGTAACGAAAGATTGTGGCGCATTGATCAATATAATCGACGATTCTCAATATACAATGATAAATAAAGGACGAGAGGAGAGTTGCAGATGTTCAAGTTATTCAGACGCACTGACACTAAAATTTAGGTTGAACGTTTTTCTGCTTTTTCTTAAGACCAGCCCGCTGACTGGGGCATAGACTGCTGGTAGCAGCTGTTCAGAAACATCTGTCCTGGTCCACTATTTCTGGTTGTCCAAGATATTACACATTATTTTGATGTGCACTTACTTTACCAGAGAAGAGGTCTTTGGGGCTTCTGTTGGCGTTTCTGTATCATTGGGTTTTCAGGGGATGATGTTGCTCGCCCCATGTCCAGCCATGTCTTTCGGTCGACGGACACAGGACCGTCCACCGTGGAGTTAAGTTAAACATTGCAATTCCATTGCTCTCATTTTGTGAGATTGCACACAAAGTAGTTCATAGAACGTGTACAGCTTTTGCACTAACATATTCCAGGGAATTAATCCAGATGTAGTTTGTAATTACCAAGATTGCGGAACCCATGCAAGATTTGATTCAGATTTAATCATACAGCATGTATGGCCTCAGGAATGGGAGAAAACTAGAAACATGGGCAATCCAAAATTGTGTACCTGTTAAACTAACCTGCAGCAATCTCACCCATAAAAAGAAAATGCCATAATTTCAGGGACAGAAAGCTAAAACGTCTGTAGATGTTTCTCCGCCCATAGATTCCCATAGCATTGTGTAGTGTCCCTGACAGACGAAACAAGACACCAAATTTCGAATGAGCATTTTAGTAGGACCTGTTAAAGAGATGAATATTTGGAAGGCTTTTAAATGGGGATGGCGATATAAGCTGCAGTTAAAATAATTCTCTCAATTAAATTTATTTAATGACAACAGTTAATCATAATATGATTTACATTATAATAAAGAAAAAGTAAATGGGAAAGAGCTGAATTAATGTAAGGTTATCATTAATTCAAGTGATCTGGGAACGCGAGAGCCGCTCCTGTAGAAAGCATTACTCGATGGGTCACACATAAGCTAACTTTTCCTCGAGTAACAAATTTTTGGCACGCTTGGATGAATTCAAATAGAGAGAGAGAGAGCTTAGAAGGACAGACAGCGCCGTCTCATCTCGCACGCCATCGCATTTCTTGCGTTTTGCGCTATTCTGCAGTAATGCGGAAACCTATTAACATACGTGCGCTAACAACAGCAGGTTGTTTGGCGTAGATCGACTTTCTATTCCAGAACGTTCTTTGAAATAATTTTCCAGCTACCTCGTCCAGGCTACCGAAATATATGCTACGTTCCTCTCTCACATGTGAATTACCGTGTCGTTCTTTCCTAAAATATGATTATCTACAATTTACGGTTGTCTATCAATTAAAACTCAATGATGGTGCATTTAAGCAATTTGTTAATTATTCTGTTCATTCATACCTTTTTTTACTTTCAGTAAAACAGCTGAGGAGAGGTATTTCTATTTAACAATATTATGGCTTAATACACTCGATATGTATAACTACGTAGTCATTTTCAATAACATTGTCGTAAAGCGGATTCCAATCCTTGGGTTTTCGTAATTCCAAAGCAACGATCGAAACAGTATAACATAATAAACATTCTTCACTTTCGTTTAATGACAGAGAACGAAAATCTTCGAAAACTACTTCGTAAGACATGTTTTCATTTTTCTAAACTGCAGTACATTACCAAACAATTTCATGATATTTACACAAACCTGTTAAATGTCCTTAATAGAATATATCAAGCGCATACGATGTTTTTTGGAGAAGGTCTTCACAGGGCAATTGCAAAAACCGAAATAATCACATTATCGTTCTGTTGATTAATTTTACTGATACTCAAATATGAACTGGGCCATACTATTTTATATCAGAATCTCCTACAATGATATCCACATCACTGGTTTCGGAATATTTATTCGAATTGTCTGCAACTTTCTTTCTCTGATTTTAATCACAAGGTGTCGCCAGGCTAAGTTAACAAACAGGAAGCATGCTGGAAATGCAATTAATTGCTGGATCCACTATCGTTGATAAATGAAGTGGGGCTTAGTCTATGCGGAACTAAATGCATGGCCATCCAACATACTGCATGCACATCCATGTGTGTTTGTGTGTGAAAGAGAGAGGGATGGAGGGAGGAGGGAGAGAGAGTGAGAGAGATAGATAGATACGAAAGACAGAGAAAGGGCGATAGGTAAACAGAAAGAGAGAGAGAGAGAGAGCGTGTGTGAGAAGGGAGAATGACAGAGACAGACAGAGAGAGATTGGTGGGGGGGGGGAGACGGAGAGAGAGAGAAAGGTGGGGGTGAGAGAGAGAGATAGAGAAATATAGAGAGAGAAAGAGAGATTGAACATTGCCTTTTTGATATGCAATTTTTTCTTTCTTGTTCTAATTTGTAGGCCACGTTCTTACTACTGATTTGGGGACTGTGCGCATCACCTGTCGGGGTCTTTTAAAACTTGCAATTCCTTAGCTTTATCCACAATGATTCAACAGTTCCCGGCCTTTTGTCATCTCTTTCTGTTGATTTGTTTTCACTTTTTTTAACCAACAGAGCAACGTCACCCCTCTGCCTTCCTGGCTATCCTTTCGACACAATGTGTATCCTTTCAGCAATGACCAAGTGATGCCTTCAACATCATATCTGCCAGTCTGCAACTGTGCTGCAATTTCATCTACGTTATTCTGTATATTGCGCTCGATCAGCTACAACAACTTCAGTCCTGTATTCATACTTTTCAATTTTGTCGCACTGTGCTCAACCTTTTGATTCCTAACTTTGTCTGAGGTCTTATCAACATCTGCTTTCACAACATCTCTACTAACTGTTGTAAAGCTCTGGTTCCCATCTTCTGCGACTCCAGTATACACCTCAGTGTGCAACATTACCAAACCTTCCCACTAGGATATTAGCCCCCTCCAGTTCAGGTGAAACCCCTCCATTCTGTATAGAACCCACCTTCCCTGCAAGACAGCCTAATAATCCAATAATCTTGTGCTGTCCCTGCTACACCAAACTCCTTTGCCCGGTATTAAACCGTATAATCTTTCTAAGTCTAGCCTCACTAGTACGTGGCACAGGTAGCAATATAGTGATCTCAAACCCTGTAGGTCTTGTTATTTAACTTAGCACCTAAACGCCTGAAATCCATATGCAGAAATCGTCACTGGCCCGACACTAGTCATCGGTAGCTACACGAACTACGACTTCTGGCTTTTCACCCTGCTAGTGAAGAATGCTTCGGACTCGATCCGAGATATCCTGGACCCTGGCACTCGGGAGGCAACATACCACCCGGGAATCTCGTTCCCGCCCACATAACCTCCTGTCCATTCCCCTAACTACAGAATACCAATCACCACATCGTGCTCCTTCTTGCACCTTCCCATCTCTGTCACAGAGACAGAATCTGTCCCAGAGACCACACCGTTGTGACTTTCCACTGTTAGGTCAATCCTCCCGACGCCATCCAAAATGTTATACCTGATGTTGAGGGGGATGTCCACAGAGATACTCTGCACTGTTCTTAACCCTTTTCCCTTTCCTGACTGTCACCTATTTTCCCATGTCCTACACCTTCGATGTAACTACCTCGCAATATTAGAAGAAGCCGTCGATCCAAGGGGATCATGGGTTTGCCCCTCTGGTGGCCTCTGTCCTCTCCAGGGCGCAAGCCTGGGCGGAAAGATTTGACGAACCGGCTGTTGCCCATGCAGAGGGTTCCTGCTCTTCATCTCACTGATGTAGTCCAAGGTAAGGGCAAGCTCCGATACAGCTTGGCTCCGGTGTCGTCGCAGAGGTTGCCTGAGCGAGTTTGTAAACACCATCAAACTGCCTTAGAACATAGAACATGGAATAGTACAGCACAGTACAGGTCCTTCTGCCCACAATGTTGTGCCGATCGTAAAACCATACCTCCCATATAACCCCCGCCTTAAGTTCCTCCAATTAGCTGTCTACTAGTCTCTTAAATTTCACTAGTGTATCTGCCTCCACCACTGACTCAGGCAGTGCATTCCATGCACCAGCCACTCTCTGAGTAAAAAACCTTCCTCTAATATCCACTTCGAACTTCCTACCCCTTACCTGAAAGCCATGTCCTCTTGTACTGAGCAGTGGTGCCCTGGGGAAGAGGCGCTGACTGTCCTCTCTATCTATTCCACTTAATATCTTGTATACCTCTATCATGTCTCATCTCATCCTCCTTCTCTCCAAAGAGTAAAGCACTAGCGCCCTTAATCTCTGATCATAATGCATACTCTTTAAACCAGGCAGCATCCTGGTAAATCCCCTCTGTACCTTTTCCAATACTTCCACATCCTTCCTATGGTGCGGCGACCAGAACTGGACACAGTACTCCAAGTGTCGCCTAACCAGAGTTTTATAGAGCTGCATCATCACCCCGCGACTCTTAACCTCTGTCCCTCGACTTATGAAAGTTATCACCCCATAAGCTTTCTTAACTACCCTATCTACCTGTGAGGCAACTTTCAGGGATCTGTGGACATGTACCCCCAGATCCCTCTGCTCCTCCACACTACCAAGTATCCTGCCATTTACTTTGTACTCTGCCTTGGAGTTTGTCCTTCCAAAGTGTACCACCTCACACTTCTCCGGGTTGAACTCCATCTGCCACTTCTTAGCCCACTTCTACATCCTATCAATGTCTCTCTGCAATCTTCGACAATCCTCTACACTATCTACAACACCCAACCTTTGTATTGTCCAACCCGCGCCCCTCTTCTACCGCAACCGCACATCCAGGTCGTTAATAAAAATCACGAAAAGCAGAGGTCACAGAACCGATCCTTGTGGGACACCACTAGTCACAACCCTCCAATCCGAATGTACTCCCTCCACCACGACCCTATGCTTTCCGCAAGTGAGCCAATTCTGAATCCACCTGGCCAAACGTCCCTGGATCCCATGCCTTCTGACTTTCTCAATAAGCCTACCTTGTGGAACCTTGTCAAATGCCTTACTAAAATCCATATAGATCACATGCACTGCACTACCCTCATTATATGCCTGGTCACCTCCTCAAGGAACTATATCTTGTTAGACACTATCTGCCCTTCACAAAGCCATGCTGACTGTCCCTGATCAGACCATAATTCTCTAAATGCTCACAGATCATATCTTTAGGAATCTTTTCCAACAGATTTCCCACCATAGACGTAAGGCTCACGGGTCTATAATTACCCGGACTAGCCCTACTAACTTTTTTGAATAAGGGGACAGCATTCGCCTCCCTGCAATCCTCCGGTACCATTTCCGTGGACAACGAGGACATGAGGATTCTAACCAGAGGCTCAACGATTTCTTCCCTTGCCTCGTGGAGCAGCCTGGAGAATATTCCGTCAGGCCCCGGGGACTAATCCACATAACCATATAACCTTACCACAATTACACCACGGAAACAAGGCATCGCGGCCCTTCTGTTCCGTGCCGAACTCTTACTCTCACCTAGTCCCACCGACCTGCACTCAGCCCATAACCCTTCATTCTTTTCCTGTCCATACAGCTTTCCAATTTAACTATAAACGCCAACATCGAACCTGCCTCAACCACTTCTGCTGGAAGCTCGTTCCACACAACTAACACTCTCTGAGTAAAGCAGTTCCCCCTCAAAGAAGTTCCACCTCATCCGTCCTAATATATTTTTATAACAGCAAAACCTCCTCTCCCTTTATATCAAAATGCTCCAGAACATCAACCTCACTCATATTGTCCTCACCGTCATCAAGTTCCCCCTCATTGTTGAATACCGAAGAGAAGTATTCAATGAGGACCTCGCCTACTTCCACAGCCTCCAGGCACATCTCCCCAACTTTATCTCCAAATGGTCCTAACTTCACTCCTGTCATCATTTTGTTCTTCACCTAATTGAAGAATGCTTTGGAATTTCCTTTACCCTACTCGCCAAGGCCTTCTCATGCCCGCTTCTTGCTCTCCTCAGCCCCTTCTTAAGCTCCTTTCTTACAACACGCTGGAGGAACTCAGCAGGTCGGGCAGCATCCGTGTAAAAATCGGTCGAAGGTTCGGGCCGGAACCCTTCGTCAGGACTGTAAGGGGAAGGGGCAGAGGCCCTATAAAGAAGGCGTGGGGAGGGTGGGAAGGAGAAAGCTGGTAGGTTCCAGGTGAAAAACCGGTAAGGGGAAAGATAAAGGGGTTGGGGAAGGGAAGGAGGGAGGTGATAGGCAGGAAAGGTGAAGAAAGAAAAGGGAAAAACACAATGGGTAATGGAAGGAGGTGGAACCAAGATGGAGGTGGTAGGCAGCTGTGGGAGGGGGCAGAGTGACATAGGGAGAGGGGAAGGGAGGGGGAGGGAATTACCGGAAGTTGGAGAATTCTATGTTTATACCAAGGCGCTGGAGACTACCTAGACGGTATATGAGGTGTTGCTCCTCCAACCTGAGTTTAGCCTCATCATGGCAGTAGAGGAGGCCATGTACGGACATATCTGAATGGGAGTGGGAAGCACTGTTGAAGTGGGTGGCTACTGGGAGATCCTGTCTGTTTTGGCGGACAGAGCGCCAGAAGCGGTCGACGAAGCGGTCCTCCAATCTGCGTCGGGTTTTCCGATGTAGAGGAGGCTGCACCGGGAGCACGGCTGCAATAGATGAGCCCAACAGACTCACAAGTGAAGTGTTGCCTCACTTGGAAGTACTGTTTGGGGCCCTGAATGGTGGCAAGAGAGGAGGTGTAGGGACAGGTGTAGCACTTGCGCTTACAGGGATAAGTAACAGGTGGGAGATCCGTGGGGGGGACGTGTGGACCAGGGAGTCGCGGAGGGACCGATCCCTGCGGAAGGTGGAGAGGGGTGGAGAGGGAAAGATGTGCTTAGTGGTGGGGTCCTGTTGAAGGTGGCGGAATTTGCGGAGGATAATGTGTTGGATCCGGAGGCTAGTGGGGTGGTAGGTGAGGACAAGGCGAACTCTGTCCCTGTTGTGGTAGCGGGAGGATGGGGTGAGAGCCGAAGTGCGGGAAATGGAGGTGATGTGTGTGAGGGCATCATTGATGACAGCAGAAGGGAGACCAGGATCCTTAAAGAAAGAGGACATTTGAGATGTACAGGAATGGAAAACCTCATCCTCGGAGCAGATGCGGCGGAGACGGAGGAACTGGGCATAGGGAATGGCATTTTTGCATGTGGTTGGGTGGGAAGAGTTATAGTTGAGGTCGTTATGAGAATCAGTGGGCTTCTAGAAGATGTCAGTGGACAGTCTGTCTCCAGAGAAGGAGACCGAGAGATCGAGAAAGGGTTATGAGAGTTAGTGGGCTTGTAGAATATTCCTCAATAGACCCATCTGATCATTGCTTCCTAAACCTCATGTTTGCTGCCTTCTTCCAGCTGACTAGATTTTCCACCTCACTAGTCACGCATGTTTCCTTTACCCTACCATTCGTTATCTTCCTCACCGGAACAAATTTAGCCCTAATATCCAGCGAGCGATTCCTAAACGTCGACCACATGTCCATAGTATATTTCCCTGCAAAAGCATCATCCCAATTCACACCCGCAAGTTCTAGCCTTATAGCCTCAGAATATGCCCTTCCCCAATTATAAATTTTCCTGTCCTTTCTGATTCGATCCTTTTCTATGATAATGTTAAAGGCCAGGGAGCGGTTGTCACTGTCTCCCAGATGCTCTACCACTGATAGATCTGCGACCTGACCCGGTTCGTTATCTAATACTAGATCTAGTATGGCATTCCGGCTCGTCGGCCTGTCAAGATATTGTGACAGGTATCCGTCCTGGATACACTTGACGAACTCTGCCCCATAAAATAATCAGGTGCCAATCAATATGAGGGAAGTTAAAGTCACCCATGATAACAACCCTGTTATTTTTGCACCTTTCCAAAAGCTTCCTCTCAATCTGCTCCTCGGTATCTCTGCTACTACTAGAGGGCCTATAGAATACTCCCAAAAGAGTAACTGCTCCCTTCCTGTTCCTGACTTCTACCTGTACTGACTCAAAAGAGGAACCTGCTACATTACCTCCCTTTCTGTAGCTGTAATAGTATCCCTGACCAGTAATGCCACCCTTCCTCCACCCCCCCCCCGACTCTATCCCCTTTATCGCACTGAAATCCAGGAATATTGAGAATCCATGTGCCAGCTAAGTCTCTGTAATAGCCACTACATCATAATTCCATGTATGTATCCAAGCTCTCAGTTCATCACCTTTGATCCTGATGCTTCTTGCATTGAGTACACACACTTTAGTCCTTCTACCTTACTAACTTTACACCCTTTATTTTGCTTCTCTTTCCTCAAAGCCTCTTTCTATGTTAGATCTAGCTTTACTCCATGCACTATACTTTGAGTTCACGCATGACCTTTATCCTCCTCCACCTCACTCTCTGCTCTAACACTCTAACAATGCTCCCCCTGCAAATCTAGTTTAAACCCCCCGGAGCAGCACTAGCAAACCTTCCCGCAAGGATGTTTGTCCGCCTCCAGTTCAAGTGCAACCCGTCCCGTCGGAACAGGTCCCGGCTTCCCTGGAACAGGGCCCATTTATCCAGAAACATGAAGCCCTCCCTCCTGCACCAACTCCTTAGCCACGTATTTAGCTGCATTATCTTCCTATTTCTAGCTCCACTCAAACGTGGCACGCGCAGCAATCCTGAGATTGCAACCCTGGAGGTCCTGTACTTCAGCTTTACACCTAACTCCCTAAATTCTCTTTGCAGGAACTCCTCCTTCTTCCTATACACGTCATTGGTCCCTACATGGACCACGACATCTGGCATTGCACCATGCTTCCTGAGAATACTGAAAACTCGATCCGAGATATCGCGAACCCTGGGACCAGGGAGGCAACAGATCAGCCAGGATTCTCGATCTCTCCCACAGAACCTTTTATCTGTCTCCATAACTATCGAATACCCTATCACTACTGCTCTCCTCCTTTCCGTCCTTCTTTTCTGAGCTGAGACCCCGGCTCCGGATTTCTGTCTCGGGGTTTACTCCCTAAGCCTTTTCCATGGATGTGTATGGCCTCAAGGCAGCGGAGGTTTAAAGTCAGAATTTTCCTTCTAATAGGTGGGCCGCCGTCCAAGGCTGACGAACCCCACTTGCACAAAGCAACTCATTTTGAGTTGCCAGTCGTCCGTCTTTACTCCTTTCCTTGTCAGTAGAAACAGTTCCACCGGGCTCAGTAGCTAAGCCACAGGTGAAGGCCAGAAGCTGGACTTGGTTGTCCGAGGATGTTAGTGCTGCACGCCATTTGGAGCACTTTATAGGTAGTGGGAAGTTATCTGCACTACCACCCCGGCCATGATACCTTAGAACCTATCTCTTTATATGTCCTATCTATCACCCCTTCAGTCTCCTGAATAATCCAGAATTCATCGGAAGAAACGCCTGGCCATCTACTTCCGTATCGTACCATGAAATCCCTATGCAGATTTACACTATCGATAGGATCTCCACGGTCGACAACGACTCGACGGCACTCAATATTAACGTTGTTGTCAAGGTACCTCTCTTTTAACCGGTACTCTATTTGATGATGGAATATGTGAAGGTTGATGTTTGCTTCTGAGAAATACAAGCATTCATTCTGTGGCTTTATGTTTATTTCTTATTTGACCAAATAATTTCACCTGAGCGTTTCAATTGCAGCGCAAGATTTGTATGAAATAGCACAGTGATAGCTAATTTCATTTTACAAAAAAGCACGCGAAGTATCAATAATCAGCATTGTTCACAGAATCGGTTAACAAACAAAGCTACAATAAGGTCAATACTGGTTTTATGTGAGGAACCCGCCATGAAGAATATAATATTCGATGAAGTCTATGAAATTCCAAGCCCTTGTGAATGATTTCAGGAAAAAAACTTGTAAATATTCCCCACAATTAATTCGGCTAACTTTGCTTATTCCTTAGAGGAAAAAATTGACGAATTATCAGGTAAGCGTTAGAGATATGAAAGTAATTCTTCTGGAAACAGGATCCTAACTCTGAGAGGGTATTGAAGTTTGGAATTTCTGTAGATTCCAGTTATGAACGGTGGATACAATTATAGAGTCATAAAATGATCGAGTACTGCAGCACAGGAACAGGACTGTCAGCCCATCTAGTCTGTGCCGATCCTCATTGCTGCCTACCGTCATCTACATACAGCCGGGCCATAGTCCTCCATATCCTTCTCATCCATGCAGATATCTATGTTCAAGTTCAAATTCAAGTTAAAGTTTATTGTCATTCCGACATATGCACGCTGGAACTGTGGAAGGTGTTCCGAACACGATATCTTAAATGTTGCAAATGACCGTTTATTCCCCAATTCCGCTGTCGGCTCGTTACATACTTGTACAACCCTCTGAGTGAAGCTATTACCCCGCAGATTCCTCTTAAATATTTCATCTTAAATCTATTCCACCTGGTTCTAACCTCACCCAATCTCAGAGAGAAAAGCTTGCATGTATTTACCGTATCCATATTCTGTTAATTTTGTCGACGTCATTTAGCGTTGCTTGTTAGGGAAAATAATACAGCAGTGCTCAGGCAGGACAGATTAGAGGACTTGTCTACTGAGTCCTTATGGGTGGAGCTGAGAAACAGGAAAGGTATGGCCACATTAGTGGGATTGTATTACAGACCACCCAATAGTCAACGAGAAGTGGAAGAGCAACTCTGCAGAGAGATAGCAGGCAACTGCAGGAGACATAAAGTTGTGGTGGTAGGGGATTTTAATTTTCCGTATATTGATTGGGACTCCCTTACTGTGAGGGGTCTAGATGGTTTAAAGTTTGTAAAATGTGTTCAGGAAAGTTTTCTAAATCAATATATAGAGGGACCAACTAGAGGGGATGCAATGTTGGATATCCTGTTAGGAAACGAGTTAGGACAAGTGACAGAAGTCTGTGTAGGGGAGCACTTGGGTTCCAGTGATCATAACACCATTAGTTTCAACTTGATCATGGACAAAGATAGATCTGATCTTAGGGTTGAGGTTCGTAACTTGAAAAAGGCCAAATTTGAAGAAATGAGAAAGGATCTAAAAAGCGTGGATTGGGACAGGTTGTTCTCTGGCAAGAATGTGATCGGTAGGTGGGAACCCTTCAAGGGAGAAATTTTGAGAGTGCAGAATTTGTATGTTCTTGTCAGGATTAAAGGCAAAGTGAGTAGGAATAAGGAACCTTGGTTCTCAAGGGATATTGCAACTCTGATAAAGAAGAAGAGGGAGTTGTATGAAATGTATAGGAAGCAGGGAGTAAATAAGGTGCTTGAGGAGTATAAGAAGTGCAAGAAAATACTTAAGAAAGAAATCAGGAGGGCTAAAAGAAGACATGAGGTTGCCTTGGCAGTCAAAGTGAAGGATAATCCAAAGAACTTTTACAGGTATATTAAGAGCAAAAGGATTGTAAGGGATAAAATTGGTCCTCTTGAAGATCAGAGTGGTCGGCTATGTGCGGAACCAAAGGAAATGGGGGAGATCTTAAATAGGTTTTCTTGCATCTGTATTTACTAAGGAAACTGGCATGAAGTCTATGGAATTGAGGGAATCAAGTCGTGAGATCATGGAAACTGTACAGATCGAAAAGGAGGAGGTCCTTGCTGTCTTGAGGAAAATTAAAGTGGTTAAATCCCCGGGACCTGTCAGGGTGTTCCCTCGGACCTTGAGGGAGACTAGTGCTGAAATTGCGGGGGCCCTGGCAGAAATATTTAAAATGTCGCTGTCTACAGGTGAGGTGCCAGAGGATTGGAGAGTGGCTCATGTTGTTCCGTTGTTTAAAAAAGGAGTAAAAAGTAATCCGGGAAATTATAGGCCAGTAAGTTTAACGTCGGTAGTGGGTAAATTATTGGAGGGAGTACTAAGAGTCAGAATCTACAAGCATTTGGATAGACAGGGACTTATTAGGGAGAGTCAACATGGCTTTGTGCGTGGTACGTCATGTTTGACAAATCTATTGGAGTTTTTCGAGGAGGTTACCAGTAAAGTGGATGAAGGGAAGGCAGTTGATATTGTCTACATGGGCTTCAGTAAGGTCTTTGACAAGGTCCCGCATGGGAGATTAGTTAGGAAAATTCAGTCGTTAGGTATACATGGAGAGGTGGTAATTTGGATTAGACATTGGCTCAATGGAAGAAGCCAAAGAGTGGTAGTAGAGAATTGCTTCTCCGAGTGGAGGCCTGTGACTAGTGATGTGCACAGGGATCAGTGTTGGGTCCATTGTTATTTGTCATCTATATCAATGATCTGGATGATAATGTGGTAAATTGGATCAGCAAATTTGCTGATGATACAAAGATTGGAGGTGTAGTAGACAGTGAGGAAGGTTTTCAGAGCCTGCAGAGGGATTTGGACCAGCTGGAAAAATGGGCTGAAAAATGGCAGATGGAGTTTAATACAGACAAGTGTGATGTATTCCACGTTGGAAGGACAAACCAAGGTAGAACATACAGGGTTAATGGTAAGGCACTGAGGAGTGCAGTGGAACAGAGGGATCTGGGAATAGAGATACAAACTTCCCTAAAAGTGGCGTCACAGGTAGATAGGGTCGCAAAGAGAGCTTTTGGTACATTGGCCTTTATTAATCAAAGTACTGAGTATAAGAGCTGAAATGTTATGACGAGGTTGTATAAGGCATTGGTGAGGCCGAATCTGGAGTATTGTGTTCAAGTTTGGTCACCAAATTACAGGAAGGATATAAATAATGTTGAAAGAGTGCAGAGAAGGTTTACAAGGATGTTGCCGGGACTTGAGAAACTCAGTTACAGAGAAAGGTTGAATAGGTTAGGACTTCATTCCCTGGAGCGTAGAAGAATGAGGGGAGATTTGATAGAGGTATATAAAATTATGATGGGTACAGATAGAGTGAATGCAAGCAGGCTTTTTCCACTGAGGCAAGGGGAGAAGAAAACCAGAGGACATGGGTTTAGGGTGAGGGGGGAAAAGTTTAAAGGGAACATTGGGGGGCGGCTTCTTCACACAGAGACTGGTGGGAGCATGGAATGAGCTGCCAGATGAGATGGTAAATACGGATTCTTTTTTAACATTTAAAAATAAATTGGACAGATACATGGAATGGAGGTGTATGGAGGGATATGGTCCGTGTGCAGGTCAGTGGGACTAGGCAGAAAATGGTTCGGCACAGCCAAGAAGGGCCAAAAGTCCTGTTTCTGTGCTGCGGTTTCTATGGTTTCTATTGTTTCTATTTCTCCTCATTCTCCAACATTCAAAAGAATGAAGCCCTATTCTAGAACATAGAATAGAACATAGAAATGTACAGCGGTTTACAGGCCTTTCGGCCGACAATGTTGTGCCGACCTTCAAACCCTGGCTCCCATATAATACCCCACTTTAATTTCCTCCATATACCTGTCTATTATATTCAATCTTTCCATATAACACGGGTACTCAAGCCCTACAGTATACTTGTGAAATATTTTCCCTCTGTATTCTATTAATTGATATTTTTTCAGTAGGTAGGCACCCAGATCTGCATACGAAACTGCAAATTCAGACTCAGCAACGTATTTACAATTCCACGTGATATTCTAACTCCCATAATCCGTGTTCTCATTTATAACGCTTACGTAGCAAAATATCTGGTTATCCCCTAACTACAGGTGGAGACACTTTCAAGATTTTTTTTTGATTCAAGCAAACCTTTTGGTTGACCGTCCAAATACAAATAAACTACTTCTGTAAACTCCTTGCCTTTGGGTTGAGATCCAGTAGGGTATTTGAGTAGCAATACACCTGGTTTGCCAATAGGTATAGGATAATATCACTCTTGTGTTTGGTAGTGAGGTAGTTGACAAGTAATTTCGCATAAATTCATTTCGACCCGTTGCTCAGTCCTTCAATTGTAGAATACTTGAGAATTAATTCCGAAATCACTGCAGGAGAAACGAAAAAAAATAGATCGAAAACCTGAGAATTCCACAATGTTTTTATTTAATAGATTTCTGGTGTAAAACACACAAATTCAATAGTTTGCGTTTTGCTTTGCAGAAATCGGCGATTGCACTCAGAATCTTAGGGATACACGTAAGTTTTCATTGATCCTGCTACATAAAAGAGGGCTGACTGAATGTTTGAAGGTACATTAAATTGACAGAGCATTGGCGTATTGGGAAATAAAGCCAAATTATATTCTAAAAAGCTTTATATGCGTTTTTCCTTGAGTTGCTTCAGAGATTATCTCGTAATTTTAATACACTGTTAATTTTAAATATGACATTTATGTTAACAGAAGAAAAACTGAGACAGAAGCATGCGGGTAAATAAAGAATCAGCGTACTTGTCTCCCATTCCCCCCCCCCCCTCTCTCTCTGTCTTTCTCTGTCTCTCTCTGTCTCTCTCTCTCTCTCTCTCTCTCTCTCTCTCTTTCTCTCTCACACACACACACATACACACACAAACACACACACAGACACACACACACACACACACACACAGACACACACACACACACACACACACACACACACACACACACAGACACACACACGCACTCACACCTTTGTATGGACGAAATTAATTGTAGCATTATTTCAGACATAGCTTCAAATACATGAATACGTAAGCGTTTACTCATAGGTACAAGCAAATATGCCAGAGTTTCGACATCAATTATTCGCGGCCTTGACCATTTTTTTTAACTTTAATGCCGATCGAACTATTCCCTTTAAGGTAGATTATGCGTGTCTTTTTTGTTAACCATTCTTAAACAAACATGCCACATATTTCTTAAATATTTTCTACATTTTTTACCTTGAAATTTTTATTGTTCATTGCGAAAATTGTTCTCAAACACCATATCTGCATTTCAAAGCACATTTATTCCAGAATCGAAATAAGAGTACTGTATATTTTGTTCATAGAAACCAACCGGTTTCTTTGTTCAACTCTCCGTAAATGACCGAATAAATATGAGGTAAAATTCGAATCATATGTAGAAAGCAAATATAAATTTCATATAATTATACTGAAACTAATGCACCTGTGCCATAATTTTTTGGAAAGCATTTGCATAGGTGAACTGTAACTCATTTTAGAAGCAAAAATAAACTTTTCATAAACGCAGGGCGTATTTATTGATTTTAATATAACTTACCGTGATATAGTTAATGTAAAAATGTATTTTATAGTATTATTAATTATTTCGTTTCTGAAAATATAAAAGAAATGAAAATAATTTCTCTGCCGTTTTACGATAAATATTGAGAACTAACTGTTTTTCAAATACTTTGGCGTACTTCGCTGTATATCTCTGAGATAAGAGTCTTTTGCCTGAAGTCTGCAATCCAAGCCGGTAGTGCTGACAAGTAAATTACTCTGATCAACAAAAAACATAGTTGTTATGTTTGATACAAATGGATTACATCATCTTTACGTATGTACCTCTCAGTTAATTGAAACTTAATTTTGCTATTTGCCTCTTTTCTGATTAGAATTGGAAGCATTGAGACAAACAATTGGAGAAACCGGTGAGCAAGAATATCTTCTGTGTATACTGTATATAAAATTTTGAGCGTGGTTTGATAACATAATTGTTATTGATGTTCTAGATGTAACACTTCAATTTTGATAAGCCTGAAAGATTATAACTCGGAAAATATGAATTATACTGTATCGCAGAAATAAATTATGATCTGATGTTATTCTGTAACCTATGAAATCAACATAGAATCTGCAGGAAATGATCCTTTAACAGGAAATACGAGGAGGTGGAGATCGTGTCGTGATCCGGAATATACAGGAATGCAGAAGTGACATAACAATCTGATCAGACGTCAAGCTATTATATTATGGATCAAATCTGCAGCCGTGAAGCATATTCCTTCTCATGGTTCTTAACTTCCGGTTTAACTTCTAGCATAGCACCAATCGAGTAAAAAACTACGTATGTGATGTACACTCTTACATGGATGGTGAAAGTAAATATCAAGATCTTTGTCTGATAAATTTAGAATGCCCTGTCCTCCATGTATTTTATATATGTTCTTATCTATTATGGGATAACGTACACTAGAATGATGACACCAGTGCCATATTAGTCCTGACCCTACACCCTCTCTCCATGCTCGTTTCGATTCATATGAGTTAATTTTAAACAGATCTAAAGGAGGGAGATCATCGGCTGTTTTGAACAACATCTGAACACTGAGATTAAGGTCATAGAGGTGCAATCTGATTACACAGGACATTTCGGTCACTTTTTCACACTAGTAAAGTCGGCTGCCTGTGTCAAGAGAATACCGACTTGCTGCATTCCTCTCCTCTTTGATTTTATGGCTTGGTTTAGTAGGTCATATTAAATATGTGGGGACATGCGTTACTTCTTAATTTTTATTTATTTATTGAGATACAGCACGGAGGAAAAAAAAATCCGACCCTTCGAGCAACGGCAAGGATAGATTTACCCTCAGCATAATCACGGGACAATTTACAATAACCAATTAACTTACCAGCCGGTATGTCTGTGGAATATGTGAGGGAATTGAAACAACCAGAGGAAACCCACGGTGGTCACGGGGACAACGTGCAAACTCCCTACAGAAAGTGGCGGAAATTGAACATAGCTCTCTGGTATTGTAAAACATTCTACTAATCTCTATGCTACAATGCCACCCTTTCAAGTACTTCACTATAATGAAAGCAATTTCGAATAATTTAAAAATGAAATTGTGGGTAATCAAATTGCACCTTTTTATGAACCGCTTATGTTTCCTTCTTTCAACTTGCTGGCAAAGGTTACTTTGTAATTTTATCAAAAGCTCAGTTAGTCCATTTCAAACGGAATGATTAGTTATTAGATAGTTATCAAGGAGATGGAGCAAATTAAGTGTGAGTAGAAAGACGATGAATGTACTAAAATCAGCGCAATAGCCTGATCTTAAACGATACATAATATTACCTGATTTCACGAGAGCATAGCTTTATATTAGAAGGGCATATACAGCCGGAACTATGAAGAAAGCACGCTGTCTTTGTATGTTACAAAAATATTTATTTTTGAATTTTGTAAATAATATCAACAGGCCAAGCCGTCAAGAGAAAAGGTAATTGTTATCAATAATTTATAACGAACGTTCACAAATAATTTCCGAATGAAAGTTACTTGATCAGCAAGCAGGCTGAAGACCGAGAGGCAACGTACAACCTCTTTCTGTCTGCCCAGATGCTTGTCCATAATTCCGTTTGACGTACCCTTTCCCTTGTTCTCCCTTTTCTTCCGTCACGTTATTTCCTGTTTCTCCAATCTCTGCTCTAGCTATCCATCTGTTCAACTATCTCCACCCTTCCTCCCATCTCTCTGTACATTGTTTACATCTCTAGTTATCCACTTACTTCCGGTCTGTTTTCTTCAGTGAATAAACATGACAGGTGCAAATAATGATTGAATCTATGCCGTGAAGTCAACTTGCCATTTTGGACATAATATCATGATTAATAAAGCCACCATTCCTATCTTGCAATAGATGCATGTCTGCAGTTAGCTGTCCCAGTTTCATTATACTCTACCATGCAAACTTGAACACAATTATTCATTTTTTCAAGAATTAAATGTATGAACCATTCATCATGCATTTACCGTGAATAAAATTAGAACATTAGAACGTAAGAAATGCAGTGGCATGCATAAGTTTGGGCACCCCTGGTCAGAATTTCTGTCACTGTGAATAGTTAAGGGAGTAGAAGATGAACTGATCTCCAAAAGTCATAAAGTTAAAGATGAAACATTCTTTTCAACATTTCAAGCAGTATTATTTTTGTTTTGTACAATTTAAGAGTGAAAAAAAAGGAAAGGAGCACCATGAAAAGCTTGGGTACCCCAAAAGATTTGAGTCTCAGATAACTTTTACCAAGGTATCAGACCTTAATTAGCTTGTTACGGCTATGGCTTGTTCACAATCATTCTTAGGAAAGTCCAGGTTATGCAAATTTCAAAATTTGTAAATACCCTGACTCCTCAAACCTTGTCCCAACAATCAGCAACCATGGGCTTCTCTAAGCATCTGCTTAGCACTCTGAAAACTAAAATAAATGATGCCCCCAGAGCAGCGGAAGGTTATAAGAAGATAGCAAAGCGTTTTCAGGTCGCCGTTTCCTCAGTTCTTAATGTAATTAAGAAATGACAGTTAACAGGAAAGGTGGACGTCAAGTTGAGGTCCGGAAGACCAAGAAAACTTTCCGAGGTAACTGCTGGTGGGATTGCTAGAAAGGAAAATCAAAACCCCCGTTTGACTGCAAAGGACCTTGAGGAAGATTTAGCAGACTCTGGAGTGGTGGTGCACTGCTCTAATGTGCAGCGACACCTGCACAAATATGACCTTCATGGAAGAATCGTCAGAATAAAACTTTACCTGAGTCCTCATCACAAAATTCAGCGTCAGAAGATTACAAAAGAACATCTAAACAAACCTGATGCATTTTGGAAACAAGTCCTGTGGAATGATGAAGTTAAAATAAAACTTTTTGGCCGCAATAAGCAAAGGTATGTTTGGAGAAAAAAGTGTGCAGAATTTCATGAAAAGAACACCTCTCCAACTGTTAAGCACAGGGGTGGATCGATCATGCTTTGGGCTTGTGTTGCAGCCAGTGGTACGGGAAACAGTTCACTGGTACAGGGAAGAATGGATTCAATTAAATACCAGAAAATTCTGAAAGCAAACATCGCACCGTCTGTAAAAAAGTTGAGGATGAAAAGAGCATGGTTTCCACAACAGGATAATGATCCTAAACACAACTCAAAATCCACAATGGCCTACCTCAAGTTGCGCATGCTGAAGGTTTTGCCATGGCCCTCACAGTCCCCCGACGTAAATATAATCGAAAATCTGTGGATAGACCTCAAAAAACAGTGCATGCAAGACGACCCAAGAGAACTAAAAGCCTTTTGCAAGGAAGAATGTGTGAAAATCCCCTAAACAAGAAATGAGCGACTCTTAGCTGGCCACAGAAAGCGTTTGCAAGCTGTGATATTTGTCAAAGGGGTTGTTAGTAAGTACTGACCATGCAGGGTTCCCAAACTTTTGCTTCGGGCCTTTTTCCTTTTTGTTATTTTGAAACTGTAAAAGATGGAAATTTAAAAAAAAGTAATCTTGCTTAAAATATTAAAGAAATATGTCATATTCAAGTTTATTGCTTTTGGAAATCAGTTCATCTTTTATTCGCTTAGCTATTCATAGTAGCAGAAAATTTTACCAGGGGTGCCGAAACGTTTGCATGCCACTGTAGGAGCAGGAGTGAGCTATCTGGCCCGTCGAGCCTGCTCCGCCATTCAATAAGGTCATAGCTGATTTGACCATAGACTCATTTCCACCTACCTTTTCCCCGTAACCACTAATTCCCCTACTACGAAAAAATCTGTCCAAACTTGTTTTAAATATATTTACTGCCCACTAGCTTAACCTATCTCTATATCTCTGCACACTCTCCGTATCCCCTGCACAATTGGTTTTCCCTCACATTAGTGTCATCAGTAAATTTAGATACACTGCACTCGGTGTTCCCACTTGCAGATCCTTATTGTATATTATGAACAGTTCCGGGCCCAGCACCGGCCCCGGCGGCTCACTGCTAACTACTGATTTCCAAACAGAGAAATATCCTTGTATCTCAACTCCCTGCTTCTAATAGTTAATCAATCCTCTCTCTATAACTATACATCACCCCCAACTCTATGCATCTTTTTCTAATGAATAAGTCTTTAATGTGGCACCTTATCGAATGCCTTTTGAAAATCCAAATAAATAACGTTAATCTGTTCCCCTCTTTCTGCTGTGCTTTTTCTACCCTAGAGAAACTCCAATAAGTTTGTCAAACAGAGTCTCCCTTTGCTGAATTCATGTTGCGCCTGCCTTGGTGATCCACGTCTTTCCAGATGCCTCGCTGTTTCTGTTGAACGATACCATAAAGCATTTTCCCAACCACAGATGATAACATACTGGCCTATAGATACCTGCCTTTTGCCTGCATCCTTTTTTTGAACAGTGACGTGACATTCGCTTACTTCCAATCCGCCGGGTTCTGCCCAGAGTCCAGAAGGTTTTGGTAAATTATCTCCAAAGCCTCAAATATAACCTCTGCCATTTCTTTCGTGCAGTCCATCAGAACCAGGGTACTTGCTTACCTTTAGGCCCACATATTTACTCAGCGCTACCACTTTCGTGATAGCTATGGTCCTCCCCTCCCACCACATCCTTATCATCGTCCTTCGGCATGTTAGACGTGTCCTCCACCGTGAAAATCGACACTAAATATTCACTTAAGGCCTCGCGAATTTCCTCATTACCCAATATCAATTCCCCCTTCTCGTCTTCCAATGGACCTACGTTCACTTTCGCCACGCTTTTCCACTTTATATAATTATAAAGACTTTTACTATCCGTTTTTTAATATTTTGTGCTATTTAATTTTCATAACCGATCTTCACTTTCTTTATTGCTCGCTTAGTGGATCTTTGTTGATTTTGACGGTTTCCTCAATCTTCTAATCTACTCTTGGCGACTTCGTACGCACTAACTTTTAGTTTGATGCCTTCCTTTATTTTCTTTATTATCCATGGCTGGCTCTCCCTGCCTTGTTTTTAACTGGAATATAGTTTTGTTGCGCACCGTGAAAAATCTCTTTGAAAGTCTTCCACTGTTCCTCAACCGTCCCACCATACAGCCTGCGTTTGCTTTCTATCTTATCCAACTCCTCTCTCATACTGTCGTATTCTCCCTTGTTTAGGCATAATACACTGATTTTAGATTGAACTATTGCACCCCATTTCTACGAGAAACCCAATCATACTGTGATCATTCTTTTCAAGAGGTTGCCGAACCACAAGATTGCTAATTGTACCTGTCTCATTTCACAGGATCAGATCGAACATAACAGCTTCCTTTTTAGGTTCCGTAACATGTTGTTCAAGTAAACTATCATGTATGCATTATAGGAAGTGCTTCTCAAGACTGCCTCGACCAACTTGATTCACTCAATCTATGTGCAAGTTAAAGTCCCCCAAAACGCCTGCTGTTTCATTCTTAGGTGCCTCAGATATTTCTCTGTTTATTTCCTGAGCCATTGACATATTATCACTCAATGGCCTGTAGACAACTCCCACCGGTGACGTTTTTCCCCTTATTATTCCCAATCTCTACCCAGATGGATTCAGCATTCTGCTTCTTAGATCTTATATCGCTTCTCAGTATCGCTCTGATCTCATTCTTAATTCACATCCCACTCCTTATATTCCTGCCTATCCTTCCATATTACCTGATATCTTTGGATACTTCATTACCAATTCTTTCTACGCCGCAACCACGTTTCTGTAATGACCACTAAATCATACTCCTTTTTACCGATTTTTGCAACAAGTTCACTCACCTTGCTCCGAGTACTACAGGCATTCAAATAAAGTGTGCTTCCACTCATTGTGCCTTTAAAGTCTAGTCATCTTTGTCTCTTATGCACTTGACTTTTCTGCACTCCATCCTTACTTTCTTCCTTTTTAACGTTTACTTTTATTTCGTCTTTATACAGACTTTTCTATTTTACCTGTTCGATACTTCTCCAATCTGTCGAACCCTTCACTGATCCCATTATGTCAGATTCACATTCTCATCAATTTTCCCCTCCACCCCACAAATCGCAACATTCACAGTCTCTCAAAGTGGCCAAACAACCTTTTCACAAGTCCTTCCACGTATTTGAGATGCATAGAAGCCTATGGGAAGTTCTGCAGTTATAATGATAACATGGAAATGCTGCACGAACAGCATTGGATTAGATTATCCCCCAGTCATTACATTGGTGGGAAATAGCACCACTAGCTATGTCTCTATGGCTCTACTCTCCAGAGTGACTGCAGCCATATCCATCGCCTCAAATTAATTTTTGCTGATATGTTGTTTTTTCTATAGATTCACCTGTCTTCAGTTGTTTACTGAGGACATAATTATAATCAACAATTACTTT
The DNA here is from genome assembly GCF_963921235.1 of Mobula hypostoma. NCBI lineage: Eukaryota > Metazoa > Chordata > Chondrichthyes > Myliobatiformes > Myliobatidae > Mobula > Mobula hypostoma. The sequence goes on along the minus strand of NC_086101.1, from coordinate 20,393,903 downwards.
CCTCCCACAAATGTTAATTTACGCCCTAAGTCCCTTTAGCAGATTGCTTGTGGCTCCAGATACTAATGCCTTATGTCCGTAAAATCAAAATATTGCTTCTCATTCGTGAAATTTATTTCGTTTCATTCAGACTATTTACTTCTATTTCTACACAGAAACTTAGGAGCATCCAATGTCCCAAACACCAACGAACGAGAAATGTGGAGATTTTATAAAAAAGTAGCTGAGTGTATCAAAACGGATGACAATCAAAGCACAGGCTCGTGTTACATATGCGACCCCTGTCAGTAGTAATGCTAAGGATCAGGTGGAATTTATTTCATCCCACAGCTCTGCATTGTGGTTGAAATCTGAACCTGAATCAGCTTTATCATCACCAACGTTGCAATACATAAATGTTACTAGAAATTACTATAATGAATATACAAAATTAGACAAACTGAACAAAATGTGAGATAACACACATCAAATTTGCTGGTGAACGCAGCAGGCCAGGCAGCATGTCTAGGAAGAGGTGCAGTCGACGTTTCAGGCCGAGACCCTTCGTCAGGACTAACTGAAGGAAGAGCTAGTAAGAGATTTGAAAGTGGGAGGGGGAGGGGAGATCCAAAATGATAGGAGAAGACAGGAGGGGGAGGGATGGAGCCAAGAGCTGTACAGGTGATTGGCAAAAGGGGTATGTGAGGTAGCCTTCATGCTACGTTCAGAAATCTCAGGGGGGAGAGGAATAAGCTTTTGATAATGAATTCAGTGTGTGTTTCCACGATCCCGTACCTCCTCTCTGATGGGAGCTACGAGAACAGAAACAGCAGAGAATATTCTCAATATGGGGCAACCAACCTTGAAAAGGAACCGTCATTCAAATCGGAACATGCTGATAGTTCTCTCTATAATCAATAGCAGAATTGTTTGGATCGAATAGAATAATAGATCAATTTGCCCGCAAACGCGCAAAAGCAGTGGACTGAAACAGAGAAAAGTACAGATGTTGATTAGCTTACGTTTTGATTCTAGGGAGATATCACTTTATATTGTCTCTGTTGTTTTCTAGAAAGTTAATGTGTAACATACCGGATAGTCAATATACTGTGAAAGGAATGCAACTGAAGGATATCATTGTCTTCAATTCAATGCAGAATAGTCATTGGAATATTTGGGTTCAAAGTATTATTCATATGAATTGACAACTAAGTGAGAGACTATCATTATTTTTCAGAATTTGGCGAACTGGTAACGGCTCTGAAAACTATGGGTAAGCAGTATTACTATTTTTATATAATAATCAATTCCTAGTCATATAAAATAGAAACACGCACCACTTAGATCCACCATATAAATACGATCAAGTGTCATCCGTACGGATCCAATTTTGCAACACTTGATATATATCACTCTGTGATTTGTTCTTTCAACCAAATGAGCTATGGAGTAGCACGCACTAGCATGCTTACTAATATACTTAACCTTAGAAAGGATTTCTTTTTGCCAAATGACCTTCACACATTACCTTTGTTAAAAAGAAAATGATAGAAAACGTTAAAGATATGCTGCTTCCAGTAATTTCTTTGCACTAATTTTAGTGTCTAGAAGGCAATATTTTCTCCGAATGATTGGTATTAGTATTATGAAAATCGGATTTAGTTTAAACGACAACAAAATCTTAAGCTATTTCCTTTACTCTCCAAGTGCTTGTACATACTATTTATTACATAGCACATATTAGATAATATTTTAACTGAGGTTGAAACAGAACACAGAACCACAAAATTCTGAAATGTTTGAGACTGTTAGAAAACCATGCATATGCCTAAAAAGAAATAGAGCGAACATTTCACGTTAACGATTCCAAATAATTTAAATCTTTGCAACGTGCCTTCTCACCTTTTAGGTTACACGCGTGTGTCGTCATAAGTAGGAAACAACCGGAAACGTTTACTATGGAATGGAAAAGCAAAATCAGTGAACGAGTTACTGAATGTGAAATTGCACGCAAGGACATAGAATACTGGTGGCAAGGTCAATATGAAGATAATCCTTCTGAGTACCAGCAATTGTGCTCGCTATTATTTTAGTACTTTTACTCAGATAGCTCAATGAATAATTTGTATAAAAGGAATAACTAAATTAATTTTCTTGTAGAGAAAAAGCTGATAGATAAATCACAAGGTGAGCAGTATAAGTTAATTCTCTACGCAATTCACTATCTCTAAAATTTATAGTTTCACGATAATGGTGAACTGTCGGGATAACTTACAATCGACTATTACATATTTGTCCTTCATTGTTGAACGAAACGAGAAAAAAAATATTCGTCCAATTATAGCGGCTATTTGAGCGGCAGTTGATTAAGTCTTCATCAAGCAGAAATTAATTGCAACTATGTTATTTGATGTTTGATTGTGCTTTTCGCATGTTTGCTTTTTGATTCAGTATTTATGCCGTAGGTTTTCTATGGGACTATTTACTTATTGTGACATTCAAAGTAAATTATCAACCTTGAATTCGGGCTATCTAGACTGAACTCAAGTAGGAACTGAAGGAAAGGGAGAGTAAATAACTTCGGAGAGGACTAATTTGCATGATTTCAGACAGGAATTAGGGCTCCTATATTGGGAGAAAGTGTTCTCAGGGAAATGCACAGCATAAAGTTGGAGGTGGTTTAGAGAGCACTTGCATGGTTTTCTGGATAGCTGGTGTGTCGCATTTCGGAGGTCAATGCCGGCCACATTTTTAAGCAGTCGGTATGTACTCTGCATGGAATGCGTGGGTTTCTCACTTGGTATCTTGGGTTCCTCCTAGGATCCAAATATGTACTGGTTAGGATAATTAGTCCTTGTAAATTGACCCGAAATTATGTTAGTTTTAATTCTGGGTGGTTGTGGATTAATACAGCGGCGTAACCTGAAGGGACGGAGCGGTCAATTTCGTGCTGTGACACTAAATAAAATTAAAACAAAATACTTAAGGTGTCGAAAACAATTTTTTCATTTCTTTGATAAGAGGACCAATACTACTGACAATATGCCAAATGCTGTCGGAACAATATCTTATGCAGCCTCAAAATCACATATCTGCTGAATGCTTACATTGCTTAGACCTCCCTTACTACGAACTCAATCTACAAGTAAACATTTCGACTTCCAAGCCCCTTTGCGGTCACAACTGCATCTGCTGCGTGGTCATAAGACGAGTATAATAGAGAGGGCTGCAGCTGAATCCGAGGGGAAACAAAATTTTTGCGGGAGTTTTAATTCAGCTATTAGGAGTGGTTTAAACTAAAGTGGCAGGGGATGGTAACCAATATGATGGAGCTGATGATGAGCCAGCGGTTTTACATATAGATGATTGGTGTAACATGACTGTAAGGAAGGGAAAGCCAATGACTGGATACAAGTGCAGACAGAGAAAACTAGTTACATTGTACCAGAGAGGCAAAATTCAAAAGGGCGAAGAATGCAGGGCTGAAGGTGCTGCATTTGAATGCATGTAGGTTTCAGAAAAGGTGGAGGAATTCGTGGCGCAATTAGAGATTGTTTGATATAACGTTGTGGGCGTCACTAAGTCTTGGCTGAAAGATGCTTGACATCAAAGGATATACTTTGTATCGGAAGGACAGGCTGGAAGCCATAGCCGGTGGTGTGACTCCGTTGATAAGAGATAGAATTATATCTTCAGAAAAAAAGGGGGCATAGGCTCTGAGAATGTTGAATCTTTTGTGGGAGGAGTGAAGAAACGGCAAGGTAAAAAATAATATGGGGATCATATATGGGCCTCCAAATAGATCCAAAGATGTGGTGTTGAGGTTGCAAAGGGAGCTGGAAAAAACATGTAGTAAGGGTAATGGATTTTCAGAAGGAATTTGACAAGGAGCCACACATGAGGCTGCTTAGCAAGATAAAATCCTATGTTTTACGTTCTTATGATCTTATGGTCTATCCCCGACTCTCGTGCCCCGACCAGAAGTTCCACAAAGCAAATCTTCATGTGGCTCCAGCATCTCTAGAATCGCTATTACTCAGTGTGCGCTGAGTTGTCAAGCCCAGCAGGATCGCTTCGGTCATGATACCTGTAAACTGGCTTGTATGGTGAATCTCATAGATTGAACCCTACTCAGCCTATACACGCTCTACGGAATCAAGACACCACAGACCTATCTTACTAGCAAGTTATCGTCGAGTTCAAGGAAGTTTTTTTTGTGTTGTAATACGAAATAAGTAGGCTACCCACCGACTTTTGGGCCGTTGCCAAGGGAAAGGGGCAGTAGGGACTACACAGTAAAGTTCCGCATGGGTGGGATTAAGACGGATGGGATGAGAGATCCCTCATCACTGCCTTCCAGAGCGTACTAATCGCAAGGGTCCGGCATGAGATCGCAACATGTGAATAACACTAACCCTGCGGTCTTCTCTGAATAATCGGGTTCATTTCAGTGTCTAAGTACTATGTTGGGAACCGAGAGCCTCTGGCTTTCAAGGAAGCCTGGATGCATGGCCACACGGCTGGAGTGAGTAGAGCACTCTTTCTCGTATGGACTATCAGAAGATGCTTTCCTACATTTCGGACACCATGAAAGTGAACTGCTGTGAAGGCCATTGCGCTCATTCTCCTATTCTACAGTTTTAACTTCACCCTGATCTACCGCCATAACAGTATGAATATCAAGGCTGATGCAGTCTTTCTCGCCAGTTTGACAATCTAAGGATAGCGCCCATCCAGAGCCCATTTTTCTTGCTCGAGCACTGCTGCTACTACAGTGATTGGGAGATCAGAGGCAGGCAAGACAGCTGTCCAACAGTTAGATCCAGACCCAGGTGGGATCTTTCCACCGGCAGTTTGTCCCTGCTACAATGCCCCCAATATTGCTGAAGTGTTCCCACTGTTCTCATGTAGCATGTTGTAGGGTTTCACTGCTGTGTAACATGCTGTAATGTTTAACTGATAATGTGATGGTTTCTCTGTAACAGCAATGTTTGGGTTATGACTAGGGATAACGGGGTTTGCAATTCTGTTGTTCTTTCTTGTGAGCCTGGAAGAGAGATTTTCGCGGTCTTTTGCCGGGGAGAGATGAGGAGAGAACATGCGAATGGAGGGAGTTGGCAGACCGCCGGACGGGGTGGACTTAGAGCGAGGGTCCGAAGGGCAGCGACGATCGGCGGAGATCGATGGTGAATGATCGGCTTTTTAGTGGGCTCCAACATTGTGCAATGGACTGTTTCTTATCACCCCCTATATTAAGCGGCTAGCCGAAGCGAGAGTTACACCCATCTGGCTGGGTATCCGAGAAATCAAGGGACCCTCTAATTTGTAATTAGATTTCTGTGTCGCTATCTGTATACCAATATGTCCACATTTTCGTCCCTGTCTGTCCCACGTACGCAGAGCAAAATTATTACGTCATCGTCTTTCTGGTGTGCTCTACCAGCTGCTTGTGCCTCGTCGCCCTTGGTTCAATCAGCGCATGTCATTCCTGGTCTGTCCCACTGAGATGGAACACTATCATTCTGCTGATTGTAGACCGATTCTCCAAGACTGCCCACATTATTGCTTTCTATACATTCATGCGGCTCGTTGGACCCGTTGCGGCACATGTTCAGGCTGCACAGCTTCCCTCAGGAGAGTTTATATCCTGTTTTTGGAAGGATTTTCATTCTCTTTTGGGAGCGTCATCTGATTTTAAAACTCAATGAAAGGCCAGACTGCAACAGTGAATCAGAGGCTGGACACAATCCTGCCTTGCCTTGCCTGCACCAACCATAAGACCATAAGCTATAGGAGCAGAAGTAAGGCTATTCGGCTATCGAGCCTACTCCACTATTCAATCACAGGCTGATCCGATTCTTCCAGTCATCCCCACTCCCCTGCCTTCCCACCATATCCTTTGATGCCCTGGCTAATCAAGAACATATCTATCTCTGCCTTGAATGCACCCAATGACTTCTCCTCCACAGTCGCTCGCGGTAACAAATTGCACCAATTTACCACCTTCTGTCTAAAGTAATTGCTCCGCACCTCAGTTCTAAATAGACGTACTTCATTTCTAATGTCGTGCTCCCTTGTCCTGGACTCCCTTACTATGGGAAATAACTTTGTCAAATCTAATCTGTTCAGGCCTTTTGACATTCCGAACGTTTCTATCAGATCTCCACCCCCCCCCCACCCCACCCCTCCATTCTCCTGAACTCCAGGGAATACAGCCCAGAGCTTCCAAATGTTCCTCATATGGTAACTCTTCCATTTCTGGAATCATTCTCGTGAATATTCTCTGAACCTTCTACAATTTCATAATATCGTTTCTAAAATAAGGAGCTCACAACTGCACACAATACTCTAAGTGTGGTCTCACAACGGCCTTATAGATCTTCGACATCACATCCCTGCTCTTATATTCTATACCTCTGGAAAGGAATGCCAACATTCTATTTGCCTTTCTGCACCACCAACTCAGCCTGGAAGTTAACCTTTAGGACATCTTGTACAAGGGCTCCCAAGTCCCTTTGTAACTTCAGCCACCACTCTACGACCAACAAATAGTTGTGGAATTTCCGGCTTCTGAAGAGTTGCTCCAACGCTCCAAGCACACGTGAAAATCAGCTCAGCATTCTCTGTTGCGCGATCAGAAACAATATGCCCGGTAGCCCTATCGGCTCTAGTAATATTACTCTGAAAGTTGTGTTAAGAGGCACAAGTCGGCTCGACGCTGCGTAGTACCAATCGTAGCAGAAAAAGCTATCCACAAGTTATAATATAGATTGCGCCTACCATCATCAATGAAGATTCAACTAGTGTTCCACGTTTCCCAGCCAAGGACTGTGCCTTTCATCCACTTTTCCTCCAGTCACCATCACTCCAGCCTCCCTGCTCGATTGATAGCTCGTTGGTCTGTTCTGCTGCGTTTCCTACAATATCGCCGGCTACGGGGCAGGGTCTAGTATCTCGTGGATTGGGAGGGGAATAGCCCGGAGGAACGTTGTTTGGTTCCGCCGATGACATTCTGGACTAGTCTCTCAGGCGGGACTTCCATTTGGTATAGTTCACAGGCGCCTCTGGCGCTGCGCCTTGCGAGAGTGGACCTGACACATCATCGGAGACTGACGCCTGGTCTGGCACGGAGTTGGCAATCACACTCTTGTGAATGCATATTCCAGCCGATTACTATTGTATTGTAGTGCTCTTTAACTCCCTTCATCGTGAGCAAAAGCACAGCAACGTGAATGCTTCTTGCTTACCTTAGTCTTTGTTCTGGACAAGACTACCGTTCAGATTAATGATGTAAAGGAACGGAATTTATTTACTACTGAGTTACTGCTTCAGAGCAAAAGTGTCGGAATTAGCTTTCACTTTGAGAGTTTTAGTTAACGGCTGTGTTGGTGTACTGTATATTGTTCTTCCTATAATCCTTCAGAGATCTCCATCAAAGTGAGTGAACTGTTTATCCGCTTGGGTATGTCTCTATCTGCACTTGGGCTAGCACTGCACATTCCTGTCACCTCCGATTTCTGAAGTCACTTCCCACTTGAAAAGTGGTCTTTGAGTTTATTCCTTTAACAAACAAATAAATGGATATGCCCTTACTGTCCGCCACAGCAGTTCTTTGCCCATGCTCTTATTCTATCCAAATACCTACACCGACTTCCTCCTACCCTTTATGCCCTTTATGGGAAGAGATTTTTCAGGTGTATATTTGATTATAAGTGGCATAGAGAAACGAGACATCCAGAATATTTTTCACAGGGCATTTGTTTCTCCAGACTGGACTATTCTTTACATTCACTCTAAAAAGAAGATGATAAAAGGGCATGCTATATCTGACGATTTTCCTCAACACCAAGCAGTACAGGAAGTCCCGAAACCAATAGGAAATAAGTGAAGTTACTCGCCTGAATGTTAACGTATATCATTCGTCACATACATGGTGAGAAGCGTTCCTAAGGCAGAGTCCTTGTGTCATCACTTTAAGGACCGACCCTGTTAAACTTAAGGTCGAAAACGAGGAGCTTCATTGATTACAGTTTGCTTCTCCAAGCAATGCTTTGGGGCTAGAGGTAAACTGCTCTGCCTGTCTAGTTAGACAAAAAAAAGAGCATGGATTGCGCAAAATAAAGTGGATTTTTTCTGCATATTTATTATCACGAAATAGCCCTTACAAACCGAATCATGGAGTCCGATGAAAATACAACACAGGGAACAAAGGCTCATCTGCCCCTATACGCCGTGGCAAAACATATAAACTGCCAACTTCCATTGCTGTGCACGCGGAAAACAGCCCTCGGTAACCCTACACTTCGGTTAACTTGGAAAACAAGCTTGCATGCGTAGTCTGCGCTTCGCACTAGCCTCTGTGAAGAATTTTACCATTAGATTCCCCTTAATCTTTTCACCTTTCTGCTTAATCAATAACCTCTGGTTGTCGTGCCAGATAACCTCAGTGGAAAAAGCCTGCTTGCATTTACTCTATCTATCCCTAATCAATTTATATATCTCTATCAAATATTCCCCCCTCCCGCCAATATTGCACGTCCCAAACGAGTAGTCTTAGTTGGTTCCATCTTTGCTCATAACTCACGTCCTCCAGTTCTAGTAACAGCCTGTATTCAATACTTTGAAATCTGATGGCCAATATGCCAGAAGCCTTCATTACGAACTGGTCTACTGGTGACGCCACATTCAATGAATCATGAATACCTTTGTTCTACCAAACTCCTCAGTGCCTGTCGTTCACTGTGTATAAACTAGCCTGGTTGTCCTACCGAAGTGTAGCACCCGGCACTTGTCTGCGTTTAATTGTATCTGCCTTTTTTCAGCCTATTATTTTTTCCTGCTGCTCCAGAACTCGCTGTAAGCTCTGATGATCTTCCTCAGTGTCCACTAAAACCCTCAGTTTTTGTGTCAGCCACATATTTGCCGATAAAGATGACCATATTATCCTCCAGATCATTAATATACAGTAGATGTCAATCAACAACACGCACAGCATCGATCGCTGCAGTACTCTACTAGACACAGGTCTCCAGTCAGGAGCCCAGCCATCCAACAGCACTCTCTTGCTGATCCCAGAAAACCAATGCTGTTGCAATGAGCGAATGTAGCGAACCCAAGTGCAGAACACAGGCGCGGACATTGGGTTAGGATGCTTATGTGGACGTGAACGTTGGACAGCCTTGACACGGAGCCTTGACGTAGAGAGACGGGGTTTCAGAGGGAAACCCTGAAACTGGAGCAAAACTTAGGACACACAGTTCTGAGTGGTCGGGAAACGTTAATCACGACACAGACAAAACCAACGATCCAGCGACTGGTGGTTGTAAAGCCGGGGTTTTTATTCTGCTGCTCTTGATGAAAACCAGGTGTGCCGTTATCAGAGAGAATAACACGCAAATAGAAAATTATCGGTCGGAACCGTGGCACAACCAAAGGAAGTTAGGAGCAAGATAGGGAATTAAATGATCGGGACCATGATAGTATCCCCCTCCAGCCAACGGGAGCCTTCAGGTGAAACACCCGGCTTCTCTGGATTGTCTCGATGGAAATCACGGGTGAGGGAAGGGTCCAGGATCAACGAAGAGGAAATCCAGGAGCGTTCCTCTGGGCCGTTCCCTCCCAGACGACCAGGTACTGGAGGTCTCTGCCTCGACAGCGCAGATCCATTATTCGCGGGACGGTGTATGCTGGGTGGTCGTCAATGATCCGGGCGGGTGGAGGAGGCTCAGCAGGAGAGCAGAAAGGGCTAACAGATATTTGTTTCAATTGGGAGACGTGGAATGTCGGATGAATGTGCATCGATTCGGACAGTTTGAGTCTGACCACCGAGGGGTTGATGACACTCCCAATCTCGAATGGTTTCCAGATAGCGAAGGGCGTGTTTGCTGGGTTTATTATTGAGGGGAATGTCTTTTGACGAGAGCCAAACCTTGTGTCCAGGCTAATAATTTGGTGCAGTAATTCGATGGCGATCGGCAATCCTGCGGTTGTAGTCGGCTGCGCGGAGCAGGGCTGCGAGTGCATCTTCCAGTTCTTGTGGCACCGGCGGAGATGAACCTGAACAGAAGGCACTTCAGTGCTATCTTCATGTGCTGGAAACAGAGGGGGTTAGTAACCGAGGGAGCATTCGAAGGGAGACATTCCAGTGGCGGTGCCGACCAGGGACTGGCGGGCGTACTCGACCCAAACGAGATGGATGCTCCAGGATGACGGGTTGTTGGCGGTTATGCAGCGCAAAGCTGCTTCCAAATCCTGGTTCGCTCGTTCTGTTTGACAATTAGTTTGCGGATGAATGCCGGAAGACACGTTTACTGAGGCTCCAAGGGCTTGGCAAAAGGATCGCCATACTTGGGAGATGAATTGGGGGCCCCGGTCAGAAATAATGTCAGAGGGAATTCTATGGAGTTGGAAGACGTGATGAACAAGGAGGTAGGCCTTGTTCGTCATGGGCTGTAGGGAGTTTGGGTAGGGCTACGGAGTCCACAGTTTTGGAGAAGCGGTCCAGTGTGCTGTGTACGGCAGTGTTCCCATGTGACGGGGGTAGTCCCGTAACGAAATCTAGCATAATGTGAGACCAAGGGCAGCCTGGGACAGGTAGGGGACGAAGCAATCCAGCAGGTGGTCGGTGGGAGACTTTTCCGCGGGCACAAACAGAAAAGGCAGAGACGAAAGAACGGGTGTTAGCGTCCATGGAAGGCCACCAGAAATGTATCTTCAAAAGGGACAAAGTTCAGTCGATTCTGGGATAGCAGGCGAAGCGAGAAGTGTGCCCCCACTGGAGAACCTGTGACAGGACAGAATCAGGCACAAAGAGGCAATTGGAGGGTCCGTTGCCTGGGTTAGGTTGAGTCAGTTGGACCTTTTTGACTATGGATTCGGTTTCCTAGGTGAGGACAGCCACGACACAGGATGGCAGAAGGATGGTCTCGAGGTTGGGAAGGCCATCCTCGGAGACGTATTGACGGGAGAGAGCATCGAGCTGCCCATAGAAACCATAGAAACCATAGAAAAACTACAGCACAGAAAGAGGGCTTTTGGCCTTTCTTGGCTGTGCCGAACAATTTTCTGCCTCGTTCCCCTGACCTGCACACGGACCATATCTCTCCACACACCTCCCATCCATGTATCTGTCCAATTTATTCTTAAATGTTAAACAAAGAACCCGCATTTACCACCTCGTCTGGCAGCTCATTCCATACTCCCACCACTCTCTGTGTGAAGAAACCCCTCCTCCAATGTTCCGTTTAAACTCCCCCCCTCCCCCAGTCTTAACCCATGTTTTCTTTTTTTTTCACCCCTTGCCTCAGTGGAAAATGCCTGCTTGCATTCACTCTACCTATACCCATCATAATTTTATATACATCTATCAAACCTCCCCTCATTCTTCTACGCTCCAGGGAATAAAGTCCTAACCTATTCAACCTTTCTCTGTAACAGAGTTTCTCAAGTCCCGGCAACATCCTTGTAAGCCTTCTCTGCACTCTTTCAACCTTATTCATATCCTTCCTGTAATTTGGTGACCAAAACTGAACACAATACTCCAGAGTCGGCCTCACTAATGCCTTATACAACCTCATCATAACATTCCAGCTCTTATACTCAATACTTTGATTAATAAAGGCCAATATACCAAAAGCTCTCTTTACGATCCTATCTACCTGTGACGCCACTTTTAGGGAATTTTGCACCTGTATTCCCAGATCCCTCTGTTCCACTGCACTCCTCAGTGTCTTACCGTTAACCCTGTATGTTCTACCTTGGTTTGTCCTTCCAACGTGTAATACCTCACACTTGTCTGTATTAAACTTCATCTGCCATTTTCAGTCCATTTTTCCAGCTGGTCCAAGTCCCTCTGCAGGCTCTGAAAACCTTCCTCACTGTCTACTACACCTCCAATCTTTGTATCATCAGCAAATTTGCTGATCCAATTTACCACATTATCATCCAGATCATTGATATAGATGACAAATAACAATGGACCCAGCACTGATCCCTGTGGCACACTACCAGTCACAGGCCTCCACTCGGAGAAGCAATTCTCTGCTACCACTCTTTGGCTTCTTCCTTTGAGCCAATGTCTAATCCAATTTACCACCTCTCCATGTATACCTAGCGACTGAATTTTCCTAACTAACCTCACATGCGGGACCGTTCTTGGATTCCGGACGATAGGTGAGTGTCAATCTGAAACAGCCAAAAATAGTTCCCAACGGGCTCGGCGGGAATTCAGGCGTTTGGCGGTTTGGATGTATCCGAGGCTCTTGTGATCTGACCAGACGACAGATGGATGCTCTGCTCCCTCCAGCCAGTGCATCCACTCCTCCAAAGCAAGTTTGCCGGACGGTAACTCCCGGTTCCCTACTTCGTAGTTCCGTTCGGCGGCGAACAGCCAGCGAGAAAAGAAGGCGCAGGGATCATGTTTTTGGTCAGGGCCGGAAAGTTGGGAGAGGACCGCTCCCACCCCAGAGTCGGAGGCGTCAACTTCCACAATGCAAACTATCACTGCAAACAATGAAGAGGCGTGCGAAGGCAAGACTTACTGGAGGATTCAGTGTGCTGGTGCGATGCAAAGACGGAATGTGGCATGTTCATGGAGAAGCTAGTTCGAGGCTTGGTCGAGACGGAAGCAGAGAGGGAAATGAAGTTGGAGCGTGAGAATCAGAGCGGAATCAGTTCATACCCTGTTCACCTAAAACGGGAGCAAGGTTGCATCGATCTATGCGCCAAGCTGAGTTTTCAAAATTCGAGAATGGCCTCGGGTAGGTTGGCGGCGTATAGGCCCAGAACAAATCGTTGCCATGGGACCCCGGTCCTAGTGCAGGGGATTTCCCGTGTCTGGCCAATTTAAATGTCTGTCCAGATAGGCTGGAAAGGCAGGGTGTTGGTATCTGAGGCGAGGGTCGGACGAATTCTGCTCTGTCTCCTAGGATTTTTACCACCACCCTCCACCCCCCGGCACCCCCGCAACCTCCGTGGCTCTGTATCCTTGAGCATCGTGTCTGCGAACTTCAGGTGGTTTGCTGCATTTGTGATGAACTGGCAACGAGGCTATAGGTCTACTCCAGCTGTTCCAGGCTCCGGGTATGTGAACCCAATATGGTTTGAGATGCTTTTTCTTGTTTATATAGTTTGCATGATTTGTGTTTTTTTCCCCCTCTTTCACTGCGCATTGGATGTTGGCCCTTTTTTGATTAATTGCGATTCCTTGCTTGTGGATGCCTGTATGCAGACGGGCGTTCAGATTGTATAATTTTATTAATTTTATACTGTCCGACTCTGAGTCCGTCCGAAAACTTCGAGCCTCCGACCAGCCCTCCAACACCGAGCACCGAACAATCTCTGCCGAGCGTTTCGACGTCGCCCCCGCCGCCGAACAACAAGCAAAGCTGAGTATTCGGGGCCTTCCCCTCCAGAGATTTCGAATCACACAGTAGCGGTGGCAGCGAAATAGGCATTTCAGAAGTTTCACTAGATGTTCGTCCTTGATCTCACGTCTGCTTCCATCAAATCAGAACTGTGCACGGCATCCTACCTGACAAATTTCAGATATTCATCACAGGAGTGGCCGCGCGCTCTGCATTGCTCCGCCATCTCCTCCTCCTCCTACTCCCTTGTGATCCCTTCGTCCCTTGTGATCCTTTCATTTTTAATGTTTTTGCAAACACCTGTAGAATGGTCAATCACCTTGCTTTCTAGCGGTCATTTAGTCCCCTTGATCTCCTTCTGAAGTGTTCTCTCACATTAAAATCCATCAGAAGGCAACTAAAACGTCATTAAGAAGGAAAAGATGCAATCACAATTAAGTTAGCCAATAATGTATAAGAGGACACTAAATGTTTCTTCGGATACATAAAGTGTGAAGTACTGGAGAGCGCGGACATCGCACCGCTGGAAAACGATGCTGGAGATGTATTAATGAGGGTCAAAGAGATGGCGGGCGAAGTGAGTAAGTGTGGTGCATCATTCTTCACTGTGGAACGCACTAGCAGTATTCCGGAGATTCAGGAGTATCAGGAGGGAGTTACGTTGCTAGGAAGAATGCGCTTGAGAAACTGAAATGTCTGAAGGAACATAAGTCACCTGGATCAGATGATACACATTCCGTGGCTTTGAAAGAGGTGGCTGAAGAGGCTGTCAAAGAATTACTAAGTATCCTTCAAGAATGAATTGTTGTGATGAATCCGTAGGAATGGAAAATTGCAATCGTTCCTCCACTTTTCAAAAAGGGAGCAAGGAAGAATATATGAAATTATAGGCCAGGTAGGGCGACCTTAGTGGTTGGGAAGATGTTGGTGTCTGAACCCCTGAAAAATCTGTTGATATGCTATGAAGAAATAACAAGCAGGATAAACAAAGCAGAATCGGTGGATGTTGTGTACTTTGAATTTTCAGAAGGCCTTTGACAAAGTGGCACATTTAAGGCTGCTTAACAGGATAAGAACACATGGTATTACAGGAAAGATAATATCATCGATACAGCATTGGCTGTTTGGTAGGAGTCAAAGTGTGGGATAAGGGAGCCTTTTCTGGTTTGCATCGGGTGGTGTTCCATAAGGGTTTGTGTTGAGACTGCTTCTTCTTACGTTATATGTCAATGACTTGGCTGACGAAATTTATGACTAAGTTTGCAGACGATACTTTGATAGCTGGAGAAGGAGGCCGATTCTAGGTAGTAGAGAGGCTGCAGAGGATTTAGACAAATTGGGACAATTGGCTAAGACAGTGAAGATACAAAACTTGTCGGAAAGAATATGGTCATACACTTTGGTAGAAGAAATGAAAGGGCTGACTATTCTCAAAATGGAAAGAAAACAGAACAAAAAACTGTGGCGCAAAGTGACTTGGGAGCCCGTATGCTGTCGTGATGAACTTCCGATGGACTGGACCCAGGTTCACAGGAACGGCAGGATTACTGGGAAGAGATGGAGCAAGAGGACGAACGTCGGAATCAGAGTCTCGGAGGAGTAACTAAACAGCACCACGACATAACTCATCTTTCCCGACCAAACTGAGAACACTAATAGAGTTTCGGAGAAACGATACCACAAGAATTCATTTTCTTCGACAAAATGACCAACGTCAGGCGCTGACTGAGATTCCTCTTTAAATAATCACAGAATGCCGGAAACGTGGCTACCTCGATAAAGTTAACACGTTTAATCGAAAACACGATGGCTCATCCACGGCAACCACGACCTTGATTAGTAAATTCAAGTATTCATTAACGCAAGATGTTCCATGATCTATGGCAAGCTGCCGGGTTCATGACATGTGCAGGATTCCCAAAAGGTTAATTTGCAGGTTCATTCCGTGGTGGGAAAGTCAAATACTATGTTCTCATTCACTTCGAGAGGTCCAGTACATTTGTAAGAGCAAGGATGTAATGTTGAGATTTGACAAGGCACCGATGAAGCCTCATATGGAGTACTGGGAGCAGCTTTGGTCCCTTTGTCTAAGAAAGGATCAATTGACATCAGAGGGGGTTTGAAGGAGATTCACCAAAATTATTCCAGGATATAACGGCTTGTCATGTGAATAGCATTGGATGGATCTGCGCCTGTATTCACTGGAACTCAGAAGAATGAAGGGTGACCTAATTCAAATCTATTGAATGTTGAAAGGCCACAATAGAATGAATAGGGTGAGAATGTTTCCTATGGTAGGAGAATCTAGGACCAGAGGACACAGCTTTGGATATATGTGCGTCCTCTTATAACGGCGATGAAGAGGAATTTCTTTATCCAGAGAGTGGTGAATCTGTGAAATCCGCTGCCACACCCTACTGGGGATGTCAAGTCGTTTCGCATATTCAAGGCAGAAGGTTTGATAGGTTCTTGATTGGTCCGGACATGAAGGGATACGGGGAGAAGACAAGAGACTGGGGCGGTGAGGAAAAATCTATCAGCCGTGATGAAATGGCGGAGCACCCAATGCTGCTGAAATGGCAAGCCATTAATTTTGGTGAGTGGTCACAGTCAAAATCCGAAAAACAGCTGCGTCATTTTCCCGTAAGCTTGAGTGCGAATTGAAAATGTAGATCTTTTCTCATACTCGTGTTCAGTGAATGGTCGCAGTCTAACTCTGAGGTCTTAACAGCATCTGTCGCTACAGTCTCTGATTCCTACCCAGAAGTTCAAACAAACATACCTACCATTTATTTGAAGTCGATTGTCGTGCTTTACGTGTTCTGTTTGGAAAACACAGCAGGAAGATTATCTTTAATCAGAACACACTCCATAAGAGATAGAGCGGTGGACATAAAACACTAATGATCTCGCGTGAACTCCGGATTGAGCTCTAAACAGATAAGCATCTTAAGATTTATATTCGTTTTAATATGTTGGAGTGTTAGAGTATTTGTCACTAACGAGTCATCGGAACGGACTTCATTGCAGCATCTTCCAAGTATAAAGTGAACACATCAGAATACAGACGAAATGAACACGTGTAATTATAATTGCATAACTTGGACTCTTTTCTGAAATAAACTCAATTAAAGCTCCTTATGAAATCAGTATAAGCCATTCGGTCTCGTAAAAATCCCGAGCTTCTATTCAAATTAGAAAGTGGACACTATCCACATTGGGAGCATAGTAATTGCAAGACTATTAATTTTCTTAACTGAAGAGCAGAATTGCTTCATAAAGTCAATTTAAATGTAATTTTCCAGTAGTATTGGTGAATAGTTGATATCTTGCATTTTCAATTAAACCATAATTTATTTTGTACCATTTTCATTTTCCTAAATATGCAAACGGAAGTTAGAAACATATAAAAATCAGTTTCCAGTGTTCCAATAACTTAGGCTGTTTTATTCCAAAAACTAAATATAAGATGATACTAGTACAGCTGGACTTTGGCTTTCTTTTCATTTTAATTATTGTTGGCTAATAAGAAGATTGATTTTCAGTTATATGTCATTTATGTTAGTTTATAAATTCATCCCATCTGGTTTCTTTAATAATACCTCTCAGTATACAATAGACTAAACCAAGAAAGTAACCTCTCTACGTTGAACAATGACGTAGCATTATGAAGAATTGAATTAATGATTTGGAAATGAACAATAATGTGGCGTTATGAAGAATTCAATTAATAATTTAGAAATGAATTAATATCCATAAACTTTTCATTGTGGCAATAAACAGTAAGGAGATTCGTCTTCTGCTATAGTATATAATCAGCATTATTGGTGCTAAAATTAATATTTTAATCAATTAAATGTAAGAATTAAGTAAGAAAATCACTATGACGCACTTTGCATACCATTACACTATATGTTTTATATTTTAGAAGTGGATTCCTTGAAGAAAGCCCTCAGTGATACGAGTAAGCAGTTACAATTCTTCTCATTATTCATAGTTAATTGAATAATTATTGTGCATATAAAGTTTTGCATTATGTCAGTGACAGTCTGTTTTAGGAGGTGGAAATATGTCATACATTTTTGGAATGATCTTGCAAAATTTTCAACATTAATTGTGCGAATGGTTTCGGATGAAGCCGTTCATGCAACTTTTCTTCTTAATCGGCATAATCAGCTTCCAAGTAACCAAACCAACCGGTGATATGCATTTCCAATTGCATATCGATTGCATTCACGTTATATTTTAACCTTTTGTGAACAGGCTCCGTTTTATTTTTCTGTCTCCCTTTGAACTGTTGTGCATGTCCTTTTGAAACATTTTCCGTTCATTGATCTCTTTATCTGAACTACAGTCATAGATTTCGTTGTATTTACGAGTATACCACCACAACATATAGGAGCAGAATTAGTTTGCTCCAGCATTTCATTATTGTTGATTCATTCTTCCCCTAAACCCCATTCTTCCGCCTTCTGGCCGTATTCCTTCATGTCCTAACCAATCAAGAATCTATCAACTTGTGTCTTAACTACATCTAAGGGCTTGGCGTTCAAGCCCCATGTGATAACGAATTCTACAGACTTACCACTCTGTGGCTAAAAAATGCTGCTTCATCTACGCTCTGAAAGGACGCCCCTCTATTCGGAACATGTGTTGTCTGGTCCTAAACTCTCCCACCATAGAACGCATCGTCGCCACATCCACTCTATCAAGTCCTTTCACCATTCGGTAGTTTTCATTGAGGTCACCCCTGATTCTTCTAAATTCTAGTGAATTCCAGCCCAGAGTCATCAAACGCTCTTCGTATGACAATCTTTCAATCCTGGAATCAGTTTCCTGAACCTCCTTCAAATCCTGTCCTGGTTTAGCACATCCATTATAATATACGAGGCTCAGACCAGCTCACAATACTCCAAGTGAGATCCCACCAGCACCTTCAAAAGTTTAAACATTATATCCTTGCTTTCATATTCTAGTCTTCTCCTGCAGAACCCTCTCCAGTGTCAGCGCATGTTTTGTAAGATAACGGGCCCCAAACGGCTCACAGTGCACCAACTGATGCCACCCACCCCACCCCCCTCACAATGCTTTGTAGAGCTTCAACATTAAATCCTTGCTTTTATATTTTAGACATCTGCAAATGAATGGCAACATCACATTTGCCTTATTTGCCTTGCTCACCACAGACTCAACTTGAAAATTACCCTTTAGGGAATCTTGCACAAGGTATCCCAAGTCTCTTTGCGCCTCACATTTTTCAATTTGCTCTCCATGTGGAAAATAGTCTACTCTTGTACCGAAGTTTACGATCATACGCTTCTGACACTACATTCCATTTCCCACTTCTTTGCCCATTCTTCCAATCTGTCTAAGTCCGTCTGTAGATGCTCTATTTCCTAAAAACTACCTGCTCTCCACCTACCTTCATATCAACTGAAAGCTTTCGGACAAAGCAATCAATTCCGTCAAATAAGCCATTGACATGTAAAGTAAAATTAAGGAGTCCCAACACAGAAGCCTGTTCAATACCACGAGATATTGACAGTCAACCAGAAAAGGCTCCAATCATTCCCACTCATTGCCGCCTGCCAATCAGCCACAGCTCTATCCGTGCTAGTATATTTCCGCTGATACTATCAGCTATTACCTTGCTAAGCAGCGTCATGTGCAGCACCTCGGCAAAGACCTTCTGAACATCAACCGAATTTCCTTTGCCGATCCTTCTTGTTATTTGTTGAAAGAATTACAACAGATTTGCCCGCAAGATTTGCCCTTGAGGAAAACCTCATCCTCAGTACCATCACTCCGATTACCATCCCCCTGCTAAATTAGTTTAAGCGGACACATTTTCCATTGTTTTACAATTGCCTCCATTAGCTCGACGATCGAATAACATCTGAAACCTATCTTGCTATGAGTTCATCTTATGAGTCATATTCCTCTTTATATCTTTATTTGACTGGCCTTGTTCTTGTTGTATCTTGCATCCTTTCCTTCCCACTTTTGCAGAAGAATTTTTGACCCACAATCTTAATGTTCATTAACTTTCTAAAGGTGTCGTCCGGCTTGTTGAGTATTTCTGAAATTTTGTGGTTGTTCCCCTTGCCCCTAAAATATTTCGAAAGATGATCGGGAATGGAACGTTCAATTATCTTTTGGCTATATA
Source organism: Mobula hypostoma (assembly GCF_963921235.1). Taxonomy (NCBI): domain Eukaryota; kingdom Metazoa; phylum Chordata; class Chondrichthyes; order Myliobatiformes; family Myliobatidae; genus Mobula; species Mobula hypostoma. The sequence goes on along the minus strand of NC_086101.1, from coordinate 20,374,394 downwards.
TTAAGCAGATTTAGTTTCTATTTTGGACCTTAGAATAACGGAAGTTATCATATATTTCCGTCACATGGTGGATACGACACCACGATTTCCTTCTTACATCTTTACCTTCAAGGGTCACAAACACAAAATAATTTGTCTCCTATTCACACCTGAGATATGAACACTTTTCCTAATTTAATCTTCGGAGTTTTCTGCTCAGATTGGCAATGGAAATTCCGTCGTTGCTATTTGCAGTCTCAAATTGATTGGCTATCAACACTGAAAATCAAGATAGTATGGGATTTGTTTAGGAAACTGTATCGGAGGGAAAAGAGCAGCCACGCTATTAAATGACAAGGGAGATTCCGGAGAAGATTGGTATGTGCAAAATATCATGTTCTAATGTTTATACAAATTGAATAAGAGTAGAGGCTAGTTATGAATATTAGTTACATACGATAGCCGAGGTCAATAGAATTTCTGAAGTCTATTTCTAATCGAATACTGTTTAGAACAGAAGTATTCTTATGATTAGAATGTCATCAATGGGTAATTGTTCTGCATCAGACATTTGACTGGGACAACTTTTCTCATGTATTCTTGGGTACTTCTATTTTTTAAGAAGATTGAAGCTTTGAAATGGAGATGCAAGAGGAAAACCTGACAGTATCGTGTGGCAGGAATGATTCAGGGAGGTGCCCTATGAAACCACTATGACAATAAACTGTTGTCAAAGGTTTTCAAATATGGTTAATTGAAACAAAAAAAAAAGAATTAAAACGTATTCAACTACATTCTTGCAGTGAACCAGATAAAATAGCATACGATGTTTAAATTAGATCACCATAAATTAATAATCAGCAATCAAAAGCAAAATAGGTATTCAAACACTGTGATATTTTTCAATTCCTTACGAGAGAACAGGATCGCCTCTTTTATGTTAGCTACTTCGAGTGAGAAAACGTGAAGTGCATTTTGTTCTTATTATGTAAATGCTCATTATTCGGCTCATTTGCATCTCCTCATCAAAGTACGCATTCTATTGCACAGGCATCTAATCTGAAGTTCAGATTGAACATGTGCGTGTGTCCACAATTGCGAAAGTCTGGAACATAGTTAGTCAATAAGAAAAATCGTTTTGCTGCTTTTCCTGAGAAATAAATAACGTATTATTTGGAATTAATCGATTATTTTGTCTAATGCTCACTCTTGCGTTGACAATGAATATATTTTTCAAACGGCTCACCTCACGTTTTCCTTTTTTGCAGCCAAGGAACTGAAGGCAGGTAAGTAAAGACTGGTTAGCAGAAACCAAGCTTCAAGGACTTTTAGCACCGTCTGAATAAAATATCTCATAAAGTGTTCCAGACAACCTTTGGGGATGACGATCCTTTCAGAAGTTGAGCCTTCAAGTTTGTGAAGCAGTATAAATGTATTTATTTATCCTGTGCATTGATGTAGTTATCCATACGCCGGAAAATTTTCTTGTGAATTTCTCTTTGATTTTCTTCTGTTTTGTAACTTATCCCTTTCAACAAACAAGACTCAACAAATACGATAGACCGCTTGATAATCTTGCAGTCATATAAAGCATGGTAATAGTTTACAGCTTTGTTCATTTGTTAGATTTATCTTATCATTTGTTCTAATTGCAATGGTCGATCAATAGGTTTCCAGGAAAGGCTGCAAATAACACAGCCTGTTAGAAGAATTTTAGATCAACCAATGATGATGAGATTTTTAGTGGAATATACCACAGTGTCTTCGTTAATCGAAACAATCTAATTTGCATTGGTGGAACGATTTCAAAGCTTAATCAAAAGTCAATCCAACTGTTTCAGAATTGTTTGAAAAGCCAAGAAAAGGACAACGAATTTGCTTCTGGCTATTTGTAGAAATGATTAAGATTCCTGTTATTTCGTATAAACAGCTTGCACGGGAGATAAAGCCACTCAGCAGATACATATTAATGTAGTGATTACCAAATGCTGGCAAAACAAGGGCCTGAAATTTACAGTACACTGTTACTTTAGCAAGGCATGTCAAGATATGCACCACCAGTTAAAACATCAACATATCTGTCCTTCGACTCACTTTACACCGCACGCTGTCGGAGCAGTGCTGCCCGGATAATCAAGGACACCTCCCACCCAGCCAACACACCTTTTGCCCCTCTTCCCTCGGGAAGAAGGCTCAGGAGCTTGAAGACTCGTACGGCAAGATTTGGGAACAGCTTCTATCGAACTGTGATAAGACGACTGAACGGATCCTGACCCGGATCTGGGTCGTACCCTCCAGATATCCGGACCTGCCTCTCGGTTTTTTTTTTGCACTACCTTACTTTCCATTTTTCTTTTTCTATTTATGATTTATAATTAAAATTTTAATATTTACTAATTTTTACTATTTTTAATATTTTTAGTATTTAATATTTATAATCCAGGGAGCGGGAGCGCAGAATCAAATATCGCTGTGATGATTGTACGTTCTAGTATCATTTGTTTGGCAACAATAAAGTATAAAGTATATTTTCAACAAATGCATAAAATTATGTTCACGAAATGCGAAGAGGCAGTGTCTACTTAATATTTTAAAGCAAACAGATGTGATGGAGTGTTTGAAGAAGAGGTTTGCAGAACAAAAGGCGCCATGCTGATTCAAGAGGTGCATGAAATCCAAGAAATGAAAAGACCTAAAGAAAACTTGGAAAGTTTAATTGTTTTGAACAAAGTACTGGAAAAATATGGTAGTAGATGAAAACAGACGTAACAATAATGTGTATGGTTGTTTGGATTTGCACTTGACAAATTCAGCCCTCACCCAAAGAAATGGGATTGCAGATTTAGCACAAGCGGTTTACTGAGGATGATCACGGAACTTTCGTATGGACCGTAGTTGCATTTTCATTTGACTCGTTATAAAAGGAAAATAGGTGATGTGGACGTACTTCCAAAGATATTTCATTTGAAAAAAATACCAATTAATGTAAATGAGTGAAAAGAAAACCTCAGCCGTTTTGACTGAACTAAAACAGCAGCGGGAGTAATCTCAGGGATTAAATGATATTTCCCAATTATATATTATGCATTTAAGTTTAGTTTTCGTACTAAGCCTTCTTTCTGAATGGTCCCTAAATTATTGTTTTTCATAGAAGTATGACAATTTTCGTATGGGTATTTCAAAACAGAATTTCTACAATATAGATCCCTATATACAAGTATCATATCTTTACGAAGATCAGCTCCTAATTTAACCATATAACCATATAAAAATTACAGCACGGAAACAGACTATCTCGGTCCTTCTAGTCCGTACCGAACTCGTACTTCCACCGACCTGCACTCAGCCCATAACCCTCCATTCATTTCCTCCACTCATTTCCCGTCGAATTTAACTTTAAACGACAATATCGAACCTGCCTCAACCACTTCTGCTGGAAGCTCGTTCCACACAGCTACCACTCTCTGAGTAAAGAAGTTCCCCCTTATGTTACCTCTAAACTTTTTCCCTTTAACTCTCAACTCATGTCGTCTTGGTTGAATCTCCCCCACTCTCAATGGAAAAAAGCCTATCCACGTCAACTCTATCTATCCTCCTTAAAATTTTAGATACCTCTATCAAGTCCCTCCTCAAACTTCTATGTTCCAAAGAATAAAGACCCAACTTGTTCAACCTTTCTCTAACTTAGGTGATGAAACCGAGGTAACATTCCAGTAAATATTCTCTGTACTCTCTCTATTTTGTTGACTTCTTTCCTATAATTCGGTGACCAAAACTGTACACTATACTCCAAATTTGGCCTCACCATCGCCTTGTACAATCTCAGCATTACATCGCAACTCCTATACTCAATGCTCTGATTTATAAAGGCCAGCATACCAAAAGCTTTCTTGACCACTCTATCCACATGAGATTCCACCTTCAGGGAACTATGCATCATTATTCCTAGATCCCTCTGTTCTACTGCATTCTTCAATGCCCTACCATTTACCATGTATGTCCTATTTTGATTAGTCCTACCAAAATGTAGCACCTCACATTTATCAGCATTAAACTCCATCTGCCATCTTTCAGCCCACTCTTCTAACTAGTCTAAATCTGTCTGCAAGCTTTGAAAACCTACTTTATTATCCACAACTCGACCTATCTTAGTACCATCTGCATACGTACTCATCCAATTTACCACTCCATGATCCAGATCATTAATGTATATGACAAACAACATTGGACCCAGTACAGATCCATGAGGCGCATTAGTAGTTACCGGACTCCAATGTGACAAAAAGTTATCCACCACTACTCTCTGGCGTCTCCCATCCAGCCACTGCTGAATCCATTTCACTTCTTCAATATTAATATCTAACGACTGAACCTTCCTACTAATCTTCCGTGTGGAGCCTTGTCAAAGAGCTTACTAAATTCCATATAGACAACATCCACCACTTTACCTTCGTCCACTCTCCGGATAACCTCTTCAGAAAATTCAATCAGATTTGTCAAGCATGACCTTCCAAGCACAAATCCACGTTGACTGTTTCGAATCAGACCCTGTTTATCCAGATAATTATAAATACCATCTCTAAGAATACTTTCCATCAATTTACCCATCACTGAGGTCAAACTCACAGGCCGATAATTGCTAGGTTTACTCTCAGAACCCTTTTTAAAGAAAGGAACAACATGAGCAATACGTCAATTCTCCGGCACCATCTCCGTTTCTAATGACATTTGAAATATTTCTTTCAGAGCACCTGTTATTTCCACACTAACTTCCCTCAAGGTCCTAGGGAATATCCTGTCAGGACCCGGAGACTTATCCACTTTTATATTCCTTAAAAGCGCAAGTACTTCCTCTTCTTTAATGATCATAGTTTCCATAACCTCCCTACCTGTTTCCCTTATTTTACACAATTCAATATCCATCTCCTTAGTGAATATCGAAGAAAAGAAATTGTTCAGAATCTTCCCCATCTCTTTTGGCTCCACACGTATCTGTCCAGTCTGATTCTCTGGAGGACCAATTTTATCCTTCACTATCCTTTTCCTCTTAATATCACTATAGAAACCCCTGGGATTTATTTTCACCTTACTTGCCAAAGAAACCTCATATCTTCTTTTAGCTTTTCTAATTTCTTTCCTAAGAGTCTTTTTATATTCTTTATATTCCTCGAGCACCTCATTTACTCCATTCTTCTTATATTTATTGTAGATAGCTCTCTTTTTCCGAACTAAGTTTTCAATATCCCTTGAAAACCATGGCTTTCTGAATCTTTTAACCTTTCCTTTCAACCTAACGGGAACATAAAGATTTTATATTCTCAAAATTTCACCTTTACATGACCTCCATTTCTCTATTGCAATCTTCCCATGAAACAAATTGTTCCAATCCACTCCTTCTAAATCCTTTCGCATCTCCTCAAAGTTAGCCTTTCTCCAATTAAAAACATGAACCCTGGGTCCAGACCTATCTTTCTCCATAATTATATTGAAAGTAATAGCATTGTGATCACTGGACCCAAAGTGCTCCCCAACACAAACTTCCGTCACCAGACTTATCTCATTCCCTGATAGGAGATCCAACACGGCCCCTTCTCTAGTTGGTACCTCTACGTATTGCTGCAAAAAACCATCCCGTACACATTTTCCAAATTCCAAACCATCCAGCCCTTTTACAGTATGGCCTTCCCAGTCTATGTGTGGAAAATTAACATCTCCCACATTCACAACCATGTGCTTGCTATCAATATCTGCTATCTCCTTAGAAATGTGCTCCTCCAATTCTCCCTCCCCATTTGATGGTCTATAATACACCCCGGGATGTGTTACAAAAGGTTTCCCTTGCCTGAATTCCAACCAAATAGCCTCTCAAGACGAGCCCTCTAATCTATCCTGCCAGAGCACCGCTGTAATATTTTCTCTGACAAGCAATGCAACACCTCCCCCTCTTGTCCCTCCGATTCTATCACACCTGAAGCAACTAAAGCCATGAATATTTAGTTGCCAATCACACCCCTCCTATAACAATGTTTCACTAATAGCTACCACATCATACGTCCAGGTATCAATCCATGCTTTAAGCTCATCCACCTTTCTTATAATGCTCCTAGCATCAAAATAAATACATTTAAGAAATTTTCCGCCTCTTACTCTCTGTTTATCACTAACGGTGCAAACAACTTTACTATTTTTTTTCTTCCTTCTTCCCTACATCTGTTCCTACACTCTGGTTCCCCTCCACAACCCCCCTCCCCCCAACCTTGTATCTAGTTTAAATCCACTGCAGCCTTTCTAGCAAACCTGCAAGAATATTTGTCCCCCTTTTTGATGTGAACTGCCCGGGTCCCACCTTCCCTGGAAAACTGCCCAATTATCTATAAATCTGAAGTCCTCCCTCCCGCACCATGTCTTCAGCCACATGTTGATCTGCGCTATCTTCCTATTTCTAAACCCTCCTGCACGTGTCACTGGTAGCAATCCTGAGATTGCTATCCTAGAGGTCCCGTTATTTAATTTGGCGCCTAACTCCCTAAACTCACCTTTCAGGACCTCCTTACACTTTCTACATACGTCATTGGCACCTACATGGACCACGACATCCGGCTGCTCACCCTCCCTCTTAAGAATACCGGGAACTCGATCCGAGATATCGCGGACCTTGGCACCAGGGAGGGAACAGACTATCCGGGACTCTCGATCGCTTCCACAGAACTTCTTATCTGTCCCCCTAACTATCGAATCCCCTATCACTACTGCTCTCGTCCTTTCCCTCCTTCCCTTCTGAGTTGAGGATCCATCTCGGTGCTAGAGACGCAACCACTGCAACTTGTCCCTGGTAGGTCGTCCCCATCAACAGTATCCAAAACTATGTGCTTATTATTGATGGGAATGCCCACAGGAGTACTCTACCCATTCTGTCTATTCCTCTTCCCTCTCCTGACAGTCACCCAGCTACCTGTCTCCTGACTCTTAGGGATGACTATCTCCCTGTAACTTCTCTCTATTTCTGCCTATGCCTCCCGAATGATCCGACGTTCATCCAGCTCCAGCTCCAGTTCCCTAACTCGGTTTGTCAGGAGCTGCAGCTGGATGCACCTTTCGCAGGTGTAGTTGTCAGGGACAATTGTGCTCGTCCTGACTTCCCACATCTTGTACACAGAGCACTCAACTGCCCTAACCGCTGCCTCCATTACCTACTCTTAAGGTAATTAGATTTATTAAAGGAAATTACCAACCTTACCCCACTCGGAGCGAAGCTCTTCCTCAGCCTCTGCTCGCCGAAGCCTCAGGAGCCAAAGCCTTCCTACCTTGTCTCCCTCTACTCCGTCGCCCGCTACAACGCCGACCGCTCCGTTAATCTGCCCTCTTTTAAACACTCCCGCTGCCTCACGGTCCGACTTACACGCGCTTGAGCAGTGGTGTCCCATTTAACTGCCGAAGAAAATGTGTACAATTGTGTATAATTATGAATAATTTTGTACAAAATGCTAAAATCATTACTAGCAAAGAACATAACTTTAATAAGGTCGCTAAAGTATTTTCGTTGATCCAAGAGTGACATCACACCTAAATCGGACCGCTTGCAAATTCGTCTGACCTTTGTGATTACCGATCGTTGCAGTGAGGTTTTTCTTTTGTATTATTTAACGTTGAACTCACGTTCTAGATCACAGCTCTGTCATAAAAAAGAGCGCAGGTCACAGTGCAGTCAACAACGTTGGTGAGGAAGGGACAGACTGAGAGAATATTTTTGAGATGTGTTTGTTTTCAACAGTAGATTTCTTCGACAGGATCATACAAATTGTGATTAACAGCGCTGTATATCAGAGTATTTAAATATTGAACTACGCACATTGCAGAGTCAGTGCTACGGAACTAAGTAGCCTCCATTGGCACTCTTTCTGTAGTGGAGTCCAATGGAAAAGAACATCATTCCCGGGGTTTAATGACCGGCTAGACTAGATTATTCAAATTCTGGAATGAAATGTACAATGCAACTCCCTGAGCCCCTCGTTCTTCAGTCCCATTTCAATATATCTCGACTGATTTTTTTTTATTTTGGAGATGTTTGCAGTTGAAGTCGACTTTGGACAAGTAAAGGGAAACAAAGACCTGATTTTCACCTGAAGTAGTTCATTCCTGGAATTTGCAGTTTGGTGCACGCTTCTCAGATGATCATATGGCTTTCAAAGTATGGACAGAGTATACTTTAACCAACAGATACTTCCACTGTAAAAGCGAATCTGTTATTGAAATAAACAATGTGGGATTGTATTATATCCTTCAACACATAAATGCTTTGTCGATTTACATCTCGTTTGTTTCAGAAATAAAGGCCCTCCAAAAGGACGTTGGTAAGATAACCATACCTTTGTTAAAGTGAAAGATGTTCTAAGTATGCCATTGAGCTGTAGACAACGTAATTTTGTGGCCGTGCTCTGTTATCTCTCGGGCGGGTAAAATAAATGCTGTTTGCACTCACGTATGCAATATAATAATTAAAACTGATCACTGAATAATAACTGAAATTAAACAGTGAAATGCTCACGCCTAGGCTTTTAATAAGATTTTTTTTCTTTTCATTAATAAATAAGCAAATTATAGAATTTACAATTAATAAAATTGCGTCAATTTATGGTGGTAGTTTAAGTAAGCGACAGAAATATGGAAGTAAAATTCGCTACCAATTTGGATGTCGCTAAATGTCGGTTCGAACACATACAGAAGTTACTAATATATTATCCTTTGACATTTTAATAAAGGTAAGTTTGCAACTGCATTCTTATTATGTCTCCAACAAAGCACGGATAATTATTATACTAATATATTCAGGGTGCTCAGTATGAATTACTTTTTCGCACTTTTAAGAAATTAGGAAGTTGCTATCTGTTGACAGAGTTTTAAAATCATCTGCTTTATTTATCTTTGCTGTTTCATTTCATAAACTGATGGAAAAGTTTTATCTAACACTAACATGATTGCTTGCAGCCGAAAAATTCAAACAAACAAAGAAAGGTAACATTTATTTCGATACACACGAAGTTTTATCTATTTTTGCAAATGTTAGTGATCTGAACAGCTGCTCCTTCTATTTGATTTTAATACAATTCAAATTCATCCATTTTAAAACAATAGTTTTAATGCTCATTTATAGAAAATAAGGCGCTATGGCAGAAAAGTGATTCGACTGTCACTCCGTCGAACTTCACTCAGCGCTTTCTGTGTCTCAGTGCTGTTTTATGTGAAAACGGTCTTATTGAAAATTCAATAACACAGCGTATTGTTGCTAATTAAGTGGATTCCGAATACTCGCACTCATTCTTTACTTTACCCACGAACAAGGAGAACTGTATGGCCTTTGTTACTAAACTGTTCTCAACTTTGAAAAAGGAAATGCTTTTTTTATACAGAGTTGACAAGCATTTACGGATAACGGCCATTTCGTAAACTATACATATTTGAAAACCTTATTTGCAATATCAATCTTCATTCACAATAGAGGCGTTAAAAGTCAACACAACCTATAAGCGAACTAATGAAGACACTTGAAGTTAGTAGAGCAATTGTACCTTACTTGGCGTGGCTGCCCCTTGACGCAGCCGAAATATCAGAAACACTGTCTCCCTTCCACTTCCCAGATTGTTGAAAACCCATCAAAACTCAGTACTGAAATCCTCATATATTTTGGAAATGGTGGATTTATTGTCACAAACATCTGTGGCCCAGTCAAAAGAGAGACGAAAAAGGCGATCGTGGCACTGTCCGTAGAATACAGTGATATCTGGAGCTCCAAGTGCAAGACGCATTAGAACATAAAGTTGTAACTTCGGTTTGGAGATTCGTGGTTGCGTTCGTGCAAGAGAATTCGAGATTGGAGGTAGGACCTTAGTTGCGAGAGGTAGAGTAGGATGAGAGCGGTGGACAGATGGTGACTGATTTCCTACCCTTCTGGATCATGTATTCGTATCAGTGGACGAATCCTTTTAGGAGATCACGCTGCGCTGCGTCAATCGATGGTTCACTTATCCTGTCAGGAAGTGCAGTGGAGGTTTGACCAAAAGGCAAAGGAATGGCAATGATTTAGCGGTGAGCGTTATGTTTGAAATATAATAAAAGCACGAGAGGTCACTAAACAAGAGAGAACAGAAACGGAACACAATAGGAAACAACGTAATCTTTAGGCAGGGAGAATGAAGGCTAGGAGGAAGCAGTTGAGGTTGGCTGGTTCGATGAGTGAACAAGGACTGCCGATGAGAACTGGGGTCAATTAGGCTGCAGATGATTTGGTGATTTGTCTGCAACTAATGGCAGGTGAGTCCTTTTAGCTGGGTCAATACTATTGGGCGGATTGGGGGGAGGGTGGAAGGGAAGGGAAGGCCTTTTCCCAACAATTCGAAAGGCACAGCGAAACGCACGGAGATTTCCTGGAGGGTATTCTGTGGATTAAAGTGAACGCCGGCATCTGCAGGATTCGAAGATTAATCTGCCATTCCAATAATTTTCGGAAGAAAGTGTATAGATATATTGTTCTTTTAAAGTTCAAGGAGTTTTCTCCCTTAGGGAAAGTCATAGGATGGACTGAATGGAGGACGTGTGAAGATTGTGATTTTCTTAAACCGAAAGAAACTTCCGATTGGTAGTAATAATGTACATTTACAGCATATTTCACGACACATTTGCTGGTGGTGATTCGTTGCATACACATCAGATGAGATCATTCGACGATAAGTATTTAATCTTACCTGAGTAGCTTTTAATAAGTTACCCGTCTATCGTATACGATGTACCTTTTCTTTCCTTTCGAACACCCGAAATAATAATTGTTATTTTGCAAATTTGAGCAAGGAAGTACTTTTAAATGCAGGGTAGCAGCCATGTAAAACTTATTGGTTGAGTTAATGTTATAGAATATCTAGATTCAATCTCTGAAATTTTATTAGTGTTGTTAAAATAGAGAGATGCTTTGATTGGCATTACTTATGTGAGCTGTACAACCAGAGGGGAGAGGATTCTGGACTTGATGTTTGCTAACGTTAAGGATGCATACAGCTCCTCTCTCCTCCCCCATTGGGAAGGACAGATCACATCGCCTTCATTAGACAAGATCTCCTGTCTGTCCTGACTGAGCAGTGCCGTTATATTTTCCGTGACTAGTAACGCAACCTCTCTATCTTTAATCCTATCTGCTCTGAACGTCTGAAACAAAAGAACCGTGGAATGCTGAGCTGGCAGTCCCATGCCTTCCGAGGCAAAGTCTCAGTAATGCTAGGATATCAAATTTCAGGTGCAGATCAATGCCCCGAGCTCATCCACTTTTCCTAACAGCTCAGGATAGTCGTCACACTGTTCTCAGCCTTTTGATTCCTGACTTTGTCCGTGGCCTTCGCAAGATATGCCTACACAACGTTACCACCAACCGTTCTGGAACTCTGGTTCCCATCCACCCTGCACCCTACATTAAATCTCACCGCGCAGCACTAGCAAACCTAGGATGCTATCTCTTCTGTACAGGCCCCACATTCCTGTTAGAGAGACTAGACTAGTGTCTGGACAAATGATGTCAAAAAATCTTAAGCCATCCCTCCCATACCAAGTCCTTAGCCACATTTTAAATTTCATAATCTATCTAGTTCCGGCCTGAAGAGCACGTGGCACCGGGAACAATCTGAGATAGCAAACCTGGAGATCCTCTGCCTTAACCGGGCAGCTAAAACTCGGAACATACTTTGAATGACCTCGACAGTCTTCCAGTTGGTACTGGCACCCACCACGACTTCTGGCTGTTTATTCTCCAACTTAAGAATACTGAGGGCTCGATCCGACATATCCTGGTTCCTGGCACCCGGAAGCAACCTACTATCTGGAATTCCTCATTCTTTTCCATAGAACCTCTTTTCTGTTCCCCAAGCTAACGAATCACATATCACCACAGCTGGTCTCCACTCACCCCGCCCCCCCCCCCCCACAATTCTTCCCTTCTGAATCGCAGAGTCAGACTTAATGCCAGAGACCCGATGCTTGTGACTTTCGTCTGCTAGGGCATGCTCTTCATCGACCCCTCCGCCCACCTCGGCAACAATATCCAAAGCGGTATACATGTTTTTGAAGGGGATGGCCATAGGGGTGCTCTGCACTGGCTGGTTCACTCATTGTCCCTTCCCCACAGTCATTCAGTTTCATGGCCCTGCATCTTGGATGTACTATATGTCAAAGCTATCACACCCTCAGCCTCCCAAATGACTCATCTGGCTCATGTGCTTCTCGTCTCAGGTCCACCTCCTTAACGCGGATTGATAGAAACCGCGGCTGAATGCACTTCTCGCCGGTGTACTCGTTAGGGACACTGGATGCTTCCCTGCCTTTCTCCATTCTACAAGAAAAGCATTCCACTATCCTATCTGGCATCTCTGCTGCTGTAACTAACCAAATGTAAGAAGAGACAGTAGAGGTGGGAGAACTCTATCTGCAGCATTTTTGCCTTTCCTGACTGAAGCCTCTCCTTGCTATAGCCTCGAAGAGTCAAAGCCTCAAAATCTCCTCTCTAGCCCAGTCAAGATTAATAATGACCGTTTCGTCGATGACGAGTCAGCGTGTCTTACTTTAATTTGGTCTTGCTAATCCATCCTGAACACTAAGTGATCGCTCTTCAAAGCCCCACAAGTGCTGCAAATTGTTGTTTTATTTTACTCGATCAGTGAACCTGAGCGAATTACGTCTTCTGTGCCTTCTGATCTTAACAATTGGCCCCTGCTGAAAGCTCTAAAACTGCCCGGACTTGTTGTCTTTCTGTCAGCGATGCTGAGTGAATGACGTAACCTCAGGTTCCTGGTCCCTCCGATTTCCATAAGACCATAAGACCAAAAGACAAAGGAGCAGAAGTAGGCCATTCGGCCCATCGAGTCTGCTCCGCCATTTTATCATGAGCTGATCCATTTTCTCCTATTCAGTCCCACTCCCCCGCCTTCTCACCATAACCTTTAATGCCCTGGCTACTCAGATACCTATCAATCTCTGCCTTAAATACACCCAATGACTTGGCCTCCACTGTTGCCCGTGGCAACAAATTCAATAGATTCACCACCCTCTCTGACTAAAAAAATTTCTTCGCATTTCTGTTCTGAATGGGCGCCCTTCAATCCTTAAGTCATGCCCTCTCGTACTAGACTCCCCTATCATGGGAAACAACTTTGCCACATCCACTCTGTCCACGCCTTTTAACATTCGAAATGTTTCTATGAGGTCTCCCCTCATTCTGCTAAACTCCAAGGAATACAGTCCAAGAGCGGACAAACGTTCCTCATATGTTAACCAGTCCAAGAGCGGACAAACGTTCCTCATCAGTGAAGTAAGGAAAGGGCGGCATAATTGAGCATTAAAGATTGAAATTTATTTCCGGAAACAATTGCCATGTTGTATGAAAATAATTCCAATTGTCTTTCTCGTAGAAACGGAAGTACTGTTCAACTACAATATACATTATCCTCCATAATCAAAATAATCACCAATATAATGTTGTTGTTTGTATCATAGATACGGGTGAATCCAAAGGTACGTTTCTGATTAGGTATATAGAAGTGTGTCGCTATTATAGGTCTTCAGGAATAAATTAGTTATTTTGGCTGAAATGCATTTTGTTTTGCGAAATGTAAGACTCTAAAAAGTTGAACTCACATGTAAAACCTCCAATTGATCGTAAACTCACCAAGGCAATAAATCATCTTCCCAGAAGTGTAACACTGAGGAAGTACTGTAATTTCAAAGTATTTTCATTAACGGGCGCACGTGGATCTTTTAACATATGAATCCAATAAATTTATTGGAGGGTGAAATAATTCATGACAATTGAGTCATTACAAAGTACAGCATGGTAGCAGGCCCTTCAGCTCAACTTGTCCATGCCAGATACAAAAGAAAACTATCTACTACCATCGACGTGCTTCCGGACCATTGCCCTCCATACCCCTGCCTTCCCCGTACCTTTCCAAGCTTTGCTTATTGAAACTGAGTTCGCATGCACCACTTGTGCTGGGAGCTTGCTCCACACTCTCACAACCTCTGTGCGAAGAAGTGTCTCCTCATTTACCCATTAAACTTTTCACCTTTCACTTTTAACCCAGAACGTCTGGTTTTTGACCCACCTGACCTCAACGGAGAAAACCTACATGTATTTACTTCACGACATTATGTACATGTGACACTACTTTCAGCTAATTATGGACCTGTATTCCTAGATCCCTTCCCTCCACCACCTTCCCCAGCACCTTACCATTCACTATCTAAGACCAAACGTGAATGGTCCCACTGAAGTGCAACCAAATTTGACAGCATTGAATCGATCTGCCATTTATTTCAGCCTATTTTACCAATTGATGCAGATCCCTCTGCAGGTCATGATATACCTCCTCGCGGTTCACTACACCCACAACTTTGGTGTGATACGGAAATTCTCTGATTCAGTTAACCAGATTATCATTTAATTCGTTGACATACAGTAGATGACAAACAACGACAGAACCAGTACCGATCCCCGCGGCTCTCCAGTTGTCACAGTCCTCAAGTCAGAGAGTCAGCTTACTAGTAGCACTCTCTAGCTTCTGACACAAACTGAATGACTCATCCAGTTTAATATCTTATCTTGAGTGCCGAGAGACTGAACCTTAATGACAGGGGACCCATGCGGGACATTGTGAAATGTCCTGCTGAAGTCCATGTAGACAAAATCCACTGCCTTGCCTTCATCCATTTTCCTGGTAACGACCTCGAAAAACTCTACGTTTAGTTAGACATGACGACTGTCAATAATCAGTACAAGTCTTTCGAAATACTTATATATACGGTGCTTACAATATCTCCCATTATCTTCCCCACAGCTGATGACAGATACGCCAGACAATATTTTCCTCCTTTATTTTTAGAAACTTTCTTGAACAGTAGAACAACGTTGCCATTCCTCCGTTACCTATCATGTTGCTCATGATGATTAAAATCAATCTATTAGGACCCCAGTAGTTTCAGCACTTTTCTCCCGTAGGAAGCGATGGGGCACCTTCTCAAGCGCTGGGGACTGCATACTCCTCCTCCTCTGTAATTAGAATATGGACAATGAAGGCGATACGCTTTGCTTCACCACTATAGACTTTGTGCCCATCTCCTGAGTAAATAAAGTAGCAAAGCAACTATTTTAAATCTCGCTCTATCTCCTTTGCCTCCACACCTGGATTACCATTCTTATTTTCCAGTGGACGATTTTTGTCCCCTGCGATCGTTTTGCTCCAAACATATCTGTAGAATACCTTAGCATTCTCCTTCACCTTTTCTGCGAGGCAACTTTATGCCTTCTTTTACCATTCCTGGTCTCTCTCTGAGATGTTCGTATACTCTCATTTGTTCTTAACCACCTATAACTACAATGCCCCTCCCTTTTTTCTTAACCAGAAAAATATCTCTTGAAAACCAGGGTTCCTAACACTTGTTTTCTTCACTTTATTCTGACAGGCACATACAAGATATTTTACTCTTAGACTTTCACCTTTGAAGGACTCCCACTTTGACAAACTCTATGCAAACTAGTTTTTTTATAGTATGGGAGTCCCAGTCAATATGTCGAAAGTTAAAATCGCCGACTACAAAACCATACGTTTCTCGCAACTGTCTGAGATCTCTCCGCAAATCTGTTCTTCCAAATGCCTCGGACTGTTGGGTAGCCTGTAATATAGTCCCATTAACGTGTTCATACACCAATTCCACCCATTACGTCTCACTAGACAAGTTCTCCTGTTTGTCCTGACTAAACACTGCCATGATATTTTCCGTGACTCGTAACGCGACCTCTCCTTCTTTAATCCTCTCTGTTCTGAACGTCCAGAACAACGTAACCGCTAATAGTGAGCTGCCAGTCCTGTTCCTCCCGAGGTGAAGTCTCAATAATGGCTACATACCAAATGTCAGGTGTTGATGAATGCTCCGAGCTCACCCTCTTTTCCTAAGGTATTGTTGCATTGAAATTTCTGCAGTTCAGGACACTAATCGTACTATTCGCACAGTTTTATTCCCGAAATTGTCCGAGGTATAACAAAGATCCGTTTCCGCAACCTTTCCACTAACCGTTCTAGTTCACTGATTCCCATCCTCCTGCATTCATGATAAAACCACATCGCGCAGCACCGGCAAAGCTTCCCAATAGGATACCGAATGATCAGTAAAGATCCCATATTCCCTGCTGGAGAGATAAATGATCCTAAAATCTTAAGCCATTCCTCCTACACTCAGCCACTTGTGAAACTTTACAATCTTCCTTAGTCCGGTTTCAGTAGCACGTGGCTCTTGTAACAATCTGAGAGAATGACCCCAGATCCTCTGCTTTAACCTAGCAGCTAAAACTTGGAGCATTCCTTGCAGAACCTCGTCATTCTTTCTACCTACGTCATTCGTACCGTCAGATGACAGGTGCCCTCATGGAGGTGTATAAGAAGATGGGAGATGCACTGATCGTGTAAATCGTCAGAGACTTTTTCCCAGGGTTGAAATGGCTAACAATAGAGGGCACAAATTTAAAGTGCTTGGAAGTAGGTACAGAGGAGATATCAGGGGTAAGATTTTACGCCAAGAGTGGTAAGTGCGTGAAATAGGCTGCCGGCGACGGTGGTGGAGGAGGATACGATAGGGTCTTTAAAGAAACGACTGGATAGGTACGTGTAGCTTCGAAAAATAGAGTGCTATAGGTAACCCCAGGTAATTTCTAAATTAAATACGTGTTCAACACAGCATTTTGGGCCGAAGGGCCTATATTTTGCTATAGGTTTTCTATGTTTTATCGACACGATCAGTGCCTCTCATCCGCCCTCGCTTCAAGAAGAAAAGGACAAGATCACTGAACCTATTTTCATAAAGCATGCTCCCCAATCCAGGCAACATCCTTGTAAAACTCCTCTGCACCCTTTCTATAATTTTCACATTCTCCCTGTAGTGAGGCGACCAGAACTGAGCACAGTACTCCAAGTGGGATCTGACCAGTGTCCTATGTAGCTGTAACATTACCTCCTGGCTCTTGAACTCAGTCGCATGGTTGAAGAAGGCCAATACACTGTATGCCTTCTTAACCACAGAGTGAACCTGTGCAGCAGCTTTAAGTGTCCTATGTACTTGGATCCCAAGATCCGTCTGATCCTCCACATTGCCAAGAGTCTTACCATTAACTCTATATTCTGCCATCATATTTGACCTCCAAAATAAACCTACTTACACTTATCTTGGTTGAACTCCATCTAACACTTCTCAGCCCAGTTTCGCATCCTACCGATGTCCCGTTGTAACCTCTGACAGCCCTCCACACAATCCACAACACCCAGAACCTTTGTGTCATCAGCAAATTTACTAACCCCTTCCTCCACTTCCTCATCCAAATCATTTATAAAAATCACGAAGAGATGAGGACCCAGAGCAGATCCCTGATGCACACCACTGGTTACTGCCCGCCATGTGGAATATGACCCATACACAGCCACTCTTTGCCTTCTGTGAGTAAGCCAATTCTGGATCCACAACGCAAGGTCCTCCTGAATCCCATGCCTCCTTACTTTCACAATAAGCCTTGCATGTCGTACCTCATTGTTTCAGCCTTGCTGAAATCCATATACAGTACATCTGCTGCTCTAACTTCATCAGTGTGTTTAATTACAACCTCAAAATATACAATCAGGCTTGGAAGGCACGACCTGCCTTTGACAAAGCCATGTTGACTATTCCTAATCATATTATGCCTCTCCAAATGTTCATAAATCCTGCCTCTCATGATCTTTTACAACAACTTACCAATCACTGAAGTAAGAGTCACTGGTCTGTAATTCCCTGGGCTATCTCTACTTCCTTTTTTTGAATAATGGAACAACATCCGTAACCCTCCAATCCTCCGGAACTACTCCCATCCCCATTGCTGATGCAACGATTATTGCAAGAGTCTCAGCAATCTCCTGCCTCGCCTCCCACCGTAGCCTTGGGTATAACTCGTCCTGTCCCGGTGACTTATTCAGCTTGATACTTTCCGAAAGTTGCAGCACGTCATCTTTGTAAATGTCTTGCAGATTTTCATCCGCTGTAAGTCATCCCTGCAATCGCTAGGGTCCTTTTGTGTCGTGAATACTGAAGCAAAGTATACATTAAGTGCCTCCGCTACCTCCTCCGGTTCAATTACACTCTTCCACTCTCACACTTGATTGGTCCTATTCTCTCACGTCTATCCTCTTGCTTTTCACATACTTGTAGAATGCCTTGAGGTTTCCCTTAGTCCTGCTCGCCAAGGACTTCTCATGGCCCCTTCTGGATGTCCTGATTTCATTCTTAAGCTCCTTCCTACTGACCTTGTAATTTTCTAGATCTCTATCATTACCTAGGTTTTTGAGCCTTTCGTAAACTTTTCTTTTCTTGACCAGATTTTCTACAGCCTTATACACCATGATTCCAGTATTCTACCATCCTTTCCCGTCTCATTGGAAAGCCGGTATGTAGAAATGCCAAGCAATTATCCTCTGAACATTTGTCTCATTTCTGCCTGAGAACATCTGCTCCCAATTTATGCTTCCAAATTCCTGCCTGATAGCCTCCTATTTCCCCTTACTCCAATTAAACTCTTCCCTAACTTGTCTGTTCCTGTCCCTCTCCAATGCTATGATAAAGGATATAGAATTGTGATCACTATCTCCAAAATGCTCTCCCACTGAGAGACTTGACACCTGACCAGGTTCATTTCCCAATACCAGATAAAGTACAGCCTCTCTTCTTGTAGGCTTATCTACATACTGCGTCCGAAAACCTTCCGGAACACACCTGACAAATTCCACCCCATCTAAATCCATTGCTTTAGGAAGATGCCAATCAATATTGGGAAAATTAAATCACAACTACCCTGTTTTTATAGTGCCGTTCCAGAATATGTCTCCCTATCTGCTACTCGATGTCCTTGCTACTATTGTTAAACCCAGTAAAGTTACTGACCACTGCCTGTTCCTAACTTCCACCCACAGAGACTCTGTAGACAATTCCTCCATGACTTCCTCCTTTTCTGCAGCCGTGACACTATCCCTGATCAGCAGTTCCACGGCCCCACCTCTCCACCCTACCCCCCCCCCCCCCGGGTCCCTTCTAAAACGTCTGAAGCCTGGCACTCTAAGTAACCATTCCTACTCCTGTGCCATCCAAGTCTCTGTAATGGCGACAACATCATAGCTCTGAGTACTAATCCACGCTCTAAGTTCATCTGCTTTGTTCATTATACTCCTTGCACATCTCAAACCATCTGTTTGAGCGCATCGCTTCTCTATCATCTACCTATCCTCTTTCTCACACTGCCTACAAGCTTTATGTGAGCCAACCGCCCCTTCCTCCGTCTCTTCAGTTCCGTTCCCACTCCCGACCTATTCTAGTATCAACTCTCCCTAAAAGCCTTCTCAACCACCCCCCCCCCCCGCTAGGAATTTGTCCCCCTCGGATTCAAGTGCAACCCATTCTTATTGTATAAGTCGGGTCTGCCCCAAAAGAGGTTAAAATGATCCAGAATTCTGAATCCCTGCCTCCTGTTCAGTCACTCAATCATGCATTTATCCTCCAGCTCATTCAGATTTCGGAATTCACCGGCATTTGACGTGACATTTCTTAACTTAACAGCAGCAGATCAATGCAATACATAATATAGAAAAGAAAAAATATAAAAGTAATAATAATAATAATAATAATAAATTATTAAATCAGTCAGTCAATCAATTAGAGTATACTTATATTGAATAGATTAAAAACGTAAAAAACAGAAATACTGTATATTAAAAAAGGTGAGGTAGTACACAAGGGTTCAATGCCCATTTAGGAATCGGATGGCAGAGAAGAAGACGCTGTTCCTTTATCGCTGAGCGTGTGCAATCAGGCTTCTGTACCTCCTACCTGATGGTAACAGTGAGAAAACGGCATGCCTTTGCAGGACGTCCTTAATAATGGACGCTGCCTTTCTGCGACACTGCTTCCTGGTGATGTCCTGGGTACTTTGTAAGCTAGTACCCGAGATGGAGCTGACTAGATTTACAAATCTTTGCAACTCCCTTCGGTTCTGTGCAGTAGCCACCCGCCCGCGCCCACCCCATCCCATACCAAACAGTAATGCAACCTGTCAGAATGCTCTCCACGGTACATCTATAGAAGTTATTGAGTGTATTTGTTGACATGCCGAACCTCTTCAAACTCCTAATGAAGTATAGCCGCTGTCTTGCCTTCTTTATAACTACATCGACATGTTGGGACCAGGTTAGATCCTCAGAGATCTTGACACCCAGGGCGCTGAAACTGCTCATTTTCTCCGCTTCTGATGCCTCTATTTGGTTTGGTATGTGTTCCCTTGTCTTACGCTTCCTGAAGTCTACAATCAGCTCTTTCGTCATACTGACGTTGAGTGCCAGGTTGTTGCTGCTGCACCACTCCACTAGTTGGTATATCTCACTCCTGTACGTCTTCTCGTTCACTGTCAGAGATTCTATCAACAGTGGTTGTATCGTCAGCAAATTTATAGATGGTATTTGAGCTATGCCTAGCTCCAAAATCATGTGTATGTAGAAAGTAGAGAACACATACCCCTGAGGTACGCCAGTGTTGATCGTCAGCGAGGAGGATGTTATTACTAATCCGTACTGTTGTATTCTTCCGGTTAGGAATTCTAGGAACTGATTGCAGAGGGAGGTACAGAAGCCCATCATCTGCAATTTCTCAATCAGGATTGCGGGAATGTTGGTATTAAATGCTGAGGTATAGTCGATGACCGGTATCCTGACCTTGGTGTTTGTGTTATCCAGGTTGTCTGAAGCCGTGTGAAGAACCGTTGAGATTGCGTCTGGTGTTGATCTAATGTGGCGATAGGCAAATTGCAATAGGTCCAGGTCCTTGCCGAGGCAGGAGTTCAGTCCAGTCATGACAAACCTCTCAAACCAGTGATACAGGGCGATAGTTATAAAGGCAGTTCACATTCTTCTTCTTAGACACTGGTCTAATTGTTGCCTTGTTGAAGCAAGTGGGAACTTCCGCGCATAGCAGTGAGATGTTGAATATATCCTTGAATGCTCCCGCTAGTTGGTGGGCACAGACTTTCAGAACCTCACCAGATACTCCATCGGGACCTTCGCCTTGTGAAGGTTTATTCTCTTTAAAGACAGCCTAAGATCTTCCTCTGAGACAGAGATCACCGGGTTATCAGGTGCAGCAAGGATCGTCACAGCTGTAGTTGTGTTCTCCCTTTCAAAGCGGACATAGAAGACGTTGTGTTCGTGTGGTAGTGAAGCATCGGTTCCAGTCATGCTATAGGGTTTCGTTTTGTAGGAAGTGACTCAGTGTCGCGTGGCAGAGGCTGTAATCCGTAGATTACTACCTTTCATGTCCTGCTTCTCAACTGCCTTCCTAACTCCCTGGAGTCTGTTTTCAGGACCTCCTCCCTTTTCCTACCTATCTCGTTGGTACCAATATGTACCATGATCTCTGGCTATTCACCTTCTCACTTCAGACGCGATTAGAAACATCCCGGACCCTAACACCTGGGATGCAAGCTACCATCTCCTGTGTTTCTTTCCTGCGTCCACAGAATCGACTATCTGGCACCCAAACTTATAGAGTCCCGTCGCACTGCCACCATCCTTTTCCTTACCCTATCCTACTGAGCCACAGTACCAGACTCTGTGCCAGAGACACGGCCACTGTTGCTTCCCTCAGGTAGGTCGTACCCACCAACAGTACGTAAACAGGAGTATTTATTGTTAAGGGCTTCAGCATAACATCCAATCTCTGGTGCTCAATACTTTGATTTATGAAAGCCAGTGGCCAAAGAAGTTCTTTTCGACACTACTACCTGGAACGCCACTTTCAACGAATTATGGACTTGCATTTCCCGATAACTCTGTTCTACCGCACTCCTCAATTTCCTACCATTCACTTTGTAAATACTTTTGTCTTTGGTCCTGATGAAGCGCAAACCTCGCATTTGTCGACATTAAAGCCGATGTGTCATTTGAGGGAATTTTCCAGCTGGTGCTGATGTCTCTGGAAGCCCTGATAACTTTCCGTACTGTCCACTACACCTCAATGTTACTGTCACCCGTAAAACTGCTGATCTATCTAACCATAATATCATCCAATCTTTGATATAGATAACAAACAACAAGGGTCCCAATGTCGATTCCTGCAGCAACCCACTAGTCACAGTCCTTCAGTCACAAGGTCAACTCCTACTACTCTTTTGCTTCTCCCACAAAGCTAATGTCTAATCCAATTTAGTACCTCATCTGAATGCTGAACGACTGAAACTTCTAGGACAGCCTCCCACGTGGCACCTTGTCGAATACTTGCTCAAGTCCATGTAGACAAGATCCACTGTATTGCCTTAATACACTCTCCTGGTAATTTCGTCCAAAAAGCTGTAAGCTTGCTTAGATAGGACCAATCACGCCGAAGCCATGTTGACTATCTTTAATATATCCAAGTACTTATTTATCCGGACTCTTATTATATTTTCCAATAACTTTCTCACAACTGATGTCAGACTCACTGGCTATAATTTCCTGATTACTTCTAGAACGTTTTGGAAACAGCGGAACAACGTTGCCAGTTTTCTGAGACCCATCCTGTTGCTAATGATCATTTAAATATCCTTGCGAGGGCCCCAGCAATTTCAGCACTTGCCTCACGCAGGGTCCGAGTGAACACCTTCTCACGCTCTGGAGGTTTCTCCAAGCTGATATGCTTCAGGTATCCATGGTCCGGTCCGTGAAGACCGCGTTCTGGTTCACGTTCCGGTCCGTGGACTCCGGACTCCTGGTCTTCCGGCAGTCCCTTGCTTCAGTTGTGCTTAATCATAGACACCTGATCCTCATTTTGGGGCTGGGAATATAAGTGGCCCTGGGTTTAAGTGTGGTTGCTGTTTCGTCTCGTCAGTATCCCGTCCTCGCCTCCGTAGGGTAAGTCAGGCCGTCTCTGCCGTTACCCTGCGGTCGGATCTGTCGCTTCCTGTTCTTCCCTCCGTTGAGTAAGCCAGGCCGTCTTTGCCGTTATCTTGAGGCTGGAATGTTCCCTTCCCTTCCCCTTCCTTGTGTAGCCCTTGCCTGAAGCCTCGCCTGCTACCTTTGCCTGAAGCCTCGCCAGCTACCTTCGCCTGAAGCCTCGACTGCTGTCTTCACCTGAAGCCTCGCCTGCTGCCTTCGCCTGAAGCCTCGCCTGCTTCCTTTGCCTGAAGCCTTGCCTGCTCCCTCGCTTGTGTCCACGCCTCCGCTAGGTGGGTCCGGCCGTTTGCCGCTACCTTGTGTTAGGAACTGTCTCTGTATCCACGCCTCCACTAAGTAGGTCCGGCCGTTTTCCGCTACCTTATGTTGGGAACCGTCTCTTTGTGCCCTCGCCTCCGCTGGGTAGGTCTGGCCATTTCCCTCTACCTTGAGTGGAGTTCTGTCCCTCCGTGTTCTGTGTATGAGTCCCGGCCCTACGTCCTGCTCCCTATGAAGGGTCCTGAATCTGTGGAGAGCCTCGGCCCCAAGTCCTGTTCCCAAGGAGGGGTCCCGGCTCTGTTTTCCATGTTTCTGTTCTCTCTCGACCAAGGCTGTGCGTTCCTGTTCTCCCTCGACCAAGGCTCTGTGTTTCCTGTTCTGCCAAGACCAAGTCAAGGCTTCGGGGTCTCGTCCTATATTTTTGCCTCACCCAGCCCAGGAGTACCTCGTCCTTCCCAGGAAAGCCTCGAAGGATCCAAGCCTCGTCCAGTCCTGTAGCTACGTCATGACTTCGCCTAGTTCTGGAGTCCGAGCCCGAGTAAAGACCCAGGTTCTGGGTCCTTGCCCAGTCTCTGGCTCGGAGCCCACACCCAAGCCTCCCAGAACACAAGCCTCGAAGAATCCAAGCCTCGTCATGCCCTCGCCTGGTTCCGAGGTCCGAGCCCGAGTCAAGAATCAGGTTCTGAGTCCTTGTCCAACTCTGGCTCGGAGTTCAAGCCCAGGCTCCTATTTCCAAGTTCCTTGTCCTGGTCCCGCTTTCCTAGCCAAAGTCGTAGCCCAAGTCTGTGTTCCTGCCCGAGCTCCTAGCCTGCATCCAGTCACGTCCCTAACTCTAGTCCTAGTCCTCTTCCTAGTACTTCAGTGTCTGTGTCTTGCATTTGGGTCCGGCACCAGCGCCCCCCTTATGACATCAGGACAGTAAAACCCCACTCCTCTGTAATTGGTATAGCGTCCATGAAGTTGATGCCGCTTTGCCTTACTTCAATAGATTCTGTGTCCGTTTCCTGAGTAAGTACAGAAGGAAAAACATAATTAAGAACTCTCTTATCTCTTTTGCTCCACACAAAGGTTGCCTTTCTAATCTTCCAGTGGATGTGTTTTGTCCCTTGCAATCTTTTTACACTTTATCATATCTCCAGAATCCTCCTTCGGATCCTCCTTCTATTTTCTGCTATGGCAAGTTCATACCTAATTTTAGTCTTCCTGCAGTGTTCGCTTGAATTATTACACTCCACAAGAACCCTATCTGTTCACACCTTCCTACACAGTATCTGCTATGCCATTTTCATCACCAGAGCTTCAGTGAAAGGTGTACAAGATAATGAGAGGCATTGATCAAGTCAGAGGCTTTTTCCCAGGGCTAAAATGGCTAGCACGAGAGGGTATGGTTTTAAGGTGCTTGGAAGTAGGTGCGCAGGAGCTGTCAAGGCTCAGTTCTTTACACAGAGAGTGGTGAGTGCATGGAATGGGCTGCCGGTGGCGCTGGTGGAGGTGGAAAAGATAGGGTCTTTTAAGAGACTCATGGATAGGTACATGGAGCTTAGAAAACTAGAGGGCTATGGGTAAGCCTAGGTAGATCTAAGACATGTTTGGCAAAGCTTTGTGGCCGAAGGGCCTCTATTGTGCTGTAGGGTTTCTATGTTTCTATGTTTCAATATCAAGGTTCCGTACACTGGTTATCTTTGCATGTATCCTATCAAGCACATATCATATTTGTACTGTTAGAACGTTACTTTTGAAGGCCTCGTACTTAGTAAGTGCATATTTACCAAAAAACAACCCGTTTCAATCTAAACGATAGATCATTTCTGATAACATATAAATTGACCGTTCTCCAATTTAGAATCTCAACCCACGGACCAGACACCTCCTTTTGCACGTTTGCTTTGTAACTAATGGCAGTGTGAGCATTAGATGCAATGCGCTCCCCTGCGCTGTTACACTCCCCAAATAGCAGATCAAGTATTGCATAATCTCTCGCTGGGATTACAGAAACTTACCTGAACACATTTGACAAGCACTATCCAATGCACTACTTTTACAGATGAGAGTCCTAGTCAATAAGTAGGAAAAGTTAATATCACCTACCATAACGACATTATATTTCTTGAAAAAGTCTGTGATTTCTTTACAGTCACGTTCCTCCCAATCTCTCGGACTGCTGGGTGGTCTGAAAAATAGCTCCATTAATGTGATCATACATTTGGTATTTTTCAGTCCCACCCATAGCGTCTCACTAGAGGAGTTCTCCAGTCTGTCATGACTGAGCACTACAGTGGCATTTTCCGTGACTAGTACCGCTGACCCTTGACCTTCAATCACTTCTGCTCTATGGCATCTCAGACAACGGAACTTTGAAACGCGAGTCCCGCCCGACCTGCAGCACACTCTTACTAACGACCACAATATCGCACTTTAGGCGTAGGTCCATACCCTGAGTTCGCCGGCCTTTCCTACGATACTTGATGCTTTGAAATATACGCAGTTCAGGAGACGAGTTGTACCATTCTCAAGTTTTCCATGACTTTGTCCGAGATCTTAGTGAGATCTGTCTCCACAACATTTCCACTGACTGCTCTGGTGCTATGGTCTATCCCTCTTCAGCTCAGCTTTAAACCCCTGCAGCAATATCAAGCTTTCCCGTTAGGATATCAGGTCCTTGCAGTTCAGGCGCAAGCCGTCTCTTCTATACAGGTCCCAACTTCCTGGAAGAGAATCCAATGATCCAACAGATTTATGCCCTGCTTCCTACACCAACTCTTTAGCCATGTATTAAACTATATAACTTGATTTTTTAATTTTCTGGCCTCAGTCGCACCTGGCATGAATCTGAGATCACAACACTTGAGGTCATGCTCTTTAACGTAGCACCGAACTCACTGAACTCCTTTTGCAGAACTTTGTTACTCTTTCTACTTATGTCATTGGTACCGACACGCATCATGACCTGCGGGTGTTTTCCAGCCTACTTAAGAATGCTGAGGTCTCGATCTAAAATGTGCTGGAAGCTGGCACTTGGGAGTCAACATACCATACGGGGATCTCGTTCGCACCTGAATAATTTCTTTTCTGTTTCCTCAAACTAAAAAAATCTTCTATCAGCACAGCTCGCCTCTTCTCTACCCCTTTACCGACTGTCGTCCAGATTCCTGTGACCTGCACCTTAGGTGTCACTACTTCTCTATATGTCCTATCTATCACTCCTCAGCCTGCCGATTGACCAGGAGTTCATCTTCTTCCAGCTTCAACACTTTAACGCGGATTGTCAGAAGCTGCAGCAGGATGCACCTCGCAGATGTTAGCGTCAGTGACACTGAAGGCCCCCCGCCTTAGCTCGTCATGCAAGATGGGCGTTCTATTACCCTGTCTGGCATCTCCATTGTTCTGCGCCAATGTAGATAAGGGGCGTGGGATGGGGAGCTATACCTACAGCAGGTTTGTCTTCTCTGACGGAAGCTTATCTTTACTAAAGCCTCGAAGAGCTAAAGCCTCAAATGATCTAGACTGATTCTGTCTACTCTCACGATGACTGCTGCGAAGTTGGCATATTTTAGTTTTGTCGTGTTAAACAATCCTGACCACCGGTTGTCTGACTGCATTAGGTCTTGTTAGCCTTCTTGTCCCTCCGACTGGCAACTGCTCAAAACTCTAAAACAGCTGGGAGACCCTATTCTTTCTACTCGATCAGCGAGTTTCAATTACGTCTTACCAGGCTTCAGATCACTCTAATTGGCGCTTCTTAAAGCTACAAAACTGCCGCTGTCGATGGCGATACTTTGAAATCGACCTTGGTATAAATGCATAAAGATGCTGACAAGAGTTGACAGCGAATGATATAGTGACCGGAGTTTACTTACTCCTAGAAACTGGTGATCAGTTAGTACTTTCATTGCACTTTATGATAGAGAGAAAAAGAAAAAGCGAATTACATTACAATATTTGCATTTTAACAAATGCATTCCATCCGGGAAGAGTTACTGCAGCATAAAAGCCAGGACCAACAGGCTCCGGCACAGCTTCTTCCACGAGGCCATCAGACTGATGAATTCACGCCGATTTGAGTGTATATATTACATTGACTGTTCTATTTATTATAAATTATTATAAATTACTATCGTGTATTGGCGCGTGGCTAAGTGGTTAAGGCATTCGTCTAGTGATCTGAAGATCGCTACTTAGAGCCTTGGGTGAGGCAACGTGTTGTGTCCTTGAGTAAGGCACTTAACCACGCATTGTTCTGCGATGACACAGGTGCCAAGCTGTATGGGTCCTAATGCCCTTCCCTTGGACAACATCGGTGGCGTGCAGAGGGGAGCCTTGCAGCATGGATAACTGCCGTTCTTCCATAAAACCTTGCCCAGGCCTGCGCCCTGGAAACCTTCAAAGGCGCAGATACATGGTCTCACGAGACTGACGGATGCCTATAAAAAATACTGTCTTTGCACATTGTACATTTAGATGGAGACATAACGTAAAGATTTTTACTCCTCATTTATATGAAGGATGTAAGAAATAAAGTCATTTCAATTTGCGTAATTACGACATAATATGGCTTTTGTACAAATCGTTTTGAAGTTTCCTATTTCCGATAACCAAGATTTCCACTTGCGAAATATAACGTCACTATTCAAAGACATAGCAACAGTTATTTTTTAAAGAAAGACAGTATTATATATTTATTTACACAATTATAATTTTTCCAGGACATCGTGTATTTTTCTCGTGGTTGAAAGTACCAACTCAAAGATGATGGACCGCTTGTTTCCCGAGAATTACTACGCTTATCTCAAACAATAACCACGTTGCTTTATTTTCACTGGGCGTTCTAACCAAGACCGTCGATCAATAAGGCATTGTTGAAAAAGATGTATAGCACCTAAGATGAAACTCTAGTGACCAAACTTCGGACGGCCAGTTGTTTCACATCCTGATATTAATTGTATAATTTGTAGCCGATTGTTGCCGTTGTTTCATACACTGTCGATTGCCCTACACGAGAAACACTGCACAAAGCATTGTTAGTTGGCAGAAAAACAGGTAGGTAACAATAAATTATATTTTCTTAAGAGGAAGCACCTCGTATTTGGTCAGTGTATCTCACCGCATCGTTTATAATCACAACTCTGCTGTCGGTCTGCGAACGCTAATATTCTATTGGGAACGTGCAAAGGAAAAAAGGTAAAATGATAAAATAGCGCAGTTTATTGCAAGAGTTTAGGTAAATTTATCTTCTTCACTACGGAAATTGATAGAATTTATGGTTTAATAAGTATTAACCTTGTCTTGAATTGTTGAGTTACGTCGCATTCCTGCTTGGGTGAACCTACATCCTCGAGATGACGGGGAGATAAATAACGGGAAATATATTGTAGAGAATTGATGACTTGTGTGCAAATGCTGATGTTGAAAATTACCGGTGTTTTTCTTTACCTTTCCCCTCTTCACTGCGGACGGGAGATATTTCTATCCTTAGTCACGGCTACCTGCTGTTTCGAAAAGTTGAATAACTTATAAGATCATTCAAACAGCTGATTCTATAACTAATCAGACGTTGCATCAAATATTGATGAATAGTGAACAATCTTTCCATACCAGCTTTGGAAAACATTCGAAAGGAATATAATTCTTTCATGTTTCAGTTTCAGTTGTTATGTTAGAAAACAAGAGAAGAAATATATTCACCAACTTTTGAATAGCACTCATTTCTTACTATTTCAGCTGGTTTTAGCATAGAGTGTAAAATTGCTGGCATGACGTCGAAGGATGATTTCATTGTTTAAGTTTTATTTTAACATCAGCTTTAACAGTTTTTTTCAGATTTTTTAAAATATATAATCAAGTTTGTTTAATCACTGAGATGAAAAAGCTTTGGACAGACAATGTGTGAACATTTAAGTATCAGTCGCCGTCAGTTGATTCCATTGAAATCACGTCAATGTTAAATAAACCATAAAGTGTATATAAAATCCTAACATCGTTGTCAGATCACAGTATAAAGTGGGGAACAAGGGCATAATTAAGCATTAAACATGGAGACAAATGTATTGGAAAATTGCCATGTTAGATTAAGATAAACCTAATCATATCTCTCGTAGAAACAGAATTTAGAAGTGCTGAGTAACCTCACTACAGTTTATTTTCCAAAATCGATACAATCACATATGTAATGTTCTTGCTTGCTTTATAGCAACGAGTGATTCCAGAGGTAGGTACTGAAAAGATATTTACAATTGTACTACTATATCAGTCCTTTAGAATAAAGTAGGATAATTCTGATTGCAATATATTTTGTTTTGAGGGCAGTAAATTATATGCCTTGTGGAAGACTTAAAATGCAGAACCAACACACGTAAAATCTTTAATTATTCCTAAACTAAATTAAGCAATAAATCACGTTACCCAGCTGAATAATACTGAAAGGAACATCAGCAATCTCAAAATATTTAAAATAACTGGCGATTAATTTCAGATGTGATTCCGAGTTGTGCTTTTGTTCGCTTACGAAGATGAAAAGTTATAATTTTCATATTGATCACTGTAATTTTAAATCAGAAAATACGCATACTATTTACTCCCTGGCATAATCTGCCATCAGCAAAGGTTTCCAAGGAGTTTTTTCATATGGTTATGCAGATAGCAAGAATAGTCAGACTTATTAACAACGCGGATTTAACTAGTATATTATAAGCGCCCGACTAACGATGTAAATAGAGGGGTTTGGACATTCTTACAGCCGACCCATTTTGGCAGCTAATTTAGCGATAATGCCTCAACAGCGGAAACTCCCACTGAAAAATCACACAAAGATTCACAGTCATCTCTGCGTGGACTTTTATTCCTATTCCTCAAATGCAATTGGGGTAATCTAGGAATTTAGGTCAACTTTGTTCACTTTTAAAATTTCTTTACCGTGATTTCAATGATATGCAGTGAAAGTAATTTCACATGCTAGACATTTTACCTCCCGACCAGCAACATTTACGGGGTACTGTGAAAGAGATTAAGTTATTTCCGAGTGGAAGGCTGATTTTTATGTTAATTCCCCATCCTATGGAATTATCCAGAGATGCATATTACCGTAAGTACGGCAGCAATACGTTATTTGGTTTAGTTTGCTGAATTTGACCAGATGAATAGATAGCGGATTAAGGACAGAGGAAGTAACTTTCCACATATGTGCTAATGCTGGAATCTGAAAGTGATAGCTATATTACAGCACAAGTGTTGAATATTACAGCGCAGCTGTCTGGTCTCATTGGAAGGTGTGCAATTAGTTTCATTTGCGCCAAGGCAACGCTTGGGTAATAATCCTCGCTTCTGCAAATCTTATCAGGAAGTAAATTATTTGACCATTTAAAAGCCTATTTTAGGCTGCATGTGTTTTAGGCAGAAGAGGGGTATAGGTCCCGAACGGTAAGTTTAGGGCGTTAGGAGGGACCTATACCCCTCTTCTGGCTACGTCACTGTTACCAACATAACAACACGACGACCGGATGCTCTCTTCCTCTCCCTTTCTCTCTATACGACTCCTCTCCCTTTCCCCCTCTCTCTTCCGTTTCATTTTTTTAACCTTTCGTTTGACAATCTGTTGTGAATTCCATCATTCCATGACGTGTAAAGTAATTAAAATATATGTAATATTTAAAATGGCGGTTCCATGCCATTTTAACTATTCGTCTAGATCATTCTGAAAGCGACGCCTGAAGACAATGCAAAGCTAAATTTATAGTCTTCTCCGTGTTGCATTGGATCAAAACTGTACAGATTGGATAATTTTTTCCAAGCAATTTTCAAAAAGACACTAACTTTGTATTATTATATTAGTTACTAAACCTACACTGCGCCAGCTAATGAAAAGTGATTTAGAACAATTTATGTGTAAACCTCTGGCCTTTTAATATATAATTCGCTGAAAGTAATTTCAGTGCGACTGAAATCCCAAGTCCTAGATATTATGTCATTATGCTGACCCATCTGCTTCACTTGCTTACTAGTAGTCGCTATTGAGATACCAGCGGTAATCATGAGATCTCTTTCCCTGCTGTCGCTAGTTCCCTGAACCTCACTGAACACAAGATAATTTCTCCCATCGCTTAGCTGCTGTCAGCACAGTCTCGGTCAGTTCTCTGTCGGCATCTAATTCCTCAACATTCAAATATTTATTTCTTCAGTTAGTTACAATTTGCAACATAAAATTACAAAGGCAAATGCCTGCTGCGTACAAATATTGTTTCAGCAAATCCTATCGAATACACTGTTATTGTAAATCTGTTCTGCACTTCTCATCAATCTACATATGCAATGCTATTTTGTTGTCATGTACTTGCTCAGTGAACAGTTTCCACCGCATTGAGGTAACTCTGATGGATAAGGATTTTAGATTCGGGTAACTAATTGTTGTGCTGCTGATGAATTATCGAAACATTACCTGTGTTATGAATTCATTATATATAAACATAGAAATGCAGAAATCTACAGCACATAACAGGCCCTTCGGCCCACAATATTATGCCAAACATGTAACCTACTCGAGAAACTGCCTGGAATTCCCCAACAACATACATCAAAGTTGCTGGTGAACGCAGCAGGCCAGGCAGCATCTATAGGAAGAAGCGCAGTCGACGTTTCAGGCCGAGACCCTTCGTCAGGACTAACTGAAGGAAGAGTGAGTAAGGGATTTGAAAGCTGGAGGGGGAGGGGGAGATGCAAATTGATAGGAGAAGACAGGAGGGGGAGGGATGGAGCCGAGAGCTGGACAGGTGATAGGCAGAAGGGGATACGAGAGGATCATGGGACAGGAGGTCCGGGAAGAAAGACGGGGGGGGGGTGACCCAGAGGATGGGCAAGAGGTATATTCAGAGGGACAGAGGGAGAAAAAGGAGAGTGAGAGAAAGAATGTGTGCATTAAAAAGAGTAACAGATGGGGTACGAGGGGGAGGTGGGGCCTAGCGGAAGTTAGAGAAGTCAATGTTCATGCCATCAGGTTGGAGGCTACCCATACGGAATATAAGGTGTTGTTCCTCCAACCTGAGTGTGGCTTCATCTTTACAGTAGAGGAGGCCGTGGATAGACATGTCAGAATGGGAATGGGATGTGGAATTAAAATGTGTGGCCACTGGGAGATCCTGCTTTCTCTGGCGGACAGAGCGTAGATGTTCAGCAAAGCGGTCTCCCAGTCTGCGTCGGGTCTCACCAATATATAAAAGGCCACATCGGGAGCACGGGACGCAGTATATCACCCCAGTCGACTCACAGGTGAAGTGAAGGAATTCCCCCACTGCATAGCCCTCTATTTTTCTGCGATCCATATGCCTATCTACGAGTCTCTTAAAATACCCCATTGGATCCACTTCAACCACTGTCGCCGGCAGAGCATTCCGCATAGCCAACACTCTCCGAGTGAAAACTTACCTCTGACATCCCCCTTCTACCTACTTCGAAGCACCTTAAAAATGGCACCACACATCAAAGTTGCTGGTGAACGCAGCAGGCCAGGCAGCATCTATAGGAAGAGGCGCAGTCGACGTTCCAGCATTTCCAGCATCTGCAGAATTCCTGTTGTTTGCGACGTTCCAGCATTTCCAGCATCTGCAGAATTCCTGTTGTTTGCGTTTAAAAATGGCACCTCGTGTTAGCCATTTCAGCCCTCGGGAACAAGAAAGCCTCTGGATATCTACACGATCAATGCCTCTCGTGATCTTATACAGCTCTATCAGGTCATCTTTCATCCTTCGTCGCTCTGAGGAGGAAAGACCAAGTTCACTCAGCATATTCTCACAAGGAATGCTTTCAAATCCAGGCAACGTCCTTGTAAATCTCCTCTACATTCTCTTTATAGTATCCACATCCTTCCTGTACTGACGGGACAAGAACTGAACACAGTACTCCAAGTTGGGTTTAAACAACGTTTTATAGCTGCAACATTACCTCACAGCACTTGAACTCAATTACATGGTTGATAAAGTCGAACACATTATATCCCTTCTTAACAACACTGTCAACCGACGCAGCAGCTTTGAGTGTCGTATGGACACGGACTTCAACATCTCTGTTACGATCCACACTGCCAAGTGTCTTACCATTGATATCAAATTTGAAATGAACCCCTTCACACTTATGTGGGTTGAACTCCATCTGCCACTTCTCAGCCCAGTTCTGCACCCTCTCCATGTTGCACTGTAACCCCCAAAAGCGCTCCAGACTATTCACAGCACCGCAACTTTAGTGTCTGCAGCAAATGTCCGAACCCACCATCCAGGAGAGGGGTTATCATCCAGGTTATGCATTAAAATCCCAAAGCGGGGGGGGGGGGGGGGCGGTCCCAGAGCAGATCCTTGCGGTACCCCACTGGTCACCGTTCTCCATGTAGAATACGAACCATCTAGAACCACCCTCTCACTTCTGCGGGCAAGATAATTCCATGTCACATTACTCTCTGAATGATCGCATGTCTCATTACTCTCTAAATGATCCTTGCATGGGGAACTTTACTGTATGTCCTTACTGAAATCCAAATACACTATATCCACTGATCTGCCTTCGTCAATGTGCTTTGTTCCGTCCTCAAAAAATTCAATCAGGCTCGTAAGGCACGACCTGCTCTTGAGAAATCCGACGATTACTACCTTGGAGGTTCTGCTTTTCATCTTCCCTCCTAACGCCCTAAACTTACTGTTCAGGACCTATACCCCTCTTCTGGCTACGTCTTTGTTACCAACATATAAGACGACGACCGGATGCTTACCCTCCCCTTCAGGAATATTATGCAAACGCCCAGAGATGTTCTTTAACCCTAGCACCAGGGAGCAAAGAGACCGTGGTGTCTCTTTTGCTGCCGCAGAATCTCCTGTCTGTCCCCGAACTATCGAGTCCTCTATGATTATCACTCCGCCTGACCTCAGAGGCTCAGAGCCGACTACAGTACTAATGGTTTGCCTGCTGTTGCCTTGACCAGATGAGGCATCCCTCAGCAGTAGCTAAAGGGGTATACCCTGTTGCTGAGGGGTATAGCCACAGGACACCCTGCACTGACTTCTTCCTCTGTTTACCTCTCTAGGTGTTCACCCATCTACTCCAAAATTCTGAATTCTGTGTTGCTCAAAAAGTCGTACCTATCAATTGCTTTTCCTCTCGGATGATCCCACGTTCATTCAGCACCAGCTCTAGCTCCTTAATTTGGTCTTTCATGAGCTGGAGTTGAATGCACTTCCCACAGGTGTAGTCATCAGGGAGTCTATCAGGTTCCACGAATTCTCACATTCTATAGGAGGAGCATTTCACTGCTATATATGCCATCCTGACTGCACTGTAGAGTGAATAACCAACACAACCAAATCTTCTAGCCTGTGTTTTTGGCCCCAGCCTCCTCTCGTCGAAGCCTCCTGAGGCAAAGCCTGATGCCCCTATTCTTACCGCTGGCCTACTCCCAACAATGGCTACCCGGCTTCGACGACCTATGAGTAACCTCTTCGATGTGCTCTGCTCCTGACATTGATTGGGCCTCGGGCACTGATTCTATCCCAGCCGTTGTTTTTTGTTCCCACTCTTTCCATGTCTAGCACTGGCATTGAATGCACCAGGAAGGGCAATGATTTTCATCTGGGTCAATTTAGACGTGGCAAGTTACATTTTATTCATGCACCTCCTGAAGCTAGGGCATGGAAGTGTTTTGCACTGGGGATAAAAGCTTTCCATTGAACAAATGGTGCACATCTCCGAAATACGCATAATTATTTCTCTGAAATGTTATGACACAGCAAGGTTTTCACTGTCTTCTCATTGACCACACTTCTCACAAATTTTGCATATCCAGGAAAAATGGAGCAGTTTTGCTCCTTGGGAGAACAAATTTAACTTTTTATACTCATGCTTATTTTACTTCTTTCCTTGAAGGAGAAAATGAAAAGCTGAAAAAAGCACTTGCTGATAATGGTGAGAAACGGAATTGGAGTATAATTTTCGGCTCTACTGAAAGGAATTCAGTCAGCCCGGACTACTTTTGCCAAAACTTTGTCCAATGTTAACGAATTTAGAATCCGATGTTTATGCTATTTAATGTATAAATTAAGTTAGGATTTTGTATAAATGCTGGAACAAAATATGGCGTATATCATGGATTCATCTTTCAAAATGTGCAATTATATATATATATATTGTATCGAGTTTTCCCGGTATGTCAACACTCCACTCCTGCAACAGAAAAGGAGTTGTCAACGGTGCGTAGAGTCCATTAAATTAGAAAAAAAAAGGTTTATCGTTTCTTAGGCATACTTCATTTGATTTTTGCAGATTATCAATATCCAATTGACTAACAACCGTGCTTTGCTTTTGCCCGATAAAGACGCACTGATGGAAAAAAACGCAGGTAAATAAAAATAATCGTGTTACTATTTATTGTTCGGAGTATAAAGTATGCTGAACAATACACATCGGTACAGGGAACACCTAATTATGATGCTGTATTTCAAACTCTGAATTGACCGAGTTGACCAATGTACTGAAAGCTGCACTGCAGTCTGCAATTCATCGAAGCCTCTGCTGCGAAGTTGGACGCCTCGTGATCATGGAAAAAGGGAACAGTATTTGGTGACATCATCAGTCCTTGATACATTAGGCAGCCTGCTCGAATGCAGGTTGGACCAGATTAATTTGAACAGAACCTATTCGCCAAAGCACTGTGATGAGAACAACAACTGGCAGTGGGGATAGTAAAAGCAAGTACAGTTAAATTTACCTTTAAACTTAATAAAGAACATAATAGTCCAATTAGATTTTTATTGTTTACATCCCGAAAACATTCCGAAAGGATTTTGAAATATAATCCATGAATCCATGTTTTTGGAAATGAAGGGAATCTGTCGTCGAAATGCAATCTCCTTGACCTTTCATCGTAACAAATTGTTACGCCAAAGTTGTCTGTAAGGCCAGGACTGCCAGGGTACATTTTTTTCTGGTCACTGTTACCGTTGGCTACCTTCCTATGCTTCCATAGTTGAAACAAGACGAAAATGATTTTTTTGATGCGCCTCGCACAGAAGGGGAGGGATGTTGAAACGACGACTCAGACCACCAGAGGCCTGCGTCGGGCCTTTTCATGTTTTACAAGGCGCAGATTGGAAGTCTGTGTGGGGCGCCACTCCTCATACAGACACTAGAGCAATGTATGGTGCCTTGCTCAAGGACACAAACACGCTGCCACAGTTGAGGCTCGAACTAGAGATCTTCAGATCACTAGCCGAACGCCTTAACCACTTGGCCACGTGCCCAACACAAACATTCCAAAAGGATTGTTCGGAATGTTCGCATAGAACCCGAGCGCGACTGTGAATCTGGATGTTCTGTAGGGCAACGCCCTTTTTTCACATTAAAAACATTCAGCCTGACTTAAAAATATTTTCAACTTCTGCCCTCACTGCAATTTCTTAAGAATTAAATTACATTCCGTATTCAAGTGACTCGCGATACCTATGAAAACCGAAGGTACACTTGTAAAAGAAACATTTTTCTTTTACTTTTCAAATCCAGTGCAACTCCCTTAATAGCGTTGACATTCAACCAATATTATATAAGACCTGTCTCCAAATCTGTTTTAACTATTTGACTCCAGACGAAGTCAAATCCTTTTTCCAAAGGCCTATTTTGTTTGTCCGAAGCTTTGTTTTCAAAAATTTACATTTATGCATTAAAATTCAGATGCTTGAATTGTGAAAAATAAAACATGAAATGCAGAAAGTTGGGAAACCCGCACTGACATTAAACGTCAATCTCTTTCTTTCTCCATAGTTTCTTCCTGGTCTTCTGAGTGTTTCCTCGAACTTCTGGTTTAGTTTACATTTGTGACTTGGCTGATGCCTAGTGGAAAGGATAGCATTTGTTGACACTAGCAAGTGGAAACGCAAAACAGACTTCTCTTGCATCAACTACAGTACCTCTCCATCGAACTTTATTCTAGCTCTACACATCGTACCCGTTTTACTTTGGCAGGTGATTTGAATATGGCTACCGATGATTCTATCGTTTTCTGCCTTTAGGAACAATAAAATGAATCGCTATCATGCACTTTATTCAAAAATATGCGCATATATTAAAAGATAATGTACTGTAAATTATAATTGAAAATACCCAATTGTTATTTGAGTTTCATGACGTCCTGAACAGCATTGCTACAGTATTTGAAGCTACATTGTGGTCTGTTCTGAACACTCCTTGCTCAGAAACAAGTTCCTCTTCATGTCTCCTTTGCTCGATTGGAAACAACTGTCACCATAACTTGAACACTGCCATGCAAATCTATGTTGTAAATATTTTATAGAGTCGAAAGGCTACTGTTTTTGCCGGACACACTTCTTGATCTGTTCGCTCATTCATTTTAATTTGTTTAATTTCGCAAACCTTTTTTAGATTTGGAAAAACTTATTGCGGAGAGCAGTGAGTATCTATTTTATAATATAAACGTTTTTAGTTCAAAATCAATGTTTATACAACGAAGAATTAAACTGTATTGGAAAAATATTTCGCAATGCATTTCCGAGTATGTCAACTTTATTTGGATTTTTGCCTAGACTTTGGCGAATTCCGAGATTATCGTCCCCATGCTCAAAACCATTCTGAAAGGCAAAACATTCTTCTTTCCCAGAGTTAAATTTGTGCAGTTTATATTGCATACCGACCATGTTCTCAAGGCATAAATCACGATAATATTTCAATAGTTGCATGATATAAGAACGTCACCAAATCGCTGATAAGTCTGCAGTCTCTTGCAGTCAGTAGTTTTACAGCTGTTAAACCAAAAACATAGATCAGTAAGGCTTTACAGTAGAACATTTTCGGCCGTCTCTCGCGGTATAACACTGGTGAAAATTTAACTAATCTGATCTGCTTGCAATTTGTTTTGTATCTTCGATGCAATGGGATGTTATTTGCCGCACATATGATTCTTAGATATTGCTGTTGTAACTGTTTCCACCTCATCCCTTGTCAGTGTGTTACAAGTACGTACTTCTGTGTATAAACAAACTTTGTCTCGCAAATTTCCTTTAAACGTTCCCCATCTCATGTTGAATCTTTGTTCTTGGATATTTGATATCCCACCCTTAGAGAAAGATTCCCACAGCTATGCCTCACAAGACTTTATCTATGACTATCATGTCGCCCCTCAGCCTCCTACATTGCATAGAAAACAATCCACATATTTCGGACCTGTCGGTTCCAAAACAAACCCGACTTAATCGTGTTGAGATGTGCTTGATAGCAATTCGTTACCCTATGATTGAGTAGCCTGTCATCACATTATTGAAGGAAGATTATTGTAAGATAGTGAAATGACAACAACTTCACATGAAATGAGACCGTAGAATAAATTACCAGCTTACAATGTGAATATTCAGCTCTATGGTCACATTCCTAAATTCATCTTAACATTAGCTCTTAAACTCACCTGCTGTATGTATTCCTTTAATACATACTCAAAGTTGTATCGGGTGGGTGTCAGGAAATGAGCAGTGAGTAACTGATTGCCTGCAAAGAAGCTATTACTTCAAAGGCGCACAAAAGTATTAATTCACAATATAAGTTGGAGTAGCTATACTTTCGTCTTTCATGAAGGCATCCTCAATGGGATTATTATTATGATGATGATGATGATGATTATCACTTCTCTTTCATTGTGTAAGTTGGAGTGCAGTGTGCAGTGATTTTTTTAAAAATTATGTTTCTGTATTTAACTCCTCAGTCTTTGAGCGAGTAATCAAACCTCTCATCGTTTGAAATGGCCACCTGTTAATGGATCTTATTGGTCCACCCAGACCTCCTTCCTGCATGTAACACGGTTTACTTTTAGAAAAGTCTAAAATTCGTGGCCAAGTGAAATGCAATCTTAATGTCATCACTAATTGATGGTAAATCGCGTCTATTTTATTGAACTCACTCTCAGTTTTCTCAGTCTTAACAATAATGCCTGTAATAATTAACTTCAGTTTTTTAGAGAAACATAAATGTTTTTGTCCATTCCTTTCCGCGCAGCTTGAATTAACTTCAACAATGCCAAGATCATGAATAAATTACATTATAAGAACAATGCTTTTCCTTCAGTCTTCTACTTCGATTGACCAAATGTGATTACATAAGGGTTATGAACAGAACATTAACATAGGTATTTCTCATTCTTACAGTGAAACAGATGCTGGCAAAAGATATAGGTAATTTTGACAAACAATCTGTAAAATCCATTTTATTTCAATAAGTGCGCACATCTAGTGAGTGTTAAACGGGCAGCAAAGAGGGTAGATCGTGAAATTGGCAATCAGAAGGCTATAACTATGCAATTATTAAGTTGAATCAACAACAGGACGTCAATGCCAGATAAGCCAAGCGTATTATACAACATGCGTAAACTTCCGCCAAAACTTTTAACCTCGCATGAGAAAGCATCTTATTTTATTTTATCACTGAGTAAAACATTCTTGTCTTTTGCTAATAACGCCTGCTTATACAGACAATTTATTGCTTGTTGAAATATTATGAATTTCCAAGATGTAGCACCAATTTCCATAAGATTTATCAGGGAAATTTGTCATAGAAAGCATATGTATAACGGATGTTCGATGCGATAATTGATAGCGACCAAGGTTCAATACCACTGTATCAGTTCCATTGACATTCAAATCACTGTTGCTGAGAATTTGAAAAATGATTCTTCAGAAGCATGTGTCGCACATTATTGAGAATTAAATGGTCGTCTCTGACATTGTGCGTTTTGTTTAATCAGAGATTGAAATCTTGAAGATGAAGGTTTCGGACGGCGGTAAGGTTAATCTAGTCTATTAAAATCAATATGCACTGCATTATCACGCCAAGACAAAAAAGAAAAGAAAAACAATTATTTTGTTGATTGATTGTTTTTCCCTTGGTCCTGTGGCCGGCTATGAAGTATTAAAATATTGATTACCAATTTTCTGAGGTGAAATATGAATAACCTTATGTGAGGTATATACATTACATTCCTTCGACAAATTAAAACTCTATAAAGTAATAAAAGTATTGTTACTTAGAGCTAATGGTATTTAGCTGTCACTTTAGTTTAATTATAGGCCTAACAGCTATATTCCCCATTCCTTTATAGTTTTCGTATGCAGTAGTTTAATGTGAAAACCACAGAACAACAATTTACCAAAGATATTCCAGCGACCTATCTTGCCGTTTATATCTCTATTATATATTTACCGATGACTAAATTATTTCGTTTGGATTCTCTACCTGATTTATGTCACTAGTTGTAATGTCGTACCTAATGAAACAGCTGTGGAATTACTAGAATTATATATATATATATATATATAATATTTACAGTGGCATACAAAAGTTCGGGCATCCCGGTCAAAATTTCTGTCACTGTGAATAGCTAAGCTAGTAAAAGATGAACTGATTTCCAAAAGGCATAAAATTAAAGATGACACATTTCTTTCATATTTTAATCAAGAAAACCCTTTTTTTAATTAATTCCATCTGTTACAGTTTCAAAATAACAAAAAAAGGAAAATGGTCCGAAGCAAAAGTTTGGGCACCCTGCATGGCAGTACTTAGTAACACCCCCTTTGGCAATATCACAGCATGTAAACGCTTCTTGTAG
This sequence comes from Mobula hypostoma, assembly GCF_963921235.1. NCBI lineage: Eukaryota > Metazoa > Chordata > Chondrichthyes > Myliobatiformes > Myliobatidae > Mobula > Mobula hypostoma. The sequence goes on along the minus strand of NC_086101.1, from coordinate 20,333,516 downwards.
ACAGCTAAGAGTCTTTCAATTCTTGTTTGGGGGAATTTTGCCCATTAGTCCTTTCAAAAGGCTTCTCGTTCTGTGAGATTCTTGGGCCGTCTGCATGCACTGCTCTTGAGGTGTATCCATAGATTCTCGATGATGTTTTTGTCGGGGAACTGTGAGGGCAATGGCAAAACTTTCAGCTTGCGCCTCTTGAGGTAGTCCATGGCGACAAAAAAAGTTATATTTTAACTTCATCTGTCGACTGGACTTGATTAGAAAATGCATCAGGCTTGTTTAGATGTTCCTTTGAACTTTTTCAGTAGAAATTTTTGGCCGCAATGAGCAAAGGTATATTTGGAGAAAAAAGGGTGCAGAATTTCATGAAAACCACACCTCTCGAACTGTTCAGCACAGGGGTGGATCGATCATGCTTTGAGCCTGTGTTGCAGCCAGTGGCACGGGGAACATTTACTGGTAGAGGGAAGAATTAATTCAATTAAATACCAGCAAATTCTGGAACCAAGCATCCCACCGTCTGTAGAAAAGCCGAAGATGAAAAGGAGACGGCATCTAGAACAGGATAATGATCCTAAATACACCTCAAAATCCACAATGGACTACCTCAAGGGTCGCAAGCTGAAGTTTTTGCCATTACCCTCACAGTTCCCCACCTAAACATCATCGATAATCTGTGGATAGCACTCAAAAGAGCAGTGCATGCAAGACGGCCCAAATCACAGAACTAGAAGGAAGAATGGGCAAAAATCCCCCAAGTAATAATTGGAAAAGCTGGCTGCAAAAACGCTGGCTACAAAAAGCGTTTACGAGCTGTGATACGTGCCAAAGGGGGTGTTACAGAGTACTGCCATGCCGCGTTCTCAAATTTTTGCTTCGGGCCCTTTTCGTTTTTTGTTATTTTGAAACTGTAAAAGATGGAAAAAAAAAGTTTACTTGCTCAAAATATTAAAGAAATGTTTCATCTTTAACTTTATGCTTTTCAGATATCAGTTGATCTTTGACTCGCTTTGCTATTCAGAGTAACAGAAATTTTGACTGGGGTACCCAGGCTTTTGCATGTTACTGTATGTGTACTCATACTATATAGACTACTCTGTTAGTAAATAATATTGCGCCAATATTATATTTTTTAAAGTATACAGCCAGACTTTTCAAGTTTCCAGTAAAAAATGACTTTATTCCTCATTTTTTGCATGGTACTAATGGCGGAAGTGCACGACCCTGTGTGGCAAATGGAACAGAGAATTGCCGTATAAATGGCCGAAAATATTATCATATCCATGGCAATATATTTAATTTCAATCAGGACATTGCTGACAATACGCTATGCAATATACGGCTCTACTTTGTGCGACAAGTAAAGATTGTGCCGGGATGAATTCTCCTGCAAGCTATTGTCTTATTTATTGTTTTGCATATCATGCAGTACCCTTTGAAAGGGTTCCCCCCTCCCTTTCACACCTCGTGGTCCACTAGCGAAAATTTTTGCATTTGATTATTTTTTTTCACGACGCTCAACCCAGTACGATGGAAAGCGTATGAGGGGTTAGCGGCCGGCCGGATTTGAGCTCGGGACCATTCGCCTTGATGTCCGGTGCTGATACCACTACATAATCGGCCAACTTTGAAATGATGTTACTGGATCAAACACGGGGATGCCTGCCGTTTTGTGACTTCATTAAAGTCCCAATAATTAATGCAGTGCTGGTGTCTCCAATGTGCCACACTGGTCGCGCTGCTAACGAAGGCAATGCCCTGAAATTGTTCGTTGTCTTCTGAGAAGCGGTGTAGTATAATTAACATAGATCATCAAGATCCTGAGTGGTTGCTGAATTAATAAAATTTGGATCGACTTTCGAACAGAACGCTCCCGTTCTGCAATGCTATTAATTAATACTGTGGAATATTTATTCGAATGTCAATGCTCATTGAAAGACAAAGGTTGAAATATGTGTTGGTTATTGCATACTAACCAGGGAGAACACATTATTTTGGGAAATACTAAAATTCCAACGTTGTCCGTCGGTGTTCCTATCCATGAACAATTGCTTTTAATTAATATGTTTAACAGCTCCTGTTGTTTTTTTACTAGCTTTAACTTTATTTATTTCCTCTTTTATTTTATCCTCCCTGAGTTACCTTGTGACACTAGACTGGAATAAATGCCAGCATGTAGATTTAAATTTATTTCGTTGAATGCATTCTATATTCTATTTCATTTTTCCTCAATTGCCTAAATTTAACAGAAAACAAACCCGAAACAGGTAAGAAGCAAGAACATGTCGAATAAGACTGCGCATGGACGGACCATAAGGTGAAACACTTTATTTGTTTATTAACTCTTTTACTGAAACAACGAAAGGAAACTAGAGATAATTGGCAGACCACCAATGTTCACGTCAACTACAGGGTCAGTGACTAAGAATGCGAAAACTTTGCAAGCAGGTAAAGCATAATGTATAGAATCTGTTTTATTAAAATAAATAATAGGAAAACAAATAACTGAAAAGTAGATTTATTCTTGTTCCTCCACACTACACTTAAGAATGTCTTCAAATACACCGTTCACTTCAATACTTGTAAGAATAATAACTTTCTACAATTGCATGAAAGGAACCTTATGTTATAAGCCGGACTTTGGAAGGGCTTTGGGAGACTTAAATATTTAGTGGAGAGTTGACAAGCAAAAAACTAAACCAAACTCCATCTGGATTTGGAATATTGGATTAATTACGAATATGAGAACATTTTATCCGCTTCCAGTCCAGTAGCTGTTGCGGATGTGCCATAACACAACCCTGTCGAGATTTTAAGTCTTCATTCAATAAAAGTGCATTAGACAATGAGATCACAAGACATAGTAGCATAATTGGACAGTGCGACCCATGGAATCTGCTCCGACATTACATCATGGCTGATCTATTATCACTCTGAACCTCATTCTCCTGCGTACTTCCAGACTATTTGACGCCTTTACTAATGAGGAATATATCATCCTCCATTTTAAGTATACCCAAATGATTAGTCTTCCACAGCTATCTGCGGCAATGAATTACCAGCCAAACCTAAGCAAACGTCTCCTAATCACTGATTCTGGACAACCCTGTCTCCTTTGTTTCTACACCCCGCAATATTCCTGCGACACATCTCGCCGTTTATATGTCCATTATATATTGCTCATATCAATGAAGTAATTCCTGACAGAAAATATAAATTTACCTAGCGAATTTGTAAATTGTATATTGTATAAATAGAAGTATCTAGTAGTTATTAAGGCATAATTTGCAGGGAAAGGTTTGATTGAAACACATACTGCTAAGTCAACAGCAAAACCAGCGTTTCATTTTGCAATAGTTGTTTGAATTGCCAACTTTGTGCATTAACAAACAATTTCTATAGTATTAATGTGAGCAAACAATTATGTCGAGGAGTGAAAGTGTATCTACACTGATCTTTTGTTCGGCTCGAAATACATTCAGTGAATATGCATGCCTGTGTTAGACCGTGTTTATTTGAAATTTATATTTACTTTTTTTATTGCGCTTAACTAATACGACATTTTACACCCACTTATAGAAATAACGACCTTGAGAAATGAGCTACCAAAAGCCCGTAAGGATCTAATGGATTTAATTATAGCACCACAACAAATACGAAATTAACAAACACGTACATGCTTTTTAGTTAAACAGGCATCGCTGCTATAGAAATTGTGACTAAATTCAGTTCTACAAAGTACAAAGTAACTTATTATCAAAGTACGTATATGTCCCTATATAAAACTCGTCGATAGGATTTTTCACGGGCATACAGAGTAATTCCAGGAAATATACTAGAATCAATGAAAGACCGCACACTCAGGGCAGATGAATAATGAGTGTATCAAGAAAAAAAAAAAGGTGCAGCTACAAAATAAAAAAAAAGAAAAAGTAATAATAAACACATAAGCCATACATTTCGAGAACATCCGATGCGTGAGACCAAAAATCCCTGAGAGTCAGTCCAGAGGTTATGGGAACTGTTCATTGATGGGGCGAGAGAACTTGAGGAGAGTTAGCATGGCTGAAATGTAATAACTGATACTGAATCTGCTGGCGGGGATCCTGAGGCTCCCGTCCCTGTCATGGTCCGATCCATGAAGTCTGTATTCCAGTTCACGGTCTGGTCCACGACCCCTGCTCCAGGTTTTCCTATCTACCCTGTTTTTGTTCTTGTTGAGCTAATTGAGGCAGCTGATGCACGTTGGGGCTGGCTGCATAAATACCTTCAGAGACCCAGGCGTGGCTGCTGGATTGTTCTTGTCCTTACTCCTTGTATGCCTTCCTCTGCCTTCTGTTTCCTCGCTTGAAGCCCTGTCGTGTCTTGCCGGTAACTTTCGCCTCGCCTGAAGTTCTCGTCCCGCCTTGCTTTACCAGAAGCCTTGCCTTGTCTTGCCGGTATATCTCGCCTGTCGTGAAGTTCTCCTCTCGTCTTGCCTTGCCTGAAGCCTTCCCTTGCCATGTTGGTAACTCTCGCCTCGTCTCGCCTGCAGTCTTGTCCAGGAGCCACCCTGTACGTAGCTCCGTTCCTGTCCCTTGCCTCCGTCAGGTAAGCCAGGCCGTCTCGCCGTTACCTGCGGTTGGTTCTGTCCCTTCCTGTCCCATGCCTCCGTCCGGTGGTGTTCCCCGCCCTGCCCAGGAGTACCACGCCCTGCCCCGGTGATCAGTGCCCCGCCCCGGAGGAGCCTGCCTAGCCTCAAGCCTGAAGACTCCAGCCTCGCCTCGCCTCAAGTCTCCTGCCTCCCGCCTCCAGCCTCGCCTCGCCTTAAGTCTCCTGCCTACAGCCTCCATCCTCGCCTCGCCTCATGTCTCCTGCCTCCAGCCTCTAGCCTCGCCTCGCCTCGACTCCAGCTTCCTGACTAGCCTCAAGCCTGAAGACTCCAGCCTCTAGCCTCGAGCCTCTTGCCAAGTCAAGCCAAGTCTCTAGCCTCTAGCCTCTTGCCAAGCGAAGCCAAGTCTCTAGTCTCTAGCCTCAAGCCTGAAGACTCCAGCCTCCTGCCTCCTGCCAAGCCTCGCCTCTAGCCTCAAGCCTGAAGACTCCAGCCTCCTGCGTCCTGCCAAGCCTCGCCTGTAGCCTCAAGCCTGAAGACTCCAACCTCGTCCTGCCTGCCTGACAAGCCTCGTCCTTGCCTAGTTCTGGGGTCCGAACCAGAGGCAAGACCCAGGTACTGGATCCTTGTCCAGTCTCTGGCTCGGAGTCCAAGCCCGGGCTCCTAGCTCTCTTGTCCAGTCCTGTTCCAGTTTCCTGGTTTTCCTGTCCATGTCCTTGCCATCGCCCTGTATCCTAGTCCTGTCCCTAGTACTTCGGTGTCTGCGTCTTGCACTTCAGTCCGTTCCCAACCACCACCTTATCACAGTCCCTTCATCTTGAAGACAGCAGCGAGAAGATGGCATGGCCTAGATGGCGATGATTCTTGATAATGAATGGTGCATTCCTGTGGCAGCAGTCCGAGTAGATGTAAACAATGGTGGCGACAACATTACCTGTGATAGCAACACGCAAAACACGCTGGAGGAACTCAGCAGGTCGGGCAGTATCCGTGGAAACGAACAGTCAACGTTTCGGGCCGAGACCCTTCGTCAGGACCGAAGAGGGAGGGGGCAAGTGCCTATTACCTATCACCTCCCTTATGGTTCCGCTTCCTTCTACTATCCATTGTGCTTTCCCCTATTCCTCTTCACCTTTCTTGCCTATCCCCCCCACCCCGCTTCCACCCCTTGCTCTTTCATCTTGCTGTTTTTTCACCTGGCACCTACCAGCCTTCTCCTTCCCATCCTCCCCTCACCTTCTTTATATGGTCCCTGGCCACTGCCTCTTCAGTTATTTTCAGAAAAAAATAGGGCCCCTGCCCCCTCCCTCTTCAGTCCTGACGAAGGGTCTCGGCCCGGAACGTTGACTGTTCGTTTCCATGGATGCTGTCCGACCTGCAGAGTTCCTTCAGCGTGTTGTGCGTGTTGCTTTGACCCCGGCATCTGCAGAGTATTTTGTGATTAGCTGTGGTACACTGGGCCGTATCTACTTCTATTGTATGATTTTCCGTTCACGGACGCTTGTGATTCTATATCAAACCGTTATGCAGCCAGTCAATACATTCCCTAGAATATATCAACAGAAGATTTTAAATGCCATGATAAACCTCCACAAACTTCTTGGAAGTATCATACTGCCATGCATTCTTGGAAGTTGTACTTACACGGTGGGTTCAGGAGAGAAGCTCTGAAATGATAACACTCGTACAATTTAGAAGTTATCCACGTTATTCCAAAATAATGACCGTGTTCTGTTCCTTTCTGATCCAGCTATTTGACATAAATTTGCATGTATATTAAGGGAATGAGCAATCGAGCTTCTTGCCAATACTTTTCAGTGTCCCTCCTAGTATGCGTCTTAAACTATACCAGCCGTTCAGAAAACGTTATGTCATTATTATATGGGAACCATTCTCATCAATCCAGATAACATCTTTGTTCTAACACGTCGGCAATTCCATATATTGCCATTTTTCAAATTCGATTTATTTGGTTTGTTAAGTTATAGTCTTTGTGTTCTGTTTAATTATGCATGTCATTGTGTAAGCCAGTTCTTTCCATTCACACTGTTTGTGACGTCTAGAACCTCCCAATCGATTCATATTCTCTTCTGCATTGTACTGATTTGGTTATGTACTACTGTGAAAATGTGCAGACATATTGTACAGCCAGACTATCCATGAAAAACTGTGATATACTTCAGTCTGCAGAAAAGTTCGCAGAGCACATAAGTTGATCTTGTCAGTACCTTCTTCGAATTGTAAAGATTTCGTTAGACACGCTATGGCCAATAACATCAAACTTAAGTCATATATTTTAGTAGTCCTAGGATATTTCGGAAGCAAGTAGCATTCTTGGTAGTTGTGAAACATTAAGAAAATTCATTAGGTTATATTGTAGACACATATTTATATTGAATTAGTTCGGTGTATTAAAATGAATCATTGCCGATATCAGTCACTTCGTGCATTACGCTTTCTTCACAAATTTACCACGCCGTTTCTTCGAACCTAAGTATACCCTGAAGCATTCCATTTCTTTTTAATTCTGTTGTTCCTCTTTAATGCATTCTGAACTGCCTCTAGTTTCTAATTTTACTGTCTGATCAACGCTTTTCAGATACATATCAGCACTATTAACTTTCTGTCTACACACAACAGAATAATGCATATTATTCGAAACTGGATTATAGCACTTTTCTATAGCTGCGAGGGACAGACATTAAAAGCAAATACAACTCCTATTTTCCTTTCTTTGGTGCAGTAATCTCGGAATCTCTTCACTGGTATTTGTTTGGCTCTTGTATACTTCGCTACTTCGCCCAGTGTAGTTTATTCTTAAGTATTCTCCGTAGCTGCTCACTTTGATTCCGAAGGATGAACATTGATATATTTCTGCAAGTATAAACATCTTAAGTAGGCTTATATTTTCCTATGACACGAGCACACATCTGTCAGCTGATCTAGTCGTTTTTTTTTGTTGTTGTTGTTTGGAAAACGAAATCCAATGCACAAATTACAATGCAGTTTTCGTTTTACTTTACAACAGAAGACGAGCTGAGAGAGAAAGACCGAGGTAATCACAGTATTTACTGACTTAACAGGTGACTTGCTAGTTTTAGATGCGAAACTGCGAAAAAAGTTTGAATGTTACTGGTAAAAAAAAAGCAGTCCTGAAAGTAAGCAAATACCCCGATTGTAGTTTAACATAAACGTCCGGTGCTTCGGACATTTAGAAAGTTTCATAAGAATGTGAACATACATTCTTCACTAATATTAATAACCTAGCAAACTAAATACGCTTCATGACATTTGTTATACCTTTCTCTTCACCTGCACTATCCATTAGTAGTACAAAGTTGAAGTACAGACGAAATATAAACAACCTATTCCGCAATCCTGAGACTTCTGTTCGTCCATAGAAACCCTAAATGTCACAACAATGTTGATCGTTGCCAATAATAGAGTCGACATTTTCACATGGTTCACAGCTATTGAAACATTCCTATTAGGATTGTTTCAAGATAGTCAAAATGTGAGAAATTTAATACATCCGTTAAGTTACCCTGCTATCCATTAAACCTCATGATAGTTCATAGTGCTCTTCCCATAGCACTCTACCCAATGCGTGCAGAAAAATCTCATAAAATAATATTTACATTATATAATGGTTATGCATCTAGGTATTGCTATAACTGAACCCGGGGCTCCTGAGTATATTTTGGTTTTAAAGGTGATGCCTGGCCGACAATATTTGTGATAATATTGGGATGAATTGTAAAAAGAAAAGTTTTCGTTGTTACATCCTACGTGCTCCGCACCTACAATAAATAAGGACTTTATATTGCTTGAACACAGGCGATAGCTACGTATGAGCCAATCTTACCATTGCACACTACGTAATTGCGGAATAACGACAATATTAACTTGACAGAAAAGCATAAAGCTACATATTTTTCTCGAACTGTGTCGTTTATGTTAGCCTAGTCATTGCCTGTGAAACCTGGTCTCTGTTCCTTTCATATGGAAGCTTGGGAAATTACGTTTCGAAATTAATCTGTATGGTTTGTTTTTACTTTATTACAAAAATAGCAAGAGCAAGGGAGAAAACAAAATTCACAGGTGCATTAGCAAGAAGTAGCTAGTATTGCATAAGGCTACATAAGAAATTTTCAGTTATCCTACTTAGCTCGTGAACTAAGTGTTGTCTGACTGCAATGACACAAACAATGTTGGAAACGATTTTGTAGTGCATTCCTGTGCACTGTGTAACTTTAGTATCCATCAAAGTAAATGGAAACATACAACAGGAATTCTGCAGATGCTGGAAATTCAAGCAACACACATCAAAGTTGCTGGTGAACGCAGCAGGCCAGACAGCATCTCTAGGAAGAGGTACAGTCGACTTTTCAGGCCGAGACCCTTCGTCAGGACTAACTGAAGGAAGAATGAGTAAGGGATTTGAAAGTTGGAGGGGGAGGGGGAGATCCAAAGTGATAGGAGAAGACAGGAGAGGGAGGGATGAAGCCAAGAGCTGGACAGGTGATAGGCAAAAGGGATACGAGAGGATCATGGGACAGGAGATCCGGGAAGAAAGACAAGGGGGGGGGCACCCAGAGGATGGGCAAGGGGTATATTAAGAGGGACAGAGGGAGAAAAAGGAGAGTGAGAGAAAGAATGTGTGTATAAAAATAAGCAACAGATGGGGTACGAGGGGGAGGTGGGGCATTAGCGGAAGTTAGAGAAGTCGATGTTCATGCCATCAGGTTGGAGGCTACCCAGAAGGAATATAAGGTGTTGTTCCTCCAACCTGAGTGTGGCTTCATCTTTACAGTAGAGGAGGCCGTGGATAGACATGTCAGAATGGGAATGGGATGTGGAATTAAAATGTGTGGCCACTGGGAGATCCTGCTTTCTCTGGCGGACAGAGCGTAGGTGTTCAGCAAAGCAGTCTCCCAGTCTGCGTCGGGTCTCGCCAATATATAAAAGGCCACATCGGGAGCACCGGACGCCAGACCCTCTCTCTGCATTCCACAGGGATCGCTCCCTACGCAACTCCCTTGTCCATTCGTCCCTCCCATCCCTCCCCACTGATCTCCCTCCTGGCACTTATCTGTGTAAGCGGAACAAGTGCTACACATGCCCTTACACTTCCTCCCTTACCACCATTCAGGGCCCCAAACAGTCCTTCCAGGTCAGGCAACGCTTCACCTGTGAGTCGGCTGGGGTGATATACTGCGTCCGGTGCTAATTCCACCACAGAAGAACGGTCCTCTTGGTTGTGGTCACATTCGGTGACATCAAAAAGATTTCGGAGGACAACGGGAAGATCGACGGCGTCAGCGCACCTGAAGACTCAAACCTCTCTCTCTCCCTCTCTCTCCATCACTACTTAACTCAATACCACGAACTGAATTGAATTTTACTCATCATCTGTGAATTAGGGAGACAAGGTACAGGTGCGTGCAATAACATAATGACCGAGAGTTATTCTGATCCGTTCATAGATACTCCCGGACAACGTAATCGATGGCTCTCAAAATAATAATGGTTAAACCCTGAACAATTGCAGGAGAAAAATTGCATGGATTCTCGTGTTGTGTCACTTCCACATCAGGAGGAATATAAACTAACTCGAAATAGAAAGATGAAAGATGTGTTTGAAATTTGTTGGCAGACTGTGCAGTGAATTTGTTCAATGATGGAAGGGCTGGACCAATGTGCAAAACACAGTACATACTTCACATACAACAAAAAATACTGAGACAATAATATTAACAGATAAAAAATATACTGTAGAAGTACAAGTTGACATAAACTGCATATATGCCATATGGTTAAATATGCAACAGCAGTACGGCTACTGGCACTGTAGTAAGTAATGTGTACAGCGTCTTCAGAAGTCTCACAGCCAACAGGCGAGAAGCTGTGACACAATCTAGTAGTTCTTGTTCTTATGCTGCAATACTTATTGCCTGGCAATAGATGATCAAAGAGATTGCGGAACGGTTGAGACGGATGGAAGGGGTTATTGACAATGCTAGGGCTCTGCGAATGCAGTAGTTCCAGTGCATGGATGTGGGTGGGGGCGAGAGATCCCGATGGCTCTCACAGCAGTACTTATAATCTGTTGCAGGGTGTTGCGATCAGATATCTTGCAACTCCCATATCAGTTGGAATCCATTTCTTCAGACACTCACTATGGTACTCTGGTAGAATGTAGTTAGAATGGGGTGGGGAACCTTGTCTCTTTAGTAAACGGAGGCGCTGCTGTGCTTTCGTGACTGAAGAAGTTCATGAGAGTCCCGGGAATATTGCAACCGACTGACAAACATCAAGCATCAACTAATTTTCCTGCTGGGTACTATTGTACTTGGTAACATTGAGCAGTGTAAATTTACTAATCAAATGGGAAGCATGAGGACGACGACCAAGTAGATGCAGAAATGTCATGAGTAAAAGAATACCACCAGGAATAGAAAAGAAAACACACCGCATACCATAACAGTCACATGCAGTATATTTATGCTTGTATTTAGCAGCGGGTAAAATGAATTGCAATTATTATAGGAAATAAAAACAAGATGGAATAATGTCAGCACCAGTGTAACGGAAAGAGGAGCTGGATTAAATTTAAAACTAAGTGTATGCATAACAACGTAAAGAATGATGAAAACTAAGAATCGCATATTAGAATTTTGGTCGAAAAAAAACAATTCTGATGCTGCAGTTACATAGCGGTTAGCGCGGCGCTATTGCAGGTCGGACGTCGGAATTAGGTGTTAATTTCCGCCCTTCACTGTAAGAAAGTTTGTACGTTCCTCCCATGTGCGTGTGTGTTCTTCTGAGGGTGTAGGTTTCCTCCCTCCAGACCAAAGACGGCCCAGTTCGTAGAGTAGAAATTGAAAAATTTGTAGCTCAGATGGTTGATAATAGCAGGTTAATAAATGATCATTGTAAATTGTCCTGTGATTACGCCAGCGTTCCTAGGCATTGCGGCTAGTTGGACCGGATGTGTCTGTTCTGCATTGCATCGCTATATAAAATAATTTAAATTTGGGAGATGAAGTGAAAAGCAGGACAAGTTAAAGTAAAATGTAAATTGAAATACTGAAACATTTATCCAAACATTTCAAAAGAGTGATAATGCCTATATGTGATGAAATGGGAAAGGTCATATATTCTTATCACGGCGTGGTATGGTGATTACGAAAAGCGTAGAAGCAAGGCTGGTTCTCCTTATGCTGAGGAAGGGGGGATGTATGAGATTAGGTAATTAATAATTATACCTCTTAAAGTTTACTAACTGCTACCGCAAATCGAACAAATACTCCAAAGCAACATAATGGTAAACAAGAAAAATGGTGGCAAAAATAGGAAAACAGATTATTATCTGAATGGTGGCCGATTAGGAAAAGGGGAGGTGCAACGAGACCTGGGTGTCATTATACACCAGTCATTGAAAGTGGGCATGCAGGTACAGCAGGCGGTGAAAAAGGCGAATGGTATGCTGGCATTTATAGCGAGAGGATTCGAGTACAGGAGCAGGGAGGTACTACTGCAGTTGTACAAGGCCTTGGTGAGACCACACCTGGAGTATTGTGTGCAGTTTTGGTCCCCTAATCTGAGGAAAGACATCTTTGCCATAGAGGGAGTACAAAGAAGGTTCACCAGATTGATTCCTGGGATGGCAGGACTTTCATATGAAGAAAGATTGGATGAACTGGGTTTGTACTCGTTGGAATTTAGAAGATTGAGGGGGGATCTGATTGAAACGTATAAGATCCTAAAGGGATTGGACAGGCTAGATGCAGGAAGATTGTTCCCGATGTTGGGGAAGTCTAGAACGAGGGGTCACAGTTTGAGGATAGAGGGGAAGCCTTTTAGGACCGAGATTAGGAAAAACTTCTTCACACAGAGAGTGGTGAATCTGTGGAATTCTCTGCCACAGCAAACTGTTGAGGCCAGTTCATTGGCTATGTTTAAGAGGGAGTTAGATATGGCCCTTGTGGCTACAGGGGTCAGGGGGTATGGAGGGAAGGCTGGGGCGTGGTTCTGAGTTGGATGATCAGCCATGATCATAATAAATGGCGGTGCAGGCTCGAAGGGCCGAATGGCCTACTCCTGCACCTATTTTCTATGTTTCTATGTTTCTATGAAAATGAAAGATAATATTTTAAAAAGTAGGCATATTTTGAAATAATGCAGAGATGCATTCAGTGGTGTCGTATCGAATACCCAAGAATAACTAAACAATATAAAATTCATAAAATGATATAAAATTATACATGATACCTTACACCTTCAACTGTCTGTATGAGTCATCTCTGTGCATCTATATATGTAAAAAAAATCCACAATTATTACTTAAGTTATCATCGGATCTATTTTTGAGGACACAGAATGAAAACTATGCATATTAGCAGATTGCGAGTACAAATTATTAGAATAAACGATGGCGGAGAACAGTCTGAATATTGATACATTCAAAGTATATTTACTTGTGTTTCCGCATTTTGTTAAAACATGGGATACCTAATTGACGTGCGTGTCATCAGATTAAGAGCTTAGAATATAAATTTTCTACTGAATTTATGATTGCAAACACATGATGCGTTTTATATGCAAACTGTACATTACACACCAACATACCTCTCCTGCAAAAAAAAAAGAAAGAAAGAAAATAAATTTGCTCTTTCATATAGTAGTTGTTGAAATTTTGGATGCATTTCCGAGTAAACTCAGGTAACGTTGCCCGAATCATGCATTTCCTGCGATCCAAGTGTTTAACGATGATGATTTCTGCATTGTTGTTGTTTCCGCTCATTGCCAATACAATTCATATTTCATTACAGTCGAAGAAGAACTTAGAAATAAGGACAGAGGTAATCATAACGGCGCACGCCCACTCTTGCAATATTTTTAGTATTGTTTCTTCTATTTGATAATATTGAACCCAGGACGATCAAGCTCTAATACGATGCATAAGTCAAATATTGAAATATGAAACATATTGTTTTCAGTTTCCTTTCAAAGTACATTCAATGGCTACTTCATTAGGTACTCCTCTACAACTATTTGTTATTGGAAATATATAATCAGCCAATCATGTGACAGGAACTTCATGTATAAAACATGCAGAATGGGTCAAGAGTTTCAGTTGTTGTTTCGACGAAATATCAGAAAGAAGAAGAAATGTGATCTAAGTGACTACGAAAGTAAGTGGTAGTGTTTGGGCGAAAATAACTTGTTAATGAGAGAGGTCAGAGAAGGATGGCCAAACTTGTTCAAGCTGACAGGACGACGATAGTAATTCGAGTAACCACATGTTACAACAGTGGTGCGCAGAAAAGCGTCTCCGAACGCACAATATGTGTATCTTGACGTGGACAGGCTACAGCAGACCACACCGGTTTCTACTCCGGTAACTAATAATGTAGCCATTATTAAAGCACAGAACATTGAGTACAGTCAGATGAAGAAAAAGTAGAATATGAGGGTATTGCTGTTGTGTGGTATTTAGTGAGATGCAGAACGTTCTAATTCATGGTAAATAGCTGTTCATGATCATACTGTATGTATCGTCATTTTTAATGTAACTGACAACGGGATATTTATATTTTTCTTTTACATTATTACATAGGAACATTCAAGTACATTAACTAATCATTTGAACTCAACTATTTTCTTACCTTTTCAGAAATCGAAAAACTGAAAGAGAGTCTGAAAGACGCAGGTGTTTTCGCTTTTCAGCAATTATTATTTATGTCTTAGCTTTAATAAAACGTTTTTTGCTTCGTATCCAGATAATATGTGAAAAAACAAAACTATGCTTTGGGTAAACTGCAGACGTTATGGATCAGTAAGTTGTGAAATATTCGTCTGCTTGTGAGTTAATGTGTAAACTACCAAATGGTTGAAATCTAAAGCTAATACTCTCCCAGGTATATGGATAATATTTGCAACCATATGAGTACCTGCTGTTATACTATCATAAATTGAAATAGTGCATTTCTTGATATTAAGTAAGATGAATCAGCTAACACCAACTAAATTCTCTACATATCAAATCAAGTTTCAAAAACTTGACGGTATTCTGCTCGAGGTGAATATTACTGTGATGTAAAACACATCCCCATGCAGCCGTTATTCAAGTTACGGTCAGTTGAAAATTTGTAATTCACGTATTTTATTCTTGTCTCTCGATTTTGACTCTAGGGAAGTAATGCTGTGCAATCAGCAGGCCTTTCTATGAACGATAATCGAGGTTCTTTGCTATTACTGATTGAACACAAAGTGATATCATCTCTAACTATAAAGTTGTGGCATCCCGTAAAGTAACCGTGCATTGTACAGTCATTGATCACATCTAACACATATCAATAGGTATTCAATTGCTTTCTCGCAATTGAATACCTGTTGCTTTTGATATCGTATAGGATGTCGACATTACGCTGAAGTCAATGTAATGATATCCCACCAATTTTACCCTCCCATAACTCTTAATACGTATCAGAATAAACAATGAGTTAGTCCTGACGAAGGGTCTCGACCTGAAACGTCGACTGCACCTCTTCCTACAGATGCTGCCTGGCCTGCTGCGTTCACCAGCAACTTTGATGTGTGTTGCTTGAATTTCCAGCATCTGCAGAATTCCTGTTGTTTTCAGAATAAACAATCTTCATTTTAATCGTAAACACGGGATATTCAATAGATGCTGGAAATCTTGATTACCGCACACAAATTGCTGGATGAAATTTGTCAGACAGGCAGCATATATGGAGGAGAATATACAGGTGACGATTTTAAACGAGACCATTCACGAGGACTACCAATGAGGAGACCTGATAAAGTTCTCGTTCCGAAAAGTCGACTGTTTATTCCGTGCTATAGAGACTGAATAATTTGCTGATTTCCTCCAGAATTTTGTGTGTATTGAACTATTATAATCGCGCACTAACTCTGTACCCAGCGATACTTACATATTGTGTCTGTCTGTATTCTATATGGACGTTTCGCTTGTCGTCTGCATTTCTCGGCAGATACACTTTACATCCAGTAGCATATATCTTTTTAATCCCTGGCAAGGGAATTGTTTAGAATCACACATACATAAACATATTCATATAAACATTCACACTCTCATACTTACATATGCTTACACGGCTGGTTGTGTGTGTTTATATGTATGTGTGTGTATATATATCTATATATTTATGCGTGTGCACAGGTGAGAATGTGCAGTGCACAGGAGTGTGAAAATGCAAATAGATGTTTTCTGAATATTCTTAAAATACAATGATATTATGCTGAAAAGTTGCTAATTGGTGCCAGTAAATTTAACTTCGGTTAAAGGGAAGTCAAATCCAATATTAATTACGAATGCTGCACCAGGTCAACTAAGTGACAAAGTGCTTCAAACATACTTTTATTTTCTACAACAGAGGAAAACTGAACAATAATAACGGAGGTAGGAATCGCAGAAAACCTGGACATTAATACCTAACCCAACAAGTTTTGTTTTCAATAGATTATTTTCTCATGGGTTTTAGCAAGATGAAGCATCGTCTTCGCAGCAATATGAAATGTAGAATCTATATTTTTGGAGAAGTGAATTTTCTCTTCTTCTGTCCATTATCTTGTGTTGAGATTCTGCATGGTAATAGTAAGAGGGAATTTTCCAAAGCTGAACAGTATGTAGAGAAGCCTACTGAGAAATATTCTTCCAGTAGTTTCACATTATTTCATTAACCTTTTGTCATAAGGGGGCGTTGATGGCAGACCCAAATGCAAGACACAGACACTGAAGTACTAGGAACACGACAATGTTTATTAAGAAAGCAAGGGGAGTCAGGAAGAAACGACGCTGGACATGACAAGGACACCGGGTCATGGCTAGGACTAAGACTAGGAAAGCGGGACCAGGACGCGGAACTTGGAACTTGGAGGCTGGGCTAGGACTCCGATCCAGAGACTGGACAGGACCCGGAACCTGGGTCTTAACTCGGGCTCAGACCCCGGATCCAGGCGAGAACAATACGTGGCTACATGACTGGACGTGGCTACAGAACAGGACGTGGAACTCCTGCAGAGGACGCGGGTCTTGGACTAGGCTTAGACAGGACGAGGTTCTAGGATTTGGGTTGGACTAGACGAGGTACTTGGACGTGACTTGGACTAGACGGGATTCTTGGACGTGGCTTGGACAAGACGAGGTTCTTGGACGTGGTTTGGACTGGACGAGTTTCTTGGACGTGGTTTGGACTAGGGACTCATGGACTGGACGAGAGACTCCAGCACCGGACAAGCGAACTCCAGCACAGGACGAGTGAACTCCAGCCATGGACGAGCGAACTTCAGCACAGGACGTGGCTTGGACTAGGGACTCCTGGACTGGACGAGAGACTCCAGCACCGGACAAGCGAACTCCAGCACAGGACGAGTGAACTCCAGCCATGGACGAGCGAACTTCAGCACAGGACGTGGCTTGGACTGGGGACTCCTGGACTGGACGAGAGACTCCAGCTCCGGAAAAGTGAACTCCAGCACAGGACGAGTGAACTCCACCACCGGACAAGCGAACTGCAGCACAGGACGAGCGAATTCCAGCACAGGACGAGGAATCTCCAGCATTGGGCTGGGCAAGGTACTCCTGGGCTGGACGAGGTACTCCTGGACTGGGCGAGGAATCTCCAGCACTGGGCTGGGCGAGGTAGTCCTGGGCTGGGTGAGGTAATCCTGGGCTGGGCGAAGTACCCCTGGGCAGGGCATGGAACTCCTGGACTGGACGAGGAATCTCCAGCACAGGACGGGAAATCTCCAGCACCGGGTTGGGCGAGGTACTCCTGGGCAGGGCCGGTATGCTTTCTTGAAAGCAGGGACGGGATCCTTTTTACGACGCAGGGCCGGGATGACTGCTGAGGATACTTGCTGAGGTGACTGCCGAGGTAAACTGTCGGGGATTCGGATGGGGAGGAGAAGGGAACAATCCAGCAAGGAATCCTTGGTTTGCAGAGGTATTTATGTGCCAGCCGAAAACGAGAATCAGGTACCTCAATTAAGGCACCCAATGGAACAAGGGAAAACAGGAAAACTCGGAATACGGATTGATGGACCGGACCGTGAACCAGAATGCGGATTTCACGGAATGGGCCATGACGCCTTTAGTTTTGAGACATACGGACATAATCAGTAGAAATATCAGCAAGGTAGTCACATTAGCAAAAATCATATGCTCTTAACAGAGTCAATGCCGAGAAAAAAATAGATCATCTTTATACGTGCAAGATAATTTAAAGCTGGGGTTCCCAAACTGGGGTCCACAATCCCCTTACTTAATAGAATTCGTTGATGGCATAAAAAAGATTGGAACCCCCTGATTTAATGAACATTTATCAGAGACACGGTAGAAGGCAGGATTTCCCATCAATATAAAAGGAATTACTTTATAAAACCGAAGTTTTTCACCATGTTAATGATCTGAGAAGATAGGTCATTACTTTACATTGTACATGAAAAATATGGTGGTTTATAAGAAAAAGAGAATTGGATAATAAACCTTCCAGCTCAAATATCAATTCGTTTCACAGTAAACTAACGTGTAAGTCAGACTTTCAATTGGACACAAGCAATCATTAAAAACAGATAAGACCAGTGGTCGACATGAAAACAGTAACGTTACAGCTTATGCTTAATGTGGAAAACATACACGGAATTTCATGTGTAGAACGAAAAACCATATATAGTTATTAAGAAATATAACATATTGTTAAGAATTGGTGTTATCACTATATACTGCAAATCAGCTATTAAGCGAAGATCTGCTACTGCTACTGAACACAGCAAATACTGTCTAAAGCATTCACTATGTCGGTGTATAATCTGCATCCACAGGATGTTAATTGCTCACGGCAGTGTTCAAGTTTTTTTTTACTTTTGTAAATATATTGGGATCCTTTCCAAACTAAAGAAATGGAAAACTGCATTATAAGACCAGAAGACCATAGGATACAGGAGGAAAATTAGGCCATTAGGCCAGTTGAGTCTGTTCTGTTTTTCATCATTGCTGATGCATTACCCTCGCGGCCTCATCTCCAGTCTTTTCCCCGTATTCCTTCATGCGCTAATCAGGAGTTTATCAAAGTCTGCTTTAAATTTACCCAATGAGTTGATCTCTGCAGCCGACTGCGGAAACGAATTCCATAGGTTCAACACTCTATGGGTGAAGAAGTTCCTCCTTGACACTGTTCTAAATGGACGTGCATCTATTCTGAAGTTGTGATCTCTTAGACAGCTCCCTACGATAGGAAAAGTCCGCTCTATCAAGGCCTTTTAATATTCAATAGGTTTCAACGAGGTCACCCACTGCCAGTCTTCTGAATTCAAGTGAGTACATACACAGAGCCATCAAACTCTCTTCAGATGACAAGCATCAATCCTGGAATCCTTTTCGTGAAGGTCCTTTGAACCATCTCCAGTGTAACTACATACTTCCTGAGATAAAGGGGCCACAACGTCTCATTATACTCCAAGTGGGGCCTCTCTAGCGCCTTATAAAACTTCAAAATTGCATCCTCATTTTTATATTCTAGTCCTCTCGAAATGAATGCTAACATTGCAACTGCATTCTATACCACGAACTAAAGCTGCAAATGAACCTTCCTGGAATCCTGCAAGACGACTCCCAAGACCCTTGCAACTCAGGTTTATGAATTTTCTTATCTTAGAAAATAGATTACGTCTTTATTTCTTCTACCAATGCACATGCCCATAAACCTCTTATACTGTATTCCATCTGCCACTCATTTACCCATTCTCCGATTCTGACTAAGTCCTTCTGTAGGTTCTCTAATTCCTCAAAGTTACCTGTCGTCCACTTACTTTGGTAGCGTCTGCAAATGTGGCCACAAAACCATCAACCCACCATACAAGTCAGACAAAACTTTCCATCAAGGAAGCGAGACTGACCTCCGCTTATTTCATCATGTACCTCCAAGTGCCCCCATGCGATATCCTTAACAATCGATTTCAAATTCATCCGAACCAATGAGGTTAGAATAACGAGCCTATTATTGTTTTTTTTAATGCCTGTTTCCCTTCTTGAAGAGTGGAGTGACATAGCCTTTTTCCATTTCTCTCGAATCGAGCCAGAATCCATTAACTCTTGAAAGATCCTAATTAATGCCTCACAGTCTCTTGAGCCAACTCTTTCAGAACCCTGGGGTGCAGACCAACTGATCCAGGTGACCTATCTCCCTTCATACCTTTCAGTTTTCCAAACACCTTCTGCCTAGTAATGGCAACATCACTCACTTCTGCATCCTGACACTGTTGAACTTCCACGGCTAGTGACTTCCACGTTGAGGACGTATAATTTTCCAGCGTTTTCTTTTTTAAACCTTTTTAGTTGATTTCTGCAGTTTTAAGAAAATCTTCCTAATATTCTGTTAAGCCACTATCTTTCTCAAATATTCTACTTGATTCCATGGCCAATTATTCCTGTTTTCCTCCGTTTTAGGACAGTTAAGTTGATCACACTGTCAATGACCTTCCACAGAGAGATTCCAATGATCCAGAATCGTTCACTGATCACTACGAAATATCCTGTAGTAGGAGCTCAGGAATTAGCAGTTAACATTGTACAGAGCGTCAAATTGCCTTTGATTTTACTCGCATATCACATTCTTCCTCTTTCCCTCCTAGAAGTCAAGTCAGCACTGCTCCTTTAAATAGGTCATTTTCTATCAAATGTGTGCATTTCACATTCAGAATTGGACGTCGAGAATGTTCAATTTAGTATTACATATAGCAATTCTTTATCGCGTTACTGTCTCTTTTTTTTGGCTGCCCGACCATCCCTTCCTATTTAGTCAGTTCTGATACTTGCATATCACTGAAACGAGAAGATTAGCTTTATATTTGACATGTACAGTACATCGAAGCATACAGTGAAATCTGTAACTTGTTATTGAATTAATTCACCGATAATTGTGCTGGACAACCCGCAAGTATCACCAAGCTGCCAGTGCCAGCATTACATGCTAATAACTCAGTAATCCCAATCATAATGTTGGAGGTACTGGAACTTCCAGTGAAAACGTACAATCTCCTTCCAGGCAGCAACGGGATTGAACCCCGATCAGTGATCGTTGACACTGTAAAACTATGCGCTAATTTTTCTGCTACTGTGCCAAGCCTACGGTTGATTATGCTACTGAAACTATTTTTTTTTTGAAAAGAGAATTACGGAATTTGTTTTTTTTATTTTCGAGGGTGGGGGAGGTACTGGTATTGACTGATCTAAAACATTACATTATTTTCTTCGCTGTAAACACGTTGAGATCTGTTGGACATCATTAGCCTGTTATGTGTATTTAATGATTTAATCGCTTAAAGGCTCCAGTTCATATCAGCGAATTTATACAATATAAAACATGAAATTCTTACTCTTCGCACACATCCACGAACAGAAGAAAAATAACAAAGAATGAATGACGGAAACCGTTAGAATCACATAGCACCCCCCTCCACCCACAAGCAGCAGCAAAGCATCAGCCCCCCACTTGCTCCAGCCCTTCCTTCACCACCCACCATGTAAGCAATAGCAAAGCCTCAAAACAGACCATAATCTAGAGTCCATCAAAACTACTGTTCATCCCAACAATTCGACATCCCACAGGCGCTTACTGCCGTGAAGAGCCGTAGTTTGAGTGCAGCTATAGATCATGTCCTCCAACAGGACACCAACCACATCAAAATGGAGATTATATGTTTCAAGTACTTTAGTATTTCACGTAATCACCTGCATAAAGACTGGCACAGAATCCCTGGCCACTGTCGGGAAAAGAAGAAACACTTTACATGAATTGGCACTTTTAACATGCATCGACATGTTTAACGTTAATTTTCAGCAACCATTCAATTCTCTTGGATTACTCAGAGAAATCGCACGAAGGGGTGATAGCAGTTGCGTCAGTAATAGAAGTATTCAGTGCAGGCCGAAGCCATCAGTTGACTAAATCTGGCGTACTATATTTCTAAGAGCAACCAGCATCAAATTTTCTTGCAGGATATCCTTTTATCACACTGTGATGATAGGGGATTTGTTAATTAGGGGAACGGGCAGACAGGAAGTTCTGTGGGCGTGAAAGATATTCCCGGATGGTATGTTGCCGGATTCCAGTGTTCAGGATATATTGGATCAAGTCCTCATCCATCTTAAGTGGGAGGACTGGCAGCCAGAAATCGTGGTCCATTTAGGTACCACTGATATGGGTAGGACGACTGACAACGTTCTGCATAGGGCGTCAAGGGAGTTAGGTACTAATGTGAGGGGTAGGACTTCTGGATTGTGATCTCAGTATTGCTACCCCTGCCACGTGCTACCGAGGCCAGAACTAGGAAGAATATACCGGTTGCTAAGGTGTTGATGAGGGAGGGCCTATGACTTTTGGATCATTGGGCTCTCTTCCACGGAAGAGACAGTTTGTTAATGCTGCACGTTGGGGTTTAAAATAGATTTTCAGTGCGATGCGAACGAGGCTACCAAAACAGTCAGTGGAGAGGTTGTGGGGGCAGATGTTGGTGTGACTTCGCCCAAAGTTCGGAATCAAAAGATTGAGCATGGTGCCACAAACTCGAAAATGGGGAATACAAGACTGAAGGTGTTGTGTCTAAATGGGCGCAGATCAAGGTAAATGAACTTGCAGCACAGCTTCAGATTGGCATTTATGATGTCGTAGTTATCACTGAATTATGGCTGAAGGATGATATCTGGGAGCTGAATGTCCAAGGATACACACTGTATCGAAAGAATAGGTAGGAAGGCAAAGCGGACAGCGTTGCTCTGTTGGTAAAAAAAAATGAAATCAAATCATTAGAAAGAGTTGACATTAAGGCGGAAGGGATAGAATAATCGTGGATAGAGCTTAGAAACTGTAAGGGTAAAAAGCCCCGAACGGGAGTTGTATGCAGATTCCCCAAATAGTTGCAAGGTTGATGCCTACAAATTACAACAGAAGATAGAAATGTGCACTAAAATGGCAAAGTTATATTAGCGATGGTAGTCTTCAATATGCAGGTAGACTGGGGAAATCACGTTGGTGCTGGATTCCAGGAGGGGGAATTTCCAGAGTGTCTGGGGAATCGTTTTTTAGGGCACCTCGTGGCTACACCCACTAGAGGATCAGCTATTCTGGATTGGGTGTGGAGCAAGGAACCATAATTAATATGAGACCTTAAGATAAATGAACCTTTATGAGAGGAGAGGCTAAAGTCAGATATGTCAGTATTACAGTGGAGTGAAGAGAATTACAGAGGCAAGCGAGCGGAGTTGCCCAGAATTGAAAGGGACACTGCCAGGAATGAGGACAGGGCATCAATATCTGGAATTTTCAGGAGCAAATCGGAAGGCACAGGATATTTACATCCCAACGAGGAAGAAATATTCTAATGGAAAGATGACATAATTGCCGGTAAAAAGAAAAATCAAAGCGAACATAATAGCCAAAGAAAGGGCATATAATGGAGCAGAATTAGTGGGAAGTTAGAGGATTCGGAAACTTTTAAAAACTAATAGAAGGCACCTAAATAGGTAGAGCTGGAATACCAAAGTAAGTTAGTGAATAATATTATGTCGGACACCAAATGTTTCTTTAGATACATGAAGTGTAAAAGAGAGTCGAGTGTGGATAGCGGACCGCTGGGAAACGATGCAGGAGAGTTAGTAACGGGGGACAATGAAATGGCGGACGAAGTGAATACGTATTTTCATCAGTCTTCACTGTGGAAGACACTACCAGTATGGTGGAAGTTCCCGTTGGCAGGGTCATTAAGTATTTGAAGTTGCTATAACTGGAGAGAAGGTTCTTGGCAATCTGAAAAATCAGAAGGTAGATAGATCACCTGGACCAGATGCTGTACACCCCAGAGTTTTTAAGGAGTAACTAAAATATCATGTATACATTAGCAATGATCTTTCAGATCTTTTAGTTCCTGGAATGGTTCCGAGAAGACTGGAGAATTGCAAATGTCATTGCAATCGTGAAGAAGCGAGAGAATGAGAAGAAAGGAAACTATAGGCTAGTTAGTCTAACTTCATTGTTTGGGAAGATGTTGGAGTCAATTATTAAGGATGAGGTCTCTGGGTACTTGGAGGCACATGATATAATAGGCAGTAATCAGCATGTTTTCCACAAGGGGAAATTTTGCCTGACAAATCTGTATGAATTATTTGAAGAAATAACAGTCAGATAAACAAAGAAGAACCGGTTGATGCTGTGTAGTTTGTTTTTTAGAAGGCCTATTACAGGTGGATATTCTTGAGGTAGCTTAACAAACTACAAGCCCATACTATTACAGGAAAGTTTCTAGCATGAATAAAGCCGTATCTTTTTGGCAGGAAGAAAAGAACGGGAATAAATTGAGCCTCTTCTGGGTGGCTGCTAGTGACTATTGGTGCTCCATAGTGGATTGTGCTGTGAATGACTTGTCAGATGAAGAGCGTTTGATGGATCTGGGCTTGTATTCACTGGAATTCAGAAGATTGAGGTAAAACCGCATTGAAACTCATCGAATGGTGAAAAGCCTTTATACAGCGGATGTGGAAAGAATATTCCCTATGATGGGGGAGTATAAGGTCAGAGGACACATCATCAGAATAGAAAGACGTCCTTTCTGAACGGACGAATCTGTGGAATTCTCTGCCACACGGAGCTCTCGAGGCCAAGTCGTTATGTATATTTAAGGCAGTGGTTGATATCCTTTTGATTGGTCAGTGCTTGGAGGGATACGGGGACAAGGCAAGAGATTTGGGCTGAGAGGAAATTTGGATCGGACATGTTGAGTTGGCGGAGTATTCATGATGGGCCAAGTGGCCTAATTCTACTTCTGTATCGTATGGAATTATGGTCTCATGCAGGAGATCGTAAATGATTATTTTCAACTATTCATTTAAAGACACAATTTCCGTAGGAAACTGCAAACACTGGAAATTTATGGTGAACGTTATATATCCCTCCAAATTTACAACGAATATGCCCTTCAAACCTCAGGAATATCCATAATTTGGATGGCCATAATTGTCACAAATCTGTCGGGTTTAAACATAAATATGCCGAAATTTAATCGCATTCTTTGCTTTTTAATAGATAAACTATTCCAAAACTATAAAGGTATTTTCTACTATGTTTTACAAAGTTATTGATGCATCATATGTTTATGAATACAAACGATAGTACTGCCATGTTTTTATTTATGCAGAAGAATGAGTGTTGTTGGCAAATCTGGCTTTCACTATCCAAGCACAATAGACATGTGGTTTAAATAATGTTTTCTGAAGGCGACTCCCTAAATTTTCTTTTTATCAAGGAGTTTTCTGGTTTTAATCTAACATAATGAAGGAAGTTGACAGATTTCTATGAAAGAATTGGCTTTATTCGGTGCACCTCTTAATCGTGTTCTGTCGGCTAACGGCATTTGGATTTTCTGTGAAGAGATATGGATTCCTGCTGAAGAAGTCTGCGTGAGGAGGCTTCATACAGCCATCAAAACAAACCTACCACAGCCATGCTGCGACGATGAAGGAAGCGATTCGCACATGTTACCATCCAATTATCCTCTCTGCCATAAGTATTTTGGACCATGGCAAAACAGACATCCATAAAGCTGATAAATATTTCATTATGTATTACATTCCTTCCATAAAGGTGAACAGAAAACATGGATTTAAAAAAAGCAGCTGACCTGCATTGCCGGAGGAAATGTAAAACTCAGTATCGTTACCTTTATATATCAATATGATTAAAGGATATTCGGGAGCAGTCGGCACTTGATGCTTCAGTTCACAAGCAGAGCTTTTTCAGACTTATTTGGAAGACTCCCAGCTAGGTTTGTTGGTTGTTTCGCTTGGAATAAAGCTGGGCATTATTTAGCATTCCGAAACTGTCCCTAAAATCGAGGACAGGCCGCTGCGAAGAACGTAGAGAAGGACTCTAACAAAATAATTTGGTTAAAAATTGTTGTGAATCAACGGCTACTATCTTCATAATGCTAGCCATAACTTTGGCCAGCAGCAGCATTTGCATTTACTTTAACCATCATCCTTTGATATCATTTTCTAAATTACTGACTCTCGTGTCACGTGCAGTTACATTTGTGTTATGTTTTCAAAAGGATGTCGCACAATAGGTGCGCGGTGCGCGGCAGGATTGATTATGCTGAAAACCAAGTTAAACATCGCTGAGCAGCGGTAGGATGAAGTGAGTTATAATTAACAGTATATATATATATATATATATACACACACACACATATATATCTCGCACAATCGTACAATGATATCCTTAATGCAGGATTCGAATGATGATCGTTAGATTTTTTTTGCCAGATACTCAACTAAATCGCCAAAATAGTCTGTAGACTGTGGATATTCGAGCTAGAAATGCTTGCGAAGATCCGGTCTTGAAATGACCCTTTCAGTAGCTGTAGCACATCTCTTCAATGTCTGCTGATTTCGTCAGTGATTTTGAAATAAACACGCAAATCAGAAGTTTTAAATTTCCAAACAGATCAACACATAAAGAGTCTTCCTCTGCTTGAGGACAACAATAGAATGCAAGCCTAGATTAAAATGTCGAAAATGTGCATACGATCTAATGGAATTCAATGGCAAGAAAAGAGAATTTTAAGACTTGAAAAGAAAGAACGTGAAGGGAGTATAGAAAGGCGAACAGAATATATGTGCAAAGTCACATGGTTCAGTTATGATTAAAGCTTTGAAACGATCAGCATTTTATCAGAATGAAGTACAGCATATTGAATCCTTCCCTTCATAAAGAGTAACAAATAAGAATAGGAGCTGCAAAAATACTGACTGCAGAATTAGTCATTAGAGTAAGTAACTCTTCCCACTCCAGCTTGATCCCCCATTTATTATTATGGCTCACTGATTGTAACGATTATACCATTTTTTCACCAAGATTCCAGTCTTTTCCCCTTGATAATTGCGCAATTCTCTGCTGCTAAAACAGTCCAAAATTACTTTCTTTGTTGCAACAAAGACGCACAACCCCTAAAAAATCATCCTATCCATCAGTCTCAAGCGGACGGCACCCTAATTCAAGACTGTAGCAGGAATTAGAAACTCTTGTCAAAGGAAGTATTCGCCTTGCATAAACTCTTTGGCTGCAAATCAGAAACTTCCAAGTTTTAAACATTCACTTTCTTCTTTAATCTGCAAAGTATACAATCTAGACTGTAAAGACTATCCTCGTAAGAAACCCATCCATTCTCTTAGTTAATCCATGCTATATTCTTGAGGGCCTTCAAAATATTAGCTATTGTCCCTAATTAAGGCGTAGAGTAAGTTCTCCCCCCCCCCATCTGTATTAATTAATGAAAAACGAACTGCCATAACCACGCAATTGTCTTCAATTCCTTTATAAATTAAATATACAATTAGGTTCCTATACAATTGCAATGTCAGACTATCAGCCTTTTTAAGATATTCATTAGTACTCCCTGCTTTCTCTGCATTATAGTCGACAATTACTTACCATTTATGTTTGGTCTGCTAAAATAGGAGTGCTTGCATTTTTGTAAACTTTACTCGTTATTGCCAGATCGTTGGCCGCTCAAGAATGCAAAGGTCATGCTCATGGCCTCTGGATATGATCTCACCTCAAGTCATTTTAGATTAGATTAGATTCGATTATGAGGACACGCAGTCCTCTTTTATTGTCATTCAGTAATGCGTGTATTAACACATGATACAACATTCCTGTGATATCACAGAAACACAGGACAGAACACGACTGAAAAACTAAAATACACATAATTATAAACATATAGTTTCAACAGTGCAACGATACCATAACTTGATGAAGAACAGTCCATGGCACAGTAAAAATTTCAAAGTCTCTTGAAAGTCCCACATCTCACGCAGACGGGAGAAGGAAGAAAACTCTCCCTGCCATGCCCGACCACAGTCCGACTCCGAGTCGTCCGAAAACTTCGAGCTCTGATCAGCCCTCCGACACCACGTACCGAGCACCATCTCTATCCAAACGTTTCGAACTCAGCCTCGGTCACCTGCAGCAGGCATATCCGGGGATTTTGGGGCCTTCCCACCGGAGATTCTCGATCGCACAGTAACAACGGCAGTGAAACCAGGCATTTCAGAAATTTCTCCAGATTTTCCTCTGCTTCTCACGTCTGTCTTCATCAAATCAGAATTGTCAACGGCCTCTATTTAACAGATACGATATCATTTCACCGGAGAGCTGCGCGCGCTGCGTCGCGCTGCCATCTTCTCCTCCCGCCTTTCTATTAATTGTCAGGAGAAGTTGCGTGATGCACCATGTGTTATTGTTCGCTGTTCTTTTTCTGAGTCTGAAAGACAATAGTATATACACACGATATGTTCTTTTCACATCACAGTCCTTTTATTAACCGGCACGTTAACAACTTTATATGGGTCAGCAATTGAAGTCATGATCAGAAAAGAATACAGGGAGTGAAGATCCCAGTGAAAAGACACTAGTTGAGGGATTATGGAATCCAGCTTCTGAGGGAGTTGCCCTTTACTCTCCCGACTTCTAAGAAGCTAGAGGATCATGCCAGGTTTAGAAGAATAACGTAACAGAAATTGTTCATCCAATCCTCGCAGTTAATGAAATTCTGGATAAGATGTGCGATGGTTTTTTATAGGAAAAACAGCTTCGATCTGAACTCCTGTTAATTCGTGGAATGACATGCAAAGGAGAATCAAGTTTGCAATTGCCGTAGAATGATTATCAAGGCTGAAGATAAAGAGCAAACGAAGGAAGAATGTGCTTGAGTGCATTATGCACAAAGGTTGTGACAATCAAACTCTTCTGGTGTTACTTACCTATATGATTCGGGAAGAAAGACTGTGGATCTTTGTTAGTGAGGAAGAGTAATATTTAGTACAATAAACAGCATGCTCATATTTAAAGCAATGCCGAATGAATGACTTAGCAGCTGTAAAAGCTCGGAAACAGCGATTCACTTTGTTCAGAATACGATATGATATCCACCTTCAATTTTCGTAAATACTTGTGATATTTATGCTTGGGCTAAGCTAATCAGTCAAGGAATATACATGTATCATTACGAAAAGCTCTAAATGAATATCAAGATTCCATTGCGGATTGTTTCAGTCTGCTATTGAAGGAGTCTCAGTCTCTTATTTACGAGATTGTGTGAATTAACGAGTTTGCGTTTCGTCGTTTTCAAATAGCACAATCTAAGCACTTCGAAAATGACGTCCTGTCTTATTATGCAGGGTTATTGCTTCCAGATCTTGGATATGTACTTTGTAATTGTCAGATTGTTGGCTAATTAGCTGAATATAACTAACTCCTCAGATTATGGGTTCGCATTCCTTAAGATACCTTCGAATCTGGCAACCAAAATCTACGTTCTTCATGAAGCGATTCTTGCTAAATGCTGAAAGATTTCACGATCATTTGCATTAGCATATCTTCTTATTTTGTCCCAAGTGCGTATAATACACGGGCAAGTATTCTTATCTGCAATGTGAAGGCAGCTTCTCTTGACCATATTTTAGAAGAGGATTGTTGTAATATCATGCAGTTTACCGAAACTGGCAATTAGCAAACAAAGTCAGTTAGTAATAAGTTTTTTTTTACATGCATTGCGGAAGTATCGGACAACCAGCACTAATCAACAATTATTGGAGCTGGAATTAGGCTTCTTCGAATTGATGTGTGTGCCTGATGACAGCAACACAAGCAAAAAATAACTTTTATGCCTACCTATTAATATTCCAATGTGAGAACATCTATAATGTAGAATAAGTTGGATTGTCTGCTATATTCTTTGTGTACTTGTGTGCATATGTGCGTGCATGAAATATGGGTGAGTATGAAAGTACATGTATGGATGTGCGTGAAAGCATGTACTGCTTAAATTCAAGGTTTTTAGTGTAGAGCAGTACATGCATAACTACTTACATATACATAATTATGAACTTTTTTTTATGATTATGCCATATAGAATTCAAAAAACTTCTTCAAGATACCAGTAAGCAATCAAGAATATATGATCTTTCTTGCGTTAACAATCACACATAATCTGTCACGGTACCGCGGCAGTAATTTTATAATAATCACGAGTGTTGTTGCTGATATCATACCGTGGTGGAGGTTAATTTACATGACGTTTAATCTATTTCAAGTTCGATGTTTAAAATTTAGTAGAACAGCGACAAATATTCTTATTAAATTATAGTATTATAATCCCGACGAAGGCTCAGGTATTGGGGCCGACAGGTTGAATATATAACGATATATCTACCGTTACTAAAATAATACGCTGCTTTATATGTTCATCTTTCCTCGTATGATAAAGCGTTTCTCGCTCATTTGAAATCACGTTAATTCGGCTGGCATTGCAACATGCTGCTTACTACTTTTAGAATTAGTTGTTTTTTTTTGAATCGCGCTCTTGTATTATTGACATTGAACACCCTGGCTATTATTGATATTCGCATTAATGTGCTTGTCAATCAGCTTCACTT
Organism: Mobula hypostoma; assembly: GCF_963921235.1. NCBI lineage: Eukaryota > Metazoa > Chordata > Chondrichthyes > Myliobatiformes > Myliobatidae > Mobula > Mobula hypostoma. Next base: position 20,303,394 of record NC_086101.1, on the reverse strand, counting down.
TTAGGTTCCCAACTGAACTAGCACTATTCTCAACATTGCAAAATATACCATATTTGTAAAAAAAAATATGCCCTTTGTTTCTCACTGTGTTAATATCACTGATTATATTCCGCAATATTATCATAATGAAGTTTCTTCTCTCTTTTGTATTCATCCTCTACGCTTATGCCTGCACTACCCTTCCCTCCTTACTTCTCGTTTTGTCATTGTCCGTTGGAGTCCACTTGCTGAGGCGATACACTACCTATACAAGTTGGAGTCAGAAGAACCAAGCCAAATCCTTAGACACAATCAATCTAAAAACACGCAGAGTCAGACTAAACTAAAAATTGCATCGTCCTAGCAAACTGCAAACGTACTTCTTAGAAACAAATTGACTGACAAAATGATAGCGAGGTTGAAATCTCGCAAAAGCCAGTCAAAGCTTATGTTAGGATATAAACTTCGGAAAGCTTAGCGTCTGAGTGGCATATGAGCCATTTGACTTAGAGCGATAAAAAAAAACTGTATAAATGAAAAATACGGACACATAAAAATCTGAAATAGTGGATCATAGAATCATTCTGGGAGGCGCAAAGATAAGTCGATCGGTCGATTTGAGCTGTATTCAAATCAATGCAAAGTTGAATGCAACCTAAGATTATAGACTTGGCACATCTTGAGAAGCATTTTATGTCAGGTAGCATAAGGTGTTCGTTTATCTGTGTCCATGTTTTGCATATTTGGTGAAGAATCTCAGCTGTAGCCCTTTTTAGGCTGTTGTCTGCTCACATCCCACAGTCCTGAAATGTTAGCGAAGTTTCCAATCATCATTCAATATTCATATCCAATGCATCGTGTAGAACTAAAATGCTTTTTATCATCAAGTTAAGCAGAATTTAAACGGGAAAATTCAGTTGTACCTCTCTACTCTTCAGCTTCTATCTACCCGAGGAGATGCAGACTGAGTTAATAACGCCAGGAACCGTTTCCCCCAGCTCAGTAGTGTAACTCAAATGGAACATTGGCTTCTATAGATCGCTATGACACCACTACAATCGTCGTGATCCCACCATACCTGATGGCATCCGATCCTCCAATACACTGATCATTATATCTTTTTTTTTCTCCTCAAAATATTAAATTCCATGGGCGTGAATCATGCGTGAATCCCAACCAACATAATCAGTCCTACAATTCCTCAAAAAAAGGTACCGACATTATCTTTCGAGTGCAGTTCTTCGCTTTTTAAGTTAATTGCTGATTACGTCTAAATACAGTTATTCAAATATACAACATTTTTCTATTTCATTTTCTAAAATTAATTTGTTCTTTTTTCCAATAGTGAGGCAGCTCCTTATAAAAGATAAAGGTAAATAAATGTAGAGAATTTCACTTATAATTCCACAATCAACAATTAAAGTATGCCAAGATAAGCACAGATAAACAATTCAACCGACAGCGATTCATGATGTTTCAGAATTCTTGTATTAGACGGTAGTTAATCTGGCAAATAAATTTGTGAAAAATCTAGAGTGCTAGCTTGGTGATATATTGCGAACTGCATACTGAGTCTAACGTTATCTTGGGAGGAATTAGCTTCTAAGAAATGAATGTGGGGACAATTCTGAGTACTACTTGTTTTCTGGAGCATAAGCACTTCCTTTTAGTATTCTTTCTGGAAAATGAACTCCAAGGAAGGACGATGACTTAGAATTTCTGTGCGTGCTCCAGTCGAAACTACGATTACAGTATGTATATCCATAAATTAAAGAAGCACGTGTTGGGCACGTGGCCAAGTGGTTAAGGCGTTCGTCTAGTGACTTGAAGGTCACCAGATCGAGCCTCAGCTGTGGCAGCGTGTTTGTGTCCTTGAGCAAGGCACTTAATCACGCATTGCTCTGGTCTGTGTGAGGAGTGGTGCCCCACGACGCAGGCCTCTCATGGTCTGGTCTGAGTCGAAGTTTCCCCAAAAGAAGCACTTCAACAGATTTACGACAAAAACACCGTTTCCTGATTTCTCCAATATTCTTTAATATTCTCGCCCGAGAAAGACCGCTATCAAAAGCAGACGATACAGTCGAATGGCCAGAGCTCTTGTTGAAATCTGCCATGACGATAAGTCCAATAATATAACAGCATCGATTCACCGGGTGTTGTAGCTGGAACAAAGAACCAATCCGATCAATTTCCAATGGACACGTTATATATTCGTTCTCCCGAGAATGAATCCATTTTGATTAAGTGAAATCAGATTGTCTTAGTATTTACAGGATATATGTGGCTGAAATAGTCACAGCCTCACAGATGTCATTTCCGAACACCAAATTACAGCACTAAAAGTACCCGAAATGTTTTTTGTTCGGAAAAAAAAAAATAAATGATTATTTTGTTCGTTAGTTTTGTTCTTTCATGTTAATCATTATCTAGAATACCCAATTAAAAATACAGTTAAATCAATCCGATTAGATAAACGACTTAAATAATTAACGTAATTTGCCGCATATAGTTTGCGTCAACGAGCAACAATATCCACGGTTATGCTAGGAACAGCCCTCGGGTGCTACCATGTTTCCTGCAGCAACAATACGTATAGCTCACTCTCCTCTAACCCGTACATCTTTGGTTGTCGGGGAAAGAAAATTGGAGGATCCGGATCCGGAAAGATTTTTATTAGCACGTTCAGAAAACAGCGTATTTCCCAAGATTTATCCTGGTATGCTAATACAGAAATTGGGTAAAATCATTGAATGGGGTTAGGGCACACCATAACGCAGAGATCTTAAGAGGAAGATATGCTAGATAGTGACCTTCAAATTCATGAGACAAGGAAAACAGTCCCATAACTGGCCAGTAGAAATGGATCGCTGTTCTTCATTTGATTCTAATTTTACCTAGGGTTTTATACAGAAGAAAGGTCGCCTGTGCATCAGCGTTTATGTCAATAAAGCGTAATGTGTATAATGTGTATAGGAACTGAACATAAGTGATTTATTCTCTGTTTATTATTTTTTAAACCAGAAATAGATACATTGAAGGCAAACTTGAAAGATTCTGGTGAGAGAATTTATCTGAAAATGCTTAAAGCTTGAAATACGAAGCGTGCAACAGTACATAGCAGAAACAGAGTCAACTGAATAAAATAGAATTCATGGTGGGGATGGAGGGGAAGTGCTTTCCTATTTCAGATGGCAGTTCTTCAAATCAGCAGTAATAACGGTTATATAGTCGTTTTTAATGTTCAAACCGCCCATCCCTTCAGTGAATATGCATAAAATTGGAACCCCACCCCCGGTTTCCTTCGGCTACGTATGTCCAGGGAATACACACTCCGGTCACGCCAAATCCATGAGACTGGGACGGCTCTCCCACTCAAACCACGGTTTTTCTGGATGTGGTGTAATTTGCTACCCTGTTGCAACTCGGTGCCAAGAAATAAGAGACAGCACACTGCATACGATCTAAAAAATGCATTTATGAATGTTAACTTAAGTAAAGGGTTAGTAACTAAAAGAAAGTGCGGGGGGGGGGGGAACAAAACAGAACTCATTATAATTAAATAGTCAAATGTGCACAAGTTGGAACTCAACTCTTCCAGAAGTCATATTCACCGATCCTCAGTACTTGGCCCGCCGAATCACCGTGCAGCACTGGGCCAAGTCCTATGACCGGTGCTCTACAGCGTCTTCTCTCTTCATCTCTCGGCGAACAAAAGACTCCCACTCACACCGGTGTCAGGCAAACTAGACAAAATCCCGCTTCCCTGATTGGATGGCTCACATTCCAAAGCACCGGTTATCTCTAACCATAACCCAAACACTACTTCTACAGAAAGGCCAACTATTACGTTAGCTGTAAAAACTTATCAAGGGTTTTATATGCAGTGTTCATGGAATATTTAAAATATGCTTTTCTTTACAACTATTGAATTCAATTGTTATGCTACAGAGAGCCAAAGGAAAGTACGGTTGGGTATTCGATGGATAGTAAGAAACCACGATGTTCCTCAGTCTATTAAAATGTCACTGATTGTTAAATGTTTCGCATTCAGAATACTAATGTTCGACAAAGATAGCAATAGAGTGAAGGAAATTTGGAATCAATACAATATCCGAACATGTACTCAAACGTACTCAAACGAATGGTGTTTCAGTGTATACAGTAAGATAAATTAAAACGGGCAAAACAAGTCAACAAATAATATCTTCAGTCATACTGAGGCACAGCGACTCGGTGGCAATAAAGACTTGGAACCCATGGCCCATTTTTCATTCATTCCGCTTTCCATTTTCAGTTTCATGATGAAGAAAAGTAATATATATTAGCCAAAATGGAAAGGACAGATACGAAGATACCCAAATGTTCTTGGAAGCATGGGGAATGTTATTATATTAAAATATTTATTTTTCAGAAAATAATCTACGGAGAAAGGAACTTGGTATGCTTTTTAAATTATAAATAGCTTTCTCGAGTGTCAAAGAAGGAACGATATTAGCAAATCGTTCCTGTTAGATATATCAAGATTGTTTCTTAAAAAGGACAGTAATTTTCCAGACTTCTTTCCCAAGATAGAGTTCAGTGGCAAATATGCTGTGGCAATGCGAAAGGCGGATATTTGCTAACTCTGGCAAACATTTCTTACCTCAGAATGAATCTTTCTAAAGTATTATCGTTATTTATTTGTATACATTCCGAGATTCCAGCAGATACCCCGACAGTCAGAAACATTGAAAGAGTGCATGATTGTCTCATAAGTTTGACAGAATGAATAGAGTACCGGTAACATGAAAAAGAATCGAATGGAAAGTGAATCATGCGGTGATTAAACAATATAATGTATATATATATCAATAATCTTGAAGTTTCACACGTTTGCACAGTCCTCTCTTCTGATGTACTACAATGTTCTTTGATTTCCTCCAGCTTCACAAACACACGTTAAACTAATCTTCACGATTTGCTTAACAAACGTCACCAAAACTTGCATAACCGAGATTCTTTTCGTCCCCACACCACCACAGACAGCAGCTTTCTTGACACCCACTTTAATTGTAAAATAAGCCACATCCAGTTCAAGTTTTTACTTGTTTGTGAGGAGATGTCATCATCGTGCAACACTGATAGCTTTGGTGTCAATGCCGATTCTGCCTGACCTTCTGTTCCTTTTTTTCAGTTTTATTCCAAGAACTGCATCTGTTCTTGTGCTGTTTTCAAGAAGATATAATGGAACTTTTTGTTTATGCAGAGGCTAAACCATTACAGTTACTTCCAACAAATCGTTAATCAACTTTAAGTTTATTACATAAACTCCTCCATTTGATTTAGATTTTATTAGATTCGATTAGATTAGCTTCACTTTTATTGGCATTGTGCCGAGCACATAGAACATAGAAAACATAGAAAATAGGTGCAGGAGTAGGCCATTCGGCCCTTCGAGCCTGCACCGCCATTTATTCTGATCATGGCTGATCATCCAACTCAGAACCCCGTCCCAGCCTTCCCTCCATACCCCCTGATCCCCGTAGCCACAAGGGCCATATCTAACTCCCTCTTAAATATAGCCAATGTACTGATCTCAACTGCTTCCTGTGGCAGAGAATTACACAGATTCACCACATTCTCTGAGTGAAGAAGTTTTTCCTAATCTCGGTCCTAAAAGGCTTCCCCTTTATCCTCAAACTGTGACCCCTTGTTCTGGACTTCCCCAACATCGGGAACAATCTTCTTGCATCTAGCCTGTCCAATCCCTTTAGGATCTTATACGTTTCAATCAGATCCCCCCTCAATCTTCTAAATTCCAACGAGTACAAGCCCAGTTCATCCAGTCTTTCTTCATATGAAAGTCCTGCCATCCCAGGAATCAATCTGGTGAACCTTCTTTGTACTCCCTCTATGGCAAGGATGTCTTTCCTCAGATTAGGGGTCCAAAACTGCACACAATACTCCAGGTGTGGTCTCACCAAGGCCTTGTACAACTGCAGTAGTACCTCCCTGCTGCTGTACTCGAATCCTCTCGCTATAAATGCCAGCATATCATTCGCCTTTTACACCGCCTGCTGTACCTGCATGCCCACTTTCAAAGACAGGTGCATAATGACACCCAGGTCTCGTTGCACCTCCCCTTTTCCTAATCGGCCACCATTCAGATAATAATCTGTTTTCCTATTTTTGCCACCAAAGTGGATAACTTCACATTTATCCACATGAAATTGCATCTGCCATGAATTTGCCCACTCACCCAACCTATCCAAGTCACTCTGCATCCTCTTAGCATCCTCCTCACAGCTAACACTGCCACCCAGCTTCGTGTCATCCGCAAACTTGGAGATGCTGCATTTAATTCCCTCATCCAAGTCATTAATATATATTGTAAACAACTGGGGTCCCAGCACTGAGCCTTGCGGTACCCCACTAGTCTCCGCCTGCCATTCTGAAAAGGTCCCGTTTATTCCCACTCTTTGCTTCCTGTCTGCTAACCAATTCTCCATCCACATCAATACCTTACCCCCAATACCGTGTGCTTTAAGTTTGCACACTAATCTCCTGTGTGGGACCTTGTCAAAAGCCTTTTGAAAATCCAAATATACCACATCCACTGGTTCTCCCCTATTCACTCTACTGGTTACATCCTCAAAAAATTCTGTGAGATTTCACAAATCCATGCTGACTTTGTCCGATGATTTCGCCGCTTTCAAAATGTGCTGTTATCACATCTTCGATAACTGACTCCAGCAGTTTCCCCACCACCGACGTTAGGCTAACCGGTCTATAATTGCCCGGATCTCTCTCCCTCCTTTTTTAAAAAGTGGGGTTACATTAGCCACCCTCCAATCCTCAGGAACTAGTCCAGAATCTAACGAGTTTTGAAAAATTATCACTAATGCATCCACTATTTCTTGGGCTACTTCCTTAAGTACTCTGGGATGCAGACCATCTGGCCCTGGGGATTTATCTGCCTTCAATCCCTTCAATTTACCTAACCACTTCCCTGCCAACAAGTATTTCGCTCAGTTCCTCCATCTCATTGGACCCTCTGTCCCCTACTATTTCTGGAAGATTATTTATGTCCTCCTTAGTGAAGACAGAACCAAAGTAATTATTCAATTGGTCTGCCATGTCCTTGCTCCCCATAATCAATTCAACTGTTTCTGTCTGCAGGGGACCTACATTTGTCTTTACCAGTCTTTTCCTTTTTACATACCTATAAAAGCTTTTACAGTCAGTTTTTATGTTCCCTGCCAGTTTTCTCTCATAATCTTTTTTCCCCTTCCTAATTAAGCCCTTTGTCCTCCTCTGCTGAACTCTGAATTTCTCCCAGTCCTCAGGTGAGCCACTTTCTCTGGCTAATTTGTATGCTTCTTCTTTGGAATTGATACTATCCCTAATTTCTCTTGTCAGCCACGGGTGCACTACCTTCCTTGATTTATTCTTTTGCCAAACTGGAATGAACAATTGTTGTAGTTCATCCATGCAACCTTTAAATGCTTATCATTGCATATCCACCGTCAATCCTTTAAGTGTCATTTACCAGTCTATCTCAGCTAATTCACGTCTCATACCTTCAAAGTTACCCCTCTTTAAGTTCAGAACCTTTGTTTCTGAATTAACTATGTCACTCTCCCTCTTAATGAAGAATTCCACCATATTATGGTCACTCTTACCCAAGGTGCCTCTCACGACAAGATTGCTAATTAACCCTTCCTCATTGCTCAAAACCCAGTCCAGAATAGCCTGCTCTCTAGTTGGTTCCTCGACATGTTGGTTCAAAAAACCATCCCGCATACATTCCAAGAAATCCTCTTCCTCAGCACCTTTACCAATTTGGTTCACCCAATCTACATGTAGATTGAAGTCACCCATTATAACTGCTGTTCCTTTATTGCACATATTTCTAATTTCCTGTTTAATACCATCTCCGACCTCACTACTACTGTTAGGTAGCCTGTACACAACTCCCACCAGCGTCTTCTGCCCCTTAGTGTTACGCAGCTCTACCCATATCGATTCCACATCTTCCCGGCTTATGTCCTTCCTTTCTATTGCGTTAATCTCTTCTTTAACCAGCAACGCCACCCCACCTCCCCTTCCTTCATGTCTATCCCTCCTGAATATTGAATATCCCTGAACGTTGAGCTTCCATCCCTGGTCACCCTGGAGCCATGTCTCTGTGATCCCAACTATATCATAATCATTAATAACAATCTGAACTTTCAATTCATCCACCTTATTACGAATGCTCCTTGCATTGGCACACAAAGCCTTCAGGCGCTCTTTTACAACTCTCTTAGCCCTTATACAATTATGTTGAAAAGTGGCCCTTTTTAATGCTTGCCCTGGATTTGTCGGCCTGCCACTTTTACTCTTCTTAGTACTTTTTGCTTCTACCCTCACTTTACACCCCTCTGTCTCTCTGCACTGGTTCCCATCCCCCTGTTGTGAACTAATCTCCTCACGCCTCGCCTCTTTAATTTGATTCCCACCCCCCAACCATTCTGGTTTAAAGTCACCTCAGTAGCCCTCGCTAATCTCCCTGCCAGGATATTGGTCCCCCTAGGATTCAAGTGTAACCCGTCCTTTTTGTACAGGTCACGCCTGCGGTAAAAGAGGTCCCAATGATCCAAAAACTTGAATCCCTGCCCCCTGCTCCAATCCCTGAGCCACGCATTTATCCTCCACCTCATCGCATTCCTACTCTCACTGTCGCGTGGCACAGGCAGTAATCCCGAGATTACTACCTTTGCGGTCCTTTTTCTGAACTCCCTTCCTAGCTCCCTATATTCCTCTTTCAGGACCTCAACCCTTTTCCTACCTATGTCATTGGTACCTATATGTACCACGACCTCTGGCTCCTCACCCTCCAACTTCAGCACAGATACAAAGCCAGTGAAATGCAGTTAGCATCTAACCAGAAATGCAAAGAATAATGTTATTTCCAAAATAACTGCCAACAAAAAGTAAGTGCTACAACACACATACATAAAAGTAATGAGACAGTACAATATGTGTGTAATACTGCTTAGCGCTGTGATGAGAGGTTCAGCGGGGTCACAGCCTCAGGGAAGAAGTTCTTCCTGTCCCTGCTGGTGCGGGAGCGGAGGCTCCTGTAGCGCCTTCCGGATGGGAGGAGAGTAAAAATTTCATGGTTAGGGTGAGATGCATCCTTGATAATGCTTTTCGCCCTGCCCAGGCAGCGTTTATGGTGGATTTGGGTGCCAATAATCCGCTGGGCAGTTTTCACCACACGCTGGAGTGCTTCGTGGTCCGATACAGGACAATTACCATACCACACTGAGATGCAGTTAGTGAGTATGCTGCCAATGGTGCAGCGTATCCTGTGACAGAGCTGAGCTTTCTAACCTTCTGCAGGAAAGATAACAAACAGCACTTTTCAACATAGTAATGAAGTATAATTTTACTTCACAAAATAATGGGAGGGAAGGATGGTGGGGGGATAGAGAGAGAATGTTCTATAGGTTCTGCTTGTTGACTGGTCGAACTCACGTAGGAATTTAGGATATCTCTTTTCTTTGGTTTCAGAATACAGCATCCGAAGATTTATGTGCTTTCCATTGCTTCGTTACACTGCACAGTATGATTCAGTGTGAAGTATTTTAAACTGTGATATCTGATGCTGAGATGCTGTAAAAAGGAAGGAATGGAAGAAATTGATGAAATAACTGACACGATGATCTTTTTGATATTACAGAAATTGAGGATCTGAGCAGACGTTTGAAAGACCAAAGTGAGTTTTATCATAATCAATCGACGTTTTAAAGTCACATGTAAATTCAAAGACAATCATAACTGTTTTATTTCAGCATTCTATATTGTTTATATAGATAACTTCATTTGTAAATTTCAGACTATGTTCTCTTATGCACTCATAATTGATGTTTAAATCCGGACCTTGGCTAAAACTGAAAACAGAGAGAAATTATTTGCTCGTTTTAAATTTAATCCACCGAACAACGCACTTCATATGTGGGAAACTATATAATGCTTTCACTTTTACATATATGTTCCATTCTGTGTGGCTGTCTTGACATAACATAGTGCACAGTTATTTTCGTTGAATTATTTTATATTAACTTTTTTTTTCTGGTCACAGCAAATAGACAGTCAGGTAAAGTAACTTATTTTTATTCAGCTTACATGAATAGTATTCCTATAATAACTTATTTTTTTTTGGATTTATTGTATGGGTTTTGTTATGTGATCTTTGATGTTGTTCATATACTGTTACTGTTACAATAATAATCATATTATTTATTTATTTATATCATTGTAGAACACTTAAGGAGTGACGGTAAGCAATATTTCTCCTCGGTGTTGTTCACTTACTTGAAATTATCTGATTCATTTAATTAGTAAGTAGTTTAACCGTAGATGAAACACTCTGTTCAAAAGCATGGTTTTTGAGTTGTCTTCCGTTTTCCAGGTTTTGACATTAATGCGAGATACCTTCCCGGGGGAAAAAGACGATAGTCATTCAGAATATGAATATAATATTAAAACCAGTAATATGAAATAGATTATCCAAGAACTTGATTCTGGTGAGGTACTTATTTTACAGGTATGCAAGCGATCAAATAGGATATTATAATAAAAGTATTAAAACATGATAGAAAAAATGATTTAGTCGTCAGCGATAATTCTGAAAACGATATTGCTTTTCATAACTACATAGCGGTAAGACAAAAAATATTCAACGGAAAGCCAATGATAGACTGTTGAAAGTACGGAAAGAAGCTGAAACCATATGGCAGCATGGAAACATTGCATAGAGTTAAATTATAAGTTTTGTTTTACTCATGTAAAGTTCGGCGAAATTCTAACACCTTTTTCTTGTCTTTCAACCATAGAAGCAAAATTGCACGAAACAAGAGGAGGTTTGTTCTTCCTTTACCCTAATAGTATTAACTCCTATTACGCAATTTAAAACGCCGGCTCAGGAAACAGTTGTAATGATATTAAGGAAGAATTAAAGTATAGATATTCGTAATTTTATTAGTCTAAATATGAATAATCATTATCCAATCCTTTTCGCATTGTTACAGAATTTAACATCTTCCTGGGTTATCAGGAGTAATTATAGCTTTTTGCTCACGGTTGCAGATAAATAACTTGAATCGAAGGACATAATAGCAAGAATTTTTTGTTCACTGGTTGCAAGTTCGCAGGATTATGTAATTAAAATCGACACAGTAAACAAATCACCGTATAGACGAGCTATAAGGAAAGAGATTTATAGGGATTATGATAAATGTAATATTTGAAGGCGACAGAATTCCAAAGAGCATTTGGTTTCTCCAGAAGGAATTATGCACTTCCTTACTTCCGTCAATAAGGAAATGTCGTTTTTTTCTGGTTAGCGATAGCAGAATATAGTCGTGAGGGGATGTTACAAGATGCTAGGTGTGTAATTTAACATATATTTTTGTCGGTGGAATTAAAAACATGACAGAGAAACGTGAATATATCACTTTCGCTCTCAATACTTGTGCAACGTCTTAACTATGTGACGTTCTCGTAACTTGAACAACTCCATATAATTTTGAGCAACAGGTGTAAAGTATTTCTGCTAGTAAGACTGCCAAAATTAGGCCGCAAAAGTTGAAGTAAAACTATCGCACGCAATGAATGGCCTGAATTCAGGCAAACTTTGGCCTGAGTCGACGTAGTAGTAGTCGTGTGGCTAAATTAGCATGGGAAGTGTGATTCTAATAATTTTGATATACTTGAATTTAGAAATAGAACAAATCGAAGCAATTCGCAAAGATGTCGGTAAGATATGTCTATGAATTCTTTGGTGGTATAGGGGGCGGTTGAAAAGGGATCCAATTTATTGACGATAATTAAGAGTTTGGACGATTATCTGTAAAGCATGCCTTCTGTTTGATAACACTTCAAATTCACTATTACGTGCTGCGAACATTAAAAATGACGTAAATTTCAAAACAACGTAGGGAAAATTTATATTGCCATTTCAGAAAAGTGAAAGTGGCCGATAATATATAATAGCCCATTTAAAGATCGACTAGTTGGGATACTTCACAGCAATCACTGAAAAATAAAACTCTAGTTGTAATAGTATTTTACCCTTTCTTCTTAACGATTCAGGGATTTCTGTATTTATGTTTGGAATAAGACTGAAGTGAGACCACTGAGTCTTAGATCAGTGGTGGGCAAGTCGTTGGAGAAAGTCCTAAGAGGCAGGTTTTATAAGCATTTGGAGACATAATCTGATTAGGAATAGTCAGCATGGCTTTGCCAAGGGAATGTCGTGTTTTACGAGCCTAATCGCGTTCTTTGACGACGTAACAAAATACATTGATGAAGGTAGAGCAATGCATGTAGTATATATGGATTTCAGTAAGCATTTGATAAAACTCTCCATCCGAGGTTCATTAAGAAAGTGATGAGGCAGAGGATCAAAGGAGACATTGCCTTGTTGAACTAGAATTGACTTGCCCGAAGAAGGCTAACGGTGGTTGTAGATTGTTGTTATTCTGTATGGAGGGCGGCGACCGCACCAATCTGTTCTGGGACCCCTCTTTTTTGCGATTTTTATAAATGACCTGGATGAGGAGGTAAAAGGGTGGGTTAGTAAGTATGTCGATGGCACAAATGTTGGGGGTGTTGAGGATAGTCTGGTGGGTTGTCAGAGTTCAGAACAAGACATCGATAGGAAGTAGACCTGGGATGAGAAGTGGCATATGAAGATCAACCCAGATAAATGTAAAGTAGTTCATTTCGGTAGGTCACGTTTCAAGACAGAATATAATATTAATGGTAAGACTCTTAGCGGTGTGGAGTATCAGCGAGATATTGGAGTCCGTATCTATGGGACAGTCAAAGCTGCTGCGCAGGTTGACAGTATTTATAAAACATTTGGTGTAACGGTCTTCATAAAGCGTGGGAATGAGTTCAAGAGCGATGATGTAATGCCAAAGCTATATAAGACCTTAGTAGACCCCACTTGAAGTAATGTGTTTACTTCTGGTCACCTCACTACAGGAAGGATCTGGATACTATAGAGAGAGTGAAGAGGAGGTTTACAAAGGTGTTGCTTGGATTGGAGAACATGCGTTATGAGAATAGGATGAGTGAATTTGGCCTTATCTCCTTGGAGTGACGGAGGATGGGAGGTGACCTGATAGAGGTGCATCAGGGTATGAGAGGCATTGATCGTGTGTATAGCCTGAAGCTTTCTCGAAGGGCTGAAATGGCTAACATGAGGAGGCACAGTTTTAAGATGCTTGGAAGGACGTACAAGAGGGATATCAACGGTAGGTTTTTCACACAGAGAGTGGTGGATGCGTGGCGACAGTGGTAGAGGTGGATGTAATATGGTCTTTTAAGAGATTCTTACGTAGGCACATGGAACGTAGAGAAATAGAGGGCTATGCGGTAAGGGAAATATAAGCAGCTCCCAGAGTAGGTTACATGGTCGGCACAACATTGTGGTCCGAATGGCTTTTAACGTACCGTAGATTCCTATGTTCTATGTCCTAATATATTTCTGCAACATGACCATTACTTCAGCAATGTTTCCTGGAGGTAGAAAAGTGAATATTGGGCATTTTTAGACGTCTTTAGACGTTTGCTTTTCTAAACCTATTCCAGACACGATAGCTGCAGTTTTATGGTGAACGTTATTAATTTTAAATTTTTCATTATTATAATGCTTATGCGTTGAAAAGTTTGAACCGTGTTGTTACAGGGATATGCCGTTCGTGACATTTGAAAGTCAGATATATTCGTTATCAGTTTTGTGGCGACGACTATTTTTCCAGTTTCTATACTTGAAAAGATAACGTATAACATGATAGGCATTAAATTTCTGAATTTCGTTTTGTGTTCTCCCGCTGTTGCTCAATCTAATGCACAATAACCACCTTTTGACGGATATTTTGATGTGTATGTGAGCTGTATATGCAGCTCCTTTATGTCATCTCTCTGAACTTCAGATATATACATGTGTAATTCATGCTGAACGACGGAGCTTTCTGTAATTCAACGCACCTTTTTCCTGTCTATATTTCGCCAATGCATTGTCCATATGAAAAAGGTGCGTAGAATGGAAAAGTTATTTTTTCATATGATCAATTTCATCGATTTTCTTACAGAGCGGCTTCTACGATTAAAGGACGAAGGTACAAAAGTGTTAACACAGTTGGAAATATGACAATTACTTTATTTTTGACAAATTTAAACCAAATATTAACGAATAGAAAGTTCGTAGTATACCCCCTGCCCTAACAGCTAAAGTTTCCAATTCTGTGGAATGGCCGTCTATTTTCGAAGGGATAAATTATAAATTACTGTTACTTCTATGTCACACTTTTCACACAACGCTAGGAAATTCCAGCTACTCTCTTTTTAACAGGTTCATATTAGAATGAAATGGTAAGACCAGGAAACAAAATATGCTGCTGTTCCTGCAATTCCATGCAAGATATTTAAATAACATATGTGGAATGTAATATTTCATTATCTTGAAATATTACATAATCACTTATTTGGGAGATCATTGTTGCCACGAAGCCGTTCATTTTGAAATCCTGCAGATGAAGAATTCAACCCTTTATCCGGTAGTTACTTATGTCTGCTTCATTTGTTTTTCGGTTTACACTCGCACAGTTGTTTTCTAGGTTAAATGCAAAGGCAATACAATTAAAGCTCCCCAATTTTTAAAAGCAATATACACACTAAAGTCCAAAGTGACTGTCAATTGCTCAGATGACGCTTTTTGGATGAAATTATATCTGGCTCATCTACCTGCAGGCAGGTCGGGAAGCCCTTGAGTGGAGTCCGAGAACACAATGACACTGCGAACTGTCCATTGCTTAAAATGGCGGTTCCTTTGCCGCTTCGTAAAAGCTATGAGTATGCCGATAACTGGGCGAAACACAATCGAAGTAATAGCGTTTTACTATCAGCTTCCTGAAATTTATCTTGGTAATAATATTTTAGTACGAAATTGAAGTAGAATCGTAAAGGTTTTAAACGATTGCTGCAATGGAGAGAGTGAGAGTACTTTTGATTTTATGGATCTACGTCATGTTGTTTCATTTATTACTTCCCTCAGAAATTCGATATCTTCGCAAGCAAAATGGTAATGTATAAAGATGGAGCTAATAATTAATTATATACCTCATGACTAAGGCTGAGAATATATAAGGTTATGCACCTCCAACGTAACCCTCTCACATGTTCATCTGCTGCAACAAGCGCACTCCTGCTGAACCTCACTCCGTACACGAGGGTCAAGTCATAATAGCAATTTGATTTGGTACATCCTTGAGATGTGTCCAAAATTCTGGGAGTCTCGATGAGGATGATATTACTCAGGGACATGCAAAGGAATTCAAGAATTGTTGAGGCAGTATGAATTTCATCTAATTGAGTCCTCAGTATTCGCGAGGACTGGGGACAGGCGCCTGAAAGAGGTAGTGAAAAATAGCAGATATCTTCAATACCACTAACAATGCCACCATTATTGATTGCACAAATTTGCTCTGTTTCAGCTTATAAATGTCGGATTCAGGTTGTTGTAAGCCTCCCGTGCTTACTATCCAGGACCAAGCTGCGGCCTTGGACCCAGTTGATAGCGTAGATGCCGACTTAGCCACAGAGTGACCCAAATATTGATAATCGAAGATCCTATCCATGATCTCACAGAAAGTTAGTCAATTATTTTATGTACAAAAGCTACACCACGAAGTAATGTGTTTGCCAAATTAACTCTTAATGAATACTATACCTTGGTGTGATTTAAGTTCTTCTTTGGTGTAGTGAGTTTTGACACTTAGTCAATGTGGATTCGTATTTTATATAATTTGGTACCGAGTTATGATTTGTGAGAATTTGGAAGGAATACTGAGCTGGAACTATCTATGTGTCTCCAGAAGAAAGGAAGACATTTAGGAGAGCTCGAAGTAATGCAACAGCTAAGTTCATTGAGACTCTTATTATTTGTATTAGCTAAGTGTTGTCCGTCTTTCAGTATCATTGAATTATGACTGCTGTTTCTGTAATCTTGAATATGTATTAGTGTAAATATTTAACACCATTTTTGTTTTACGTGGGATTTATTCTTCCTATTGCTTTTCGCGGAGGTTTTTTCCTGAAAGTAAATATAAATGTATAATCAGCGAGAGCTTCCTGCTCTAATTTTGAATTTAATGTAAGGACTTTCTACAATGTCAGCAGTTTCCTCAATTTGATATAAACAGTTTCAAAAATACTGTACGAAATATTTTAATGTCAGCGGAATTAATTTTGATGAACAGCTGCTGTATCACGGGTTTCAGATTATTGTTTTTCAAATGTTCAATTTTACAGTACAGCACAAGACTTTGTATTTAGATTGATTGTTAGTGTTCTCTGTTCGTTCGCTTCGCTAACAGTAGATGTCAAGAAATACGTTTTGCTTTCTAATCCCATTTCTAAAGTTTCTAATTTACTATTAACCAGCGGTGCAGCTAAGATCAGTTCTAATGATATTGTTAAGTTTGGAATGGTGGGTCAGTCTCAAGCGATTGCATAATATATCCCTGAGCCTGTTAATGCAATAATATTTTGATTATGGAGTCAATACACAATTCCATTTCTCTGCTTCCTGCTCTTTGTCCACAGTATTTTGCTGTTCATAATTTAACACATGCAGTGCCTCATGCATTATTTGGCATTATGGCTGCTTTCAGATGAACATACCTGCCAAATTCAGTTTTCCCGATGATCTGACACAAGATTTGCAGTTTTTCTTCTGGTGAATTCCTCATGGTTATTCTGCCCTGTTGATATCCTCTACTTGTTCTGTTCTTTACCTGTTGTCGAAGATATAATTCGTTTAGTCACCATGGAACCTAAAATTTCGCAGTAAGGTGAAAGATTTACCTTTGCTCCTGTCCTCTCTCAGTGAACTCATTTAAAATAGCTGAAGCAATAGTTGGACGAATAGTAGTCTTTTGCATGTGTAGGGGCTGAATGTTTATCTTGACCTAATAGCACTAAGATATAGCATGCAGTCATTTACAAGGTTCTATATTTGCCTCTTTTCGGAGAGACTAGGGTTCTGAGCACCAACTCAAATAATGAACGTGGCACTTACATCCGAACTGTTTGTGCAAACACAAAATACTCTGAAGATGCTGGGGTCAAAGCAACACGTACAACATGCTGAAGGAACTCAGCAGGTCGAACAGCATATGTGGAAGCGAACAGTCGACGTTTCGGGCCGAGGTCCTTCGTCAGAACTGAAGAGGGAGAGGGCAGGGGCCCTATAAAGAAGGTGGGGGGAGGGTGGGAAGGAGAAGGCTGGAAGACCTCAAGTTGGAGAATTCAATGAAGTACCATCTGGGTACTCTCCAGCCCCATGGCATGAACATTGTGCAAGGGGGTTTCGTCATTTATGTTACTGCTTAGGCTCATTAAAATAGCTTCTTTGTTCTGTTATACTTGGGAATGCCTCTTTGTTATGTTATATTTGGGAATGCTTCTTTGTTATGTTAAACGGTGAGAAAGTTTTGCTCTAGCAGTTTGTTTTGGTTTAGAGTGGGAGAAGAATATGTTACGAACCAATTGGGATAGTTGTTATGTTTTTGGTGTATTTGAAGATACTGTATGCGCGGGGTTTTGGGGCAGAAGGTGGGTGAGAGATGGACCAGGTGCTGTGATGTCCGCTACGGGTTCGGCCCCGAGGAAGGCGTTGGGCGAGGAGACGGAGACGGACTCGTGTGAAGCGTCTGCTCGGCCACCGTTGTTGGTCCTAGGCGGCCGGTCGAGGTGGTCTGAGGGGTCGCAGGGTGAAGAAGAAGGGTCCTGAGCTCCAACTGTTTGTGCACGAAGAGATTAAATTTTGATAAATGTGGCTCCTTTTATTTTCCTTTTATATTTTATTCTCTATCCAGTAATATCTATAAACTGTAAATGATTTAATCGTATCTGGTGCATTGTCTGTTATTTGGGCGGGGTGGGGTACATCACACAGCATCCACACGATCTAATTACCCAGTTTGGCGGGGTCGAGGGCTGTTTCCCTAGACGACAGCGAGCCCAGCGACCCTGAGGATGGCCAGGGGGGCTACAATTGAATTTTCCAACTTCCGGTGATTCCCTCCTCCTCCCTTCCCCCATCCCAGTTTCATTCTGCCCCATCCTCTCTCCGCCTCCTTCTACTACCCGTTGTGCTTTCTGTTATTCCTTCTTCACCTTTCCTGCCTACCCCCACCCTGCTTGCCCTTTCCCACCCCTTGATCTTTCCCTTACTGGTTTTGCACCTGGCACCTACCAGCCTTTTCCTTCCCACCCTTCCCCGACCTTTTTTATAGGGCCCCTGCCCCCTCCCTCTTCAGTCCTGACGAAGCTTCTCGGACCGAAACGTTGACTGTTCGTTTCCACGGATGTTGCCCGACTTGCTGAGTTCCTCCAGCGTTTTGTGCGAACTGTTGGTGTTCCGTGTCTATGACAATGATTTTTTTTCTGCAAATTCCAAAGAACAGAATTAAACTTCAAAGTTTAAATTTCGGATTGCATGAATCCATGGGCTGTTGATATATCTAAAAGCATCCAGTTGTATGCAATATGCGCAAAACATTTCTCTAGTTTGTCCTCAGTTCTGAAATCTCACTGACCTTGTTGTTTTCTTAATCTGTTATTTACTAATGCTTTCTGAAACCTGCATTATTAATACGTTTTCCTGTCGTTTTGTGAAATTTGGAATGCTATGATTATCATGTCATCCTACTGGCACCGAAATTCAGCCAAAAATCTCCGTAATTATAATGTGTCTTTTGTCTTCTCCAACTTTTCTCTTTTAGCAACATTCGAATATCAGCCGTATAACAGAACTGGGGACACCATTCGGACCCAACTATTTCACTGTTTGTTGTGCATGTCACTTCATGAACATGCTATATAGTATGAAATTCACTCCTCCCTCTTTTAGTTTGTGTGATAAAAATAAAATTAATGTGGATAGAAAGATATCATGAAATACATTTCACTCTTCAGATGCAGATCCTTTGCTTATATCCGCAAAAGATAAAGGTAGGAAAACGTAGCGAATGGTTGTATATTCGTGGTCAGGAAAAATGGCCTATGAGTTTTGTACTCGTTTTTATATTATATATCTTATATGTTAGATATTTGAAGAGAAATGGCGAACAAATACAGTGTTTCTTAGACATTAAATGCAGCTTAGAAACCTTTGATACCTTCAAATTCTTTATTATCACTAACATGTCGATTAAACTTAAATGATCAAAGCTCGGGTCTACCAAGGATATTGATTCCCCTCCAGTTCAGGTGCAAAACTTCCCTCTTGAACTGTTCACCCCTTTCCCAGAAAAGGTTCCAGTAATCCAAAAATCGGAAGCCCTGTTGGCTGCACCATCTCATTAGCACTCGTATAACGGCGCTATCGTCCCGTTCCTACCTACACTAGCTCCTGGCACAAGAAGTAATCCGGAAATATCAACTTGGCAGATCGTTCTCTTCAGCCTCTTCTCTAACTCTATATGCTCACTGCGAATGACCACTTTCTTTTCCAGCCTATGTCATTGGTGGTATATGCATCAGCATCACTGTCTGTTGCCCTGGCCCCTTGAGAATATAGCACAGCCGCTCTGATACATCATGGACACTAGCATCATGTTAAAATATTGCGCATCAATCCATGCCAAAATGTTTTGTGACTTTTGACGATGCCTGCACGCAGCCTAATTAATTTCATTTCAAACATTAAAACTAAATTTAATCCAGTACAGTTACACTAGTGGCATCTACCTGGCAAAGTGAACATTGCACTTTTGATATCCAGATCATAAAAGAAGCAAAAATAAGTACAACTCTACGAGTTACTGTCAGCCCTACAGGGAAGTTCTTAAAAATATCGTCATAAAAATAGCTCATTACCCATCTGTCAATGGTTCTAACTGAGTACTGAATCCCAATTGTCTTCGGAAAGATTAATTAAATATTAACGAAACCGTTGAGTTCGGACTATGTGTTGAAATGAACATCTTAACAGTATTTAGCTGAATACAGCTTTAAGTCTCTTGGGTGGAAGAGCTCAAACTGTTTTACGATGCAGACACAGAACAGACAGTCGAAGGAAGGAAATAACCCTGGCTATTGGAGGCTGGTCATCTTATTTGCGATCAGTATTGTAAAAGCTGTCCACGAGAGTGCCCGAGGCTCTTGATTTAGCTATGATTCATCAGATATGAAAATTCTACTCTGAAATTAGTGAGTTTACATTTACACTATCCATGAGGTAATTCACATGTGAAATGCAGTAAACTTCCACGCTTTTGATGCCTTGCTTTTTCACACTGTAGTTGCTTATGGTTATGGTCGCCTCGTCACAATCTGCCTTTTGAATAAAATGTTGTTAAGTCCTTAATTCCGCACTTCGATCCACATTTTTTTTTACAGCTGCCTATATTCATTCTCCCTACATTACAAATATCTGCATCCTGTGTTATTGCAGAAGAGGGCTCTAAGGACTCGTGACGTTCCATTTCCCTAATGTGGGCTCAAACTTACAAGATGACTTGTTTTCTACGTACATGTAAATACGTACCAGGTTTTCTGAACGTAAACGGATTCCTAGTTACTCGGAACATGCTACTGAACGCGAAACCCAGCTGCGTAAGACTGTGAAGGGATTGTTTAGAGGTTCTAAATTATATTCTACATTGCTTTTAATGTCTGTGTTAGTCAGTCATATAATGTTGTGTATAATCCTGTAATATAGCTTAACTTTCAGTGTGCATATGCAACGCAAATAGCTTCATATTCACTTTGTAATATATTCAAAGTTAATTACGAATGTATTCTGAAAGCAATGATGCTTACCATGATGCTTACCTCATAGTACCATTTTTTCAACTTACAGAAATAAGTGAATTAAACATGCGTCTTAAAGAAGCAGGTGAGTGTTTAATTTTGAAGTACTTATTTTCCCATGAACTACTGCTGCACTGCAGCTTACCAGATCATGCTGCTCCATAAGATCAAGACTGTTAGTTTCTAGTAATAAAAGATTTCAAATTAGAAACCAGCAATGTGCCATGGCCATGTCTTCTCCTTTCTCTATCTTACAATACACCGAATTTCTAGAAAAGCGGTAATCCAGACGAGAGCTGTACAAATGTGACCACCAGATAAAAACATTATGAAATAAAGGTGTCACAATTAAATGATCTACAAGACTGCGAAAAGAATAAACGGGAAAAAACAAACAAACAAACAGAAAATGCGCTATGATAAACATTAATCTCTTGAAAACTGCGGCGGGAGAATAAGAAAGCATAGGAATGTCAGAGAGATAAAATAAATGCTGTACGTATATTTTCAAGACGGAAGACAAAGAAGCAACCTCTCTGTAATTATTGAGTGCAAATGGAAAAGATTAGAGTAAAAATAAACCTGAAAAGTTTAAACGACGTGTTAATGATAATAAAGATTTCAAAGGTATCAAAGGTTTCTAAGGTCCATTTAATGTCTGAGAAATGTAGACGATATACATTCTTAAATTCTGTTTCTTCACAACCATCCAGAAAACAGAGGAGTGTCCCAAAGTATGAATACCAGTTAAATGTTAGAAATCCAAGAGCTCCACCACCCCCGTCCCACGCGTAAGCAGCAGCGAAGCAACGACGCAAACACGAGGAATTCTGCAGATGCTGGAAATTCAAGCAACACATATCAAAGTTGTTGGTGAACGCAGCAGGTCAGGCAGCATCTCTAGGAAGAGGTACAGTCGACGTTTCGGTCCGAGACCCTTCGTCAGGACTAACTGAAGGAAGAGCTTGAGAATCTCTTACTAGCTCTTCCTTCAGTTAGTCCTGACAAAGGGTTTCGGCCCGAAAGGTCGACTGTACCTCTACCTAGAGATGCTTTCTGGCCTGCTGCGTTCACCAGCAACTTTCATGTGTGTAGCAAAGCAGCAATATCCCCCTCCCCACCAGCAAAAAAAGAAGTAGCGGCGCCCTCCAGTGAGCATGTAGCAAAGGATCAATAATGACAGAGACTTGCAGTACCCCAAAGACTACTCGTTCACCTGGTAAATCGAAATACCATAAGCTCTCTCTGTCCCTCCTCCAGAGCCACGAAATTCCGAAACTCCGAAGGCGCGCTGGTTTTCTTGGCTGCGTCCTTGGTATACTGAATAACGGCCAGTCGTGAGACCGCAAGAGTGGGTCTCATTCCCGCAAAGAACCGAAGGCAGCGTATAACACCAGGTCAGGGTCTTCAAAAGAATCCTGAAAGGGAAAATAGATAGATTAAAGATAGAAATAGAGCTCTTTCCAAAGATGCGAGCAAAGGAGTCACCGTTAGTCGCCACCCTCTCTTAAACTCCATCCAGGTAACATGAATGGTTAACTTGCATCGAAGGGCTTTGAGCTGGTATCCAAGAGCTAATCTCTCTAGTATTTATTTCTGAATCTTTCATAGATTTGGAAATGATTGTTACCGATTGGAAAACAGCAAGTGGATAACCAGGAGTGAGGAATAAAACTAAAGAACAATTAATTTATTTTTTGGGAGGGAATATATAAAGAAAACTTTTCAGCAAGATATAATTACCCAACTTAACAAGGTCAACTTCTGAAGTCGGTTTCTGCTCACCGATTGGATTTCGTTGAGAATGAAGGGAAGTTATTGTTCGCTGAAGAGACGGATTTTCCGAAGAACCGGCGTGCGGATTACGACCATGATGCACTGAATATAGAAAATATACTAGACTAGGACTGATAGCGCGTTAACAGCCAGAAACTACTGTGGGAATAACAAGGGACTTCTCGGTTTGGCCAAAATGTGCACATTAGTGCTCCGCAGGCAACTTTGCTTGGGCCAGAACAATATATACTCATACACCGACAATTCGGTCTGGCTGACAAATGTACATTCTTTAAATCTAATAAGAAATTTAGTAGTTATGAGGATGAATAGATTTTTCTGTGACTAAAGACTAAAGACAAAATTATTGAAGGGACAACAATATGTCACATGAAAAAGAGAAAAAGAATCTGATGCTGGAAATCAAAGTAATGCACACAAATTACTGGAGGAACTCAGCAGCCAGGCAACATCTATGAAAAAGAGTAAACAGTCGACGTTTCGGGCTGAGTCCCTTCAGCCGTCGAGGTGCCTGTAATTACTATAGGTATTCTTGGCACAGAACAGGTGTATCGGCATCAGTATCCATAATCCAACTACCACTTATTTTTAGAAGTCAAATATGCAGGGAAATCAGGAAGTGAATGAATATTGTACTGTCATCTGTATGTAATAAACTGCCGGGTGCATGTCAACCTGCTTGAAAGCACTATTATGAGCAGTATATCATTAACCTATACGTTACGCCCTCTGCCAAAAAGGAAAGCCAAAAGAAACAAACAAACAAAACAAAAAAAAAGCCAATCATTTAGGTTCTTGATTGGACACGCCATCAAAGGTCACGGGGAGAAGGCGAGTAAATGGGTTTGAGGAGGAGTTAAAAAAAAACGATCAGCCATGATTGAATGGCGGACCAGTCTCGCTAGGCCAGATGGCCTAATTCTGCTTTTATGACTTATGGTATTATGGTCTTATTTCTTTAGTAAGTAGTAATACAAGAGTAATACTGACGTTTCGTAATATAGGTAGCATCTGCAGGTAGCAGGTCACGATAACAAGGCCTTTAAAACGAAATGAAAACGGATATATTCGCCTGATTTGCAAGGATTTTGATGTTATGCTGGAAAATGTATTTTTAAACGTCATTCTTTTTTTTTAAGAATCGAAAACGCAATGTAATACAAACGGTAAGCTGAAAATGGATGAGCTTGATAACCCTGAAGTTTATGTTTACTATAATGAGAACGACAGTTTAACTTTCGGTATCTTAAATTGTATCTGACTAAGTTTCTTCTGCAGGTGTGTCCTAAGAAGAAAATACTAATACTATACGGTGGCACCAACAGATGAGTGGATATATTGAGGTGCAACAAAATGGATTCAATGAAACCTGATGCTCAAATGCTTACGACATGATTGACAGTTATTGTATATTGCCACATGCCTCCTCAGCGATGTCCACAGATATTTATATAAGTAATATTAGAATTTTAAATTGCAGAAGATATGTTGTAAACTGCCAAGCACAGATTTATGGGGTTCTAGCCGAGTAGATTAAATTCAACATCTCGAGCATCAAAGATTTCCATCTAAAAAGGACCAATAACATACTGGACGCTCAGTTTAATAGACACACAGCTCTTGTTAGTGATATTACTGAAAACAATACTATTAGAAGAACAAAGCCTACAATATATGTACTAATAAGGTACGTCTTATTAACTAATAATACAAAAGATCCACGAAGATTATTTAATTGCGAACAGCACCGAACTTGCAAAAATCTGATAGATACATATTTGATTGACACTGCATGTTTGGATAAAGGGTTCCGTTTAGGAAGCTATGGCATTTTAAGCTGATATTATACAAATTCCCATAATGTATTTACTCGTCATGATTTTATCCTACGACGTTTATTTATTTTAGGAGATATTGGATTTACTGTCGGAAGTTTAATGTCCTTTTTCTTCAATTTTAACTAAATTCTTTTTTTTTTGTTTCATTTAAATAAATCAACTTTCCAGTTCTCCGATTCCTAACGACATACTTCTCATTGTTTATTTAAAACAATGCATTGGTTACCACAATGTGTTGCGCAGGAAGCCTCTGGCATTTATCCAGAAGATAAAATATAAGCGAATGGAGTGCAGATAACATGAACTGAGTAAAATAGTACAGACCTTATTAAACTGCCCATAGTGAAAACAAGAATGGCTCTCTACGAATGAGGTCTAGCAGATAATAATGAGGATATTGAGACATCTGAAAACTAGCATTCTTTGAACGACAGTAATGATGATTGCAAACATACGGCTGAACATTATAGAAACTATTTTAAGCATAAAATCTGTCTCTTAGAGCTTTAGCAAAGAAATATGGGTACAAATAACAACAGAACCCGTCTTCATTTTACGCACGTGAAATCGAATAGAGTTTCCAATTCCCCGTTTTCATTTTAGATTTAATGGAGTTTGCAGCCATTCTATATACATTTGCAGATGGATACGATATGTTCTTCTGTATATGGATCAGCTCAACGGAGATTGGAAGAGCCGTTCCTCGAGCACCGTCGCTCAGTCTGCCACAACAATCGCGGTTTCCGGGATTCCACCCTTATCAGTTGTACTTCCCATTCCAACGTGTCAGTTCATGGTGTCCTCTACTGCCATGATGAGGCCACATTCATGTTGGAGTAGCAGCACCTTATGTTTCGTTTGGGTAAACTCCAACCTGATGGCATTAACGTCGAATTGGCGTGCTTTCGGAAATTGCACCCCCTCCTCCCCCTCACCATTCCCCATTATTGTTTCTCTCTCTTACCCCGTCTTCCTACATGCTCATTAATTCCCCTGGTGTCCCCCACTCTCTTCCTTTCTTCCATGGTCTTTTGTCTTTTCTTATGTGCTTCGACTTCTCCAGCGATTTGTCTTTTCCACTAATCAACTTCCCAGGTGTTTACTTCAGCCCTCTCCCTCTCACAGCTTTATCTACCATTTTCCACCTTGTACTTATTCCTCTTCTCCCCCGACGTTTTATTTTGACTTCTTCCATTGCAGTCCTGATGAACGGTCTTGGATCGAAACGTCGACTGTTTATTGCCCTCCATAGAGGCTACCTGACCTGCTTAGCTCTTCCAGCACATTGTGCGTATTGTTCTGGATTTCCAGCATCAGCAGTACCTCTGCTGTCTTTAATTGGACTAGCCCTTGATTCAGTATGTATATTATCCAACGCAGAAACAACACGGAGGCGAAATAAGAGTTCCGTTGATGTCAGAATTAGACTGCCTGATCACCAATGGTGCATGCAGAATGCTTGCCGGAAAAATGAGCGAAAACTCAAGATAGTTAAATGTGAAAATTTCTTATAACGTGTACTTTGAGAAAGATTGATGGATTTCATCTTAATGTCATAATATGTTCGAGTATGTTATTGTCTTCCAGATCGAGAAATAATTGAAGCCTTCAAGAAGGATATTGGTGAGAACAAAATAAAACAAACGTAATATTCGAGATTATTTTATAGTCTGACATTGACCGTCATAAAACGGTGTTCCAGCTAGAAAGGAATTAAGAGTAAAGGTACAAAGAAACACAAGGTGGAAGAAAATATACTTAATAAAAATGCAGCAGTCGTTTCAAGACACCGGTAGCTGAAACCATCATTTTTATGGTGAATATATTTAATAGAGGAATTCGGGGTCATGGATATAATCGTGTAGGCTTTTGTCATCATCGCCTCAAAATCGTCTTGCGGGATGTGGAAGGAATTCCTGTGGATTACGACTGCAAGAAGTGCATCCAGCTGTAGGTTCTAATTATCCCCGTTAAAGTTTAGGAGCAGGAACTAAATGAAATCCGGATCATTCGGGAGGCTGAGGGGGTTATATATAGGATGATACAGAGGTAGTTACACTCAAGGTGCAGAACAGAGCGAACTGGGAGACAGTTAGGAAGCGGAATGGGGTTATCAGCCAATGCAGAATACCTTGTGGCCATGCACCACAACAACAGGTATGTCACTTTGGAGACTGTCGGGGTTGGGGTGTTACCTAGAAGTGGAAAGAAACAGTGGTCGTGTCTTTGGCACTGTGTCTGCTTCTGTGACTCAGAAGGGAAGGGATGAGTAGCGGTACGCTGTGGTAAGAGGGGATTTGTTAGTTAGGGGAATAGACAGAGGCTGGGAGGGTGATAAGGAGACTCTGGGATGGTATATTGCCTCATGGGTTCCAGGGTCCAAAATATCTTGGATAAAACCCTCAGTATCCTTAAGTGGGAAGGTGGACAACCAGAAGTTGTGGTCCATGTAGGTTCCACTGAATTGGGTAGGGCGACTGTTGAGGTTCTGCACAGGGATTTAGGGGGATTAGGGGCTAAGCTAAAGAGTAGGACCTCTGGGGTTGTTACCTTTGCTATCTGCTGTTGAGGCAGGAAGATTAGGCAGTTTAAAACGTGGCTAAGGAGTTGGTGTAGGAAGGAGTGCGAAAGAGTTTTAGAACATTAAGCTCTCCTCCAGGGAATGTGGGACGTGCATAGAAGGGACTATTTGCAGCTAAACTGGAGGTTGACTAATATCCTAACTGGAAGGTTTGTTACCGCTGCGCGGTGGGGTTTCAAATAGAGTTTCAAGGGAATGGGAACCAAAGTACTAGTTCAGCTAGCGGAAATGTTGTCAAGTCAGTTCTTGGTAAGACCTCTGACTAAGATAGGAATCAAAAGGTTGAGCATGATACGACTAGAGCTGCATAAATTTCAATGGAAGAAGTATCGAAGGAAGGGAAATACTAGTGCTGAAGATGAGGTAGCTGGTTAACAAACAGAAAGAGCGTGAGTAAGGAGATAGGATAAAATTGCAGTCAAAAGAACAGAATGCGTTGCAACATAAAAAGCCGACAAAACTGAAAAGGGAGAATACGAGACTGAAGATATTGTATTTGAATGCGGACACTATACAAAATATGGTAGATGAATTTGCAGCACAGTTGCAGAATCGCAGGTATGATGCTGTAGGCATCACGGAATCATTGCTGAAAGAAGATTATAGCTGGGAGCTTAATCTCCAAGGAAAGGACAAGCAGGAAGGCAGAGGGGGCTGCGTTGCTCTGCTGGAAAATATGAAATCAATTCATTAGAAAGCGGAGACATAGGGTCTTAAGTTGTTGAATCATTGTGGATAGATCTAAAGAACTGCAAGGGCTAAAAGGATTTGATGGGAGTTGTATACAAACCCCAAACAGTAGTAAAGTCGTGGCCTACAAATTACAACAAAATATGGAACCTTCATGCCAAAACAGGAATGTTACAATATTCATGGGTGATTTCAATATGCAGGTAGACCGGGAGAAAGGTTGGTGCTAGATTCCAGCAGCTCGTTGTCAAGCCCACTAGGGGGTGAGCTGCAAAGAATCAAATTGATCAGTGAGCTTCAGGTAAAAGAACCCCTAAGGGCAACTGTCCATACTTAATCGAATTCACCCGGAAAACTGAGAAGGAAATGCTAAAGGAAAATGCATCAGTACTACAGTGGAGTAAAGGAAATTACAGCAGTTGTGAGAGGAGTTGGCCAAAATTGATTGGAAAAAAAGAGAACTGGCAAGACTGTCTTATATATCAATCCCGAAGAGGAAGAAGTATTCTAAAGGAAAGACGTCATAACCATGGCCAACATAAAAGGAACAAAGAGTGGGCATATAGTTGAACAAAAATTAATGAGAAGATAGAGGATTGAGAACTTTTAAAAACTAACAGAAGGGAACTACATTAAGAAGGTAAAGATGGAATACGAAAGTCAGTTAGCCAATATTTTTGAAGAGGATACCAGAAGGATCTTCAGAATCATAAAAAGTGGATATGGCATTGCTGGTAGGGTACGAATAAAAAAAAACGAATAAACTGAATAAGTACTGCATTTTCTTTCAGTCTTCACTGTGGAAGATACCACTAGCATGGTTGAATTCCATTTACCGGGGGCATGAAGTATCTGAAGTTGTTATAACTGGAGAGAAGGTTCTTGGGAAAGTGAAATGTCAGAAGGTAGCTAAGCCAATGGAACACGATGTTGTACACCCCAGTGTTTTTAACGGGTGTGGAAGGCACCAGCGGTATGGTGGAAGATCCAGACGTCGGAGTCATGAAGTGAGTGAAGTAACCAAAATTAATGAGACGTTTCTTGGGAAACAAAAAGGTCTGAAGGTAGATAGGTTACCTGGACAAGAAGGGGTACACCCCACAGTTCCGTAAAAAGGTGGCTGAATAGTTCGTGGAAGTATTAGTTATCACCTTAAAGATTTATTAGATTCTAGAATGGTTCCAGATGAATGGAAATTTGCAAATGTTGCTCTACTTTTGAAGTGGAGAGCGGCAGAAGAAAAGAAACTATGGGGATAGTGAGACTCCTATCAATGGTTGGGAAGATCTTGAAATAGATGCTGAATGATAAGGTCACAGCCGACTTGGAGGCACATGATAAAGTAGGCCGAAACAGCATATTTCTCGCAAGGGAATAATTTGCCTATGAAATCTACAGGAATTCTTTGAAGACACAACAGAGATAGACAAAGAAGATTTTGTTGATGTTATGTATTAGACTTTCAGAAGGCCTTTAACAAGGCGCCACACACGAGGCTGTTTTACAGGCTACGAACCCATGGCATTAAAGGAAAGATTCCAGCACGAATAAAGTCGTGACTAATTGGCCGAAGGCATTGATTGTTACTAAAGGAGTCATTTTCTAGTTGATTGTCGGTGGCTAGTGGTGGCGCATATTTTCTGAACGTGTCGGGCCAAAATCATTTTACGTTTTATGTCGAAGATTTGGATGAATTAATTGATTTTTCTCAATGAGCAAGTAAAACATATCGACTAATTCATAGAAATCACTGTGTGTTTGCATTAACTTAGTATATCATTGGTAAATCGCTAAATAACATTTATACCATTGCAATATCACAAAATTACTACGTTTTCAATTGCAGAAGAGCAATTGCGAACAAAAGATAAAGGTAATTAAAGCAATATCTTTATATTTTTGCTGTGCATGGGTATAATGTTATACCATCTTTTTGGATTTGTGGGAACCGTAAACATTCATTTTTAGCGGTTGAAGAAACACAATGTAATCAATTGAAAATAGCATATAATTCTACAAAATAGCACTGTTGTCGTCATAATGCATCTGAGTTGTGACGTCGATTTACTTAGGAATATAAATTAAAATGTATATCGTAAATATTTAGAGGATTCTTTTGGATAACTGTGAAATGGTGTCCAAGTACCATTCCACCGGTGTGAAGATTTACTCGTTTAGAATTGATCTGCTTGGTTTCTGGTCAGATTTATTGGAAGTACTGCAGCGGAAGTCTGAACAAGAAGCTACACTGCTCTTTTATGGTTTACTCTGATCAAGGGGTTTCCAGTTAATTAGGTTAGAGTTTAATTTACAACTTTACGTTCACACTTTTCACACAGAAATTGAAGAGTTGCAGAATCGGGGAGGTAAGAAATGAACCGTAATCACAAAAGAGATGTTTAACCATTGCGTCGCATCCAAATTTAGAGCTGGCACTCTCAGAAATTCCGATGAGTATTCACATTTCTTGCTATTATTATCGCTTGTTTTACATTATACCTAGGTAGCAATTTATGAAACTGCTTGGTCATCTAAGCATTAACCTTTGACTTGGTACTTGCACATGCTTTTATTCTTCTCAACATATGACATACTAATAAAACCTTGTTTACAAAAGAACTGGAATTCGGTTGTCAGCAAGGTGGGATAGCGGAAACCTGATTGGAGCAGAGGAGCTTATTCATTCACAGGAATGGTTCATGTGAACATTAAATACTTTTGGCATAGTAGAAGGAACTTGGTGTGAAAGTATGTTTGGCAGCTTAACAGAAAAATAAAATAAAGTGCATTTCTAGTTCAAATTGCAAAATAAGTGGCAGAATACAAGAATGGATGTTGGCGAGTGAGTCATGTCAACTTTGTAAAGGCAACAACTATTCTTTATCAAATAATACTTAAGATTCATAATGCATGGAAGCATTGCAATGCAAAAGAAAATCACGTCATATTTATATGTTTAAATCACTGGCTCCGTAACTAACCAACTTCAATGACGGAGGAAAGCAACTACTATGGAGCAGCATTTATACCTGCAATTAAACGTGCGTTAAAATTTCAGTCTATCTGCACAAACATTTATATGAAAATCTAAACCAACCTTTGCCGGCATCAATGCATAAAAATGCTCAAATTTTCCAATCAATGCATGGACAGTCTATTCGGTAAATGCCACTTTTCCTTCAAGAAAAGTGATTGCGGCAACTTCATCCGTCTGCCCTTGCGCTTACCTTTCAATAATCTGATCAACTATGTTTTGAATGCTGCATTTAACTTTATATCCATGACCAGTTAGCGATTTTCAAATTATACCCACCGTATAACACAACCCCTTGACCTCCGGCGCCTTTTACTATCCCTTGTTCACTCTTGTTCACTCACGTATTCTCAGGCACCGCAAATCCAAATGAACAGAAGGTGCAACTTAGCAATTATCAGCTGTAAAGTAGTGTTTAATATATACACATAGTTCTTAACGTATGTGCCGTATGTCAATCAGTCCATCAAATCAACGGAATTCGGTATGAAATCCTACCCATTTACTAATTTTTCAGTAAACCATTCTCTCGCACAATTCCTTATTCCCCTACCGGTTACTGTAGCAATGGATCTAATGTTCTTCAAGATTTAAATTCTATGTGAGAGGAATTTGGAATACCCCTCTGTCGGGGGTAGAAAGTGCAAAATCTGCACAGGGCAGAATTCAACCTGGATAAGCGGACGGTATTGTTACCAGCACACTTCCTTCAGATATCGCTGCAGCTTCGGGCTTTCTCCTGTATCTCATCGGTTTGCTTTGAAATTGCTTTCGGGAAAATACTCAGGAAGAGGCTTTTCTGTGAAAATAGTAAATTGACACCCTCTTACACAAACAATGGCGTATAGAGTGTTTATGATAATTTTGAAATGAGACTTCGATAGATTATTGATGATTAAGTGGTGAAATATTTGCGTGGATTGACCGGAATGCAAGCTTGACATAGCAGTTAGACTAACGACTGTCTCTTAAAACCTGGAGTAATTGTGAGTAGCCAAACTGACGTTTTGCTTTTCCGAATTGTATGTTATAAGTGTGATTGAATGAAATACCGCCCTCTCAGCGCAATTTCAACGAACACAAGGTTCATGGACTGTACTGTCAAGAAGGCTTTTACGTCAGATCCGTGATCTCTCCCTCAGCAAAAATGGTCGCAGCATGAGTTTTTATTCTGTATGGCTATGTTTTTTTTTTCGCGCATATTTTCTGAACGTGCAAAGGGTGTTTTGGTATTTTATGATGATAGCTGGTTGTTCGCTTGTGTACATCATAAGACTAGAAAACCATAAGATAAAAGAGCAGAAATAGGCCATTAGGCCCATCGAGTCTGTTTCGCCATTCATTGATGGGATAATCCAATTCTTCCAGTCATCTCCACTCCTCTGCTTTCACCTCATACCCTTTGATGGCCTGGCTAATCAAGGACCTATCTATCTCTGCCTTAAATACACCCGATGACTTGACCTCCACAGCCACTCGTGGCAACAAATTCCACAGATTTTCCACCCTCTTACAATAGTAATTTCTCCGCATCTCTGTCCTAAAAGAGCGTCCTTCAATCCTGAAGTCGTGCTGTCTTATCCTGGCATCCCCTACCATGGGAAATAACTTTGCCATATATAATCTGTTCAGGCCTTTTAACAATCGGAATGTTTCTATGAGATCGTCAGCTCATTCTCCTGAACTCCAGCGAATACAGCCCAAGAGCTGCAAGTCGTTCCTCATACGGCAACCCTTTCATTCCTGGAACCATTCTTTTGAATCTTCACTGAACCCTCTCCAACATCAGTAGATATTTTCTGAAATAAGGAGCCCAAAACTGCACACATACTCCATCTGTGGTCTCACGAGTGCCTTATAGAGCCTCAACAGGACATCCCTGCTCTTATATTCTATACCTCTAGAAATGTATGTTAACATTGCATTAGCCTTCTTCACAACCGACTCAAGCTGGGGGTTAACCTTTAGGGTATCGTGCACAAGGACTCCCAAGTCCCTTTCCATCTCTGCATTTTGAATTCTCTCCCCATCTAAATAATAATTTGCCCGTTGATTTCTTCCATCAAAGTGCATGACTGTACACTTTCCAGCATTGTATTTCATTTGTTATTTCTTTGCCCATTCCCCTAATCTATCTAAGTCTCTCTGCAGGCTCTGTTCCCTCAACACTACCCGCTCCTCCACCTATCTTTGCATCATCGGCAAATTTAACCACAAATCCATTAACACCGTAGTCCAAATCGTTGACATACATCGTAAAAAGCACCTGTCCCAACTCCACTGGTAACCGGCAGCCAGCCAGAATAGGAACTCTTTATTTCCACTCTCTGTTTTCTGCCGACAGCCAATGTTCCACCTGTGATAGTAGCTTTTCTTCATAAGGGAAGAAAAGTGCTCAGAAGGGAGGTCACAATTGCTAATGAATGTAGAGGACAATTTTGGATCTGAAGGCTTTGGAGCGATAGGGACCTGGTAACAGCTGGGATGCAGGAGCTTAGGGATAAGGATTCTTCCAGGGACTCCTCTTCTCGTCAGAAGTTTCTCTTCTGGATTCCACAAAATTCTTGGCTGTTCTGTGGATTAGAGTTTTCCAGCGGTCGCTGTCAGAAGTCAGCGGCTATATATTCGCCTGAGAGAACTGGTACTTAAGGCGGTCATTGTACGTCGTGCGCGGGCTACTACGATCTCTCTTGCCCTGAGAGAGTTATCCATAGACTAATAGAGTACTGCTTTCAGTAATCTGGAGATGTCCATGCGAGACCGTTGGCCTGACCAGCGGAACTACTTGAGCAGCAAAGTGGCTTCAGTGCTTGGATGCTGAGCCCTCTCCAGGACCTCGCTGTTGCCGACACGATCCTGCCAGCTGATACCCATGATGGATCGGAGACAGTGGTGGTGGATGCTCTCGAGCAACCGGATTCCTTGCAGTGAAAAGGCCCAGGCTTCGGATCCGTATAGCAGTGTTGTAACGACGGCTGCTCTATACACCTGAATTTTACTGGACAGACGCAGCGGCTGCTTCTTCCACACACAATTCCCGACTGCACTGCTGGAGAGCCATTTGCGAAAGTCCTGTATTACCGTAGCGTCGTTGGAGATGACGCTGCCAAGGTAGGTGATGTACTCAACCGAGGTGACAGGGTGGATCCGAGGGGTCTGTGAACGCCGTGAATGTACTACTGATGGAGGATCATTGTTTTCTTCAAACTGACCGTTAACCCGAAAGCCCTTCCAGCCTTGGCGATCTGAGTGACAACAGCCTGTAGCGCGTACTCTGTGTGCGTGAGAAGAAAACAGTCATCCGCATATCGTAGCTCGAGAATGGGCTCTTATATAGTTTTTGTTCGCACCAGAAGGCGGCGGAGGATGAAGATATTTCCGTCAGGGCGGAACCGAATGTAGATTCTCTCAGACGTGGTCACTTTCAATTCCCGTAGCATGCTGCTAAAAAAGATTGTAAAGTGCGTTGGCGCCACAACAGACTTATTTCTCGCCGGTACTGATGGGAAATGGACCAGACAGGTCGCCGGTGTGTTTAAAGACCTTAGTAAGTTCCAGGAACGCTGCCTACAGTCCCATCTGTTCACGACACTTCTCCTACACTTATTGCAAGACGCAGATCGTGTCGGATGTGTCTTTGTTCGCTCTGAATCCGCACGGACTGTCTGTAAGTTTGCATCGGCAATGGTAGGGATGATTCTGCTCAATAGAATTTTTGCGAGGATGTTACAGGCGTTGGAGAGCTGGGTAACGCTTTTGCAATTTGAGCAATCCGATTTCTCACCTTTGTTCTTGTACAGGGAGACAAGTACAGTGTCGCGTAGGTCATTTGGGTTTCTGAGTTCGCTAAGGAGAACTTCTCCACCGAATGTGTACCCTTCCGCTGGGATCCTATCCTAATATTTGAGGGTTTTCTTTTTTGTAATTTCAGCTTAGAAATATCGGCTTTGACCTCGTCCGAAGTTCAAGGATCATCCAGCTTAACCCTGACCTAATGCTGGGGGATCACTTCAATGGATAATTCTTCTACTTAACAATCGTCCCCCAAAAGCCTCTCCTCGTGCTCTGTCCATCACCTCTTGATGGCTTCCTTGTCTGTCAGCAGATTGGAACCGTCGGATGAGCGTAGATGGGCTTGAATCTCTCAAGTCGGACCATTCCCTACGTGCGGCGCTTTGTAGAAGGAACGAGTGTTGCCGGGTGACTGCACAGAGCTGCGTTCGTTCTGCTGTGGCAGTCGATTAATCGCTTTGTATCCGTCTCTGTCTGGCATGGAGGTGACTGGATGCAGCTCTGTATGCTCCCTTGGCTGTTTGGTCGTCGTATCTACACTGTACCATTTGATGTGAGGAACTATTCCTCCGGAGCAGGTGGCGGATTTCAACGTGGATTTTGTTAAACTAGTCGTTGTTTTTTCTTGAGGAGTACCCAGCTACGTTGGATGGCAGTCGCTAGGTGCTCCCATTTCTGTCCTGGGACGTATTCTACGTTTGAGGCACCTTTGCTGTCCAGTTTCTCCCTTAGCCTGATCTGGAATCTCTCTCGGAGGCCAGATTACCCACCTGGTCTCTCTTCAACAGTTGTCCCCTTTTCTTTATTGCTGGCTTGTTGGCCTGTATGACTTTCGCCCTGGCAAGTCTGTGAACCGTACAAAAGTCTGTGCACCCATGATCCTGGTATGCAGAACATCAGGCACATCATTTTGGCGCACTAGAATGTAGTCCAGGACGTGCCAATGTTCGTATCGGCGTGGCCTCCATGTCGCTTTGAACCTGGCTTTCGGTTGAAGCAGACTTAATTCTCAACAGAGCTCCAGGAGCATCTTCCAGTCGTCTTTTCAGTTTCCGACACCATGTTGACCTATGAATCCCGCCGTACCTTTACATCTCTACCCACCCTGGCATTGAAGTCGCCTCTGGTAATATGTGTAGTCTGTACGATTATCTTCTTTGCCTTATATTTTTCCAACAGGATGGACTTCAGCTGGTCCATCCTATTCGAAACATCCTGTATGGTTGAATGGCAATTAAGATTGATTCAATTTGATTTGAAGACTGCCACCTGCAGCAAATTCTTCATTTGTTCAAGTATAGAAAACAGTGGAAACAGTGAGGGGTAAATTGAGACCCACAGCAACATGATGCTAACGAGATCGCGGTCCTGTACTTTCTAGCTCCATCCGGGACAAATCAATGGTTTGAAGATGGTTGACGGCAATCGAGTCAATCATGGTGTGAGTGAATAAACATGAGCGTTTGTAAATGGACTTGTGCATTTTCAGCTATTTTTCCAGCAGCGCTCACCGCGCAAAACTGTGGCACACGAGCGTGATAAACATGGATTTCAGAAATTCCACTGCATCCTCAGAACCACAACCATTCTGGGTTTATCCGAGCGAGAAACATTGACAGGAGGACAAATAAGATTATGTGCTTTTTGGGACCCCAAAATAACTCCTTCTTCAGGTAGTGTAATTATCAATATGGCAGGACTGTGATGGATTTTGTCCTACATTCCTTATCGAGAATAGATGGAGAGTTAGTTAGGAATTGCAAGACTAATAACGTGATTTTCTTGCCTTAGAACAAATACTAATCTTAGACCGAGGATTGTAAATGCAATGGCTCGATAAGTACCATTGCAACCTGGCAGGAAACTTCAGCTAAACGTGGAAAACTGACAGTAATCCTTGTCCAGAATGACAAAGTTGGCGGATATATGAGGCCTTACCTTGTCAGTTTATTTAAGATATAATTCAGCCAGAACTGTGGACGACATTCTGCTCTGGAGAAATTATGTTTGAGAGAGAAAGACAAGGAAATTTTATTGGAGAGAGAAAGGAAATGGAAACTTTAAGTGACCTCAATAAGGTTTATGACATCACCTTCTTGAAGGCCATTTTTGAATGTAAAATACAGATGAGAAATGTCTACAGCACGGCATCTATCAATGCATATAAATAAGTCTGCGAGTAAATCAGAGGAACGGAAGTTCATAAAACAAAGATAATCTATCACTACAACAACTTAAATCAGATTGAATGCTAAATAGTAGGAGGCAGGATAGCTGTGCCAGTTAGAGTGGCGACTATTTTTGCAGTTCCACAGATCCTGCCTGACCTGCTGAGCTTCTCCTGCATTCTCTGTGTGTTACGATTGCATATGTCTTTAACAGTATGCTATCAAACATGTCGCACAAACTACCGGGCCATTTCATGGTTAGTAATTACGTATATTCATTCCCAAAGAGAATGGTCAGTACTGATGCAGAAAATTTCATATCTGATTGCTTTTCTTTTCTTTTCTAGAAACTAATCCACATCGTGAATGTGGTAAGAATGCAAATAATTAACAGATTTACTTTCAAGTGAAGTTCAAATGCCGCGTCTAATAAAAATGCAGCGTCATGCATACTATTTTAATTATTGCTTACATAATATAATGCACATTTTGTTGATTTTTGAGGACACGAAGTGTTTCCCGAGATATATACATCACCTGCTCCTTCACTAGCACCCACCTCACACAGCACTGAATTTTGAATTAGTTACAAGAAACAAATAGATGCCGGTAGATTAAGGTCAGAGTCTGTTTTCATAATACTATATATTAAGAAGCAATTGGCAGATTTCACATATTTTCACTTTTCTTCTTTAAGCTTGTTCTCAGTTCAAAAATAAGGAAATGTTTCGTTTTGCAGAGGAAATTTTGCAAAGGAAAACAGCAGGTCAGTAATTTCAAATTAACAAAATGCATTTCTCACCTCTCGAAGATAATGTGAAATACGATTATTTAAACTAGAACATGGATATTTCCAAAATTGATATCTCTGCTTCAAACATTTTCTTCTGGCTAAAAATTCAGTGAAAACATACATTAATGTATGTCGCAATGGCTGCTAATGCAGCACTCGTGACTTTCATACCAGTACCAAAGTTACTGTATCTGCAGAAGTTATTGGAATTTTGAAAGCGACTATGCCAGTAGATTGAACTTAAAGTAGATCCTCTTATCTGAATGACCGTACCTTCTCCAGAAATACATTTTCGCGAGCGGTGTATTTAACTAAATTAATTTGTCATTTCGTTGGGAGCACCAGTAAATTTCTGAGCGTAGTACATATCCCTATATATTATAGACACTCGATACAATGCAGGAAACATTGAGAATATCAAGCAGTGTCTCCAGAAAGAGAACTGAAATTAATTTTACAATCAGAATACACCGCAAGAAAGCCGAAAGTCATTCTGCAAATCAGACGCTCTTACTCTCACAGCAAGTTATTTCAGTTGTAAAAGGAGGAAGCAGGTGAATAGCTTTGCTTGTAAGACAGCGTGCTAATTCCATGTTCCACGCTCCTGAAATGATTAACTGTCGTGCTGTGCAAAGTATATTTCCTGTAAAGAAATTTATTCAAAAAATTCAATGAGGTTTATACTAGCATATTAAATTCTTGCATATAGTGCACTCACTAAACACGTCATACAGTATATACCCCGTCGTGCGAAATTTTCAACAGGCGACCATAAGACCATAATACATAGGAGCAGAATTATGTCAATCAGCCCACCGAGACTGCTCCGCCATTTCATCCTGGCTGATTCCAAATCCAACCTTCCCCGCACACCTGCCTTCTCGCCATATTCTCCGATGCCTCGACCAATCAGGAAACGATCAAGTTCCGCCTTAAATATACACACGGAATTAGACTCCAGGGCAGTCTGTGGCCGAACACTTCACAAATTAACTACTCTCTGGCTAAAAAGAAATTCCTCCTTGCCTCTGCTCCATAAAGACGTCCCTGAGTTTCGAGGCTGCACCCTTTAACCATAATCATAGAAACCATAGAAACTACAGCACAGAAACAGGCCTTTTGGCCTTTCTTGGCTGTGCCGAACCATTTTCTGCCTAGTCCCATTGACCTGCATACAGACCATATCCTTCCATACACCTCCCATCCATGTATCTGACCAATTTATTCTTAAATGTTAGAAAAGAACCCGCATTTACTACCTCGTCTGGCAGCTCATACCATACTCCCACCACCCTCTGTGTGAAGAAGACCCCCCCCAATGTTCCCTTTAAACTTTTCCCCTCTCACCCTTAACCCATGTCCTCTGGTTTTTTGCTCTCCTTTCCTCAGTGGAAAAAGCCTGCTTGCATTCATTCTATCTCTACCCATCATAATTTTATATACCTCTATCAAATCTCCCCTCATTCTTCTACGCTCCAGGGAATAAAGTCCTAACCTATTCAACCTTTCTCTGTGACTGAGTTTCTCAAGTCCGGGCAACTCCTTGTAAACCTTCTCTGCACTCTTTCAACCTTATTTATATCCTTCCTGTAATTTGGTGACCAAAAGTGAACACAGTACTCCAGATTCGGCCTCACCAATGCCTTATACAACCTCACCATAACATTCCAGCTCTTATAGTCAATACCTTGATTAATAAAGGCCAATGTACCAAAAACTCTCTTTACGATCCTATCTACCTGTGACGCTACTTTTAAGAAATGTTGTATCTGTATTCCCAGATCCCTCTGTTCCACTGCACTCCACAGTGCCTTACCATTAACCGCGTATGTTCTACCCTGGTTTGTCCTTCCAACGTGCAATACCTCACAGTTGTCTATATTAAACTCCATCTGCCATTTTTCAGCCCATTTTTCCAACTGGTCCAAATCCTTCTGCAGGCTCTGAAAACCTTCCTCACTGTCTACTACACCTCCAATCTTTTTATCATCAGCAGATTTGCTGATCCAATTTACCACATTACCATCCAGATCATTATATAGATGACAAATAACAATGGACCCAGCACTGATCCCTGTGGCACACGACTAGTCACAATATCCACTGCCTTCCCTTCATCCACTTTCCTGGTAACCTCCTCGAAAAACTCCAATAGATTGGTCATACATGGCCTACCACGCACAAAGGCATGTTGACTCTCCCTAATAAGTCCCTGTCTATCCAAATGCCTGTAGATTCTGTCTCTTAGTACTCCCTGCAATAACTTACCTACTACTGCCGTTAAACTTACTGGCCTATAATTTCCCGGATTACTTTTCGATCCTTTATTAAAGAACGGAACAACATGAGCCACTCTCCAATCCTCCGGCACCTCACCTGTAGACAGCGACATTTTAAATATTTCTGCCAGGGCTCCTGCAATTTCAACACTATACTCCTTCAAGGTCCGAGGGAACACCCTGTCCGGTCCCGGGGATTTATCCACTTTAATTTCCTCAAGACAGCAAGCACCTCCACCTTTTCAATCTGTACAGTTTCCATGATCTTACTACTTGTGTCCCTTAATTCCATAGCCGTCATGCCAGTTTCCTTAGTAAATACAGACGCAAAAAACCTATTTAAGATCTCCCCCATTTCCTTTGGTTCCGCACATAGCCGACCACTATGATCTTCAAGAGGACCAATTTTATCCCTTACAATCCTCTTGCTCTTAATATACCTGTAAAAGCTGTTTGGATTATCTTTCACTTTGACTGCCAAGGCAACCTCATGTCTTCTTTTAGCCCTCCTGATTTCTTTCTTAAGTATTTTCTTGCACTTCTTATACTCCTCAAGCACCTTATTTACTCCCTTTTTCCTATTCATGTCATACAATTCCATCTTCCTCTTTATCAGAGTTGCAATATCCCTTGAGAACCAAGGTACCTTATTCCTATTCACTTTGCCTTTAATTCTGACAGGAACATACAATCGCTGCACTCTCAAAATTTCTCCTTTGAAGGCTTCCCACTTACTGATCACATCTTTGCCAGAGAACAACCTGTCCCCAATCATACGTTTTAGATCCTTTCTCATTTCTTCAAATTTGGCCTTCTTCCAGTTCAGAACCTCAACCCTATGACCAGATCTATCTTTGTCCATGATCAAGTGGAATCTAATGGTGTTATGATCACTGGAACCAAAAGCTCCCCTACACAGACTTCCGTCACTTGTCTTAACTCGTTTCCTAACAGGAGATCCAATATTGCATCCCCTCTAGTTGATCCCTCTATATATTGATTTAGAAAACTATCCCGAACACACTTTACAAACTCTAAGCCATCTAGACCCCTAACAGTATGGGAGTCCCAATCAATATATGGAAAATTAAAATCCCCTACCACCACAACTTTGTTTCCTGCAGTTGCCTGCTATCTCTATGCAGATTTGCTCTTCCAAGTCTCGTTGACTATTGGGTGGTCTGTAATACAATCCCACTAATGTGGCCATACCTTTCCTCTTTTTCAGCTCCACCCATAACCACTCAGAAGACAAGCCCTCTAATCTGTCTAGCCTGAGCACTGCTGTAATATTTTCCCTAACAAGCAATGCTACTCCCCTACCTTTCATTCCTCTGCCTCGATCACGTCTGAAACATCGGAAACCTGCAATATTAAGCTGCCAGTCCTGCCCCTCCTGTAGCCAAGTTTCACTAATTGCTATAACGTCATAATTCCACGTGTCAATCCACGCCCTCAACTCATCCGCCGTCCGCGCAATACACCTAGCATTGAAATATATACACCTCAGAAGATTTTTGCCACCACTCACAACCTTTCTATTAGCGGATTTGCTTGAACTTCTAACATCATTTATTTTCACCCCAGCCACACTGTCAGCTCTGGCACTCTGGTTCCCATCCCCCTGCAATTCTAGTTTAAAGCCTCCCAATAGCACTAACAAACCTCCCTGTAAGGATATTGGTCCCCCTGTTCAAGTGTAACCCGTCTCTCTTGTACAGGTCCCACCTGCCCCAGAAGAGGTCCCAATGATCCCGAAATCTGAAACCCTGCCCCCTACACCAGTTCCTCAGCCACTTGTTCATCCTCCACAGCATCCTATTCCTACCCTCACTGGCACGTAGCACAGGTAGCAATCCCGAGATTACCACCCTCGAGGTCCTGCTTTTCAACTTCCTGCCAAGCTCTCTATACTCAGTCTTCAGGACCTCCTCACTCTTTCCTCCTACGTCATTGGTACCGATGTGCACCACGATATCTGGCTGATCACTCTGCCACTTCAGAATGTCATGCAAGCGATCAGAGACATCCTTGACCCTGCGCCCGGGAGGCAACAAACCATCCTGGATTCTCTGTCACGACCACAGAACCTCCTATCTGTACCTCTAACTATTGAGTCCCCTATCACTACCGCTCTCCTCTTTTTCCACCCTCCCTTCTGCACTGCAGAGCCAGACTCAGTGCCAGAGATCTAGCTACTGCAGCTTGTCCCAGTTAAGTCAACCCCCCCCCCCCCAACAGTATCCAATGCGGTATACTTGTTGTTGATGGGAATGGCTGCAGGGAAACCCTGCTCTGCCTGCCCGTTCCTCTTCCCTCGTCTGACAGTGACCCAATTTCTTGTCCTCTGCTCCTTTGGCGTAACTACCTCCCTGTAGCTACTATTTATAATCTCCTCATTCTCCCGAATGATCCGCAGGTCATCCAGTTCCAGCTCTAAATACACCCACCACAGGAAACGACCTATCCGCATCCACCATATCTAGTCCGTTCAATATTCGGTAGGCTTCAATATGTTCACCTCCTCCTCACATCCTTCTAAATTCCAGTGCGTACTGGCCCAAAACTGCCAAGAGCTCATCATATGTTAACCCCATTCATTCCAGGAGTCATCCTTGAGAACCTGCTCCAGACACTCTCCAATGGCAAAACATCATTTCTGAGATATGGGTCCCAACAATACTCAAAATGCGGCGCGACTAGTGTCAGCATTATCTCATTGATTTCATATTCTAATTCCCTTGAAATAAATCCCGAAATTGCATTTGCGTTTATTAACACAACCTCAATCTGTAAATTAACCTTCTGGTAGTCGTGCACGAGGATCCGTATTCCCTCTGCACCACTGATGCCTGAACCTTCTGCCCATTTAGATAATAGTCTGCACTAATGTTCCTTTTACAAAAATGTATTATCGTACATTTCCCAACACTATATTGCATCTCCAACTTTTTGCCCATCCTCCAAATGTTTAAACCCGGCTGCAATCGCATTGCTTTCT
Source organism: Mobula hypostoma (assembly GCF_963921235.1). Taxonomy (NCBI): domain Eukaryota; kingdom Metazoa; phylum Chordata; class Chondrichthyes; order Myliobatiformes; family Myliobatidae; genus Mobula; species Mobula hypostoma. The sequence continues at coordinate 20,260,586 of NC_086101.1, read as the reverse complement.
AAAGATTACTTAACCTTCCACATATCTTCGTATCGTCCACAAACGTGGCCACAATTATCTACACCAATGACACACAATATGAAAAAATAGCGGTTCCAATACTGATCCCTGAGGAACACCACTCGTCACCGGCAGCCAACCAGAAAGGATCCTTTTTAATTGCCTCCTGCCTGTCAGCCATTCCCTTATCCCTGCGACATTGTTCGGATATCATTACAGAGGGTTCAGGAATACGAACTAACAACCGCTTCTATACTAGGGTATTATCAAGAAACATAACATAACTTCAGTGGCAACTGAAGATCAAAGCGCAGACTAATAAGCGCCAATCATCGAATCTTCCAGAGCTGTGTTTTTCAAGACATCCTTTCAAAGATTTTCCATCCATATGAAATATATCTGCTTATCAGATACATTTAAATGCAAAATGAGCCACAATATTATGGCTGCATGGAAAGCTTGACTTGTCCTTCAGCATTATTATTGTGCGATATAACAGTATATCAGGTCTAATGGTACTTGGTTTCCACAGTTGCTTTGAATGTATTGATAAGCACAAGTGTGGATTGACCCAAATAGTATGTTGTTTATTGATCTGTACCTTGCTTTTTCTGCGACAACTAATTATATCTTATTTTATTAATAACATCAAAGTACTGTAAATTTTGGAAATCTAGTACCCAATTAATCTTCCCTGAAGGCTGCTATCTATGAAGAAGCATAAGCAGATTCCGAATAGTGCGACAAATATGCAGATGCAGGGAAAATAACTCTCAATATATAATTTTACAGATTACCTTTAGAGAAAAGAACAAAGAGCTTGATGGATTTTAGAATTATTATGAATTTATACATTTGTATTTCTTAATAAAGCAGCTTCATCTAAAACTAACAGACTTCCATATATTCCTTCAAACAGTCTGATAACCTTGAGAATATCAGTATCAAAAATCAAATGTTGTATACAATGCAAAGGTTCAGTTTTAAAACAGTTGTGTACTCTTCCATGTTTTCATTGATAAGAGTGCGAGGCGCATTTTGAGTAAAATCAGTCAAACCCGTAAAACAGATAAGAATTGATATCAATGTGAATTAATTTATTTTGGGTCTAGCCAGAAAAAAAAATATATTAATGAAATGTTCTTGCAGAACTAAATGAACTGAAGCAAATTTTGAAAGACAAAGGTAAGAGATCACCTTCAGTATACTTACTGAGTTTTGTAAGAACAAACCCGACTAACACGAAAACCAGCCAGTTCTTCATTTATAATGAAACCCTTTTCGCAATCTATGCAATGCTGCCAACTCTTGACATTCTGGTCGTTCTGTCTTCTCCCCATCTCATCGCGCAGAGAATTAAAACGTTTGAGAAGACTTTACACCAGGCTCAAGAAAATAATCTTTCCCTTTGTTAACAACTCTTCAATGGTCACCATCCTTAGTAAATGTCGGCTATTAATCTATCTACCTACCTACCTCATTAAGGCATTTGCATTTTACCTATTAACATAAACACATAAACTGCATTTCCTCACTAGCTTCTGAATTCTGTGTTTGTCATTTCTGTATTGCTTCATTCACTTATTTATGGAAGTACAGTATCTGTCTTAACTACACGGAAGCTGCAGCTTTATGCTATATAGTTACAAACAAAACACCAGCAGTCTCCCTGTGACATCACCAATAGTTTATTGATAATAAATTATTAAAATTGCATGTTTCTGGAATTATATTCATCTATAACAATCAAATTATTTTTACACGACTTCGTATGATTCCTTGGGTGTGGGCGTCAGAATGACATTTATTGACCAAACCAATAATTATGGAGAAAATGCCTTTATGGCTACTTACCTTGCAATACTAATATAAAACTGAAAGTAAAATCAGAATCCTTACAGTATGCTGAAACACTGCACCCAGCACTCCCATTACATCGTCCTCCACATCGGTGAGACCCGACATAAATTGTCGCACTGCTGCTTCTAGAATCATTGCTCTATTTGCAACAAAAGAGTGTATTCCCGGGTTCCAGTCAGTTCCATTCGACCTCCCATTCCCATCTCGGTCCATGGACGTCTCTCCTGCAATGAGGTGGCCACTGTCAGGTTGGAGGAGCAACATATATTCTGTTTAGATATCCTCCAACCTAATGGCATGAACATCCTTTTCCTTAACTTCCGGTAATTTCTGCCCCTCCCCATTAGTCACGAGATACTAGACACTAGAATACTACAGCACAGTACAGGCCCTTCGGCTCTCGATGTTGTGCCGACACATACATTCCTAAACAAATTGCTAAACCACACTACCCTGTAACCCTCTATTTGTCTTTCATCCATGTGCCTGTCAAAGAGGTTCTTACATACCCCTAATGTTTTAGCCTCCATCACAATCCCTGGGAAGTCATTTCTGGCACCCACGACCCTCTGAGTTAAAAACATACCCTGATATCTCCCTAAACTTCCCTCCTTTAATTTTGTACATATGCCCTCTGGTGCTTGCTATTCGTGCCCTGGAAAACAAGTACTGGCGATCCACCATATCTACGCCTCTCATAAATTTGTAGACTTCTATCAAGTCTCCTCTCATCTTTCTATGCTTCAAAGAGAAAAGTCCTTGCTTTGCTAACCTTGCCTCATAAGGCTTGTTTTCCAATTCAGGCAGCATCCTGGTTAATCTCCTCTGCACCCTCTCCATATCTTCAACATCCTTCCTATAATGAGGTGACCAGAACCGAACACAATTCTCTAAGTCTGGTCTTACCAGAGATTTGTTGAGTTTAGACATGACCTCTCTACTCTTGAACTCAATCTCCCTATTAATGTAGCCAACCATCACATGGGCCTTCTTAACTATCCTATCAACCTGTGCAGCGACCTTGAGGGATGAATGGATTTGAACCCCAAGGTCCCTCTGTTCATCCACACTCTTAAGTAACCGACAATTAACCCTGCACTCAGCCTTCTGGTTTGTCCTTCCAAAATGCATCACCTCACACTTATCCGGATTGAACTCCATCAGCCACTTTTCTGCCCAACTCTGCCTCCTGTCTATATCCTCTTGTAACCTTCAACAACCTACAGCTCCATCCACAACTCCTCCAATCTTCGTGTCATCCGCAAACATACTTACCAATCCAGGTGAGCCTCTTCATCCACGTCATTTATAAAAATCACAAAGAGCAACGGTCCCAGGACAGATTCTTGCGGCACTCCACTAGACACCGACCTCCAAGAAGAATACTTTCCTTCCACTACTACCCTCTGCTTTCTTCCTGTAAGCCATTTTTATTATCCAAAGAGCCAAGGTTCCACTGATCCCACGCCTCATGAGATTCTGGATGAGTCTGTCGTGGGGGACCCTGTCAAAGGCCTTGCTAAAATCCGCCCTATCCTCATCAATTTCTTTTGTTACGCCTTCAAAAAACTAAATTATGCTCGTGACGCACGAACTTCCCTTCACAAAGCCATGTTGACTATGCTTGAGTAAACTGTACTTCTCCAAATGTTCGTAGATCCTATCCTTAAGAATCTTTTCCAATAGTTTGCAGTCCGCCGACGTAAGACTCACTGGTCTATAGTTCCCAGGGTTCTCCCTTTTCCTTTTTTAAACAAGGGAACTACATTTGCCATTCTCCAATGCTCCGGCATCTCCCCTGCAGCCAAAGAGGATTCAAATATCGTAGCTACTGATCTAACGATCTCTTCTCTCAGTTCCCTGTGCAACCTGGGATATATCAGGTCCGGTCCTGAGGACTTACCAATCCTGATGTTTTTAAGTAGATCCAACACCTCTTCTTCCTTAATCTCCACATTTTCCAGCTCACAGTCCTGTTGTATTTCGACCTCACCCTGATCAAGGTACTTTTCGCTTGTAAACACTGAAGGAAAGTATTCATTTAGGACTTCCCAACCTCCTCCGCCTCCAGGCGCATGTTGCCTTCTTTATCCTTTACCGGCCCCACCTTCATTTGTTGTCATCCTTCTATTCACCACATACGCATAGAACACCTTGGGGTTCTCCTTAATCCTACATGCCTAGGCCTTCTCATGTCCCCTAATGTCCTTTCTTAAGCTTCTTACTGGCTACTCTATATTTCTTACGACCCACTCCTGCTTACTGCTTCTTATATCCAACATATGCCTCCTTCTTCCTCCTGACGCGTTGCCACATATGTTTCCTCAGTCACAGTTCCCTTTCCCTACCATTTTTTTCCTTTTCTCAGTGGGACAAACCTACCCTGAACCCAGCAAAAGTGGTCCCAAAATTTCCTCCACGTTACCTCTGTGCTTTCACCCTTGAACCAATTTACTCTCGCTAGTTCCTTTCATAGTTAGGTCTTCCCCAGTTAATCATATTCCATTTTGTCTGTTTTTATCCTTTTCCATAGCTATGCTGAAGCTAAGGGAGTTGTTGTCACTCTCACCAAAATGCTCCCCCACCAAGAGGTCTGCCACCTGACCAGGTTCATTACCCAAGACTCAGACTTGGCCTAGGACATTCGCTAGTCAAGCGGGACCAGGACTAGGAAGTGGGAACTAGGAGCCTGGGCTTGGACACCGAGCCAGAGACTGGACAAGGACCCTGCACCTGAGTCTTGACTAGGGCTTGGACCCCGGAACTAGAAGAGGAAATGACGTGGCTACATGACTGGGCATGGCTTGGGTTTCCCGAGGATTGGGTTCATCGTGGCTTGGGTTTCACGAGGCTTGGGTTCATCGTGGCCTGGTTTCATAGTAGCCTGGGTTCATAGTAGCTTGGGTTCCACGAAGTTTGGGTTCCACGAAGCTTGGTTTCCTCGAGGCTTGAGTTCCTCGAGGCCGGGGTTCCTTGAGGCCTGAGTTCCTCGAGGCCTGGGTTCGGAATCCGATCCAGAGAATGGACAAGGACCCAGAACCTGTGTTCTGACTCGGGTTCGGACTCCGGAACTAGGCGAAGATATGACGTGGTGTTGGGAGATAGAAACCCCGGAACACAACGCCTTGGCTTGTTCTTGGGGAGGATAGGAAAACAGAGACTTCGTCTAGAGCACGGGAACACGGAGCCTTGCTCTGGAACACGGGAACATGGAACACAGAGCTGGGGCCCCTCCTTAGGAACAGGAAGTAGGGCCGGGACTGATACACAGAATGCTGTACACGACGAGACGTTTCTCAACACTAGGTAGAGGAAAATGGCCGGACGGACTTCGTGAAGGAATGGACACAGAGAAGGTTCTCAACACTATGTAGCGGGAAACGGCCGGACCTACCTAGCGAAGGCGTGGACGCAGAGACAGTTCCAACTCAATGATGGACAGTTCCTTATCTTGACACAGCAAGGTTCCGTTTTCGCTCCGGTGGTTGAACTTGACAAGGTTGTAGGCAAGGCTCCAGACACAGGTTGACGACAAGGCTCCAGACACAGGTTGCGGGCAAGGCTCCAGACACAGGTTGCGGGCAAGGCTTCAGGAGGAAGGAGAAAGGAAGGGAACAGTCCTGCCTCGGTAACGGTAAATACTTCCTGGTTTACCTAACTGAGGTAAGGACAGGAAGGGACAGATCGAACTGCAGGGTAACGGCAAAGACGGTCTGACTTACCCCACAGAGGCGAGGAGCGGATACCGACAAGACGAACCAGCAAACACACTCGAACCCAGAGCCATTTATATTCCCAGCCCAAAGACAAGCATCAGGTACCTACGAATAAGCCCAAATGAAACAAGGGGCAGCCGGAAGAGCCGGAGCACAAAATCTATTGACCGTATCGTCAAGCGGACTTCACGGACAGGACAATGACAGTGCACACCAAAACGAACCCACTCCCCCCGCCCACCCCCCACCAATAGGAGACTCCGGGAGACTGAACAGGCTCTCCAGGACCAACAATGGCCTGGTCTGCTGGGGGGAGGTATACAATCAGGAAGGAACCCAGGATGACGAGATTTAGACGCCAGTTTCTGCGTTGCCCGGTCCATGTATGGTTGGTTCGTTCTGTCACAGGGGTGGCGCTGGTGGCGGACCCAAATGCAAGACACAGATACTGAAGTAGTAGGAACAGTATATGACTAGAGACTACAGTTAGGGACGAGACTGGATGCAGACTAGGTGCTGGGACTAGAACACGGACTTTGGCTAGGACATTGGCTAGGCAAGTGGTGCCAGGACTAGGAACTGGAAATTAGGAGCCTGGGCTTGGACTCCGAGCCAGAGACCGGACAAGGACCCAGAACCTGGGCCTTGACTCGGGCTCGGACCCCGGAACTAGGCGAGGACATGACGTGGTTACAGAATTGGACGTGGCTTGGGTTCCTCGAGGCCTGTGTTCCTCGAGGCTTGGGTTCCTCGAGGCTTGGGTTCGGAGTACGAGCCCGAGTCAAGACACAGTTTCTGGGACTAGGTAAAGACATGATGTGGTCTTGGGAGACAGGAACCTCGGAACACAAAGCCGGAAGCCTTGTCTTGGTCTTGGGGAGGACTGTAACACAGAACGTTGGTCTAGAACACGGGAACATTGAGCCTTGGACTTGAGAGACAGAAACATGGAACGCAGAACCGGGACCCCTCTTTGGGAACAGGACGTAAGGCCGGGACTCATACACAGAATGCTGAACATGACTAGACGGTTCTAAAATTAGGTAGCGGCAAACGGCCGGACCTACTTAGCGAAGGCGTGGACACAGAGACATTTCCCAACACTCGGTAGCGGCATACGACCGGACCTAACTAGCGAAGGCGTGGACACAGAAACAGTTCCCAACACTAGGTAGCGGAAAACGGCCGGACCTACCTCGAGAAGGCGTGGACACAGCGACATTTCCCAACACTAGGTAGCGGAAAACGGCCGGACCTAACTAGCGAAGGCGTGGACGCAGAGACAGTTCCAACTCAATGATATGGAATTCCTTATCTTGACACAGCAAGGCTACAGTCTCGCTCCGGTGGTTGAATTTGACAATGTTGCAGTCAAGGCTCCAAAACCGGGTTGCAGGCAAGGCTTCAGAAGGAAGGGGAAGGGAACAACAGGAAGGGACAGATTCAACTGCATAGTAACGACATAGACGACCTTACTTACCCCAGAGTGTCGAGGACGGGATAGTGACGAGACGAACCGGCAACCACACTCGAACCCAGGGCCACTTATATTCCTAGCCCCAAGACGACCGTCAGGTGCCTTTGATTAAGTCCAACTGAAACAAGGGACAACCGGAAGACCCGGAGTCCGGAGTCCACGGACGGCACCGTGAACCGGAAGGCGCACATCACCGATAGGACCATGACAGCACCATTCTAAAATCTGCCTGCTTATCTGCTCCTCGGTGTCCCGAGAGATATTTCGGGGCCTATAGATTACTCCCAGCACACTGATTGATACTTTCCTTTTTCGGACTTCCACCCACACCGTCTCTGTGGACACTCCCTCTGCAGCGTCCTCCCATTCTATAGCCGTGATACTATCGCTGACCAGTAATGTTATTCCTCGCCCCCATTTCTACCTCTCATCCTATTCCTTGTAAAACACCTAAACACCGGTACCTGCATCAGCCAATCCTGCCCTTCCTCCACCCAAGTTTCAGTAACGGCCACAACATCGCAGTTTCACGTACTGATCCATGCTCTTAGTTCATCCCCATTATTCCTAATACTCAGAGTTGAAATAACACATTTCAACCCCTTTAACTGGCTACATTTATGTTTTGTCCTCTGCCTGTCCTCCCTCACCATCTCAGAACACATAGCATCATACCTTTGTCTTTCTACCCTAATCTATGAACTCACATTCTGATTCCCATCCCCCTGCCAAACTAGCTTAAACCCTCCCCAACAGCGCTAGCATACCTGCCCGCCAGGATATTGGTCCATTTCCAGTTCAGGTGCAGCCCGTCCTTTTTGAACAGTTCAGACCTTCCCCAGAAGAGATCCCAACGATCCCGAAATCTGACCCTCTGCCCCATGCACCAACTCTTCAGCTACGCATTCATCTGCCATAACTTCCTGTTCCTACATTCTCTGTCTCGTGGCACAGGCAGCAATCCTGAGATTACCACCCTTGCGGTCCAGCTTTTCAACTTTTTTCCCAATTCCCTATATTCCTTCTTCAGGACCTCGTCCCTACTCCTATCTATGTCATTGGTCCCCACGTGGACCACGACATCTGGCTGCTCACCCGCTCTCGTGAGTATATTAAGAAGTCGATCCGAGATACCGCGAACCCTGGCATCAGGGAGGCAACAGACCATCCGGGATCCTCTTCACCGTCTCCCTAACTATCTCATCCCCTATCACTACTGCTCTCCACTTTACCCTCCTTCCTTTCTGAGCTGAGGGTCAAATCTCTGTGCCAAAGACGCGACCACTGCAACTTGCCCCTGGTACGTCGTCCCCACCAGCAGTATCCAAAACGGTATACTTATTGTTGATGGGAACACAGAGGTGCTCAGCTCTTTCTGTTTATTCCCTCTCACTCTTCTGACAGTCACCCAGTTATTTGTCTCCTCACTTTTAGGGGTGGCTGTCTACCTGAAACTCCGATCTATTACTGTCTCTGCCTCCCGAATGATCCGAAGTTCATCCAGCTCCGGCTCCAGTTCCCAAACTCAGTTTAATAGGTGCTGCAGCTGGATGCACCTTTTGCAGGTGTTGTCATCAGACACAATTATGCTGTCCCGGAATCCCACATCGTACATTCGTAGCACTGGGCTGACCTATCTACTGCCTCCATTACTAATTCCCAAGTTAATTAAATTAATTAAAGAAACTTAGCCCTTCTTACCTCACTGGGAGCAAGCTCGTCCTCAGCCTATGCTCCCTGAACACTCTCGAGCCAAAGCCTCAAAGCTCCACTCCTTCACTGACCCACTCACTCACTGGCCGCTCTGTTTGAGCTACCCCTCATTTAATTTGTTTGAGCTTTTCAATTTTCGGATTGCCCATTCAATTGCTTTCTGCTGAGTCTGAGCTATTCAAATCTTGATTGACTTGATTGCACAATCCAACTGCCAAAACTCTCAAAACCTATCGAGCCAAAACCTCAAAAAGCTCCACTCATTCACTGGCCGCTCTGCGGAGTATTTCCATCCATTGTCACTATTTCCATCCCACATTCTGGCTCGCCTCTTATATTTTCTTTCCTTGTAATCTGCCTATCCCCCCCCCCCCCCCCAGTGCCGCTCCTCCTAACTTTTATCTCATGGTCCAATCTCCTCTCCTACCAGATGTCTTCTTCTTCAGCTCTTTACGTCTTCCAACTCTTACTCCTATATTTTGACTTCAACGCTCTCCCCACGAGAGGTGCTGGCTCGAAGTGTCGAATGGCCTACTGCTGCACCTATTGTCTATTATCACGCATTCACATCAGCCCTCACCCTGTTTCACCTTCTCCTCCTCAACCTCCTTCTACAGGTTTCTTCCTGTCACTAAATCTTCGGACTAGATCGGGGTGCGTGAGCGCATCAATCTTCGGCGTTCTGACGCACCTAAATATCATTGATTGCACTAATTAGAACTTTTACGTGATTGTGTTAGTCGTCAATTTAGATAGATAGAGAGAAATATAGGGCGATAGAGAGAGATATTACACTAGATGCGTTACAGCCCTGGAAAGAAATTGCATTTAGAAACATTTGTTTCATAATGGCTTTGCGTAGATTTCTTCTAGAATTTCCCAGATACGGACGAATGAATACTTATCAAAGTTACCTATTACTATATCAGCAGCCATTAATTATGGTTTTGGAATTGCATTAGATAAGAGTATAGGGGCGAGAGTATTATTCTCACTCCTTTGCTGGGTCCATATAGTTGATAACGCTTTCATCTTTGATATGTATATCTACATCCACTTTCGAAACCAGTAATGATTTAACCGACAATAGCATCTAACCTTGTGAGTTTCATCACTATACCACTTCCGTATTAGTGCTTTTTATTTAAGATTCCATATTTTGATTTCACAGAGGAAGAATTGAAACGAAAAAAAGAAGGTAACAGTTGATTGATAGCAATTCAACTTTAAAATATTGATACTTGATGGTTAATGATTTTATATTTTGATATATTTATTTTTGAGCTTCAACCATGACATTACATGTTAATATTCCCTTTGTAATACTGAATTGCTGTGTTGAAATATCCTTTTTCAACAGATGTGAACAAACATGTGCAATTCGATGGTGAGTTGGGTCAGTGACTACAACTGATGACGATTAATCAAAATAGAATGATTTCGTAAATCACACGCCTTTTGCAATTTAAGAAGGAGGGAAATTGGAGAAGACGACTTTAGAATTAGAGGAAAGTAAACATTTTGTTCAATACTGTTCAATGCTGGCAAGTGATAGAGACCTTCATCAACATCAACAGGCTTTGACATCTGTATAGCCTAAAAGGTAGTTCAGTTGAAAAATAACCATTTTGAAGATCTATGCAGTGGGATTTCTGGAGATCAAATAACGTAAAGACTCATAATTCTGAGGACATTTTCCAACATTTAGAGCATGCTTCTTCAAAGAGTTGATGTTAGCAGATACGCAACATTTACTCAATAATTTATTACTGCTTTAAGCTGCGAACACAGTGAACATTTTTACTCATGAAATATTGAAAAATAAGAATATTTTACTGACGAACATGCTCAGATAGAGAAAATTGTACTTCGTTTCTAATGTTGAACACAACCCATTTTTGATATTTCACCTTGCAGAAGAAAGGTTAAATGAATTGAGAGCAGGTAAAACGATATATTCCACAATTATTTGATAATGTTATTTACTAATCCGTATCAAAAATTATATTGTATACACAAAAGCACATTAAACACGTTTAAAGCAACTCAACAACGAATACAGTGTCAGGAACTGTATGCTCATACTCTTTGGTAGAAGAATTAAAAGGGTAGACTATTTTCTAAATGTTGTGAAAATTCAAAACCTGAGACACAATGGGAAAGGTGTAGGAACCCCTAAAGGTTAATTTTCAGGTTGTGTCTGTGGTCAGGAAAGGAAATGTGATGTTAACATTAATGCAAGAGGACGAGAATATAAAATACAATATGTAATGCCGTCGCTTTATAAAGCATTACTGAGGTCTCACCTGGGGTATTGCGAGCAGTGTTGGACCCGTTATCTTGGAAAGGACGTGCTAATGTTTACAAAAATGATTTCAGTATTGAACAGCTTGTCATATGAGGATGCTATGATGGCTCTTGGCCTGTGTTCCATTGCATTCAGAAAAATATGGGGCGACCTATCGAATTTTGAAAGGCACGAGGAAATCTGCAGATGCTGTAAATTCCAGCAACACACACAAAAAAAATGCTGGTGAACGCAGCAGTCCAGGCAGCATCTATAGGAAGAGATACAGTCGACGTTTCGGGCCGAGATCCTTCATCAAGACTAACTGAAAGAAGAGATAGTAAGAGATTTGAACGTGGGAGGGAGAGAGGGTGATCCGAAATAATAAGAGAAGACAGGAGGGGAGGGGTGCATCTAAGAGCTGGAAATTTGATTTGCAAAATGAATAACAGACTGGAGAAGGTCATGGGACGGGAAGCCTTGGGAGAGAGAGAGATAAGGGGGGAGGGGAGCCCGGAGGGTAGAGAGCAGGCAAGGAGTTATAGTGAGAAGTACAGAGGGAGAAAAAAAGAGAGAAAGAGAAAAAAAGTGTAAAATAAAAAATATATCAAATAAATAAATAAGGGATGGGGTGTGAGGAGGAGGAGGGGCATTAACGGAAGTTAGAAAAGTCAATATTCATGCCATCAGGGTGGAGGAAATACTGGCCAAGCCTATACTGGTATCTATCCCCCTCTTTTCCTTCGCTACATCGACGACTGCATTGGCGCTGCTTTCTGCACGCATGCAGAACTCGTTGACTTTATTAACTTTGCCTGCAACTTTCACCCTACCTTCAAGTTTACCTGGTACGTTTCCGACACGTCCCTCCCCTTTCTTGATCACTCTGTCTCTTTCTCTGCAGACAGCTTATCTATTGATGTCTTCTATAAGCCTACCAACTCTCACAGCTGCCTGGACTATTTCTCTTCCCACTCTGTCTCTTGCAAAAATGCCATCCCCTTCTCTCAATTCCTCCGTCTCCACCGTATCTGTTCGCAGGATGAGATTTTCCATCCCAGGACGAAGGAAACGTCTTCCTTTTTTAAAGAAAGAGGCTTCCCTTCCTCCACCATCAACTCTGGTCGCAAACGCATCTCTCCCATTTCACGCAAATCTGCTCCCATCCCATCCTGTCGCCACCCCACTAGGAATAGCGTTCAACGAGGAATTCTGCAGCTGATGGAAATTCAAGCAACAAACATCAAAGTTGATGGTGAACGCAGCAGGCCAGGCAGCATCGATAGGAAGAGGTACAGTCGACATTTCGGGCCGAGACCCTTCGTCAGGACTTCGTCTTACTATCTCTTCGTTCAGTTAGTCCTAACAAAGGATCCCGGCCCGAAACGTCGACTGTACCTCTACCTGTGAATTTTGAAAGGTCTTTATAGAGTAGTTGTAGCGAGTCTACAGTGGGAAAATCTAGGACCAGTGGACACAGCCTCTCAGGTGAATCATTTTATAACTGAGACGTGCAGTTAGTGGGGAATTTGAGGAATTCCTGGCCAGAAGCATCTGTGGAGGTCAAGTCTTTATGAATATTTAAGGCAGAGACTGATAGATTCATCATTGGTCATAGCATCAAGGGATATGGTTAGAGTGCAGGAGATTGGGTCTGAAATAACAACTGGATCAGACATGATGAAATGGAGGAGCAGACTCAAACGGTCTAATACCATACCCGTGTTCTATGTCATCTGGAATTGTAAATTACCAGCAGAGCCAAAGATTTCTCCGAAATAATGCTATTCATGCCCATGTGTTTAACGGCAGTTAATGATAATTTTCATCAGTCAATTTTATTTTTGATTATGCTTAATATATGGGGGAGATATCTCTCCAGCTATAGTAAATGGCACCTCCCGTGAGCTGACTGCTTCCAGTTCTGATGATAGTCTCAGAAAATTAATTGGACATGCCCAGGCATTGCGTATTCCTGTTGCTTTGGAACCTGAAAAATTATTCTGATGGAGATACCAAGTGGATTGCCAATGAATTTAAAACATATCAATATCCAGATGGCTAATATTAAAGATAATGGCCGAATGCTAAAGATCCTCACTTACCTGCAACATTTTATATTACTTGAAGCCTATCACCTTAACTTTTGATTTACTTTTCGATTTATTTGAATCACACAGAATAAAATCTAACGAGTGCCAACACATTAACAACAATCTATTAATGTAACATAATATCGATGTTTATTGTTTGGCATAAATTTCTTTATTTTTAAGTTTCTGTCGTTTATATGAAAATATGATATAGCTTTACTCGATCTGGATTTAACGTCTGATCATTCCCAGAAATAATATGAGAACTCTGGATGATGAGAGTGGTCATCAGAGTTGATATATTTAATTCTCTTGCTATCTGGTTTCGCTCAGGGCAATAATTAAATGAAGCTCAGAAAAGGAGGGCATCGCCAGCAGCAGAAGACCAACATAAAGCAAAGGAAAAATTTCAGATGGTGGAAATCGAGTAACACATACAAAATGTTGGAGGAAATCAACAGACTAGGCAGTAACTATGGAAAGTGTACAGTTGACTTTTCGGGCCGAGACCCTTTATCATGATGAAGGGTTATTGCCGGAAACGTCATCTGTACTCTTTTCCATAGCTGCCGGGGAAGCTAAGTTCGTCTGGAGTTTCATGGGTGTTGCAGAATATTAACCCAGTTTGGTATCAAATTAGTATGTCTTTTCATTTTCTCGAATCCCTGATTACAAATGTGCACATGTATTTCCAAAAATCTAAAATCATAATTCTTATACATCCAGTACAGACAGTAAAAGCAAACGTCTGTGACTCCTTGTTTGCAATATGTTCCAAAAGAGTGTTACAGCAGCTTAGTGATTAGAACAATGCTTTATAGTTCTCTTTACGTGGGTTGCTGCCGCGAGGCTTCGGCTCCCTCTTAATGCTCCCGTTTACTCCCCGTTCCAAAGACCGACAGTTAGGTTTAGTGTGCACTAGATGAGTGGCGATACTTGGGGTTCAGCAGGACAATTCTCCTCATTTTATCATTTTTGTATCAATGAATAAGGGCGAATATTCTGGCCTATGGTCCTACGTTAATTGCACAAATTTGAAGCTAAAACGGATGATCTAAAATTCAATTGACTTAACTGTATCTATTCTGTTAAAATATTTGCAAATATCTTTTCCTTTCTTAGAACATCAGACCTTACAAACCATTCGTCAAGATCTTGGTAAGAAAGTTATTTTGACCTGCAATTTCTGTTGCTAAGTTTGCATACATTCAATCACATTTGTCAGTCTGGTGTAGTTCACTTCCAACAGGTTGAAAAGTCAGCCATAAATAATTTATCACCTAAGTGGGCCGATTAAGTTCAAATGCCACTTCTGATTATAAAGAGGTAAGTGATATTCTAGCAACGCACACAAAAACACACAGCATGTGTATGGAACGACTGAATAAACGATGGTCCTTCAGTCGAACGTCAACGACTTATTCCCAACTATTGATGTTATCTGACATGCTGAGTTCCTTCGGTTATTGTGTGTGTTGCTTAAGATTTCAAAAAAACTGTGGAATCTCTTGTATCTGAAGCAAATACTAGCTCTGTGCTGCAAGGTTGAAGCACTGCAGCAGAATCACTGATATTTGTGTTTAGATAAGGCTTCTTTTACTTCTTCTTAATCTCAGCACCCCACAGGGATACATGCAACTCGCTAGAACACTATGTCCTGAACCGAGCGTCGATCGACCCCGTGGTTTCCATGTTCACCACAACACTTCTTACGTTTTCTTGGCGACGAAGCTTCCTCTATCAAAGAGGGGGCACTTGGAGTTTCTGTTATCGTTTTCTGTAGCTCTGTTGTTTTATGGGATGGGGTTTCTAACCCTATACCTAAATTTTATCCTTTCGCATCCTAGTTTTGGATAGCCATGGCGGAGTTACATGAGGCTTGAAATGGGTGCAGAATGTTTGTTGTAATGAATAGCCGCACACTTGGAATAGGAAATACAAAAAAAAACAATGATACTTCGTTGAAGTAAATTAATCCTTTATAACGATTAACACATAGATAACATAATCAAATTTCTTTCTTTGCTTTGCACAATGAATAATGACTTCATATGTCCTTCCATTAAAAATGACGGAATAAAAGACACCATAATCTCTGGAACGATGAAAATAAACTTTGTTTAATTCAAAAAATAGTTCCCGCGATGTATGTTGTTACAGTCGCCTAGGGCCTCTCTTCTCTTTCTGTACTCAGCAATTTAACGCCTTGCAATTCTAAGCCTCTTGATGAGGTCCTGCTTTGTTTGCATTTCCCGAACCGTTCTTAACACATAGAAGAATTAAAACAGCATTCGCCATCTTCTTGTTCTGACTCAGCTCGTGTTCAACAGATAATATTTTGAAATGGGATTACTTAAAAAAACGACAATTAGTTCAAATGTTGAGAGACCCCGGAACTCCTTTCAGCAAGTTTTATCTCTAAGTGAGAATCCACTCAGGAAAGCATGAGTACTTGAAATGAGATTGGCATTGGAAAGTCATAAAGGAAAAACAAAGCAAAATTAATTTTCTCTTATTTTTACAGCTGCCAGGCGTTTCCAATTGCTGTTTGATTTCTCGAGACGCAAAAGACTTACAATATAGCCCGTTTTGCAATAGGTCCTGTTAACGCGAATAGAGTATCCACAACAGAAATAAACGGAAAAAAAATGTACCATCGACACCAGGCAGCCTATTTTTCCCGTGAACTTATTTGTTCAGAGCTGGATTTCTGTCAAAGGAAATGGCTCGGAAATGCACAGGAGAATTATAGCATGGATTACACATGTCGAAGTACCATCCAGTGTAAAAGAGGTTTAGTTCCTTCAGTTCAGAATTACTTATATTTCAGAATGTTACAGTTTAAACCGAATATATGCCTTAAAACTTATGTGCAACTGTTTTTCGATAGAATTAACCATATGAACGTAAGCTGCCTGAAGCACAGTCACAGTCATAGTCATAGTCATAGTTTATTGATCCCGAGGGAAATGCACTTTGTCGTATATTATTCTGAAAAACAAGATTTCAAATTCAATGTCATTTTCTTATTTTTTGACGTCCTGCGAAAATAACAATTACCTTACATTTGCACAACTTAATATGGAAACTAACTTTTTTTTTTCTCTGTATGTCTCTACAACTTTAAGAACAATTACTACGCTTAAAGAATCAAGGTAAAGTCGAAAAAAAAAACATTATTTTGATAATCGGCACTGGGAAGTTCAGAATTGTTCCAACTTTAATAGTCAATTGATTCAATAATTCAATAATTCAAATTAATTCAAAGTATGTAAAGAGGATACAGCCTGAAGTTATTACACTTCGCAAAATTCCACGAAGTGGAAGAAAAACACCGAAGAATAAATGACAGGAAACGTTAGAACTCCAGTATCGCCTTTTGACGTAGGTTATATAAATATAGCAGAACATTTTGTGAGATGTTACGTTTTACACTGTTACGCCATTCCCCGTCAACAATAGAGCGGTCATCGTTGGGATAGATAGTGTGGGCATAATGAGGCTTTAGCTCATCGAAGGTTCATCAAGGGGAGACTTGACTGAGAGAGAGCAAAGAGTTGTAGGTAGCTATTTACCATACAATTTATTTATTGTTTTCATTCTTTTTATTTGCTCAGTTTGAACAGTAGGAATGCCAGACAGGATAGCTGCACGTTCCTCTTGAGGAATGTGAGAAGGCAGGGGAAATCCGCAGAACGTGCAAGAGCTGAAGCTTCCAAATCACTGCGTTAAGTAATTGGAGCTGTAAGTCGATGAGCTCCGAGTCATTCTGAAACCTGAGGGATGATACATAGGATATATAGAGAGGTAGTTACACCCAAAGTGCAGAACACAGGGAAATGGGAGAGAGTTAGGAAAGGAGTAAGGGGTTAAGCAGCCAATGCAGATTACTCTGGAGGCATCGCTGTCAACAACAGGTATATCTCTTTGGATGCTGTTGGAAGTATGGCCCATCAAAAAAAAAGTCAAAACGGTCAAGCCTCTGAGGTGAGACTGGCTCTGTCGTTTAGAAATGAAGGACTTCTAAAAATGATATTTTGAGACGACGAAGTCTGTCAGAGTAACAGGTAAAGATAGCCCGATCAGGTTACCTTGGTTCTGAAAAAATATTGAGGTACTGGCTAAGAAAAAAAAAAGAGATGCACATGGAAATGGAGGATACACGAGCTGTGCAGGGGAACGCTTTAGAAATAAGTCAGGTCGGCTAAAAGAAGGGGTGATGTTGCCCTAGCGCACAAGGTGATGGAGAATCCGAAGGGATGTCAAGGATAAATTAAGAGTTGGGCAATCTACATGACTTAGAGTTACCTTTCAATCAGAACCGCTATCAGTTGTTAAAAGACAAAGCTTCGCAGCAGTTTCTCAGAATTAGGCAAGCAACGTGAAAGAGTGCGTAAAAAGAGCCATCTTTTAATCAGGACTGCGATCAAGATTTGAAGGGCAGAACGTCGCAGCATTTCCTCTGAGTTGGACAGCGAGCAATCAACGAAAGGGGTTCATCATAAAAGGCGAATAAAATACCGCAAGTGCAAGTGCGGAGGTCATTCGGTTGAGTGCCAGTTTTAAAGTGGATTTGGCTCATCAAGGTTCAGCGAGCTGTAGCGTGATGAACTTCGACTCATAAGGGAGAATAAGGAGGTGATTTGTGTAACACAGAAGTAGTCATGTCTAGATTACAAGAGAGAGGTAAGTGGCTGACTGTTAGGAGAAGGAGGGGAAACGCACAGCCAGTGCATCTCAGAGGGCATATCATTGAAGAAAAAGTAGTGGGAAGTTTGAACTAAATGGTACATGATAGTAAGCTAGCCAAGAATATTAAAGAGAATACCAAAAGTTTCTTCAGCTACATAAAGTGTAAACGAGAGGCAATAATGGATTTCGGCCCGCTGGAAAACGATGCTCGAGTGGTAGTAATGGGAGCAAAGAAATGGTGGATGGACCGAATGAGTATTTTGCATCAGTATTCACTGTGCAAGACACTAGCAGAATGATGGATCTTTCAGAGTGCCAGCGGGTCAGCATTGTGCGACGATGCCAGTAATAGGGAGAAGGGTCACAGGAAACTGAAAGGTCTGAAGATAGATAAGTCACCTGGGCAAGATGGTGTAAAACCCAGTGTTCTGAAAGAGGTGGCTGAAGAGACTGTAGAGGCATTAGTAGTGATTCTAAAAAATCACTACATTCTGGATTCTTTCTAGAAAAAAAATGGAAAATTTCAAATGCCACTTGTCACGTATCCCGTGAGGGGAATAAAGAACCAGCAGATATGGAAAACACTTTGGAGTCCAGTATTGCAATTAACTAATACTATTTATTAGTAACTACGCAATACAGTAATATAAGTTTAGATAAATCAAACAGTTTAGCAATGATTGTATAAAAGTAAGTATGGAATATATATGAAAATCAAGCTTCTTCAAGTCTAGATGTAAAAAGATACAGTCTTACGATGATGAGTAAAGTTCAGTTCAGTTTGCGGTATTGACTTGAGTAGTGATGGAGAGAGAGAGAGAGAGAGAGAGGGAGAGATTTGAGTCTTCAGGTGAGCTGACGCCATCGATCTTCTAGTTGTCCTCCGAAATTCTTTAAAAGTCACTGACTGTGACCACAACAAAGCGGACCGGTTTTCTGTGGTGGAGCTATCACCCAGGCGAGAGTGGACACATGGACAGCTCCCCACCAGTCAACCCCTTAGCTTTTCACTGCAAGAGCCACTGATCGATCTGCCTGATCGATCCTCCAAAAACCCACTTTTTCTGCGGGCACAACAAAGCGCATTCAGTGTCCAAAACATGTGTCTGAGGTCTATATCATCTGACCTCCTATTTATCTCACGGTACTGAATGCCAGCTATCATTCAAATAACTCCTCCTTTGTCTCTCTGTGTAAGAAATGCACAAGCAGGCGACTGTCCCTGAGAAGTATCGACACCCTGTGAGCAGTTTTCATCTCTCTCTCTCTCTTAAAAACAAGCTGTTGGTGCTAAATAACTCTTCCTCTCTCTTTTCAAAAGCACAGTCAATAGGGGTAAACGAGCATAGTTCATAGGGGTAATTCAGGACCCTGTCACACACTTCACTCTTCAAGAAGTGGGGATGTAGAAGAAAGAAATTATAGGCCAGTTAGTCTGACATCAGTGTTTAGGAAGATGCTGGATTGATTGTTAAGGATGTATTTGGAAGCACATGCTAAAATGGGCCGAAGTCAGCCTCGTTTCTCTAAAGAAAACTCGTGCCTGACAAATAGGTTGGAACTATTTGAGGAAATAACAAGCAGGATAGACAAAGGTGAATCTGCTGATGCTGTGTGCTTGGATTTTCAGAAAGTCTTTGACAAGGTGCCACACATGAGGCTGCTTAACAAGTGAAAAACCCCATGGTGTTTCAACAAAGATTATAGCATGGATAAAGCAATGGCTAATTGGCAGAAGTCAAAGAGTGGGAGTAAAGGGAGCAGTTTCTGGTTTGCTGCCAGTGACTAGTGGTGTTTCACAGGGATCTGAGTGGGACTGAGTATTTTTACGTTATATGTCAATAATTCGAATGTAGGAACGGACGAATTTGTTGCAAATTTTGCGGAAACATACGAAGATAGGTGGAGGGGCAGGTAGCTTTCCGGAAGTGCAGAGGCTATAGAAGGTCTAAGACAGATTAGAAGACTGAGGAAAGGATTGGCAGACGGTATTCAGTGTCGGGAATTGTATGGTCATGTACTTTGGTAAAATAGATGAAAGGTTAGACCATATTCTAAATGGAGAGAAAATTCATAATTGTGAGTCGCAAATGGATTTGTGCAGGATTTCCTCAAGGTTAATTTGCAGTTTGATTCTGTGGTGAGGAAGGCAAATGCGAGATTGGCATTCATTTCAGGAGGACTAGAATATAAAAGCACGGGTGTAATTTTGATGTTTTATAAAACACTGGTGAGCCCTCACTTAGAGTATTCTGAGCAGTTTAGGAGGTTCGGGAAAATGATTCCAAGATTAAACCACTTAACATATAAAGGACGCTCTGAGCCAGTATTCACTGGAATTCAGAAGAATGAGGGGTGACCTAACTGAAACATATTGAATGGTGAAAGGCCTTGATAGAGTAGATGTGCTGAGGTAGTTCCAATTGTTGCAGAGTCTAGTAGCAGAGTGGACAGCCTCAGAATAGAGGGGTGTCCCTTTCGAATGGAGATGAGAAACAATTTCTTTAGATAGAGAGTATTTAATCTGTGGAATCCGTTGCCACAGGCAGCAGGAGAAGCTAAGTCTTTATGAACATTTATGGCAGCGGTTCGTAGATTTTTGGTTTGTCAGGGCACAAAGGGATACGGGGAGAAAGCGGGAGATACGGATCAACCAGGATGAAATGGCGGGACAAACTGGATGGGACAAAGGGTCAAACTCTCCTCCTATAACCTATGGTCTTAAAGGACTGCAAGGGACAAATTTGGTCATGGAGAAGATAAGAATGCCGAAAAATATGGGGCGGATCATAAATGATTTTTTACATATTTATAAACTTATTTGTGGAATTTGAAAAAGAGACGCCGAAATATGCTGGGTCGGTATTCCAGTGGAGTAAAAGAAATTACAGTGGCATGAGAGAGGAACTGGCCTAAGTTGACTGGAAAGTGACACTGGTGGGAAGGACGGCAGAGCAGCAGTGGCTGGAGTTTATGCGAGAAGTGAGGAATGTGCAAGACAGGTATATTCCAAAAAAGAAGATTCTTTTCGAATGGAAAAGGGATGCAACCGTGGCTGACAAGAGAAGTCAAAGCCAAAGTTAAAGCAAAGGAGAGAGCAGACAAGGAAGCAAAAAGTAGTGGGAAGACAGAGGATTGGGAAGTTTATAAAAGCTTACAGAAGGAAACTAAGAGGGTCATTATGAGGGAAAAGATCAACTATGAAAGGAAGCTAGCAAATAATATCAAAAAAGGATACTAAAAGCTTTTTCAAGTATATAAAGAGTAAAAGATAGGTGAGAGTAGATATAGGAACGATAGAAAATGATGCTGGAGAAATTGTAATGGGAGGTAAGGCGATGACAGAGGAACTGAACGAGTATTTTGCATCAGTCTTCACAGAGGAAGACATCAGCAGTATACCGGACACTCGAAGGTGGCAGGGAAGAGAAGTGTGCGCAGTCACAATTACGACAGAGAAAGTACTCAGGAAGCTGAATAGTCTAAAGGTAGATAAATCTCCCGGACCAGATGGAATGCACCCTCGTGTTCTGAAAGAAGTAGCTGTGGAGATTGCAGAGGCATTAGCGATGATCTTTCAAAAGTCGATAGATTCTGGCATGGTTCCGGAGGACTGGAAGATTGCAAAAGTCACTCCGCTATTTAAGAAGGGGGCAAGGAAGCAAAAAGGAAATTATTGACCTATTAGCTTGACATCAGTGGTTGGGAAGTTGTTGGAGTGAATTGTCAAGGATCAGGTTACAGAGCACCTGGAGGCATATGGCAAGATAGGCAGAACTCAGCATGGATTCCTTAAAGGAAAATCCTGCCTGACAAACCTATTACAATTTTTTGAGGAAATTACAAGTAGGCTAGACAAGGGAGATGCAGTGGATGTTGTATATTTGGATTTCAGAAGGCCTTTGACAAGGTGCCACACATAAGGTTACTTAACAAGATAAGAGCCCATGGAATTACAGGAAAGTTACATATGTAGATAGAGCATTGGATGATTGGCAGGAAACAGAGAGTAGGAATAAAGGGATCCCATTCTGGTTGGCTGCCGGTTACCAGTGGTGTTCCACAGGGGTCCGTGTTGGGACCGCTTCTTTTTACATTGTACATCAACGATTTGGATTATGGAATAGATGGCTTTGTGGCTAAGTTTGCTGACGATACGAAGGTAGGTGGAGGGGCCGGTAGTGCTGAGGAAACGGAGAGTCTGCAGAGAGACTTGGATAGATTGGAAGAATGGGAAAGAAGTGGCAAATGAAAATCAATGTTCGAAAGTGTATCGTTATGCACTTTGGCAGAAAAAAATAAACGGGCAGACCATTATTTAAATGGGGAGAGAATTCAAAGTTCTGAGATGCAACGGGACTTGGGAGTCCTCGTACAGGATACCCTTAAGGTTAACCACCAGGTTAACCTCCAGTTTGAGTCGGTGGTGAAGAAGGCGAATGCAATGTTGGCATTCATTTCTAGAGGAATAGACTATAGGAGCAGGGATGTGATGATGGGGCTCTATAAGGCGCCGGTGAGACCACACTTGGAGTACTGTGGGTAGTTTTGGTCTCCTTAATTAAGAAAGGATGTGCTGACGTTGGAGAGGGTACAGGGAAGATTCACTAGAATGATTCCGGGAATGAGAGGCTTAATATTTGAGGAACGTTTGTCCGCTCTTGGACTGTATTTCTTGGAGTTTAGAAGAATGAAGGGAGACCTCATGGAAACATTTCGAATATTGAAAGGCATGGACAGAGTGGATGTGGCAAAGGTGTTTCCCATGATGGGGGAGTCTAGTACGAGAGGGCATGACTTAAAAGTTGGTGAGCGCCCATTCAGAACAGAAATGCGAAGAAATTTTTTTCGCCAGAGGGTGGTGAATCTATGGAATTTGTTGCCACGGGCGGCAGTGGAGGCCAAGTCATTGGGTATATTTAAGGTAGCGATTGATAAGTATCTGAGTAGCTAGGGCGTCAGCGGTTATGGTGAGAAGGCGGAGGAGTGGGACTAAATGGGAGAATGGATCAGCTCATGATAAAATTGCGCAGCAGACACGATGGGCCGAATGACCGACTTCTGCTCCTTTGCCTTATGGTCTTATGGTCTTAACAGACGAACGCACGAGAGACAAAGCAGCATCGACTTCAAGAACCCGATAGAGATTACAGATGACGAGGTGTTTGCTGTCATGAGGCAACTTAGTGTGGATATTTTACCGGGGCCTGACATGGTGTTCCCTTCTGTTGCAGGCACTTGTAGAAATTGTAAGGGTCCTAGCAGCCCTGTGGACTGCTGCCGTGGAATGGAGGATAGCTAATGTTGTTCTATTGTTTATGTAATGCTGTAAAATCAAATTATAGGCCGGTGAGCCTGACACCAGTTTTGGGAAAGTTTCTGGAAGAAATTCGAAGGGGTCAGATATATAAATATTTGGGTAGAAATGGACTGATTAACATTAGTGAGTATGGTTACATGCGTGGTTAGTCGTGTCTGACCAATCCGACAGAGTTTTTTGGAGATGTTTCCAGGAAAGGTGATCGTACTTTAGAAAGCATTTCACAAGTTCGTGCATGGGGGTCTGCTCAAGAAGGTTCAGTCGCTTGGCATTTACAGTGAAGCGGGAAATTGGAGAAGACTGTGGCTTTGCTGAAGAATCCAGGGAATACTATTAGATGGTTGACTCTCTGACTGGAGTCCTGTGAGTAGCAGAGTGCCAGGAGATCGAAGCTGGTCGGTTGTTGGTCGTTATCAATATCAGTGATCCGGATGATAATATGGCTAATTGGATCAGCAAATTTCCGGATGACAGCAACTCTGGGGATATAGCAAAGATCGACCAATCGCAACCAGCTGGAAAACAGCAGATGGAATTTAATGCGAAGAATTGTACTCCGTTAACACCAGACACATAGCTGTTACACGGTTAACGGCAGGGCACCAGGAGTGCTTTAGAACAAAGGAATCTGGCGATACAGGTCCGTAATTTATTGAAGATAGCGTCACATGTTGAGAAGGTCGCAAAGAATCCTTTTGCCATGTTGACCTTCATAAATCAAAGTTTCCAGTAACCGGAGATGGCAAGTTAAGTTCACTAAAAAGGTGGCGAGGCATAATATGGAACATTATGTGCAGTTTTGCTGAGGTGTCTGTAGGAAAGAGGTAAGTAGGTTTGAGAGAGTATAGAGGAAATTTACAAGGATGCTGTCTGGACTTCAGGAACGTGCTCGAAGTGATTTTGGCCTTGGAATGATTGTTAGTGCCTATCGGGTGGTTTGAGTATCACAGAATCAGTTGATCACCTGGCATTGTCACGCGCAACCGTTTTAAGGTTTAATAGAATAGTTCTAGAAAAAGTAAACATCCAGTGAACAGCAATTCTGTGGGCGAAAACACATTGCTAATTAGAGAGGTCAGAGAAGAATGGCGAGACTGCTGCAAGCTGAAATTAAGGTGATAGCAGATACAGTGGTGTGCAGAAAAGCATCTCTGACCACAGAGAATGTCCAACCTCGAAAGAGTTTGGTTAGAACAATAAAACGATCACGAACAGACTGTACACTATGTCCAGGTAGCTAGGTACATTAAGTCCATTAGACCTGAAGACATAGGAGCAAAATTTGGCCATTCAGCCCATCCAGTCTGCTTCGCCATTCCATCATGGCTGATCCCGCATCTCATTCAATCCCCTACACTTGCTTTCTTGCCATATCCTTTGATGGTATGACGATCCGGAAACTATGAACTTCCACCTTAAATATACCCACGGAGTTGGCCTCCACAGCAGTCAGCGGCAGAGAATTCCGCAGATTTACTACTGTCCGGCTAAAAAGAAAAATCCTCCTTGCCTCTCTTCTAAATAGTCGCCCCTCAATTTTGAAGTTGTGCCCTCCAATTCTGCATTCCCCAACACAGGAAACTTGCTCTCCACGTCCACTCTATCTGCCCTTTCAATATTTCAATGAGAATTCCGCCCCCCCCCCGCATATTCTTCTAAATTCCAGTGAGTATAGCTCAAATATGCCGAACGATCTTCATATGTTAATCCCTTTATTCCCGAAATCATCCCCGTGAAACTCCTCTGTACTCCCTCCAATGACAGCACATTCTTTCTGAGATATTGGGCCCAAAACTGTTGACAACACCCCAACTGCCGCGTGATTAGTGTCTTATAAAGGCTCAGCATTATCTCATTGATTTTATATTCTCTTCCACTTGAAATAAATGCCAACATTACATTTGCTTACGTTAGCACAGACTCACCTTGTAAATTAAGCATCTGAGAGTCTTGCACGAGGACTCCTAAGTCCCTCTGCACCTCTGATGTTTGAAAATTCTCTCCACTTAGATAATAGTCCACACAACTGTTCCATTTACCAAAATTCATTAGCATACATTTATATAAATCATTGACAAACAATATGAAAGGTATCAGTCCTAATACTGAGAAAAAACACTAACTTAACTGGAGCTAACCAGGCCCCTTTTATTCCCACTCACTGCCCCCTGTCTGTCAGCCATTCCACTGTCCATAGCAGTATCTTTCCTGCAACGTCATAGGAACTTATCTTGTTAAGCAGCCTCTTGTGTAGGACCTTATTGAACGCCTTCTGAAAATCCAAATAAATGACACCCACTGCCTTTTTCAACACTGCTTGTTATGTCCTCGAATAATTCTGACAGATTTTTCAGGCAAGAATTCGGCTTGACAGAAACCATGTTGACTGACTTATTTTCTCATTAGTATCCAAGGACCTTGAAACCTCATTGTTAATAATAGAATCCGCAAATTTCCCAACCACTGAGTTTAACCTAACTGGCCTATAATATCCTTTCTTTTGCCTTCCTCACTTTTTAAATAGCGGATTGACATTTGTAACCTTCCAGTCCTCCAAGACCATGCCAGAATGAAAGTGATTCTTGAAGGACCATGACCAATGCATCCATTAACTCTTCAGCAACCACTCCCAGGTCTCTGGATGTAGTCCATCTGGTCCTGATGACTTATCCACCATCTGGCCTTTGACTTTGCCTCGCACTTTTCCCTTTGTAATAGTAATGCCAGTCACTCCTGCCACCTGACACTCAGGGACCCCCGGCACACTACTAGTGTCTTCCGCAGTGAAGACAAATCAAAGTACTCATTTGAAATTTCTTTGTCCCCCATTGTTACGTCAACAGCATAATTTTCATGTGGTCCGATATCCACTCTCATCTCTATTTTACTCTTTATGTAACACAGTAAAACCCTCGGTATCATGTTTTGGGTACTATTTCAACTTCTCCCTTCATATAGCTTTTTCAGTTCCCTTTTCTCACTCAAACGAACGAAAATAAGACGGAGCACAGTTTGCAGCTAAGGTAGTAGATGAGCTGAAATATTACTCGATGTTCCTTACTTTCCTGGGTACTGTACTTTTTTTCATTTCTCTTTCCATAAACAGAGAACCAGGAACTTCGCAAACATTGTGGTAAGCCTAGTTTTTATTCCCATAACAATTCCGGAAGCATTCAACAGGTCAGGGAGCTCTGAACTTAAAATTTTCACGGCTTTCTATATTTTTTCACCACGTTTTGAACTCTTTGAAATTGCGAGTTGTTTTGCTGCGATCTATGCATAAAGAGACGCTTTGGACTGCATACACAAATCTTTATATCCATATCCTGATGTTAGACTAAACAAATCATTATGCCAGTTTTGTTGAGTGAGAAGTATTGGTAACTTGGCAAGAAAATAATAGGTTGTATGTCTGAGCAATATTATTACTTCTCACTAAAATATGCCTAACCGGATTTCCAATAACAAAGTTTTGCTCGGGCTCCGGTATGGTTATCAATTATTATGTTCACTAAATAAATGATTTAACTGTGAGTATTATTTCCCATTTGCTGTGCAGCTTAGGTGCTTTCCAGTCAAACGTGGAAATAATGTAAAAACTAACTATATATGTCTCTATATGCAGATTCAGAAGATCTAAAGAAACAATTTACAGCAGTCTGTAAGTGAACTTTCTTATGATAAAAATAGGCGGCTCCTTTGGATTGTTGATAACAATGTTCACAGCAATTGACAAAGAACATTTGTAATCTGTTCTACAGCGCAGAAAGCTGAGAACAGTCAATTTGTTCAAGATTGGATATGATTAAGAGTGTACATCTCCCCAATGCATTGAACAAGAAGTGACCGATCAGTGTTAGTTTGTAATCTAACAATAGTGGCAAACCTTAAACTTTGTCGGTGAAAAACGTTGCTCTGAACCTCCCTTAGGTTGTGGAATGGTATTTCGACACAGTTGACACCATACATGGAACTCAGTAGAACGCATATTACATTTTTTTTCCATATACAAACATGGATAAGGATGTATCTTCCATATAGAGTATCCTTTTGGAAATATTAATAAGTTGCCCAATCATCCATTATAATCTGACATAATATAAAATTATTTCTGCTTCTTAATAGTATAAAACCTTTTTTTGGATTGCATTAGTAATAATATGCTGGATCATCAACACAAATGAAAAAAAAACTCCAGTCTGGACGCTGTAATATACAGTAAAACACAATGCTGAAATTACACTCCCAGGTGTACGGCTTTAAGTCGTCTTTATTAACTTTCCATCTATTTTTATCAATGATAAGAAAGGGACGCTTTTGCATTCTTTAATTAAGGGCATTTGTTTCGTTTGACATAAACGAAAATTGCGTTTCTTAAATATTGGACTTAATGAACCTCTCAATTTGATTGATTCATATTTACAAATCCAGAGTGCAAATAAGAAAATGAAAAGGAACCAATTATAATTTCAATAAGCTACAAATTAAAGTTAGCCTAAGGATGCATAGTACCAGTCAAAACATCCATTCTGAAACCCTTCATGCAATAATATTGCGAGTGAAATCGGACAGATAAGTTGAAAGCATTGACAAAGAAGAAAAACGGAACACGATTATTTCTTGATACTGCAGTGGTCTTCAGCAGCGATGCCTGCAGGTTATATATCGGATTCAGAATAGTTACTTATGATCACCAGGTTAAGAATAGGGTGCAAGCGCAAAATGCATCTAAATAATGAATTTTGTTTATAAGGGAATCTGGCAACTCTGCAACATAGCTACTGCTTTCTGAAGAAACAGAAATAGAATAATTTTCTAATATAGTTTTATGCTGAAAATTAGTGGCCTATCGGAGGCTAAATACAACAGTGAAAACACTGATGAAAGGTCACTAATCAACTCGTAATTGCAAAACATCTGCATCGAAACACTAAAAGGGCACGTGACCCGAAAGGTTATGTAGCATGGCAGCAACCATTAGAGTTAACGATAATCTAATGAACCACCGCGCCATTCACTAAAAGTGGAAGTTCCAGTAACCAAACATCTTAATTCCGATTGCCATCATTGTTCAAATATGTCAGCCCATTTTCCTGTCATATGCCACGATGAGGCCACAATCAGGCTAGAGGAGCAACAGCTTATATTCCGTTTGGTTAGCCTCCAAACTGATGACATAATTATCGACCATCCCTCCGTTAATCTCTCATCTTCCCCTCTTCTTCGATTCCGATCTAAGCCTCTTGCCTTTTCTCATCTGGTAGCCCTCCGCCTTCCCTTTCGTTAATACCCACTCTCCTCTCGTATCTCACCCCTTCACGGTCAGACCTTTACCTTTCCCATCAACCTAGCTTTACCGATCATCTTCTAGCTACCCTTACTCTGCTATCCTCCTCTTGTTATTTTGGCGCTTACCCTTCCTTCCCTGTCATGAATTAACAGTTTATCCCCGGCAGATTGTCCTCTTGCATGGATGCGGCTTGGCCTGCTAAGTTCTGGCACTTTTTTCTGTATGTTGCTTTGGATTTCCAGCATTTGCAGTATTGTTTGTGTTAATGATGATCTTAATCGCTTATAGTTGCTTGAGAACGTTGATGGATACAGTTTAATTGCACTGTGGATATACTTGTTGCCCAGCTTAACATCTTTCTATATTTTTTGACGCTGACGCATTGACCTTGCTGCATTCCCTTCCAGCTAATGAACTAACTCGAAGAGAGCAAGGTAATATGATTTATCTCAAAGAAACTGTTCTGCTTATTACTTAAAATTAACATTACTACTATTCCTATTAAGCAGAACTGTTCCAATGATATTGAGATACATACTGTATATGCAGTTGAGTGCAAAGTTTAATCGATATTTTAATTAAGCATTTAATGGAACGTCGTTGTATGCAACAAGGTAAAATTGATCCTTACTCTGCATCCTTTGTTATGTGTCATGTGCAAAATTATATTGGCACTTACAGTGTAACTGGTACAAATCCCTAGTAGGTGACAAAGAATCTGGTTGTGGTTAGAATGTTTATTTTTACTGAAACAATCTGGTTATTATTTTGTCTTTAGAAGTAATAACACTGACGAAAGACCTCCGGGAGAAAGGTAAGCATGAAGTCGACTGCTATAATATACCTTTGTACGATGTAGGGGGACTTACACAATGCCAAAAAATGCAGTTAATAGCGAGACAAAATGTGACTGAATATAGGATAGTTTAAGAATCTTTCATGTTATCAAATATTAGCAGTATGTGATTCATATGAAACACTGAAGGAAGAACTATCGCTTGACCTTGGAGAATAGTGTAATATTTCAAACCAGAGTGCGGGTTTTGTGGTAAGCTTTTGAATGCCTCATGGTACCATTACACTTAGAAGATATGTTTACACGATAATAAAATATGCAGCTGGAGATATATTGTACATTATGTTCAGCTGTCACGTTAATAAATATAATGCTATGTCAGAAGAAGCATATTCAACTATTTGTGCGTTGTTCATTGGTGATGCAATTGGTGGAAATGGGCATATTCACAAGCACTGCAAATGAGTTGGGGTTTCTGTTCTGCTATGATGGCATAATTTCGTAAGGGATGTTCAGTGAGCTTTCTGTTCAGTTTTTAATGTATAATTTATTTGCTAAGAGTATTTGTTAAACATATAACATCACTGGAGTTTTATTTGTGAAAATCGACCAATTTGTCGGCCAACGCAGTCGCTTTGAAACTGTTGAAGTTTTGGGTGAAAAGAGCCGGTTCGGACAAGGCAATGTACCACATGCTGTCTATCCTGGAAAATCACCACCCTTGTTTTTTTTTTCTAAAGAACACATTATGCATCAAGTCCCTGACCAAGTCTGCATAGTCCTCGCTATTAGAACCGTAGGCCTATAAGGAGCTTGCTAAAATGGCTTATAGTCTGCACTCAGCTTGGCAGAAGTGCAACGCTCTTACTCGATTTTCTACCACAATCAGCCCCGCCAGCAAGGCTCCACCGCTGCGAAACTGACAACTCCAGGCCGCGTTTTTACCACGCTGGCCTTGGTGCAAACGCAAGGTATTCCTAACAGATTTGCAGCTTGGCAATTGCCAGCGCATTAGGCCATCAGAGGTATGTGAGCACCGTGGGATAGAGCTGCCAGGGTCCTCTACGGGACAGTACGGACGCCATTTCACTGCGACGCTTCATGAGTGCACATGTGAGTGAGCTGCTCGCATTGCCTATTGATGGGAAGGCAGAGACCGACAAAACTTTGCAATAGGTCGCCAATGACACGGTGATCCAGTGCTACGGAAGAAGAAAGGTGCTGCTCTGCTTCAGTGGCGATGTTCCGTATTGGTCTTCCCCCTGGTTAAAGCGGATAGATCTCTACTTGGTGTAGATTTCCTTTGTGCCCGAGGACTACTGGTCTATCTTAATAAACGCCGACTTGTGGATCGTTTGCCTGCTCCCCCAGTTAGTTCCCACAACGACTCTCTCAAGTTCATGCACCACCACAGATGGGTTTACTGAACTGCTGAGCAAAATTCCAAACCCCACCAAGCCGATATAGAAACATAGAAACATAGAAAATAGGTGCAGGAGTAGGCCATTCGGCCCTTCGAGCCTGCACCGCCATTTATTATGATCATGGCTGATCATCCAACTCAGAACCCAGCCTTCC
The DNA here is from genome assembly GCF_963921235.1 of Mobula hypostoma. Lineage (NCBI taxonomy): Eukaryota > Metazoa > Chordata > Chondrichthyes > Myliobatiformes > Myliobatidae > Mobula > Mobula hypostoma. Next base: position 20,229,764 of record NC_086101.1, on the reverse strand, counting down.
CTCCATACCCCCTGACCCCTGTAGCCACAAGGGCCATATCTAACTTCCTTTTAAACATAGCTAATGAACTGGCCTCAACAGTTTGCTGTGGCAGAGAATTCCACAGATTCACCACTCTCTGTGTGAAGAAGTTTTTCCTAACCTCGGTCCTAAAAGGCTTCCCCTCTATCCTCAAACTGTGACCCCTCGTTCTAGACCTCGTTCACTAAAGTCACAAACATGCGGTCGATCACTGCATTTCTACAATTGCCCACACTCGTAGACTGGACTTAGCAAAGCTGTCAAACGCGAAGTCTGAGTTTGCCAACTTGGAAAGATACTGATTAATAAACAACAGGTACTCCTGTTTGAGTACTGTTGGGGGGGACAGCTTACCCGGGGGAAGCGACAGTGGCCCTGCCTCCGGCACAGAGTCTGGCCCTGTAGCTCAGAAGGGTAGGGCAAGGAAGAGGAGGGCAGTTGTGATAGGGGACTCGATAGTAAGGGGGTCAGATAGGCGATTCTGTGGACGCAGTCTAGAGACTCGGATGGTAGTTTGCCTCCCTGGTGCCAGGGTCCGGGATATTTCTGATCGTGTCCAAGATATCCTGAAGTGGGAGGGTGAAGAGCCAGAGGTCCTGGTACATATAGGTACCAATGACATAGGTAGGAAAAGGGATGAGGTCCTGAAAGAAGAATATAGGGAGCTAGGAAGGGAGTTGAGAAAAAGGACCGCAAAGGTAGTAATCTCGGGATTACTGCCTGTGCCACGCGACAGTGAGAGTAGGAATGCGATGAGGTGGAGGATAAATGCGTGGCTGAGGGATTGGAGCAGGGGGCAGGGATTCAAGTTTTTGGATCATTGGGACCTCTTTTGGCGCAGGTGTGACCTGTACAAAAAGGACGGGTTACACTTAAATCCTCGGGGGACCAATATCCTGGCAGGGAGATTAGCGGGGGCTACTGAGGTGACTTTAAACTAGAATGGTTGGGGGGTGGGAATCAAATTAAAGCGGCTAGGTGTGAGGAGGTTAGTTCACAACAGAGGGATGGGAACCAGTGCAGAGAGACAGAGGGGTGTAAAGTGAGCGTAGAAGCAAAAAGTACAAAGGGGAAAAGTAAAAGTGGCAGGCCGACAAATCCAGGGCAAGCATTAAAAAGGGCTAAGAGAGTTGTAAAAGAGTGCCTGAAGGCTTTATGTGTCAATGCAAGGAGCATTCGTAATAAGGTGGATGAATTGAAAGTGCAGATTGTTATTAATGATTATGATATAGTTGGGATCACAGAGACATGGCTCCAGGGTGACCAGGGATGGGAGCTCAACGTTCAGGGATATTCAATATTCAGGAGGGATAGACACGAAGGAAGGGGAGGTGGGGTGGCGTTGCTGGTTAAAAAACAGATTAACGCAATAGAAAGGAAGGACATAAGCCGGGAAGATGTGGAATCGATATGGGTAGAGCTGCGTAACACTAAGGGGCAGAAGACGCTGGTGGGAGTTGTGTACAGGCCACCTAACAGTAGTAGTGAGGTCGGAGATGGTATTAAACAGGAAATTAGAAATGTGTGCAATAAAGGAACAGCAGTTATAATGGGTGACTTCAATCTACATGTAGACTGGGTGAACCAAATTGGTAAAGGTGCTGAGGAAGAGGATTTCTTGGAATGTATGCGGGATGGTTTTTTGAACCAACATGTCGAGGAACCGACTAGAGAGCAGGCTATTCTGGACTGGGTTTTGAGCAATGAGGAAGGGTTAATTAGCGATCTTGTCGTGAGAGGCCCCTTGGGTAAGAGTGACCATAATATGGTGGAATTCTTCATTAACATGGAGAGTGACGTAGTTAATTCAGAAACAAAGGTTCTGAACTTAAAGAGGGGTAACTTTGAAGGTATGAGACATGAATTAGCTAAGATAGACTGGCAAATGACACTTCAAGGATTGACGGTGGATATGCAATGGCAGGCATTTAAAGGTTGCATGGATGAACTACAACAATTGTTCATCCCAGTTTGGCAAAAGAATAAATCAAGGAAGGTAGTGCACCCGTGGCTGACAAGAGAAATTAGGGATAGTATCAATTCCAAAGAAGTAGCATACAAATTAGCCAGAGAAAGTGGCTCACCTGAGGACTGGGAGAAATTCAGAGTTCAGCAGAGGAGGACAAAGGGCTTAATTAGGAAGGGGAAAAAAGATTATGAGAGAAAACTGGCAGAGAACATAAAAACGGACTGTAAAAGCTTTTATAGATATGTAAAAAGGAAAAGACTGATAAAGACAAATGTAGGTCCCCTGCAAACAGAAACAGGTGAATTGATTATGGGGAGCAAGGACATGGCAGACCAATTGAATAATTACTTTGGTTCTGTCTTCACTAAGGAGGACATAAATAATCTTCCAGAAATAGTAAGGGACAGAGGGTCCAGTGAGATGGAGGAACTGAGCGAAATACATGTTAGTAGGGAAGTGGTGTTAGGTAAATTGAAGGGATTGAAGGCAGATAAATCCCCAGGGCCAGATGGTCTGCATCCCAGAGTGCTTAAGGAAGTGGCCCAAGAAATAGTGGATGCATTAGTGATAATTTTTCAAAACTCGTTAGATTCTGGACTAGTTCCTGAGGATTGGAGGGTGGCTAATGTAACCCCACTTTTTAAAAAAGGAGGGAGAGAGAAACCGGGGAATTATAGGCCGGTTAGCCTAACGTCGGTGGTGGGGAAACTGCTGGAGTCAGTTATCAAGGATGTGATAACAGCACATTTGGAAAGCGGTGAAATGATCGGACAAAGTCAGCATGGATTTGTGAAAGGAAAATCATGTCTGACGAATCTCATAGAATTTTTTGAGGATGTAACTAGTAGAGTGGATAGGGGAGAACCAGTGGATGTGGTATATTTGGATTTTCAAAAGGCTTTTGACAAGGTCCCACATAGGAGATTAGTGTGCAAACTTAAAGCACACGGTATTGGGGGTAAGGTATTGGTGTGGGTGGAGAATTGGTTAGCAGACAGGAAGCAAAGAGTGGGAATAAACGGGACCTTTTCAGAATGGCAGGCGGTGACTAGTGGGGTACCGCAAGGCTCAGTGCTGGGACCCCAGTTGTTTACAATATATATTAATGACTTGGATGAGGGAATTAAATGCAGCATCTCCAAGTTTGCGGATGACACGAAGCTGGGTGGCAGTGTTAGCAGTGAGGAGGATGCTAAGAGGATGCAGGGTGACTTGGATAGGTTGGGTGAGTGGGCAAACTCATGGCAGATGCAATTTAATGTGGATAAATGTGAAGTTATCCACTTTGGTGGCAAAAATAGGAAAACAGATTATTATCTGAATGGTGGCCGATTAGGAAAAGGGGAGGTGCAACGAGACCTGGGTGTCATTATACACCAGTCATTGAAAGTGGGCATGCAGGTACAGCAGGCGGTGAAAAAGGCGAACGGTATGCTGGCATTTATAGCGAGAGGATTCGAGTACAGGAGCAGGGAGGTACTACTGCAGTTGTACAAGGCCTTGGTGAGACCACACCTGGAGTATTGTGTGCAGTTTTGGTCCCCTAATCTGAGGAAAGACACCTTTGCCATAGAGGGAGTACAAAGAAGGTTCACCAGATTGATTCCTGGGATGGCAGGTCTTTCATATGAAGAAAGACTGGATGAACTGGGCTTGTACTCGTTGGAATTTAGAAGATTGAGGGGGGATCTGATTGAAACGTATAAGATCCTAAAGGGATTGGACAGGCTAGATGCAGGAAGATTGTTCCCGATGTTGGGGAGGTCTAGAACGAGGGGTCACAGTTTGAGGATAGAGGGGAAGCCTTTTAGGACCGAGGTTAGGAAAAACTTCTTCACACAGAGAGTGGTGAATCTGTGGAATTCTCTGCCACAGCAAACTGTTGAGGCCAGTTCATTAGCTATGTTTAAAAGGAAGTTAGATATGGCCCTTGTGGCTACAGGGGTCAGGGGGTATGGAGGGAAGGCTGGGTTCTGAGTTGGATGATCAGCCATGATCATAATAAATGGCGGTGCAGGCTCGAAGGGCCGAATGGCCTACTCCTGCACCTATTTTCTATGTTTCTATGTTTCTATGTTTCTAAACCATAGGCTTCGCCCGTCTATGTGGTGGCTGCATCCTCTGGTGGTTGCTACCCAAGTGGCGATTATTCGACTTAACGAGGCCACCTGACATTCTGCTTCCCTCCGATCCTTAACAGGTCCCACGCATCCAGAACTTTTCAGCATGTTTAGCTGGAAAGTTTTTTTTTCCCAAGTTCGATCCAGTTAGGGACTTCTATCAGCTGGTAGTGTGCTCAGAGGACATTCCCAAAACGGCAGTGATTACCATGCTTGGTCTACTTGACGCAGTTTGGGTTGCAAAATGCAGCACATACTTTACAACAACTCCTTACTAAACATCTTAGTTTTTCCACTTGTTTACCTGCGTGACATACCTGTTCCCAGCACATTCAAACCTGAATATCTACCTCACCTCAGCACACTTTTGGAGCTCTTTAACCAAATCGGGTTGAATGTCAGCACAGCTAAATTCAAATTTGCGTTGTCAACCATGGACCTTCTCGGCAATCAGGTCTCCGCAGAAGCTGCGACAAACCTCCAATCAAAAACAGTCGCTATGATGAACTTCACACCGAAAAGGGCTACTGAAAACTACAGTAGTTTTTGATCATGGTGATCCAATCTCTATATTCTGCGAGCTTCACAAATTATGACGCCTCCTTTATAATGCTCTTAAAGGTAATGCTCCTGATAACGTGCTTGCCTGATCAGCGGACCTAACCAGGACATTCGATGATGATACCAAAAGAGCTTTTTCTAAATCTGCCCTTCAGGCGCACCTGCTGTCCAATGTACCCTTTACCATTAGTACCGACGCCTCAGTCCAGGCTGTGTGTGATGTGCACAAACAGTTAAAAAGGAAATGGACGTAGAAAATCTCAGCGTAACGAATGTGTTTTTGTTTCGGTGATAAAAAAAAAGGTAATATCACATTAATAAGCTGTGAAAATTCACGGAAGTTCGCATGAGCATAATTAACATGAAATGGGAAAAGTCATTGAAAATATATTCTGTCTTACGGACGGTGCTAACTGGCATATCAAAGACTGATAAGATGACAAGCTTTAACCCTGGAAACAGATTAAATAGAAAGGAATAAGCCCATTTATTCAATAATAGCTTCGAATAGATTTATTCCACCATTTTCCAATGTGTAAACGAGTAGTTCTGAATGTTACATATTGTTCTAACTGCAGCCATTATTGATGCTTTAGAACTGAATGAGATCATATAAATATAGGTTCGTGACCAGGGCTACAAGACCCCGAAGCCTGCCCTATCATTCAACTTGGATATTATTCTTCTTTCTGTGCTGGGTTCTCATAGCTCATAATTCCATCATCTGTGAAACAATCCAACTTCTTCTTTCCATACCGGTAACGATTTAACCTACAAAAGATTCTGCCTTATTGACTTCAATGACCATCTCCATCCGATTTCCGTATTCGTGCATTTGATTTAAGATTCTCATATTTTGATTTCACAGAGGATGAACTGAGGCGTAAAGAAGAAGGTAACAGTTAATTTGATAAATTCAACCATAGCATATTGTTTCGTCTTGGGTAATGATTTCATATATTTACTTATAAGAGATAACAACAAACATGTTATTGCACATTTCTGTATTGAAGCACTGTGTTGAAATATCTTTTTTCAACAGAAGCGAAGACACACGTGCAATTCGATGGTGAGTTAAGTCACTGAATTCAAATGATGCATATTAACTAAAACAGGATGATTTCGGAAACTAATGCCCTTTGCAATTTAATAAGGAGGGAAACCGAAGAAACCCACTTTCGAACTTAGCAAAAGCAAACAGTTCGTTCAATACTGTTCACTGCTGGAAACTAGTGGAAGCGTTCGTCAACATCAGTAGGATCTGACAGCTGTAATAAGTTATGAGATAGTTTAGTTGCTAAACGAACATTTTGACAGTACAACCAGTGGGATTTCCACAGATCATAGATCGAGAAGACTTGTGATTCTTCAGAAATTGCCTTGAATTATAGAACGGTATTCTTTAAGTAGTTGCTGTCAGCAAAGTTCTGATCTATCGCTGCTTGGAGTTGCAAAATCCATATGAAGTTGTACTCTGGAAATACTCAAGAACTATATATTTTATGAGTGAAAATGCTCGTATAGAGAGAATAGCACTTCGTTCTTGACGTTCAGTGCAATTCATTTTGGATATTTCACATTGCAGATGGGAAATTAAAGGAATTGAGAGCAGGTAAAGCTGGTAATCAACATTTTTTGATAATATTATTTACTAATATGCTTTGCAATTTACATTATGTGCGTAAAAGCAAAAAATAAAACACTTCATTTCAAATATTTAAAGGCAAATCAACTTATTAATTGAGGTAACGCAACAGTTAACTCAAGAGTTGTTAATTGCCGAGGCAGACCAGGATTTCTCTGCAAAATGTTACTTCTGTCCATGGATTAACTCATGTAATGATAGTTTACCTCAGCCAGTTTTATTTTTGACTCCACTTAACTTCCAGTTAAGATATTCTCTCTCCAGTAATACTAAAGGGCCTCAGATAGTACATCTCGTGACCTACCTTCTTCCAGGTATGCTGCTCATAATGTCTCAGAAAATTAATTGGAAATCCCCAGACATTGCATGTTCGTGCTGATTTTAAGCCAGAAAATGTATATTGATGGGGATTTTAGATACAGTATTTCTGTTTTTGCACGATTTTTAAATCTGTTCAAATTTGTGTAATTGATTTACCTCTTTATAGAACATAGATTAGCACAGCACAGTACAAACCCTTCGGCCCACATTGCTGTGCCGACCCTCAAACCCTGCCTCCCAGATAATCCCCCAAATTAAATAATTCCGTATACCTGTCTAGTAGTCTCTTAAATTTCACTAGTGTATCTGCCTCCACCACTGCCTCAGGTAGTGTATTCCACGCACCAACCACTCTCTGAGAAAAAAAAACCTTCCTCTGATATGCACCTTCAACTTCCCACTCATTACCTTAAAGCCATGTTCCCTTGTATTAAGCAGTTGTGTCCTAGGGAAGAGGCGCAGGCTATCTACACTATCTATTCCTCTCAATATCGTGTATACCTCGCTCATGTCTCCTCTGATTCTCCTTCTCTCCAAAGAGTAAAGCCTAATATCTTAATATCTGATCATAATCAATGCTCTCTAAACCAGGCAGTATCCTGGTAAGTCTCCTCTGTACCCATTCCAGTGCTTCCACATCCTTCCTACGATGAGACGACCAGAAAAGGGCACAGTCGTCCAAGAGTACTCTATCCAGAGTTTTATAGAGATGTAACACACATAGAAGTTGCTGGTAAACGCAGCAGGTCAGGCAGCATCTCTTGGAAGAGGTACATTCGACGTTTCGGGCCGAGACCTTTCGTCAGGACTAACTGAAAGAAGAGCTATAAAGAGATTTGAAAGTGGAAAGGGGTAGGCTAGATACGAAATTATAGGAGAAGACAGGAAGGGGAGGGATCGAGCCAAGAGCTGGACAGATGATTCGCAAAAGGGATATGAGAGGATCATGGGCCAGGAGGACAAGGGAGAAAGACAGGGGGAGGGGAGAAAGCCCAGAGTATGGGCAAGGGGTATAGGGAGAGGGACAGAGAGAGAAAAATAATTTGTGTATATAAACAAATAAATAACCGATAGGGTACGAGGGGGAGGTGGGGCATTAGCGGAAGTTTGAGAAGTGAATGTTCATGCCATCAGGTTGGAGGCTACCCAGACAGAATATAAGGTGTTGTTCCTCCATCTTGAATGTGGCTTCATCTTTACAATAGAGGAGGCCGTGGATAGACATATCAAAATGGGAATGGGACGTGGAATTAAAATGTGTGGCCACGGGGAGATCCTGCTTTCTCTGGCGGACAGAGCGTAGGAGTTCAGCAGAACGATCCCCAGTCTGCGTCGTGTCTCGCCAATATATAGAAGGCCGCATCGCGAGCACCGGACGGACGCAGCATATCACCCCAGCCGACTCACAGGTTAAGGGTCTTCTCACCTGGAAGGACTGTCTGGAGCCCTGCATGGTAGTGAGGGAGGAAGTGTAAGGGCATCTGTAGCACTTGTTCAGCTTATAAAGATAAGTTCCAGGAGGGAGATCAATGGGGAGGGATGGGAGGTGGAGGGGACGAATGGACAAGGGAGTAGAGTAGTGAGCGATGCCTGTTGAAAGCAGAGACAGTGGGGAGGGAAAGATGCTTGCTGCGTTCAACCGCGACCTTTTTATTTGTTGCTTGAAATTCCAGCATCTGCAGATTTCCTCGTGTTTGAGTTTTACAGAACTGCATCATTACTTCGCGACTCTTAAACTCTATCTCTCGACTTATGTAGACTAACACACCATAAGTTTTCTTAAGTACCCTAACTATCTGTGAGACAACTTTCAGGGATCTGTGGACAGGTACCCTCAGATCCCTCTACTCCTGCACATTACCAAGTATCCTGACATTTACTTTGTACTCTGCCTCGGAGATTGTCCTTCTAAAGTGTTCAATCTCACAGTTCTCCGGGTGGAACTCCATCTGCCACTTCTCACTTGTAAGCGCATTCGTCCCGTACATCCCTCCCCACTGATCTCCCTCTTGGCACTTATCCTTGTAAGCGGAACAAGGGCTACACATGCCCTTACAGTTCCTCCCTCACCATCATTAAGGGCCACAGACAGTCCTTCCAGGTGAGGCGACACTTCACCTGTGAGTCGCTGGTGTGATATACTGCGTCCGGTGCTCCTGATGTGGCCTTCTATATATTGGCGAGACCCGACGCAGACCGGGAGATCGTTTCGATGAACACCTATGCTCTATCCGCCAGAGAAAGCAGGATCTCTCAGCGGCCACACAATTTAATTCCACGTCCCATTCCCATTCTGATATGTCTATCCACGGCCTCCTCTACTGTAAGGATGAAGGCACACTCAGGATGGAGGAAGAACACCTTATATTCCGTAGGGGTAGCTTCCAACCTGATGGCATGAACATTGACTTCTCAAACTTCCGCTAATGCCCCACCTCCCACTCGTACCCCATCCGTTATTTATTTGTATACACATATTCTTTCTCTCTCTCTCCTTTTTCTCCCTCTGTCCCTCTCACTATACCCTTTGCCCATCATCTGGGGTTTTAATCCCCTTCCCCTACTCTTTCTCCCTGGGCCTCCCGTCCTATGATCCTCTCATATCCCTTTTGAAAGTCAACTGTCCAGCTTGTCGCTCGATCCCTCCCCCTCCTGTCTTCTCCTATCATTTCAGATCTCTCACTCCCCCTTCCACTTTCAAATCTCTTACTAGCTCTTCTTTCAGTTAGTGCTGACTAAGGGTCTCGGCCCGAAATGTCGACTATTCCTCTTCCTATCGATGCCGCCTGGCCTGTCGCGTTCACCAGCAACTTTGATGTGTGTTGCCTCTTCTCAGCCCACTTCTGAAATCTATCAATTTCTCTCTGCAATCGTTAACAATGCTGTACACTATCTAACTTTTGTGTCCTCTGCAAACTTTCCAACCCATCCTTCTATCCCCATAGCCAGGTCTTTAATAAAAATCACAAAACTTAGATGTCCCAGAAACGATCCTTGTGGGACACCATTAGTCACAACCCTCCAATCCGTATGTACTCCCTCTGGCCAAACCTCCCTGGATACCATGCCTTCCGATTTTCTGAATAAGCCTACGATGTGGAACCTTGTCAAATGCCTTACTAAAATCCACGTAGATCACATCCAATGCAAAACACTCATCTGTATGCCAAGTTACCTCCTCAAAGAACTCTATCAAGCTTGTTAGACACGATCTGCCCTTCATAAAGCCATCCTGACTGTCCCTGACCAAACCGTGATTCATCAAATGCCCATAGATCCTATCTCTAAGAATCTTTTCCAAACAGCTTTCCAACCACAGACGTGAAGCTCAGTGGTCTATAATTACCCGGACTATCCCTACTACTTTTTTTGAACAAGGCGACAACACTAGCCTCCCTCCAATCCTCCGGTACATTCCCGTAGACTTTGAGGGCATAAAGATCCCAGCCAGAGTCTCAGAAATCTCTTTCCTCACCTCACGGTGCATCCTGGGGAATATTCCGTCAGGGCCCGGGGACTTATCCGTCCTAATGTATTGTAATAACTCCAACACTTTCTCTGCCTGAATATCAAAATGTTCCAGAACATCAACCTCACTCATATTGTGTACACCTTCATCAAGTTCCCTCTCATTGGTGAATACCGAAGAGAAGTATTCATTAAGGACCACGCTCTCTTCCACAGCCTCTAGGCACATCTTCACACCTTTATCTCTAATCGGACCTATTTATTCTCCTGTCATCCTTTTGTTATTCACATAATTGAAAAATTCCTTGGATTTCCCTTTACCTTACTCGCCAAAGCCTTCTCATGCCCCCTTCTTGCTCTTCTCAGCCCCTTCTTATGCTCCTTTCTTGCTACCCTATATTCCTCAATAGACCCATCTGATCCTTGCTTCCTAAACCTCACGAATGCTGCCTTCTTGCACCTGACTAGATTTTCCAGCTCGCTTGTCACCCATGGTTCCTTCACCCTATCATTCTTCATCTTCCTCACCGGGACAAGTTTATCCCTAACATCCTGCATGAGATCTCTAAACATCGACCACATATCCATAGTACATTTCCTTGCAAAAACAGCATCCCAAATCACATTCGCAACTTCTAGCCTTATAGCCTCATAATTTGCCCTTCTCCAATTAAAAAGTTTCCTCTCCTGTCTGATACTGTCCTTTTCCATGGTAATGCTGAAGGCCAGAGAGTGGTGGTCACTGTCCCCAAGATGCTCACCCACGGAGAGATCTGGGACGTGACCCGGTTCGTTACCGAATACTGGATCTAATATGGCATTCCTCCTAGTCGGCCTGTCAACATATGAGACAGCAATACGTCCTGGACGCACTTACGAAACTCTGCCCCGTCCAAAACCTTGGAACTAATCAGGTGCCAATCAATATTAGGGAAATTAAATTCACCCACGATAACAACCCTGTTATTTTTGCACCTTTCCAAAATCTGACTCTCTATTTGCTCCTCGGTATCTCTGCTGTTGACAGTGGGCCTGTAGAATACTATCAGGAGAGTAACTACTAACTTCCTGTTCCTGACTTCCACCCATACTAACTCAAAAGAGGATCCTGCTGTATTACCCACCCTTTCTAGAGCTGGAATAGTATCCCTGACCAGTAATGCCGACCCTCCCCCCCTCCCCCATCCATTTTAAAGCACTGAAATCCAGGAATCCAGGACTCTGGAGAATCCATTTCTTTCCATTCCTTATTTATTGGTATTTTTTTCTCTGATAGATTATGTAATGCATTGAACTGTTCCTGATAAATTAAGAAATTTCACGTCACATTCCGGTGATAATAAACCTGATTCTGATTCGGATACTCAATAATTTAAAGACCTAATAACCAGTCGGTTTAACTCTCAGGATATTTCCTATATGCAAATATTCTTATTTATCTACAATATTTTTCATTACAAGTAGGATATGACCTTACCTTGCCTTTGATATGGTCTTCGGTTTGGTTGTTTGGCACTTGGAATAAAATTCGATGAGTGCCAATGCAACAGCAACAATCTACTTATTTCATACAAGATAAAGATGTAATCTTTGGTGTAAATTTAGTTATGTTTAAGTTTCCATCGTTTTTCTGAAAATATAATACATGTTTTACTGGTTTTGGCTTTGGCATCCTATCTCTCTCAGAAATTAAATGAGGACTCCTAATGACGAGATTGGCTATAAATGTCGATATACTTCCATCTCTAACCTTCAGGTTTGACTCAGGACAATAATTGAATGAAGCACAGCAGCAATAGAGCATCGCCACAAGCAGATTAAACTGGTCATATCTCAATAGAGTATAGACAATAGGTGCAGCAGTACACCATTCGGTCCTTCGAGCCAGCACCGCCATGCACTGTGATCATGCCTGATCATCCACAATCAGTATCCTGTTCCTGCCTAACTGCCATAATCTTTGATTTCGCTATCTTTAAGAGCAATATCCATCTCTTTCTTGGAAGCATCCAAAGACCTGTCCTCCACTGCCTTCTGGGGCAGAGCATTCCATATATACACCACTCTCTGGGTGAAAAAGGTTTTCCTCAACACAGTTCTAAATGGCCTACCCCTTTTTTCGTAAACTGTGGCCTCTGGTTCTGGACTCACCCATCAGCGGGATCATGCTTCCTGCCTCCAAGGTGTCCAATCCCTTAATAATTTTATAAGTTTCAATCATATCCCCTCTCATCCTACTAAATTCCACTGTATAAAAGACCAGTCGCTCCAATCTTTTCAACAGATGACAGTCCCGCCATCCCGGGAATTAACCTTGTGAACATACGCTGCACTTCCTCAATAGCAAGAATGTCCTTCCTCAAATTTGGAAATCAAAACTGCACACAATACTCCAAATGTGGTCTCACCAGGGCCCTGTACAGCTGCAGAAAGACCTCTTTGCTCCTATACTCAGTTCCCCTTGTTATGAAGGCCAGCATTCCATTAGCTTTCTTCACTGCCTGCTGTATCTGTATGCTTGCTTTCAGCGACTGATGTACAAGAACACCTAGATCTCGTTGTACTTTCACTTCTCCTAACTTAACTCCATTTAGGTAATAATCTGCCTTCCTGTTCTTACCAACAAAGGTCATATTTATCCACATTAAACTGCATCTGCCATGCATCCGCCCACCCACTCAGCCTGTCCAAGTCACCCTTCATTTCTATAACATCCTCCTGACATTTCACACTGCCACACAGATTTTCGTCAACCGCAAATTTGCTAATGTTACCTTTCATCCCATTATCTAAATCATTAATATATATTGTAAACAGCTGCGGTCTCAGCACTTAACCCTGTGGTACTCCACTGGTCACCGTTTGCCATTCCGAAAGGGGCCCGTTAATCGCTAGTCTTTGTTTCCTGTCAGCCAGCCAATATCAAATTAGATTTTTTCCGTTCTTGTATTTTTGTCGCAAATAAGTCTATATATTTACAAAAATCTAAAATAATAAGTCGCGTGTTTATCAAGTATAATCAGTAATAGAGAAATACCGTGCCTCCATGCTTTCACTATGCTACAAAAAGAATGTCACGGTTGCCTAATGGGTTAGAGCAAAGCTGTATAGCGCGGCAACTAAAGATACTAGGTTCCATTCCGCTACTATCTGTAACGAGTGTGTACGTTTGCCCGTCATGCGTGAGTTCCCTCATTTTACTTCAGATTCTTCCCACATGCCAAAGACCCACTGATCGTGATAGTGAGCGGTGGACGAGTGGCGACTCTTGCGAACTAGGCAGCCAAAACGTCAAATTGATACAAGCAATGAATATTTTGAAATAAATGTGAAAATAAATTCAGCATTTATTTCGAGAAATATCGGTAAAGTTAACACGAGAATAACGTTGATGGTATTTCAATCTATCCGGAATGTCTACTATACTGGCTTTCGGCCAACCTTAATGACACAAAGTGGAAGAGGAAACTGTCTGTTAGTAAAAAAAATGAAATCATATCATTAGAAATGGGTGATAAAGAGTCAGAAGGTGTCGAATCCTTGTGCTTAGAGCTATAGACCTGCAAGGGTTAAAAAGACCCTGTTGGGTGTTGTAAACAGACTCCCAAACAGTACTAACGATGTGTTAAGACGGAGCACAGTTTGCAGATAACGTAATACATGAGCTGAAATATTACTCGATGTTCCTTACTTTTCTGAGTACTGCACATATTTTCATTTCTCTTTCCATAAACAGAGAACGAGGAACTTCGCAAACGTTGTGGTAAGCCTGGTTTTTATTCCAATAAAATAATCCGGAAGTATTCAACAGGTCAGGGAGCTCTGAACCTTAAATTTCAACTGTTTTCTATTGTTTTCACAACGTTTTACACTCTCTGAAATTGCGAGTTGTTTTGCTGCGATCTATGCACAAGTAGATGCTTTAGACTGCGATCTATGCACAAGTAGATATGGATGCTTTATATCCATATCCTGAAGTTAGACTAAACAAATCATGATGTCAATTTTGTTGAGTGAGAAGTATTGGAAAAGTGGCAAGGTAATAATAAGTTCCATGTCTGAGCATTATCACTTCTCACAAAAATATGGCTAACCGGATTTCCAATAACAAAGTTTTACTCGGGCTCTCATATGGTTACCAATTATTATGTTCACTAAATAAATTATTTAACTGTGCGTATTATTTCCCATTTGCTGTCCAGCTTAGGTGTTTTCCAGTCAAACGTGGAAATAACGCAAAAACTAACTATATATGTCTTTACATGCAGATTCAGAAGAACTAAAGAAACAATTTACAGCAGTCTGTAAGTAAAATTTCTTATGATAAAAGTAGGCGGCTCCTTTGGATTGTTGATAATAATGTTCACAGCAATAACAAAGGACTTTTGTAATCTGTTCTACAGCGCAAAAAGCTGAGAACAGTCAATTTGTTCAAGATTGGATATGATTAACATTGTACATCTATTCATTGCATTGAACAAGAGGTGACCGATCAGTGTTAGTTTGTAATCTAACAATAGTGGCAAACCTTCAACTTTGTCGGTCAAAAAACGTTGCTCTGTACCTCCCTTAGGAAACGTGGCATGGTATTTGGGCACAGTTGACATCATATATAGAACTCAGTAGAACGCAATATGTATTAAAACTCGTTATCACATACAAACATGGATAAGGATGCATCTTTCAAATAGAGTATCCTTTTATGAAATATTAATAAGTTGCCCAGCATCCATTTTAATCTGACATAATATAAAATTATTTTTGCTGCTTAATAGTATAAAATCTTTTTTTGGATTGCATTAGTAATAATATGTTGGATCGTCAACAGAAATGAAAAAAAAAGCTGCAGTCTGGTCGTTGTAATGTACAGTAAAACACAATGCTGAAATAACACTCCCAGATGTACGGCTTTAAGCCGTCTTTATTAACTTTCCCTCTATTTTCATCAATGATGAGAAAGGGACGCTTTTGCATTCTTCAATTGAGGGCATTTGTTTCGTTTGACATATACGAAAATAGCGGTTTTAAAAAAAATATTGGACTTAATGAACCGCTCAATTAGATTGATTCATATTTACAATTCCAGACTACAAGTATGAAAAAGAAAGGAACCAATTATAATTTCAATGAGCCACAATCAGGCTGGAGGAGCAACAGTTTATATTCCGTTTGGGTAGCCTCCAACCTGATGACATAATTATCGACCAGGCCTATGTTAATCTCTTATCCTCCTCTCTTCTTCGATTCCGCTCTAAGCTTTTTGCCTTTTCTCATGTGGTAGCCCTCCACCTTCCATTGCCTTAATGTCCACTCTCGTCTCGTATCTCACACATTCACCGTTGGACCTTTACCTTTCCCATCAACCTAGCTTTACCTATCATCTTCCAGATACCCTTACTCTGCTATTCTCCTCTTGTTATTTTGGCGCTTACCCTTCCTTTCCTGTTATGAATTAACAGTTTATCCCCGCCAGATTGTCCTTCTGCATGGATGCGGCTTGGCCTGCTAAGTTCCCGCACTTTTTTCTGTATGTTGTTTTGGATTCCAGCATTTGCAGTATTCTTTGTGTTAATGATGATCTTAATCGCTTATAGGCTCTCGAGAACGTTGGTGGATGCATTTTAATTGCATTGTGTATATATATTCTTTGCCCAGCTCGACATCTTTCTATGTTTTTTGACGCTGACACATTGACCTCGCTGCATTCCCTTCCAGCTAATGAACTAACTCGAAGAGAGCAAGGTAATATGATTTATCTCAAATAAAATGTTCTGCTTATTACTGAAAATTAATATTACCACTATTCCTATTAATCAGAACTGTTCCAATGATATTCAGATACATTCTGTATATGCAGTTGAGCGCAAAGTTTAATCGATATCTTAATTGAATATTTAATGGAACGTCGTTGTATGCAACAAGGTAAAATTGATCCTTACTCTGCATCCTTTGTTATGTGCCGTATGCAAAATTATATTGGCACTTACAGTGTAACTGGTACAAATCCCTAGTAGGTGACGAAGAATCTGGTTGTGGTTTGAATGTTTATTTTTACTGAAACAATGTGGTTATTATTTTGTCTTTAGAAGTAATAACACTGAAGAAAGACCTCCACGAGAAAGGTGGGCATCAAGTCGATTGTTATAATACACCTTTGTACAATGTAGGGGGACTTACACAATGCCGAAAAATGCAGTTAATAGCGAGACAAAATGTGACTGAATATAGAATAGTTTAAGAACCTTTCAGTGTTATCAAATATTGGCAGTATGTGATTCATATAAAACACTGAAGGAAGAACTATCTCTTGACCTTGGAGAATAGTGTAATATTTCAAACCAGAGAGCGGGTTTTGCGGTAAGCTTTTGAATACCTCATGGTACCATGACACTTAGAAGATATGTTTACACGATAATAAAATATGCAACTGGAGATATATTGTACGTTATGGTCAGCTGTCACGTTAATAAATATAATGCTATGTCAGAACAAGCATATTTAATTATTTGTGAGTTGTTCTTTGGTGACGCAATTGGTGGAAATGGGCATAATTGACAACCACTGCAAATGAGTTGGGGTTTCTGTTCTGCCACGGTGGCTTAATTACGTAAAGGATTTTCAGGGAGCTTTCTGTTCAGTTTTTAATGTATAATTGATTTGCTAAGGCTATTTCTTATACATGTAACACCTCTGGGGTTTTATTTTTGAAAACCGACGAATTTGTCTGCCAACGCAGTCGCTTTGAATCTGTCAAAGTTTTGGCTGCAAAGTGCCTGGTTCGGACAAGGCAAGACCGAGTAAGCGCAGCGATAAATCACCGCCGGCAACATTATATATATATCTATGTGGTTGAGTCGCTCAGTAATTCAACGGCTGCGAGACTAGGGAGTCTACCAGAACACCCGCCTGAACACGATAAAATATCGATCAGTGAAAACTCACTTTTTGAAGCCATTGGAGATAATGTACCACATGCTGTCTATCGTGGAAAATCACCATCCTCGTTTTGTTTCTAAAGAACACATTATGCATCAAATCCCTGATCAAGTTTGTATGGTCCTCCCGAATGGACCCGTGAAGGCCTATAAGTAGCTTACTAAAATGGCTTGTAGTCTACACTCAGCTTCGCAGAAGTGCAACTCTGTTCCTCGTTTTTCTGCCACAATAAGCCCCGCCAGCAAGGCTCCAAACCTAAGCACGTCCACCGCTGCGAAACTGACGACTAAAGGCCTGCGTTTTTACCTCGCTCTCTTTGGTTCAAACGCAAGCTATTCCTAATAGTTTTGCAATTGCCAGCGCATCAGGCCCTCTAAGGTATCTGAGCACCGTGGGATAGTGCCTCCAGGGTCGTCTACTGCTCAGTACGGACGCCATTTCACAGCGACGCTTCATGAGTGCCTATGTGAGTGAGCTGCTCGCATGGCCTATAGACGGGAAGGTAAAGACCGACAAAACCTTGCAAAAGGTCGCCAATGGCACGGTGATCCAGAGCTACGGAAGACGAAAGGTGCTGCTCTGCTTCAGTGGCGATGTTCCACATGGGTCCTCCTCCTGGTTAAAGTGATTAGATCTCTGCTTGTTGCAGATTTCCTTTGTGCCCGAGGACTACTGGTCGATCTTTACACCCGCTGGCTTGTGGATTGTTACCCTGCTCCCCCAGTTAGACCCCACAATGACTCTGTGAAGTGCATGCACGGCCACGTATGAGTTTACTGGACTGCTGAGCAAAATTCCAAACCGCACCAAGCCGATATTGTTCACTAGAGTCACAAACATGCGGTCGAGCACTACATTTCTACAACAGACCACACTCGTAGACTGGACCCAGAAAAGCTATCAAACGCGAAGTCTGAGTTTGTCAACTTGGAAAGATACTGATCAATAGACCCTAGGCTTCCCCCGTCTATGTGGTGGCTAGATCCCCTGGTGGCTGCTACCCAAGTGGCGATTAACGAGGCCACCTGACATTCTGCTCACCTCCGATCCTTAACAGGTCCCACGCATCCGGAACTTTTCGGCATGTTTAGCTGGAAAGTTGTTTTTTTCCAAAGTCGATCTAGTCAGGGACTTCCATCAGCTGCTCGTGTGTTCAACAGACATTCCCAAAACGGCAGTGATTACCATGCTTGGTCTCTTAATGCAGTTTGGGCTGCAAAATGCAGCACATCCTTCACAACGACTCTCTACTAAACTTCTTAGTTTTTCTTCTTCTTTACCCGCGTGACATACCTTTCGCCAGCGCACCAATCCTGAATATCTACCTCATCTCAGCACACTTTTGCAGCTCTTAAACCAAATCGGATTGAATATTAATACAGCTAAATTCAAATTTGGGTTGTCAACCATTGACCTGCTCGGCCATCAGGTCTCCACAGAAGCTACGAAAACCTCCCCATCAAAAACAGTCGTTTTTATGAACATCACACTGCTCAGAGCTACGAAAAACTACAGGAGTTTTTAATCATGGTGAATCTATCTCACCGCTTTATTCTGCGAGCTGCTGAAATTATGATTCCTCCTGTACAATACACTTAAAGGCAATGCCCCTGATCCCGTGCTTGACTGTTCAGCTGACTGAACCAGGACATTCGATGATGATACCGAACGAGCTTTATCTAGAGCGGCCCTCAGGTGCACCTGCTGTCCAATGTACCCATTACCATCAGTACCGACGCCTCAGTATAGGCTGTGTGTGTTGTGCACAAACAGTTAAAAAGGACATGGACGTAAAGAATCTCACCGTAACGAATGTGTTTTTCTTTCGGTGATAAAAAGGTAAGCTGCGAAAATCCACGGAAGGTCGAATGAGCATAATTAACGTGAAATGGCAAAAATTTCACGGACTATGCTAACTGGCATATCAAAGACTGATAAGATGACTAGATTTAACCCTGGAAATGGATTAAATAAAAATGAATAAGCACGTTTATTCAATAAAAGCTTCGCGTAGATTTCTTCCACCATTTTCTAGATGTGTAAACGGGTAGTTCTGAAAGTTGCATATTGCTCTAACTACAGCCATTAGTTATGCTTTAGAACTGAATGAGGTCATATAAATATAGGTTCGTGAGTAGGGCCACAAGGCCCCGAAGCCTGCCCTATCATTCAACTTGGACATTATTCTTTCTTCCGTGCTGTGTTCTCATAGCTCATAATTCCATCATCTCTGAAACAATCCTACTTCTTCTTTCGATACCAGTAATGATATAACCTACAAAAGACTCTGCCCTAATGAATTCTAAGACCATCTCTATCCGATTTCCGTATCCGTGCATTTGCTTAAGATTCTGATATTTTGATTTCACAGAGGAAGAACTGAGGCGTAAAGAAGAAGGTAACAGTTAATTTGATAAATTCAACCACAGAAAATTGCTTCGTTTTGGGTAATGATTTTATATATTGGATATATTGACTTTTAAGCTACAACAATGACAAACATGTTCATTGCACATTTCTGTATTGAAGCACTGTGTTGAAATATCTTTTCTCAACAGAAGGGAAAACACACGTGGAACGCGACGGTGAGTTAAGTAACTGAATTCAAATGAAGCATACGAACCAAAACAGGATGATTTCGGAAATTAATGCCTTTTGCAATTTAATAAGGAGGGAAACCGAAGAAACCCACTGCCGAATTTAGCAAAAGCAAACAATTCGTTCAATACTGTTAAATACAGGAAAGTAGTGGAGCCGTTCATCCACATCAGTGTGATCTAACAGCTGTAATAAATTACGAGGTAGTTTAGTTGCTGAACAAACATTTTGACAATTCATCCAGTGGGATTTCCACAGATAATAGATCGAAAAGAATTTTGATTCTTCGGAAATCCCCTTGAATATAGAGCTTTGTTCTTGAAGTAGTTGCTGTCAGCAACGATTTGATCTATCGCTGCTTGGAATTGCAAAATCCATGTGCAGTTGTACTCAGGAAATACTCAAGAAATATATATTTTATTAGTGAACATGCTGGTATAGAGACAATTGCACTTCGCTCTTGACGTTCAGTGCAACTCATTTTGAATATTCACCTTGCAGATGGGAAGTTAAAGGAATTGGAAGCAGGTAAAGCTTTAATTAACATTTTTGATAATATTATTTACTAATATGTTTTGCAGTTTTCATTATGTGCGTAAAATCGAAAACAAAGCACTTTATTTCAAACGTTTCAAGGCAACAACTTATTAATTGAGGCAACTCAAGAATTAACTCAAGAATTGTTAATTGCCAACGCAGTCTTGGATTTCTCTGAAAATGTTACTTCTGTTCATGGGTTAACTCAAGTAATGATAGTTTAACTGCCAATTTTTTTTTTCGGCTCCACTTAACATCCAGGTAAGATGACCTCTCTCCAGTAATACTGAAAGGCCTTAGATAGTACCTCTCGTGAGCTACCTTCTTCCAGGTATGCTGCTCATAATGTCTCAGAAAATTAATTGGAAATGCCCAGACATTGCGTGTTCCTGCTGATTTTAAGCCTGAAAATGTACCTTGACAGGGATTTTTTATGTACAGTATTTCTGTATTTGCACGATTTTTAAATCTGTTCAAATATATGTAATTGATTTACATGTTCATAGAACATAGAATAGCACAGCACAGTACAAGCCCTTCAGCCCACATTTTTGTGCCGACCCTCAAACCCTGCCTCCCAGATAATTCTCTAACTTAAATTCTACCCAAAACCTGTCTAGTAGTCTCTTAAATTTGAGTACTGTATCTGCCTCCACCACCGACTCAGGCAATGTATTCCACCCACCAACCACTCTCTGAGAAAAAACCTTCCTATAATATCGCCCTTGAACTTCCCACCACTTACCTTAAAGCCATGTCCTCTTGTATTGAGCAGTGGTGCCCTGGGGAAGATGCGCTGGCTAACCACTCGATCTATTCCTCTTAATATCTTGTATACCTCTCTCATGTCTCCTTTCATCCTCCTTCTCTCCAAAGAGTAAAGCACTAGCTTCCTTAATATCTGATCATAATACATGATCTCTAAACCAGGCAGCAACCTCGTAAGTCTCCTCTGTACCCCTTCCAATGCTTCCACATCCTTCCTATAGTGAGGAGACCAGAACAGGACACAGTACTCCAAGTGTGGTCTAACCAGAGTTTTATAGAGCTGTAACACACATAAAAGTTGCTGGTGAACGCAGCAGGCCAGGCAGCATCTCTAGGAAGAGGTACAGTCGATGTTTCGGGCCGAGACCCTTCGTCAGGACTAACTGAAAGAAGAGATAGTAAGAGATTTGAAAGTGGGAGGGGAAGGGGCAGATCCGAAATGATAGGAGAAGACAGGAGGTGGAGCGGGGAAGCCCAGAGGATGGGCAAGGGGTGTAGTGAGATGGACAGAGGGATAGAAAGGAGAAAGAGAAAAAAAGAATGTGTGTATATAAATAAATAAATAACAGATTGATACGAGGGGGAGGTGGGGCATTAGCGGAAGTTCGAGAAGTCAATATTCATGCTATCAGGTTGGAGGCTCCCCAGCCGGAATATAAGGTGTTTGCACCAACCTGAGTTTGGCTTCATCTTTACAGTAGAGGAGGCCGTGGATAGACATATCAGAATGGGAATGGGACGTGGAATTAAAATTTGTGGCCACTGGGAGATCCTGCTTTCTCTGGCGGACAGAGCGTAGCTGTTCAATGAAAAGATCTCCCAGTCTGCGTCGGGTTTCGCCAATATATAGAAGGCCGCATCGGGAGCACCGGACGCAGTATATCACCCCAGCCGACTCACAGGTGAAGTGTCGCCGCACCTCGAAGGACTGTCTGGGGCCCCGAATGGTGGTGAGGGAGGAAGTGTAAGAGCATGGGTAGCACTTGTTTCGCTTACGAGGATAAGTGCCAGGAGGGAGTTCGGTGGGGAGGAATGAGGGGAGGGGGAGACGATTAGACAAGGGAGTCGCGTAGGGAGGGATCCCTGCGGAAAGCGGGGCGGGGGGGGCGGGGTGGGAGCGGGATGGGAAAGATGCCTGCTGCGTTCACCAGCAGCTTTTATGTGTGTTGCAGATTTCTTCGTGTTTGCGTATTATAGAGCTACATCATTACTTCGCGACTCTTAAACTCTATTCTTCGACTTCTGAAAGCTAACACACCATAAGCTTTCTCAACTACCCTATCTACCTGTGAGGCAACTTTCAGAGATCTGTGGACATGTACCCCCAGAACACTCTGCTCCTCCACACTACCAAGCATCCTGACATCTACTTTGTACTCTGCCTTGTAGTCTGTCCTTTCAAAGTGTACCACCTCACACTTCTCCGGATTGAACTATCTGCCACTTCTCAACCCACCTCTGCAACCTATCGAGGTCTCTCTGCAATCGTTGACAATCCTCTACACTATCTACAAAACCACCAACCTTTGTGTCGTCTGCAAACTTGCCAACCCATCCTTCTACCCCAACATCCAGGTCGTTAATAAAAATCACGAAAAGTAGAGGTCCTAGAACAGATCCTTGTGGGACACCACTGGTCACAATCCTCCAATCTGAATGTACTCCCTCCACCACCACCCTCTGCCTTCTGCAGGCAAGCCTATTCTGAATCCACCTGGCCAAACATCCCGGGATCCCATGCCTTCTGACTTTTTTAATAATCCTACTATGTGGAACCCTGTCAAATGCCTTACTAAAATCCATATAGATCACATGCATTGCACAATCCTCATCTATATGCCTGGTTACCTCCTCAAAGAACTGTATGAGGCTTGTGAGACACGATCTGCCCTTCAGAAAGCCATGCTGACTGTCCCTGATCAGACCATGATTCACTAAATGCCCATAGATCCTATCTTTAAGAATCTTTTCCAACAGCTCTCCCACCTCAGACGTAAGGCTTACTGGTCTATAATCACCCGGACTATCCCTACTAACTTTTTTGAACAAGGAAACAACATTCGCCTCCCTCCAATACTCCGGTACCATTCCCGTAGACAACCAGGACATAAAGATCCCAGCCAGAGGCACAGCAATCTCTTTCCTCGCCTCGTGGAGCGGCCTGGGGAATATTGCGTCAGGCCCCGGGGAGTTATCCGTCCTAATGTAGTATAATAACTCCAACACCTCCTCTGCCTTAATATCAAAATGCTCAAGAACATCAACCTCACTCATATTGTCCTCACCGTCATCAAGTTCCCTCTCATTGGTGAATACCGAAGAGAGGTATTCATTGAGGACCTCGCTAACTTCCACGGCCTCCAGGCACATCTTCACACTTCTATCTATTATCGGTCCTACCTTCACTCCTGTCATCCTTTTGTTCTTCACATAATTGAAAAATGCCTTGGGATTGTCCTTTACCCTACTCGCCAAGGCCTTCTCATGTTCCCTTCTTGCTCTTCTCAGCCCCTTCTTAAGCCCCTTTCTTGCTTTCCTATATTCCTCAATAGACCCATCTGATCCTTGCTTCCAAAACCTCATGAATGCTGCCTTCTTCCACATTACTAGATTTTCCACCTCACTTGTCACCCATGGTTCCTTCACCCTACCATTCTTTGTATTCATCACCGGGACAAATTTATCCTTAACATCCTGCAAGAGATCTCTAAACATCGACCACATGTCCATAATACATTTCCCTGCAAAAATCGCAGCCCAATTCACACCCGCAACTTCTAACCTTGTAGCCTCATAATTTGTCCTTCCCCAATTAAAATTCTCCTCCCCTCTCTGATTCTATCCTTTTCCATGAAAATGCTGAAGGCCAGAGAGTGGTGATCACTGTCCCCCACATGCCCACCAACGGAGAGATCTGTGATCTGACCCGGTTCGTTACCTAATACTCGATCTGGTATGACATTCCACCTAGTCGGCCTGTCAACATACGGTGACAGGAATCCGTCCTGGACACACTTAACAAACTGTGCCCCGTCCAAACGCTTGGAACAATCGGGTGCCAATCAATAGTAAGGAAATTAAAGTCACCTATGATAACAATCCTGTTATTTTTGCACCTTTCCAAAATCTGACTCCCAATCTGCTCATCGGTATCACTGCTGCTACCAGGGAGCATATAAAATATTCTCAATAGAGTAACTGCTCCCTTTCAGTTCCTGACTTCCACCCATACTGACTCAAAAGAGCATCCTGCTACATTACCCACCCTTTCTGTAGCTGTAATAGTATCCCTGAGCAGTACTGCTACCCCTCCTCCCCTTCCCCACCCCCATCCCTTTTAAAGCACTGAAATCCAGGAATCCAGGAATATTGAGAATCCATTCCTGCCCATTCCTTATTTATTGTTTTTTTTCCTCTGCTAGATTATGTAATGCATTGAACTTCTACTGCTGCCAACTTCACATATTTAAACGTCACATTCCGATGATAATAAGCCTGATTCTGACTCGGATACTCAATTAATTAAAGACATATCAATAACCGGGCGGTTTAATTTTCAGGATGATTGCTATATGCACATATCCTTATTTATCTACAACAGTTTACATTAGAAGTAGGATATGACCTTACCTTGACTTTTGATGTAGTCTTCGATTTAGTTGTTTGGCACTTGGAATAAAATTCGTTAAGTGCCAATGCAACAGCAACATGATAAAGATGTAATCCTTGGTGTAAGTTTAGTTATGTTTAAGTTTCTATCGTTTATGTGAAAATATGATATATATTTTACTGGTTTTGGCTTTGGCATCTTATCTCTCCCAGAAATTAAATGCGGACTCCAAATGACGAGATTGGTCATAAATGTTGATATACTTCAATTCCTAACTATCAGGTTATACTAGGACAATAACTGAATGAAGCTCAGTAACAATAGCGCATCGCCACAAGCAAATTAAACTAGTCAGAAATCAAGTTATATTTTTCCTCTCCTGTATTTTTGTCACAAATATGTCTGTATATTTACAAAAATCTAAAATAATAATTCGCGTGTTTCTCAAGTATAATCAGTAATATCGAACTACCGTGTCTCCATGCTTCCAATATGCTCCAATAAAATTGTCACGTTTGCCTAGGGGTTTAGAGCAACTCTTTATAGCGCGGCAATCGAAGGATCTAGGTTCCATTCCGCTACTATCTGTAACGAGTGTGTACGTTTCCCCGTGATGCGTGAGTTTCCTCATTTTACTTCCGATTCTCTGCACATGCCAAAGACCCATTGCTCTTAATAGTGAGCACTGGACGAGTGGCGACTCTTGCGAACTAGGCAGCGAAAACGTCAAATTGATACAAACAATGATTATTTTGAAATAAATATGAAAATAAATTCAACATTTAATTCGAGAAATATCAGTAAAGTTAACACCAGAATAACTTTGATGATATTTCAATCTATCCGGAATGTCTAATATACTGGCTTTCGGCCAACCTTAATGACACACAGTTGAAGAGGAAACTGTCTGTTGGTAAAAAAAAAATGAAATCATATCATTAGAAATGGGCGATAAAGAGTCAGAAGGTGTCGAATCCGAGCAAAAGAACTGCAAGGGTTAAAATGATCCTGTTGGGGGTGGTGTACAGACTCCCAAATAGCAGCAACGATGTGTCTCCAAATTACAACGACAGACAGCACATGGATGCCTAAAGGGAAATATTACAATAGTCATAGAGGACTTCAATACGCAGATAGATTGGGGAAACCATGTTGGTGTTGTATTCCAGAAGGAGGATTTTCTAGACTTGTTACCTGGTGGCTTTTTAGAGCAGCTCGTGGTTTAACCAACCAGGGGATCAGATGTTCGGGATTGGGCATTGTGTACCGAACACGAATTGATCAGAGAACTTGTGGTAAAAGAACCCAGAAGAGCAGGTGATCATAATATGATCGCATGGAAACTGAAATTTGAGGAGATGCTAAAGTCAGATGTGCCAGTAATACAGTGGAGTAAAGGGATTTACAGAGGTATGAGAGAAGAGTTCGCCAGTTTAGACTGGAAGAGGGCACTGTCAGGGAGAACCGAAAAGGCTGGAATATCTGAAAGCAATTTGGAAGGCACGGGCTATATACATCCCACAGAGGAGGAATTCTACATAAAAGAAGACACAACGGCAGATAACAGGAGAAGTCAAGCCAACAATAAAAAAACAATGAAATTGTATACAATAGAGCAAAAATAATGGGAATTTAGAGTTTTCGGAGGATTTTAAAAAAACAACAGAATGGAACTAGAGAAGTCAATAAGATATTAAAGATGGAATACGAAAGTAAGCATGGCAATAATGTTATAGACGATGCTGCAGAGGTAGTAATGGGGACAACGAATTGAATAAGTATTTTGCATCAGCCTTCATGGTGGAAGACACTACTAATATGGTGGAAGTTCAAGAGTTCATGAAGTGTGTAAAGGTGTCATAACTAAAGGGAAGGTTCTTGGGAAACTGAAAAGTTTGAAGGTAGATGAGTCACTTGGATCAGGTGGTGTACACCACATTGTTCTGAAAGAGATGGCTGAAGAGATCGTGAATCCATTAACAAGGATCTATCAAAAATCACTAGATTCTGGAAATTTTCTGGAAGGCTGGAAATTGAAAATGTCACTCCTCTCCTCAAGAAGCGAGAGAGGCAGAAGAAAGGAAACTATACGTCAGTTAGTCTGACCTCAGTGGATGGGAAGATGTTGGTGTTGATTATTAATAATGAGGTCGATGGAATCCCTAGTCAGCATAATGTTCTGAAAAGGAAATCTTACCTGCAAAATTCCTTGGAGTTACTTGAAGCAGGACAGACAAAGGAGAACCTGTGATGCTGTGTGCTTGGATTTTCAGAAGGCCTGTGAAAAGGTACAACTCATAAAGCTGCTTAACCAGCTTCGAGCCGGTGCTGTTAGAGTAAAGATTCGAGCATGGATAAAGTAGTGCCTGATGGGTAAGAGGAAAATAGTGGGAATAAATGGAACCTTAAATGGCTGTCTGCTGGTAATTGGTGCTTGTGTTGGAACAGGTTTTCCTGTGTTATATTTCAATGATTTCGATGATGAAATTGATAGCTTTGTTGCAAGGTTTTCAGACAATTGGAATATAGGTGGAGGGGCAGGTGGCTCCGAAGAATTAGAACGGCTGCAGTAGGATATAGATAGATTAGGAGATTGGGCAAAGAAATGGCAGATGGAATACAATATCGATGTGTGTATAGTTATACAGTTTGGTAGAAGAACGGAAAGGATTCACTATTTTCTAAATGGAGAGAAAATATAACAAAAAAACTAAGGTGTAAAGGGACTTGGGAGTCCTTGTGTAAAATCCCCTTAAAGGTTAATTTGCATGTGCGTCTGAGTTGAGTAAGGTTCAAAGGTACAAGTTAATGTATACAATATACATCCTGAAATGCTTTTTGTTCGCAAACATTAACGAAAACAGAGGAGCGCTCCAAAGAATGAACGGCGGTTAAATGTTAGAAACCATAATTCCCCCGTCGCCCCCCAGCCCCGCCAGCTCTCCCTTATCAAGGCAAATACAATGTTGGTACTCATTTCACGAAGACTAGAATATACAAGCAATAATATAGTGTTGAAACTTTATAAAGGTGAGGGCTGACTTCGAGTATTTTGAGCAGTTTTGGCCCCCTTATCTTTGAATGTATGTTTCTGAATCTTGAGAGGCTGCAAAAGATGTTCACAAATACTATTCCATGATTGAATGGCTTGGCATATGAAGTGCGTTCAAAAGCTCTCGGCCTGTATTTGCTGGAATTCAGAAGAATGAGTCGTGACCTCAATGAAACCTATCTAATGGTGGATGGCTTTGATAAGGTGGATGTGAAGAGGATTTGTCCCATGGTAGCTGTTTCGAGGCCACAGGACACAGCCTTAGAATGGGCGTACTTTTCGAAGGGAGGTGAGGAAGAATTCCTTCAGCCAGAGCGTGGTGAGTCCGTGAAACTCCTTGTCACAGGCAGCTGTGCAGGCCAAGTCGTTATGGATACTTAAGGCAATGGTTGATAGATTCTTGATTGATCAGGGCAAGATGTGATACCGGAAGAAGGCAGGAGATTGGTGCTGAGAGGAAAATTGGATCAGCCATGGTGAAATATCGGCGAAGACTTAATGGGCGAAATGGCCGAATTCTGTTCCTATATTTTATGGTCTTATGGTCAAAGAATAGACAAAAACGAAATGCTATCAACTTAAGAATTCCATTAAAGTAATTGCAAATATCCTTTCCCTTCTTAGAACATCAAACATTACAAATAATTCGCCAAGATCTTGGTAAGAAAGTTATTTTGAAATGTCTGTTCAAGTATTTAGATTATTCCTGTAATTGCTATTATTGACATTGAATAAATTCAATCATGGTGGTAAAAGATAGTGTAGCTGAGTTGTAACATGTTGCGAAGTCGTTCATAAAAGTCATCACTTAAATGATCAGTTTAAATTCATATTACCGTTCTGTATTCAGTTAAGGCTTCTTCTTCTTGTTCTTCTTCTTCTTCTTCTTCTTCTTCTTCTTCTTCTTCTTCTTCTTCTTCTTCTGCTTCTTCTTCTTAACCCCATCACCCCAGAGGGTTATATACCGCCGACTTCAGCTCGCCAGCGCTAAGCCCAGGGCTGAGCGTTGATCTACCCTGTGTTTCCACGTTCAATCCACGACTTCTACGTTTTCAAGTAGACGAACTCTCTTCTCCCAGAGGTGAAATCTTTGAGCTCTGTAGGCGTTTCTGTAACTGTGTTAGCTTATCAATTGCGGTTTCTAGCCCTATACCTAACCTCACTGCTTTCAGAGCAGGGCTTAGGACAGCCAAGCCGAAGTTAGTTGAAGCCTAACATTAATTCAATGCGTTGTTCGCAATGATCAGATGTTTATTGGATGGGGGAAAAACAAAAATATTCAATAAATTGTAAATACTTAAATTATTAATAACAATCACCACAAAAGATGATATAACCAAAAATTCATTGTTGTCTCTCTGAGACTAATATACACAATTAAAATACTTCCTAAATCCTTCTGTTAAAATATGCTACAAATGGCACCATAATCGGAGGATCGATGACAGCAAATGTTAAGTGAAAAAAATCCAGCAATGTATGTTATTTCACTCTCCTCAATTTTTTCCTTCCCATTCTGCAAGCATCTATTTTACGACATGTTGTTAGTGCAAATTCTGCATCTGTCGATGATATCCTATTTTGTTTCCATTTCCGAAACAGTTCTTAATTTACAGAATAATGGAAACAACGGCTTTTGTAACCTTCATACTCCGATTGGATCCTTGTTGAACACTTAATATTCTGGAATGGGGTGACTTGAAATACTACAATTAGCTCAAATAGTGAGACAACCCGGAAGTCTTCTTAGTATGTTTTATCTCAACACCAGAATCCATTGATGAATGCATGAGAAATTTGAGAAGTGATTGTATTAGAACGTTAAAAAAGCAGGTTTGCTTTTACTCTTATTTTTGCACATGACGGTCATTGCTAATAGTTTATCGATTTCTCGAACGAAAATCTTTGCAACATAGTTCCCCCGTTTTCAATGTTTCCTGTTAGTGCGAGTTTAACTCGTCGAGACAGCATCCAATGTAAAACAGGTTCACTTGTTTCAATTCTAATTATTCATCTGTCGGAATGTTGAAAGTTCGCGCCGAACATGTCTTAATATATTTGTGCAAATGATTTCTGATAGTACTGTCCCTATGCATGTAAGCTGGCTCAAGCATGTAGTTCGTCATATTTTGTCTTCGGAAAATCGCTATACCACGCCACATTTTTAAACCCAACGTCGTTTTCTTGTTATTGATGTGCTGCGATATTTGGTAATTACTTTACCTTTGCATAATTAAGTATGTCAACTCTAACGTCTTTTCTCTTCGACTTCAACCACTTTAAGAACAACTACTGCGTTTAAAAGATCAAGGTAAAGTAGAAAAATATCAAGCTTTTCATAATCCATATCGGCTTATTAGAAATGTTTCAAATTTAATAGTTCAATAGGTACAATAGTTCCAAAGTTCAATTTACGATAATAGAATGCATACAGTATACAATCTGAAATTCTTACCCTTCGCATGCATGTACACAAGAGAAGTAAAATGACCCAAAGAATGAATGACAGAAAATTAATGGAACCCCAAAGCCACCCTCTAATATCGGGTTCGAGTTAGTTTAAGTAAATGCAGCAAAGCACATTGTATGGTGGTCTGTTTGACGTTATTATGCCTGTCCATTCCAATGACAGAGCGGACATCGCTGGTGTGGATAGTGTTAAAATGGGGATTTTTAGGCTTTAGCTCTTCGAACCTTCATCAAGGAGACGTTTGAGTGAGAGAAAGCAAAAACGCTGTAGGTAGATTATTTCGCACAGTCTCTTTATTGCTTTACCTTTTCAGTTAGAACAGTGGAGGTTCCAGGCAAGATAATTCTTGTGGAATGTGGGAAGTCAGGGAGACTTGAGGGAAGTGCATCCAGCCACAGCTTGTAACACTCTACGTTAGAGTTGGAACTGGATGAACCCCGGATAATTCAGGAGACTGAGGGGTAATACATACAATATATAGTGAGATAGCTATGCCGAAGGTGCGAGAGGACATGGTGAACTGGGTGAGAGTCAGGAAGTGAAAAGGGGCCAAGCGGCCGAGGACGAATACCCTTTAGGCCAACCCCTTAACGACAGGTGTACCAGTTTGGATACTGTTGGGGTAATTTGACTTAGCAGAGGAAAGTCATAGAGGTCGTCTCAGGCACTGGATCTGGCTCCGTGACTTAAAAGTGAAAGCCCATGAAAGATGAAATTTTGAGAGTACAAAGCTTGCATCGTTTGTCAGAGTATAAGATAGGGACAGCAGGTTTAGGGAACGTACATTTTGAAGAGATATTCATGCCCTGGATAAGAATAATGGAGGTGCAAGGTAGATATAGGTGAGTAGGAACAAACGAGATGCTTATTGTCAAAAATTATACGAGAGTGCTTCAGAAAGCAATCGGATGATATAAAGAAGGCGTGAGTTGCCCTAGCAGGCAAGGAGAAGGAGAATCCCAATCTATTTCTTTATTGTTGTACCTTCCTTAACTTTGTTCTTCTAGAACAGAAAGTGTGCCAGGCAAGATAACTGAATGTTTCTCTTATGGAATGTGGAAAATAAGCTGTTAAGTTGAAGATCTATAAGACTTAGGTGAGGGTAATTTAGAGCATTCTGTGAAGTTCTGCTCACCTACCTTCATGAAAGACGTAAATTAGTTTGGAAGAGTACATGGAAACCTTACAAGGGTGTTTTCTGAACTTGAGGGCCTGAGTTATAAAGAAAGATTGAACAGCTTTCGGATTAAAGTTTCGGTGAGTCTTCCTCCAGAGTTCATGGGTTAAGAGTGAAAATGGGGGAACATGAGGGGAAACATATCCACTCAGGGGATCGTGAGAGTGTGAGAGGAGCTGTCAGCGCAAGTGGTACACGCAAGTTTAATTTCAACGTTTAAGGGAGGTTTGGATAGGTACAGGCAGGGCAGCGATTTGGAGTGCAATGGTTCCGGGACAGATCGATTGGTGTATGTAGTTTAATTGTTTCGCTACGGACTGTATGAGTCGAAAGACCTGTTTCTGTGCTGTAGTTTTCTATCACTCTGAGGCTCAAAGAATATAAAATGAGTACGAGCCTGTTATATGCTGAAATATTTATCCACATATTTTCAAGTTCACGTGTTCTAAAGAATGTGGTGTAAAAGAAAGTTGGGATTGAGAAAGAATAATAATAGCAACAGAATAAAATAGGAGTGTCACGCATGGAATCTCGCGATGCAGGTGGAGAAAATGCTAGACTTTGCATGACCTTTTAAGAAAGAGAGGGTTCTGAACAGAGAGATAAAAAATGCCTTTAAATACAATGTCATTTAGGATGTAGACATGTGATGTGAGAACATAGAAATTCAGCATAATTTGATTTGAATTTGACTCTGTGCAGCAGATCGAACTCTCCTTGGAGCAACGTAGGATGAGAGGTGACCTGATAGAGGTGTACAAGATAATAAGAGGCATTAATCGTGTGGATAATCAGAGGCTTTTTTTCCCAGGGCGGAAATGGCTAGCACAACAGGGCATAGATTTAAGGTGCTTGGAAGTAGGCACAGCGAGATGTCAGGGGTAAGTTTTTTTTTACACAGAGAGTGGTGAGTGCATGGAAAGGGCTGCCGGCGGCGGTGGTGGAGCCGGAAACCACAGGGTCTTTTAAGAGGCTCCTAGACAGGTGCATGGAGCTTACAAAATAGAGGGCTATTGGTAAGCCTAGGTAGTTCTAAGATTTGTGGGCCGAAGGTCCTGTATTGTGCTGTAGGTTTTCTATGTTTCTATATATATATCTAACAGCCAATCATGTAGCATTAACTCAATGCAAAAAAAAATACATGCATGCAGTCAATTTCAAGAGGTTCGGCCATTACTCAGACCAGACGTCGGAATAGGGACGAAGTGTGATATAAGTAACCATAACTATGGAATGCTTGTTTGTGCCTGACGGTTAGCTTGAGTATCACAGAACATGATGACCTCTTGCCATCATCACGCACAAACGTTTCTAGAGTTTACAGAGAATCGTGGCAAAAAAAAAAAAAAAAAAATCCAGTGAGCCGCCGATCCCTGGATGAAAACGCCTGGTTAATGACAGGGGCAAGAGAAAAACGACTGGACTGGTGCAAACTGAAAAGAAGGCAACAGTAACAACAATGGTGTGCATATCTGTATATCAGCACATCTGAACGCGCAGCAAGTCAAACCCTAAAGACCACGATGATACTGTACAGATTCTAATTAAGTTTCCACTGCGTGTACGTGAATGCAAGATTCCTATAATACGTTAAGCTACTTTATCATTCGTGTTAAAATTTGAAAAAAAAAGCATCAAAGAAATGAACATTCATTGTTCAGTACACCGAGAAAATTCGAAAACTTGCGCTTGGCAAACCAAGAAGTCGACGTAAACTGGTCGCAATGACAGTTCACAACTACCTTTTGCAACATTAGGTGAAATATAACTCGATGATCCTTACTTTCCTGAATACTGCATACGTTTTCATGTTTTCTTTCTTTCAACAGAAAACGAAGAACTTCGTAAACGTTGTGGTAAGTCTAGATTTTATTACGGTAAACATTCAATTGAGGCATGTCATTGGCGTGTATTGGAGGGTATTATTTTGAATGCGAACCAGACCATGTCGGCCGAGTCTCTCAACAGTCACATGTTGTCCGAGAAAAACAAAATGCAGCTGAATCTCCAACTGATCCGATGCAAAATTGAATCCTGGAGGTTTTCATTTAAAATAATGGCGCAGTTTAATGAGAATTTTTGAACTTCTTTACTGGGCCTGTGAACCTCGAAGCTCTCGCTGTTCCATCTTCCTGAATGCAATTGCCGAGCCTCTGTCGCTATTACAAGCATGCCAGATGTACTGAGGGGTGTCACGTATCCCGCGACGGGTTAAAGAACCAGCAGAAATGGAAAACACTTTGGAGTCCAGTATTACTGTTAACTAATGGTATTTATTAGTAACTACACAATACAGTAATATAAAATCAGATAATAAAATAGATTAGCAATGATTAGGTATGTATAAGTGTGGAAATATATGAAAATCAAGCTTCTTCAAGTCTAGGGGTAAATAGATAGTCTTACGATAATGAGTAAATTTCAGTTCAGTTCATGTATTAAGTTGAGTAGTGATGGAGAGAGAGACAGAGGGAGAGATTTGAGTCTTCAGGTGAGCTGACGCCGTCGATCTTCCCGCTGTCCTCTGAAATCCTTCAGAAGTCACCAACTGTAACCACAGCAAAGGGGACCGTTCTTCTCTGGTGGAATTATTAACCCACGTGAGGGTCGGGCACACAAATAACTCCCCACTGGTCACTCCCCTTTCACACTGCGAGAGCCACTGGTCGATCCTCCAAAAACTCACCTTTTCTGTGGGCACAACAAATCTCATTCAGTGTCCAAAACTATGTGCCCCCCAGGGCTAAAAGCTGACCTTCTATTTATCTCACCGTGCTGAACACTAGCTGTCCATCTAGCAGCTCCTCCCTTCACTCTCTCGAAGAACTTGGAAGCTGCCAGTGTCCTTTGGAAGTATAAACATGCTGCAGAGAAACAATAACACCATTTCAAAGCAGATATTCGCCTCTCTCTCTCTCTCTCTCTCTCTCTCTCTTAACAACAAGGTGTCTGGTATTGAACAACTCTTTCTGTCTCTTTTCCAAAACACATTTCATAGGAGTAATTCAGGACCCCGTCACAGGGGAAAGAAAGGCAACTCGATTTTCCGTTCTGAATTATTCGCCTCTAACGGTGATTAACAGGCTGAGAATCTGGACAGGGTAATTAGTTTGGCAAATTTTCACCTAAACTTAAATTTCGGAAGCCTTCAACATCTCAAGGATATCCGAACCCGAATTTTCCAATGTATTCAACACTCATCAAAGTTGCTAGTGAACGCAGAAGGCCAGGCAGCATCCATAGGAAGAGGTACAGTCGACGTTTCAGGCCGAGACCCTTCGTCAGGGCTAACTGAAGGAAGAGCTAGTAAGAGATTTGAAAGTGGGAGGGGGAGGGGAGATCCAAAAGGAGAAGACAGGAGGGGGAGGGATGGAGCCAAGAACTGGACAGGTGATTGGCAAAAGGGATATGAGAGGATCGTGCGACTGGAGGCACAGAGAGAAGTAAAAGCGGGAACGGGGGAAACCCAGACGATGGGCAAGGCATATAGTCAGAGGGACAGAGGGAGAAAAAGGAGAGTGAGAGAAAGAATGTGTGTATATAAATAAATAACGCAATGGGTACGGGGGGAGGTGGGGCATTAGCGGACGTTAGAGAAGTCAATGTTCATGCCATCAGGTTGGAGGCTACCCAGACGGAATATAAGGTGTTGTTTCTGCAACCTGAGTGTGGCTTCATCTTTACAGTAGAGGAGGCCGTGGATAGATCTGTCTGAATGGGAATGGGATGTGGAATTAAAATGTGTGGCCACTGGGAGATCCTGCTTCCTCTGGCGGACAGAGCGTAGGTGTTCAGCGAAACGATCTCCCAGTCTGCGTCAGGTCTCGCCAATATGTAGAAGGGCGTCGGGACTCGCCAATATATAGAGGAATTCCCCCTGCCCATCCATATAAATGTATCCTTACAGTTACGGTGAGCTTTAAAAATCATCACTTCAATTCTGTTGAGCCAGAGTACCGGTAATAAGACCAATACGCAAATGTAACGTGACATCGAGATAATAAAATGCATGTTTGAGTAATACTATCACTTCTCCCAAAAGTATAGCTTACAGGATTTCTAACAACAGAGTGTTGCACCCGTTCTTGTGCGGTTACCGATTATTATGCTCACTGAAGATATGATGTTAGTGCAACTATTATTTCCCATATGTTACCAGCTTAGATAGCAGCCAAATGCGGAAAATAATGCAGAATCGTAGTATGAGTTTTTTTTTCCCTGCAGACTCGGAGGATGTAAAGAAAAAATATACTGACGCTTGTAAGTGAATACAAACTTTCGTATGATAGAAAAAGACGGTTCCAGAGAATCGCTAATCATTATGTTGGCAGAAAAAGAGCACTTTCATTCTGTTCACCAACACAGGACGCTGAAAACAGTCAGATCATTTAAGATTGAATATATTTAACGATGTATATCTCCGCAATGCTTTGCAAAATGGGTCACTGGTTAGTGGTAGTTTTGATGTAAGAACAGTAGCAAAGATTAAGCTTTGTCGGAGCAAAATGTCATGAAACTGTGTTCAGAAACTTGGCATGGTGTTCATGCACAGTTGACATGATATATAGAACTTAGCAAAACGCAATATTATATTTACTTTTCACATATATGAATAAGGATATATCTTCCAAATAGCGCAGCGGTGATTACCAGTTACAGATAGAAGTTCCACTTATCCTTTTGCGGAACGGTAAGCAATTGCAATTGCAATTGCTTTTTAATATGACCTTATAATATAAAATAAACTCTGATGCTTAAATGTATAAAATCGTTTTTTGCATTGTACCATGAATACTTGTGTTGGTGTGTGGCCTACTGGTTAAGGCGTTCCTCTAGTGATTTGAAGGTCGCTAGTTCGAGCTTTGGCTGAGGCAGCGTGTGTGTCCTTGAGCAAGGCACTTAACCACACATTGCTCTGCGACGACACCGCTGCCGAGCTGTATGCCCTTCCTTTGCACAACATTGGTGGCGTGGAGAGAGAGAATTGCAACATGGGAAACTGCTGGTCTTCCATTCAACCTTGCCCAGGCCTGCGCCCTGGAAACTTTCCAAGGTGCAAATCCATCGTCTCATGAGACTAACGGATGCCTATATATATACCTCCAGCTAGGATCGGTGTAAAAAACACTGCGCTTTGGCACAGCGCTGACATAACCCACAGAATTAAATGTGATTGTTGTCGTTTTTTATTAAATTGGCCACTATTTTCCTCTGAATGATCGTATCGTTGTAGTAAACACCATACTTTCACACAAAAACTGAAATAACACTCCCAAATACATGGCCTTGATGTGGTTTTTATTATTATTAATTTGACCACTATTTTCTTCTAGAAGTTCAAGTTAATGATCAGAAAGTGGCACCTTCGCACTCTCCAGTTGTGCGCATTTGTATTCTTGTCCAGCTTGACATATATGATCAAATAGCTTTTTTAATATTGGAGTTTATGAAGCTCTCAATTATATTGGTTCATATTTTCAATTCCAGGGGGTAAAAGGATGAAAATAAATTGGATCCAATTACTATTTCAATAAGCTACAAAATTAAAATTGGTCTAAGTCTGCAAGGTAACAATCGAAACAAGAATTCTAAAACTCCTTGACCCTTTCCTGTGTTGAAATTGTCAGTGAAATCCTATAGATAAGGTAACGACATTGACAAAGAAAAACAAGAAAGCTATGCATTGCTTGATATTGCAGTGAATTTCTGCAGTTATATTTACAGGTTACTTTTTGATTTTAAAGCGGTTACCTACAATAACAGCGTACAGAGTAGGGTGCAAACGTGAAATGCATCTGATTAATGGAACGTAGCTACTGTTTTGAAAAAAAAAACACAAAAGTAGTATGTGTCTACTATAGTATCCTATCGCAGGCTAAATACGACATTGAATAGAGGGATGAAAGGTCACCAGACAACCCGGCAATTGTTGCTCTCCTTCGACATACAAAAGATACTCAGTGACCTGAGTGGCTATATAGCATCACGGAAAACAATCTCAGTAATAGTTATCTTGTGCTCATCTGCGCCATCCACGAAAAGCAGACAATTCCAATGACCAAATATTTTAATTCCCATTCCCATTCCCGTTGAGACCTATCGGTCCATGCCTCCTCTTTTGCCACAATGAGGCCATCCTCAAGATGGAGGAGCAACAACTTATAATCCGTTTGGATCGCCTCCAGCCTAATGGCATATATATCCATTAACCCTCCCAGTAAAAATGAATCCCCCCCCCTTCTTTTATTCCCCTCTAAGGTTCTTACCTTTTATCATCTGCTGGTTACCTCCTTTGGTGCCCCTTCTCCTCCCTTTTCATCAACTTCCACTCTCCTCTCCTATCACATTCCTTCCCTTCCAGCCCTTTACATTTCTAACCCACCGGGCTTCACTAATCACTTCCTAGCTTTCCTCCATACAATCCACTAATCTTGTTATTCTGGAGATTTACCCCTCCGCCCCTATTTTCCCGCCCTGAAAAGGTCTTCAGCCCTAAGCGTTGACTGTGTGTTCGTTTGCATGGATACGGCCTAGCCCGCGGAGTTCCTAAAACATATTCGGAATGCTGCTTTGGATTTCCAGCATCAGCTTGATTTATTGTTTTACTGATTATCTTCATGGCTGGAAGTCGCTTGATAATACTGATTGATCTAGTTTTATTACACTGCGGATATACATGTAGCACAGCTCAGCTGCTTCCTACGGTTTATAACGCTAACATATTGACCTATCTGCATTCCCTTCCAGCCAGTGAATTAAATCTAAAAGACAAAGGTAAAGTGTTTTCTCTCAAAGGAAATGTATTATCCTTACTGTCTAAGATTAACATTACCACCATTTCAATTAAACAGCATTATTCAGTTAATATAAAGAGATATATGTGCAAACGAGTGCAGTGTTTAATCAATACTTTGCTTGGATAGTTAATTGGAAATAGTTATATACAATGCGTTAAATTTGACCCTTGCATTGCATCCTTTGGCACGCGGTCTATACAAAATGCGCGCGGACTTTGTACTGAGGCTTATGAATGACGCGGAGAACAATTACACCTGGACTTTAAATACATACAGTAAATTTACAAAATGTTCAATAGGAGACACACGTTATCTTCAGCTGTGACATTAGAAATATAGAAACATAGAAAACATACGCACAATACAGGCACTTCGGCCCACAAAGTTGTGCCGAACATGTCCCTACCTCAGAACTACATAGGCTTTACCCATAGCCCTCTATTTTTTTAAGCTCCATGTACCCACCCAGGAGTCTCTTAACAGACCCTATCGTTTCTGCCGCCGGCAGCCCACTCCACCCACTCACCACTTTCTGCGTAAAAAAAAGTTACCCTGACATCTCCACTGTACCTACTTGCAAGCACTTTAAAAATATGTCCTCTCGTGCTAGCCATTTCAGCCTCGGAGGGGAAAAGCCTCTGACTATACAATCTAAACGATCGAAGCCTCTCATTACCTTGTACACTTCCATCGGGTCACCTCTCATCCTCCGTCGCTCCAAGGAAAAAAAGCCGAGTTCACTCAACCTATTCTCATAAGGCACGCTACATAATTCAGGAAACGTCCTTGTAAAATCTTAATAAATAGAATGGCATGCCGAAAATTGAGAAAATAAATTTATCTTTTGGAATGTTGAACAAAACAAACCGGAATAATTTTATTTACTGGACTGAGCCAAGGAAAGGAAGATTGCAAAGGATTAAGCTCTTGGAGATCTTCACTGATTTCTCGAAGCCAACATCAGAAGTCCATTAAAGTTCTGGAGGAGAGAGAATCATTAGATCATGTAAGGGGGCGGATGAACATATTAAACTGCGTAACCAGATACATCTCTAGGTGGATTAATCCCTGTCTCAAAATAGAGTACTCGATATAATTCATTCAGAACAGAAGGAATGGATGTAAAAAGATTATGGTATCATTTCGTAATCTTCTCTGTCTAGATAATCGAAATGCTGATATTTCTATCGCTTTATATTACAGAAGATAGATATGGGTTTGCTTAATATCTGAGCACCATATGTCGTATAAATCTATCACGTAGTAAATTAATTAGAGAAATACTTATTAAAAAGACACCATCCCAAAAATTGCAAAAACAAAAGACATGAGATATAGCAGTAGAATTTTGCTCCGTTATTTCATCATGGCTGATCCATTTTTAAGCCCCAGTCTCCTGAGCCTTCCCTCCGTATCCATTCATGTCCTGACTAATCAAGAGTCTAACAACCGCTGCATTAAATATACATTAAGCCTCCACAGCTGTCTGTGCTAACGAATTCCACATATTTACTACACACTGGCTAATGAAATTGCTCCTTATCTCTGTTCTAAAAGGACGCCCCTCTATTCTCAGGCTGTGCCCTCTAGTCTTATAACCATAAAACCATATAACAATTACAGCACAGAAACAGGCCATCACGGCCCTTCCAGTCTGTGCCGAACTCTTACGCTCACCTAGTCCCACCGACCTGCACTCAGCCCATAACCCTCCATTCCTTTCCTGTCCATATAGTTGTCCAATTTAACTTTAAACGAAAAGATCGAACCTGCCTCAACCACTTCTGCTGGAAGCTCGTTCCACACAGCTACCACTCTCTGAGTAAAGAAGTCCCCCCTCATGTTACCCCTAAACTTTTGCCCTTTAACTCTCAACTCATGTCCTCCTGTTTGAATCTCCCCCACTCTAAATGGAAAACGCCTATCCACATCAACTGTATCTATCCCCTTCATTATTTTAAATACCTCTATCAAGTCTCCCCTCACTCTTCTACGGTCCAAAAAATAAAGACCCAACTTGTTCAACCTTTCACTGTAACTTAGGTGATGAAACCCGGGTAACATTCTAGTAAATCTTCTCTGTACTCCTAGACACTCCCACCATAGGAAACACCCTCTCCAGATCCACTCTATCAAAGGCTTTCACCATTTGATAGGGTTCAATGTGTCACTCATCAGTATTCTAAATTCGAGTGGTTACAGGACTTGAGCCATCAAGGGCTCTTCTTTTCACAATCAGTTTATTGCTGAAATTATTTTTCTGAACCTCCTTCTAACCCTCTGCAGTTTCAGATTATCGACCCTAAGATAAAAGGCAAAGAATTGTACAGAATACCCCAAGTGAGACCTCACAAGTGCTTTTTAAAGTAACATATTCTTTTTTCTGTAACAGTCCTTTTGAAATGAATGCTGACATTGCATTCTGCATTCTCACCACCTATTTAACCCGCAAATCTCTTCAACCAAGATGCGTGACCATCCACCTCCCGACACTGAATTCCATCCGCCACTTCTTTGCCATTCTCCTAATCTGTCTTAGTACTTCTGTAGCCTCACCATGTGCTCAAAACTACCTGGTGCCCCACCTGTCATCGTATGGTTTGCCACCCTTTCAAGAAAACCATCAATTCCATCATGCAGATCATTGACATATAACGTGAAAAGAATCGGTTCCAACTTACAGCTCACTGGTCGCCGTCGGGCAATCAGAAAAACTTCGTTTTATTCACACTCCTTGCCTCCTGCCAGTCAGCTCTAACCATGCTAGAATCGTTCATGTTATACCATGGGTTCGTAGCTTGTTACACAGCCTCACGTGTGGCACCTTGTTAAAGGCCTTCTGAAAATCCAAGTACGCAACATGAACCAATTCTCCACTGTCTATCCTGCTTGTTATTTCTTCAAATAAATCCAACAGATTTTGTCAGGCAAGACGTTCCCTTGAGGAAACCTTGCTGACTACGGCCTATTTTATCGTGTGCCTCTAAGAACCCCGAAATCACACCCTTAGCAATAAACTCCAGCATATTTTCAACCAGAGGTCAGACTAACAGGCCTATAGTTTTCCTTCTTCTGCCTCGCTCATTTCTTTAAGAGTGGAGCGACGATTGCAATAATCTTGCATA
Source organism: Mobula hypostoma (assembly GCF_963921235.1). NCBI lineage: Eukaryota > Metazoa > Chordata > Chondrichthyes > Myliobatiformes > Myliobatidae > Mobula > Mobula hypostoma. The sequence goes on along the minus strand of NC_086101.1, from coordinate 20,188,589 downwards.
CCTTATCGATTACACGCAATCCTTTGAAACAATCAGCCAAGAACGTTTAGGATGCAGAATAAACTGTGTAGTTAGTAGCGACGTAAAAATTTGGATATTCCATTGAAATGTGTGCCAAATAGCATAGTGGTATCAATGGACTTCACCACGTAATGTAGTAATTTCTTAAGTGGGTAGAAGAAAAAGAAGAAGGAGAACAAGAAGAAGAAGAAGAAGAAGAAGAAGAAGAAGAAGAAGAAGAAGAAGAAGAAGAAGAAGATGAAGAAGAAGAAGAAGCAGAAGAAGAAGAAGAAGAAGAAGAAGAAGAAGAAGAATACGCAGAGCAAATGATAGCGATCAAGCAAAGGATTCAAACATCATGCCTGCGCATGAAGAAACATTGGCACTTGGATAATTAACAAGGATCATTCACCACAGGACACAACCGTAGATATTTAGAGAGCTACGTTACATCATATGATTGAGAAACTGTAATTAAAATATATGCATGGATACATGTACAGTATAAACGATACTGCAGATGGATCACTGTCAATCTGAGGGAAGCAGTTGCAGATAAAAATTAATTCAATCAAGTATAATGTATCGATGTAATGCACTTTGGCAAGTCATATCTCATTAGAACTTATAAACTTCAAGGTCTTACCAGACATCCCTATACTGCTAAAACTTTGGATACAAGCCCGTAGCTCTATGGAAATTACGTCACATGTGGACGTACAAAATTAGGCGATATTTAGTATTCTTAAGTTCATTGGCATATTGTCTATGATTATCGCCGTACATATTGCGGAGAATTCTCACCACAACACCATAGGGAAGATGTTGTAATACAGAGAGCGCAAACGAGATTCAGCATAATGTTCTAAGGAATTGTACGTTCCAGTTATAAAGGGAAATTGGATATGCTGTAGTTCATTCTGACTGGAACGGAGGTAGCTGAGACAGGACACTTCAGATTCCTACAAGATTCTGGGGAAATGAATAGAATAAATAATCAGATTATCTTTTCTCGAGACTGGAGAGTGTAGATCCAAAGAACACAAGTTAACTAGAATGTTCTCTCTGAAGAACTAATAGATATTAACACAATCACACCGTTTGACGTTCATTTGGCAGCCACTTGAATACAAAGAAAAAAGTCTTTTGCAAATCTAATTCAGGCAACTAGGTACAACGTGGAGAGGCAACACGTTGGCAATGGATAAACTGGGCCGGAAAGACCACCTTGCCTCGTTGTACGACTGTATTATTTTACGTTCACATCAGGATCACCAGGAGTTGTGCCCAGTTTCAGCTTTGACTGCGATGGCCCACACACTCTGTTTCGAGACAAGTAGATCAATTCATTGGTATTCATTTCCAGTTCTCTGTCCTCTGTCTCCATCATCATTTGTCTTTGTCTTCCTCTTGCTTTCTTCCCTTCAATCTTTCCTATAATTACTGTGCATTCTAGCTCCTCTTTTTTAATCTCATGTCCAATGAAGTTACGTTGCATTTTATTGATCTCATACATTATTTCACTTTTTATGTTTCCTCCATTCATGACATCCTCGTTAGATATTCGTTTCGTCCATGATATTCTTCGCATCCTCCTCAAAAACCACATCTCTGCTGCTTCAATTCGTTTCCTCATGTTATTAGATATTGTCCAACATAACTCGATAATCGTAACAGTTCAGTACTCTGCGGCGGGTTGTCATGCCTAGTTTAGCATTGGTCAGTATACTCTTCATTCTCGTAAAGGTGTCTTTTGCCATCCCTATTCTTCTTTTGATGTCCATGTCGCACCTGCCGTCTGATATCACCAGCTTCCTCAGTAGCAAAAGTTCTGTACTTGTTTCATGTCTTCCCCGTTAATTCTCATCCTGCAGATAGGATTCTCCTTCTTTTTGGAGATCACCATACATTCTATCCTTTTGCAATTGATAGATAGACCCATTTTCGTACTTTTTTAACTACTATATCAATTAAGTTTTTTAGTTCTTTCTCTGTTCTTGCAATTAACACAGTGTCATATGCATATCTGAAATTATTGATGTTTTCACCGCCAACTGTGATTCCCAAAATGTCTTTCTACTTTTTGTAATATTGGTTCATTGTACTCATTAAATAAATCAGGGGAGAAATCACACCCTTGTCTAACGCCTGTCTTGATTTTCGTAAACTGACTCACTTCTCCACCTATTCTTAAAGCGGCAGTTTGTTCCCGGTACAGATTTCTGATTAGGCGGAAGTTCATCGAATGTAGATCTACCGTCTTCTATAATATTTCGAACAACTTATTGTGCTTCACTTTATCAAATGCTTGTGTGCAGTCGATTAAACAAACAAACAAATCGTTTTGCACCTGAATAGCTCGTTCTGATAGTATCCTTAACATCAATATTGCGTTTCTTGTACCTTTGTCTTTCACAAAACCACATTGTTCTTTACCTATTTCAGCTTGTATCTTACTTTTAGCTCTTGTCATCAAAATTCTGGGAAGTATCTTGATGATATGACTCATTAAACTCATGGTCCTATGTAACTTACATTCTATTGCTCTAGGTTTCTTAGGAAGAGTTCTAAATACCTATTTTTAAAAATCTCTTCTGGTATTATTCCAGTCTCATAAATGTCATTGATTAAATCAGTAAATTTTTCAATTCTATAATCTTCAAGGGAGATCATTTGTTCTATTACTAATTCATCAGGACCTGCTGCCTTTCCTTTCTTCATCTTATTTATTGCATTACGAACTTCATATTTTAAAATATTTGGACCTTAATAGTTTTTCTGAATATCTGGTTTTCGCCTCGATCGTCTTCAAATAGTTCCTCAATATAAACTGTCCATCTGTTCATAATCTCATCTTTTTCCATGGTAATGATACCATCATTTGCTTTCAAATATCTATCTAAAGAACAAAGAAGCTTTTTCCGAGTGATATTCTTGATTTCTTGATGTAACCTTTTTGGATGAGTAATATGGATTCTTTCTATTTGCTCACATTCCTGGTTTAATCATTCTTCTTTGGCTTTTTGGCATAGCTTTTAACATGTTTTTTTAATCTAAGGACTTATATTCTATAGGATTTGCTTTCTTCCGTCTCCTTTCTTCCATTAGATTTTTGATTTCATCTGTCATCCATTTATTCTTTTTGTTTTTTCTTTCTTTTTTAAGAATCACTGTCTTTGCTGATTCGTCCAAGGCATCGTTTAGAGAGTTAAATTTCATTTCTACATGATTGCTATCATCTTCAACAGATTCTATTTCTAGACTTAGAAATCTATCCATTACATCAATTGTAATTTTTTTTGTGTTAAGTTTTCTTCTTTAATTAATTTCAGGTAGTCAAGGGATTGTTCAGGGTTTTGCTTCTTTAGTTTTTTTATGTTTTACTTTCACATGACACACTACCTGGTTACATTCACTATTACAGTCTGCACCTGGATATTTTTGCATTGAGTCACTGAGTTTCTAAATCTTTGGTTTATAGAAATAAAGTCAATTTGATTTCTAATGTTATCACCTGGATTTTTCCAGGTCCACAAGCGTCTTGGATGGTTTTTAAAGTAGCTATTCATAATGACCTGATTATTCATCTTGCGCCATTCTACCCATTTCTCACCTCTTTCTTTTCTTTCCCCTAGTCCAAATTTTACTATGGTATTTCCATCAGTATCTTGTCTTACTTTAGCATTTACAAACGTAGATCTCCCATGACAATAACAGTAACTTGAGACTTGCATCCAATCTTTGCCTGTTCAAGCTCTGCATAGAATTTATCTATATCCTCATATGTTTCATCTGTTGTTGGTGCATATACCTGTATAGTTGCTCAATCAAATGGTTGTCCTCTGAATCTAACAAGGAGCACTCTTTCTGATATTGCCCAATGTCCTAAAACACTTTTTGCCATGTTTCCATCCATAAGAATTCCTACTCCATTAGTATGGGATATTCCACAAGGATAAATTAGTGTTTTATTTCTATTCTGACATGTTCCAGCACCTGTCCAACGAACTTCGTTAATTCCCATGATGTTAATCTTTAGTCTTTCCATTTCATTTAGCACATTTTGCAATCTTCCTGCTTGATATATGGTTCTTACATACCAAGTGGCAACAATTTTCTTTCGTGTTACTTGAATTTTATGAGCAGTAGCTTGATGACGGTCGCGGATCCCCTGCTGACCAGAATCAACCCTACCGACAGAGGCATCTTCAGAATTGTCTTGCAGATCCTCTTGACGCTGTTGTTTTGTGATGCATTTTGTGAATTTGACCATGGTTTTCTTTGCAAATAGATTCTAGGGAACCTAGTACCTAGCAACGGTGACTTGCTACTGCCTGCTGTTGGGCGAACTAAAGAAATCGCCATTTCTCTTCCCAAATGTTCATCCGCCTGTACTATAGCCGTTGACATTACAGTTCCTAGCTCATCCTCCTTCTCCGTCATAAGTTCAGTTACAGAACCTACCGGATCTGCCGTTGGCTTTCGCTCGTATCCTGAGCAGGTGCTACCGTTCCGGGTCAGAGCGGCCCTGGGAGCAATGGGTGACTAAGGGGTAACTTCACTTTCCCCAAAGCTCTGAAAGTCCCCAATCAGGGCCTATGACTGAAGTTCAGCGTCATATCCAGGACCAGTTCATATAATATGGACTCATATTGTGCTGAGATAGGCTATAAATGCGAGTTTGTGATTTCTATTTTGTTTTCAATTTTTTTGAGCAGCATAAAGCGTGATGGACTCAATTAATGCGCTCGAATCCATGTCTTAGTAGCTGCAGAAAATAACCTCTCCTTTTGACAAAGCGTGCTCACTGCACTAACTTTTCACTATGGAATAACTTGGTGACTGAAGGCCTGGAAATCATTTTTAAAACAAATTGGTAGCTATCCTAAAATAAGAGCCAACATTGCGTTTAAATCATATAATTTTCAGAAAGGTGTTTTCAAATAAATTTATTCAGCAGGTTCTCGTTTCTAATTTTTAATATATTATGATCTAAACTATTATTTTCCAATTCAAGCATTCGGTTTAGACTGTTTAATCGGCATATCATTTTGAAATTTAGAGGAATGTTTCCTTTTCCGAAATATCCTTTTAACATTGAATTCCCACAGTTAGCAGTGTGGTCACTGGATCATCTCGCTTTGCTTTTTAATTAAAGATCTTTATTTTTCCCTGTAGAAAATTCCTTGCTTGGTAAATCAACTGGTCAGAACATTGACATTGTCAGTAATGTGGCTAACAACGATCCTTAAAATAGCTTCAATGTTTAGTTTTTTAGAATGTTTACAAATAATCCAGAAATATACTTTGATGCTGGTAATACATACAAAATGCTGGGGGAAAAAATCAGCAGACCAGGTAACATCGATGGAAGAGAATAGAGTGGCCGTTTTGAGCTGAGACTGTACTGAAGGGTCTTGGCCCGAAAGGTCGACTGCACTATATTCCATTGTTACTGCCTGGCCTACTGAGTTCCTGCAGCATTTTGAGTCTCCTGTTTGGATTTACAGCATCTGTGATCTTCATCTTGTTTTTGATGCAGGTGGACGGCTTACGCTGTTTATTACTTGAGAGAGTTTTTTTTTCTGAATGGATCGTGCGAGCAACGACTTTTACTAATGTTTTGCTACGCAAATCGTCTTCGACCATGCAGCATTTGTACGGTGCTGTTTTTGGATAAAATTATTTTCTTTTTATTAATCCGTGTTTTCATTATTAGTTTCATGGTCGTCTTACATCTGGCAGGATAAAATTATGGGAGGTTGTTGCATTAGCCATAATACAACTAGGGAATCGCCCACATCAATTTCAATTTGTTAAAAATAGTTATTCTGCAATGCAGTTACTGATTAACTGCCTTAAAGTAGCTTAGTCTATGAATTACAACGTGCTATTAATTATGGCGCATTTTCCTGTCGAGTTGAAACAGGAATTACTCCCGATTCTATATGATTTGCGCGATTCATCTGCTTTCAGAAGTACTTCAATACGTTCTCGGGTATTATGAAGAAATATTTTTCATTGTTACACTTTCCAGTTTCATTTTCCGTTATAAAATGTAAAATTGTTGAAGATACGAATAATGATTTTAACTTTTATTAATTTTAAAAATTTCACAGAAGTCAGATAAATCTTATACGGATATATTTTCATCACTGTAAATAGTATTCTGCTCTCCACTCGAACAGATACCATTCTGATAAGAAATATTCGCATCTAAACGTAAAAAAGACCATAGGTTCATTAGATATAGGAGCAAAAGCAGGACAACTGTGTTATTTACTCCGCCATTTCATCATGGCTGTTCCATTTTCACTCTCAGTCCCAGTCTCCTGCCTTCATGCCTTCACCCTTCATGACTTAGCTCGTCAAGAACCTGTCAACTTCTACCTTAAATATACCCAATAACCTGGCCTCCACAAGCGGCTTCGACAATGAATTCCACAGATTCACCACTCTCTAGATAAAGAAATTCCTCCTCATCTCCATTCTAAAAAGACGCTCCTCTACTCTAAGGCTGTGTCTTCTGTTGTTACATTCCACCACCATAAGAAATGTTCGCTCCACATCCATCCTATCGAGCCATTTCAACATTCGCTAGGTTTCAATGAGGACACCACTCTGAATTCCAGCGAGTAGAGTTCCAGCGCCACCGAACGCTCCTCAAGTAGAGTTCCAGAGCCACCGAACGCTCCTCATATGACAAGCTTTGCAAACCCAAAATCATTTACGTAAACCTCTTCTAAACCTTCTCCAATTTCAGCAAATCCCTTGTTAGATACGGGGCCATTACTGCTCAACATAATCGAAGTGAGGTCTCATCAATGCTTTAAAAATCTCAATATTATATTCCCGTCTTTGTATTATATTCCCCCCACCTCTCTGTCTGTCTCTCTCTCTCTCTCTCTCTCTCCCTGTCTGTCTGTCTGTCTGTCTGTCTGTCTGTCTGTCTGTCTCTCTCTCTCTCTCTCTCTCTCTCTCTCTCGTATATATATATACTGGGAGAAGGTATATTCACATTCCCCTTACATCCAGCGGAGGGAATGCTTCTCAATGTTATACTTCTTAAATTGCAGGATGAATTCTAAGATATTATGATCGTTGTTCCTTAAGCTCTCCAAATAATTCCTGTTCATTACACAACATAAAAATGACATGCTGTACTGCATTGCTTTGTATTCTCGACGAATGTTGTCAACCAACTGAATGGAGTTTGGTGCTCTGTATTTGTTCGGAGAATGTATAACTCATTGAATGCCTTCCATTCGATTGTTTCCAATCTCACTAGAAGTGTTTCGAAATACCTGTCATTGACGAGCTGTTTGATTTGTGGCCCAACCAAAATGTTCTCCATAATCTTGGCTTCAGGTATACTGACCTGAATTATGAATATAAAATTGAAATATAGGCGATTTGAAAATTAAAACAAAAACAATGGATCGTGATGTTGACACTTCATGGTAACTTTCATGATCAGCTTCCCAAAATCCTAGTAAACGCCCAGATGTAGTCAGAAACCTGTTTGTTGTCCAATCTATAACTGCAGAAGAAAATGTTAACCAATGAATGTTTACGATCCTCCAGGGAAGACATCCTACAATCTGATCGAACCTAGAGGTCGTCAAGGATACAACAAGAGTTGGGAAGGTCTTCCCAGCAATAATGTGGTACCTTGTGGCAATAACCGACGAGATAGATAACACAAATATCAATATATTGTGCATAACAAAAACCCAACAAATTCACGACAATAAATGCAAAAAGTGCTAAGGGAAACTGGACACCATCTCAGACCTTATAGGATTCTGCTGGACTTTATATCTATCTGATTGCATACTCAGGCACTAACAAGTGGCAAATCTAATTAACCAAAATCTTCTATAAAATACAGACTTATAGAAAAGATCTTACAGTAAATACAAGCATTACCTAGTTTCAGTGATAAAGTTCTAAAAATTACGCTGCGATCGATCCGCTCGAGCAGATAGAACAATCCATAATAACCGCCTGGATAAAATATAATAGGATAAACAAGCGAGATCAACTTACTCGATAGATATAGTGATTTGAAATCAATAAGTGAACACGCCATACTGAATTCAAAGAGGAAATTCAAAGGCTATGGAACATGAAACGGTCAACATTGATCCAGTATTAAGAATTAAAACTGGTATCATCCCAAAGTCACTACATAACAGGGTTGAAAATATTTATGTAAATCCCCAGAAAGCGACAAAACTATGAAAATTAACGTTTTAGTTTTCTTTGTTCATTGAAGGAAATGTCTTCTTTCCCTAGAGTCTGGTTTATATTTAAAAATTTTAATTGGGCATCGGTCATTTTATTTGTATATATATATATTGCACTCGATTGACATAAAAGTTTTAAATTGACATTAAGGTTTTGATTTCAATTGAGGAACGTCACAATCGATATGGTTGCAGGTTACTACCTGTCACTTGACACTCTACCTTTTCTGATCACTAAATTGGTTGTCCTACATTTCACCTGTTTTGCTGGTTAAATAAAATAAATAATATGCTCCCTCATATCTCTTTAGAAATAAATAGACTCAGAGAAGACCTTGAAGAAAAAGGTATGCATGCATTGAATTACTATAATTTCCTTTAAAGATGGCCCAGCCCAGTGCCAGAATAGATCACACACAAATAACTGCAGAACGGCTTTCAGATATACAGGAGCTTCCATTTCTTTCACCAATAGTGAAATACACGCTCCTTCTAAGCACAGGGTGCTGATTTTTTTTAGTTCTCATGCCAAGAGCTTGCTGCTACTGGCATAAAAAAGGTAACATGTGGGATGACTATGCATTAATTAATGAAAGACTAGCTTTCATATTTTATCAATGACTGATATCAATGCGACGAACCTGCTCTGAAATTTCCACTTCAATTATCCTGGACTCTTCATGAGTTAATGCCCAATGTTAATCCGAATACTCTTAAGATCCAGCCAAAAAAAAAGTCCCTTAGCGAAAGCGTAAGCAAATTAAATGTGTGGTTATAATTTTTATTCTATCCCGGTTTATACTTCACGGTAGAATTAAAAATGTATATTGTTTTTGAATGAACAGTTAATTTATTACACCGTATCTCTAATAACCTAACCTAAGTCCTTATTTTGATACCATCAAGTTAATTTGTAAACTTCTCTGTTTTATGCTGAAATGTACCTGTGGTTTTGCAGCATTTTCTATTTACAATTTTTTTTCATTGAAGACCAATCATTACGTCGCAAAGCTAGAGGTGAGCACCCCAACTTTTTTACAACTCTGATTAGACTGCTATTTAATAACCAGCCTGTAAGAGGAAATATGTGTGAATATATGTTTCAAGCTAGAAGCCTAGTATCGTTACCGTAGACGAGATAACGACGATAAAGACAATTTAATTTGCGGCGAAGAATGACCGTACACATTTTCCTGAGCTTTCATCATTAGAATTATGTTTCTATCTCTTAGTTAATAAGACATCGTTTTCTCTCTCTCTCTCTCTCTCTCTCTCACTCTCACTTCCGTTCTCCCTGGTATACAAATAACAGTCTGTTAATGTCATCATGCAGAACTGAGAAATACATACAACGTTGTATTTTGGCATATATATAACAGATCTAATTGGATCTGAAAAGCATATAGTCTTGCTTGTGATTGTGCAGGAAAATTACCTGCATTAATTCATTAGCTTCATTCATTATTAGAGCTAGATTTCATGCCCAAAACAACATATTGCATATGCGGTGTTGCCATGAACAACTTTCTTTTAACCCAATTAATGGGAATGCATACCATTATGTTTCAAAATGCGGAAACATCTCTTGTGATCAGATTGGAGCATGCTTTACTAGTTACGTTAATTCTGACTCTGGTAAAAATACAGGGAGACCTTTGCCAAGAATCGGAACTCCTGCTGAATATTCGATATTTCTCCTCTTTTTTATTGCGTCATAGGGAGCTATGTGGATCTCGTTTCATATTAGCGCATATTATTTTCCCTCTGCAATGATTGGGCATGAACACGACAGATGCATAATGTGTGCCTTGAAGAAAATCACCTGGAAGGCATGTTACGTAACCGGCAACAATGAATATCAATCGAGACAGGTTATATAAAAACAAACAAGCATTTATTAAACACGGATAAACAATAAGAAAAACAAACGAAAACCTTAACCGGAATTTAACTGCTATGCAGCCGTTCAACAAAACGTCACTCGGCACTGGTTCTTAAATCGTTAAATGCGAAAACAGTTTTTAAAGCGGTAAAATCAAACACAGTTCTTAAAATGGTAAATTCGATAGTCCAACAGATTCATACTTTCAATTTGGACAGACTTCTCTGGAGAAGGATTTCTTCATAGACGCGACTTTCCTTTTGGTTCTGTCCAAAGGATTCACGATTGAGGAAATAAACAGCTTAAAACAACAGACCTTAGTTTCTGGAGAGCAAATCCCGCATGAACTTCCTCGCTCTTTTGGCAAGAGTTATCTGGATGCAGGTCTCTACTTCTTCAACGAAGACTCAATAAGGTCGATCCTTTGTTAAACCGCCGAACCATACCAACTTCTCTTAATCCTTCAGATCCTGCACTTTGATATAGTCTTCACTCTCCAATACTGCTGGAAAGAGGCACATCAACACATCTAGCAAAAATTGCCAATCCAGCACTAATGTACCTTGCATCGGAACGTAATACTCCGTTTTAAAAATGAAACTGTGTCATAAAACAAAGACGCAACAGAAACGGAGACACACTAACGTTTTATCGGAAAACTAAAAACTAAAAACTAACTGCGTCATCTGAGGTCTTTCCTTATATACACGTGGTGCACATGTCATCATGTGACCTCACATCGGCGGGAAAATTACATCAGCTGAGCTCCAAGAGACCATTACATCATTCTCACAAGATCTCCTTGAGGCATGTAACACCTCCCTCCAAAAAAAAAGTTCTTTTAAAGAACAAAATTATACAATTAACAATTTACAAAAAAAAATACAAAGATATAAAATTTTGAACATCACAATATTTACAGTTTTATCTTTCAGCACTTTACAAATTAATATACAGTAGGAGTGGTACAAATGTTAAAATACCACTCCAAAAAAAAACAAATTTTCATTGTACATTTAAGATCAAGGTAGACAATCAAGGATCACATTACCTTTACCTTTAATATGAGTGATCAAAGTACTATACTCCTGTAACATTAAACTGTTGTTAAATTGGAGTTTGATTTCCTTAACCCTTTTCCTTAACAGTCACAGTGGCATGACCAAATTCAGTTTTAGCTCAGTTAGTAGTTAAGTTAGCTTTTGAAATTCTCTCTAACAGTTTCTCCACCGCAGTAATATGTGCCTTCCACGTAGTATTTCCTGTAACTAAATCATCAATATAGGCATCAATATCTTTTAATCCCTGAATCACGCTCTTAATCATCCTCTGAAAATACCTGGTGTACTCTTCATTCCAAATGGAAGAACGTATATTCAATAACCCAAATAGGGTTACAAATGCAGATATCTCTCTACCTCCATCCGTCAATGGAATACACCAGTAACCTTTTAACAAATCAACTTTGTAAGGAATTTGGCCTGTCCAACTTTATCCACACAATCATCTACCCTAGGGATTTCATCAGTTTTTATCACAGCATTCACCTTCCTGTAATCTGTACAAAACCTAATACCATTGTCTGGTTTAGGCACCATAACACTACGGTGAACTCCAGTTCGAATTAGAATGTTAATAATATTATTCTCTAACATATACTTAATTTCTTGTTCAGCATTTCACATTTTCCCTGTTCATTCGTTACGGATGTTGTTTTATGGGTTTTGCATCTCCAACACCTAGATCATGTGTAGCTACTGTGGTACTTCTAGGAACGTCTGGAAATAAATTTCTATATTTAAAAATTAACTGTTTCATCTGCTCCCTCTGCTCTGGATGTAAATGAGCTAATTTTTCATCAAAATTTTCTAGAATCTTTGAATTTGGTAAACTAGCTGAAATAATGTTGGGTGTAAAATGAGTTTCAGATGAATCCACATTTAGTTTTTACCAAGATCAGACTCATTATTGACCACAGCAGCCATAGTAGCAGTCTCTCTCTCATAATATGATTTTATCGTATTTATATCACACAGCTGTGCTGTCTTTCTTCGCTCTGGGGTTTTTATCACGTAATCCACATCATTTACCTTAGATTTAATCTCATAAGGACCATGAAATTTAGCTTATAATGGGTTTGTTTGCACTGGGAAAAGAACCAACACCTTATCTCCAGGCTTAAATGACCTCATTCTAGCTTCCTTATCATACCAAGTCTTTATCTTCTCTTGAGCTAATTTTAAATTTTCCTTGGCCAAGCTACACGCTTTATGTAATCTTTGTTTAAATTTTAAAACATTATCTAGAAAATTAGTGTGTACCTCTTTATTAATCCACTGTTCCTTTAGCAAAGCTAAAGGTCCTCGAACTCTATGCCCAAACACAAGTTCAAAAGGACTAAAACCTAATGATTCCTGTACTGCCTCTCGTACTGTATAAAGTAGCAAATGTATACCTTCATCCCAGTCCTTTTCATATTCCACACAATATGCCCTAATCATAGTTTTTAATGTAGAATGAAATCTCTCCAAGTCTCCTTGTGATTCTGGGTGATAGGCTGATAAAATAATCTGTTTGATCCCAGTTTAGAAACTATCTACTGAAATAATCCCGACATAAAATTACTACCTTAATCCGATTTATTTCCTTAGGCAACCTAAAATAAGTAAAAAAAAATTATAAGAGCCTTTGTCACAGTTTTGGCTGTTATATTCCTAAGAGGTACCGCCTCTGGAAACTCAACCGCTGTGCACATAATAGTTAACAAATATTGATGTCCAGTTTTAGTTTTTGGCAAAGGACCGACACAGTCTACAATGATTTTTGAGAATGGCTCACCAAATACTGGAATTGGTTGTAGTGGGGCCACTGGAGAAACCTGATTAGGTTTACCCACAATTTGACACGTATAATACGTTCTACAAAATGTCGCCACATCTCTTCTTAAACTAGGCCAATAAAAATGTTTAGAAACTTTGTTCATAGTTTCCTTTATACCTAAACGACCACGCAAAGGAATACTATGAGCTATAGTTAAAATCTCATTTCGATAAACTTTAGGAAATACTAGCTGATGATTAACTTCCCATTCCTCACTAGCAGGAATTGCAGGCGATCTCCACTTTCTCATTAATACTCCCTTTTCAAAATAATATCCTACTGGTACTTTTTCAGCTTCACAATCTGGAAGAGCTTGTTCTTTTTATTTAACTGTCTCAGGATGTCTACCTTGCTCTGCTGTCATCTCCTTCCGAGATAAAGACAAATCTTCCTGGTTAGACTTACCACCAAAATCCTGATCAAATAATGTAGGTAAGAAAGTTTCTGACACATTCTCAAAGTTCGAATCTTGAGTTGAACAGTCACGGGTAACAACCTCATCCTGTACATCAATCTTTTTAGCCAGAGCTGTTGTTATAACACAGGAAGAATCTATGTTAAAATCCCTCTGTGGTTACTCAGTATTAGGATTATTGTTTATGCACTTCAGGAAAAACTTGTCCACCTGCTAAGTCATTCCCTAACAAAAGAGAAACATCATTCACAGGTAAACCGGATTGTAGTCCTAATTTAACAACCCCTGTAACTAATGCTGACCTTAAATTTACTCTGTGTAAATGTACTGGCATAAGGGCACTCCCAACTCCGCTTATATCACTTACGTCAGCAATTTCAGACTCATCACTAAAGTTTAGCACACTGTCTAATATTAGTGATTGAGAAGCTCCAGTATCTCTAAGTATTCTTATTGGTACTGAATTGGATCCTTCTTTCAAGGATACAAATCCTTCTGTTATAAAATTTTCATATCCCCTCTTAACTTGGTCAGTTCGGACACATCTTCATTAGTATTTTCTAAACCCTGTGAATTTACAGGTGTTTCAATATGCTGCACACAAGCATCTGGGACGGCTTCTTTCTCTTTCTTTTTCAACCGAAAGCAATTACCTACTACATGTCCAGGTTTCTTACAATAATTAAAAGTAATACCAACATGTGTTTCCTTCACATGTCTCCCTTCATCCTTACTTTTCTCACTAACTGTGGGTTTAATTTCTGGTTTACCTTGACTCTCTGTGCAATTTTTCCTTTTAAAAAATCTACCTGGAGAAAATTTATTCTTATGAATTAAAGCACGCTCGTCAGCTAATTTAGCAGTCTCCTGCAATGTAACAGTGTCCCTTTCATTTAAGTATGTTCTCACTTCAACAAGAATGCTTCTTTTAAATTCCTCCAGTAAAATCAACTCATTTAATTTATTATACTCTCCATTCTCTTTTTTAGAGTAAACCCATCTCTCAAAACACACAGTTTTCTCATAGGCAAATTCCACATAACGTTTTTTTTTCCATTGAATTCTTCAAATTTCTCAATCTTGCTCTATACGCTTCCAGAACCAACTCATATGCCTTTAATATATGCTGTTTAACAATACCATAATCCAGTGCTTGCTCAGCATTTAAAGCTGTAAAAACTTGTTGTGCCTTGCCTTTAATTACACTTCGTAACATCACTGGCCATTGCTCTTTCGGCCACCCTAAACTCAGAGCAACAGTTTCGAAATGCTGGACATATTTGTCCACTTCAGCTTCATAAATGGAGGAGCCAAAATAACATCGCGACTAGCAATAAACTGTTTCTTAGAACCAGAAGGCTGATTCCCGGACTTTAATTTCTCCATATCTAACTCTAATGTCCTCTGGTTTTCAGCTTCTCTTTCTTTAAATTCCCTTAATTTATGGGCCTCTCTAGCCTCGAATTCCTTCTGTTTATGTTCAGTTTCTAACCGACTTTTTTCCAAATCAGCTTCTAATTGCTTTAACTTTATTTGTTCAAGATGTAACTGCATTTCCAGATTACTCATTGGAAACCTGTCTAACGACTCATCATCAAACGTTTTTAAACTAATATAATGCTCAGCGATTTTTCTTTCTATTAAACCCTTTGTGGTAATCATCGTAATTTTTTTTTTAATATCCAACGTCCTAGCAATCTCCAATACCTCAGGTTTTCTCGCATTCACTAAAGACCCCGGGTCAGGTTGTCCATAAACTCATCAAAATTCATTGTTGCCGAATACCACCCACACATCGATCAAACAAAAAAAAAAAAAATCGGGTATTTCCCTTTTCCAAATCAGAATGACAATTGCCAGCGCTTAAACTCAAAATCGGAACATCTCCTGGCCGAGCCCCGTAACCAGAAACAATGAATATCAATCGAGACAGGTTATATAAAAACAACCAAACATTTCTTAAACACGGATAAACAATAAAAAACAAACGAAAACCTTAACCGGAATTTAATCGCTATGCAACCGTTCAACAAATCGTCACTCGGCACTGGTACTTACACTGATAAATGCGAAAACAGTTCTTAAAGCGATAAAGTCAGATACCGTTCTTAAAATGGTAAATGCGAAAGTCCAACAGATTTATACTTTCAATTGGGAGAGACTTCTCTGGAGAAGGATTTCTTCATAGACGCGACTCTCCTGTTGGTTCTGTCCAAAGGATTCACGATGCAGGAAATAAACGGCTTAAAACAACAGACCTTAGTTTCCAGAGAGCAAATTCCGCATGAACTTCCTTGATCTTTTTGCAAGAGTTATCTCGATGCAGGTCGTTACTTCTTCAACGAAGACGTAAAAAGGTCGATCCTTTGTTAAACTGCCGAACGATACCAACTTCTCTTAATCCTTCGGGTCCTGCGCTTCGATAAAATCTTCACTCTCCAATATTACTGGAAAAAGGTACATCAACACATCTAGCAAAACTTGCCAGTCCAGCACTATTGCACCTTGCAACAGAACGTAACACTCGGTTCTAAAAATGAAACTGCGTCATAACAACAAATACGCAACAGAAACGGAGACACACTAACGTTTTAGCTGGAAAAGTAAAAACTAAAAACTAACTGGTCATCTGAGGTCTTCCCTTATATACCAGTGATGCACGTGTCATCGCGTGACCTCACATCGGCGGGAAAATTACATCAGGTGACCTCCAAAAGACCATGACATCATTCTCACAAGGTCTGCTTGAGGTATGTGAAAGGCAAAATTGCATGGACCTTGTTTGTTTGAAAATATATTTGAATAAATGCAGCAACTACTCGTTCGTACTTTCATGGACAGTAGTGAAATAAGCGGTGGGAATTTACTAATTGGAATTTAAAAGAATACGGGGATATCAAAGTGAAACCCATCGAATGTTGAAAGGACGAGATAGGTATGATATAAAGAGGATGTCTCCTATGGTGAGAGTATCCAGAAGTAGAGGGCACAGCCTCAAAATTGTGTAACGACATTTTAGAACAGCGGTAAGGAGGAATCTTTTTAGCCGGACAGTACTGAATCTGTGATATGCTCCACCACAGACTGCAATGGAGGCCAAATCAGGGGTATACATAAGGTGGAATTTGATCGTTTCCTGATCGGTCAAGCATCAAAGAATATGGTGAGAAGGCATGTCTATGGAATTGAGTCAGATCCGGTATTAATCGATGGAATGGCGAAGCTGACTCGATGGGCTGAATGGCCTAATTCTGCTCCTAATCTTATGGTCTGAAGGAAATCTCCTCGTTAGAAAATAGATTCACGTGTGTTCAATCATTATAACAGCGTGAGGAGTAATTTGTTTCTCTCTCCTTGAGAGTAAATCAGGTTACCCAATCAGAAGTGACATATCAATAAAGGAATACATAAATGGGTGAGAGAATGAAGGAAGATATTTTTGAAATAATTCCAGAGTTAGGGATATAGAGAATGTAATAAGAATGTTCTGAAAACTTACGGGAGGATCTGTAAACCGTTGCTGATGAAGTGACATGAAGAATATTGAGTAGGAAGTAATATTTAACGCTGATAAATGTGAGGTGCTACATTTTGGTTGGACTAATCAAAATAGGATATACATGGTAAATGGTAGGGCATTGAAGAATGCAGTAGAACAGAGGGATCTAGGAATAATGGTACATAGTTCCCTATAGGTGCAATTTCATGTGGATAGGGTGGTGAAGAAAGGTTTTTGTATGCTGACTTTTATAAATGAGAGCGTTGAGTATAGGAGTTGAGATGTAATGTTGAAATTGTACAAGGCATTGTGAAGGCCAAACTTGGAGTATTGTGTACAGTTCTGGTCACTGAATTACAGGAAAGATGTCAACAAAATTGAAAGAGTACAGAGAAGATTTACAAGAATGTTACTTTGGTTTCATCTCCTAAGTTACAAAGAAAGGTTGAACAAGTTGGGTCTTTGTTCTTTGGACCGTAGAAGGTTGAGGGGGGACTTGATAAAGGTATTTAAAATTATGAGGGGGGTAGATAGACTTGACGTCGATAGGCTTTTTCCATTGAGAATAGGGGAGTTTCAAACAAGGGGACATGAGTTGAGAGTTAAAGGGCAAAAGTTTTGGGGTAACATGAGGGGGAACTTCTTTACTCAGAGAGTGGTAGCTGCGTCGAACACGCTTTCAGCAGAAGAGGTTGAGGCAGGTTCAATATTGTCATCTAAAGTTAAATTGGACAGCTATATGGACAGGAAAGAAATGGAGGGTTATGGGCTGAGTGCAGGTCGGTGGGACTAGGTGAGAGTAAGAGTTCGGCACGGACTAGAAGGGCCGAGGTGGCCTGTTTCCGTGCTGTAATTGTTATATGGTTATATGGTTATTGGATAATCGTCAGAAATAACGGTGGAGCAGAAATACAGTTATTGACTACATTTTTGTCACAATTATGTGAGCGAAATTAGCACCATACTTATAAATTTGGTCCGATGTTGCAAGGTTCAAAGACGAGGAAACCATGTTGGAAACAGGCAAGAGGAAATCTGTACTAATTAAATCCATGCTACAGCTGTCAGAGTCCAGCACAAAATGTTTCCGATCACACTATTAAAACGGCAGTCTGCTGCATGCATCAAAAAGAATGATCATCAAAAGGAAGATCCCTTGTCCTTTCAGTGTTTGGATATCGTGCGTAATAATGCATCAGAAAGAATGTATATGATTTGACTGCGAGATATGACAACTGACTTATATCAAACTTAGCCAGATACGGACCTCTGGCAACGTTGTCGCTGAGCACCACGAGGTGGAGAGGAGTTAGGAAGGCGTTGCATCCTATGGTGCAGTATGATCTTATAAGCATAACATAGTTCTTATTGTATATTGAATATTATTTATATTCAGATACATTCAATAATTACACGATGTAGACAAGCACGTCTTATAATAAGAACAAAATTCTAAGCGTTAACAATCAATAAACAAACAAATAAATAGGTTAATCACTAACATATTCCGTACAATCTGAGTTGTTACCCAAAGCGATTCGGACGACAGCAGGCCTTATGAATTGAGTAACTGGACGCGAAGTGGGCTAAGAATATGCGGTCATGCCAGTGCAATCATTCCATGACAATACACCTTAGCGAAGTTTATTCATAAATTTACCGAATTTGTTCCAAGTTTAGAAGAAAATCCCTCCTGCATAGCTTAGGCACTATATGTACTTCTAGAGTAATGAAGGTCCTTTGCTCCTTTCCCTTAGAATTGGCTTGAATTTTTATTTAATTGACGAAGTTTGATTGAACTTAAATTTAGACTTAAATACAACTAAAATATCGCTAACAGACGATAAGGCAATATGACTGTTCCTTTGTCTTCCAGAAATAGAGGAAGTGAAAGTGGATCTGGCAAAAACAGGTATGAATAGAATAATACCACATTTATCCTTGTGCCTTAGAACGGTTGTGAAATAAGCAGGAAAAGTACGAAGTGAAACATAAGTTTATTTTTAAAGTGTATATATGGCATGATATACCATGCTGAGAATTATTTTCTTGCAGGCATTCGCAGTAAATACAAGAAAGACAATAGAATGAATCAAACTTCTTTGGATCCCAAGCCTTCTGACTTTCTGAATAAGCCTACCACGTGGAACCTTGTCAAATGCCTCACTAAAATCCACGTAGATCACATCCACTGCCCTAACCTCATCTATATGCCTAGTCACCTCCTCAAAGAACTCTGTCAGGCTTGTTAGACACGATCTTCCCTTCACAAAGCCATGCACTGTCCCTGATCAGACCATGATTCTCTAAATGCCCATAGATCCTATCTCTAAAAATCTTTTCCAACAGCTTTCCCATCACAGACGTAAGACTCGCTAGTCTATAATTACCCGGACTATCCCTACTACCTTTTTTTGCACAAGGGGACAACATTCGCCTCCCTCCCACCCTCCGGAACCATTCCCGTGGAAAACGAGGACATAAAGATCCTAGCTAGATGCTCAGCAATCTCTTCCCTCTCCTCGTGGAGCACCCTGGGGAATATTCCTTCAGGCCCCGAGGACCTATCGATCCTAATATATTTTAACAACTCCAGCACTTCCTCTCCCTTAATATCAAAGTGCTCCAGAACATCAACCTCACTAATATTGTCCTCACCATCATTAAGTTCCCTCTCAATGGTGAATACCGAAGAGAAGTATTCATTGAGGACCTCGCTCACTTCCACAGTCTCCAGGCACATCTTCCCAACTTTATATCTCATCGGTCATACCTTCACTCCTGCCATACATTTGTTCTTCACATAATTGTAGAATGCCTTGGGGTTTTCCTTCACCGTACTCGCCAAGGCCTTCTCATGCCTTCTTCTTGCTCTTCTCAGATCCTTCTTAAGCTCCTTTCTTGCTACCCTATATTCCTCTATAAACCCATCTGATCCTTGCTTCCAAAACCTCATGTATGCTTCCTTCTTCCACCTGACTAGATTTTCCACCTCACTTGTCACCCATGCTTCCTTCATCCTACCATTCTTTATCTTCCTCACCGGGACAAATTTATCCCTAACAATCTGAAAGAGATCCCTAAATATCAACCACATGTCCATAACACATTTCCCTGCAAAAACATCATCCTAATCCACCAACGCATTTATAGCATTATAGCCTCATAATTTACCCTTCTCTAATAAAAAAAATCCTGTCTTCTCTGATTCTATCATTTTCCATGATATTGGTAAAGACCAGGGAGCGGTGCTCACTATCCCCCATATGCTCACACACTTAGAGATCTGTGACCTCACCCATTTCGTTGCTTAATACTAGATCTAGTATAGCATTCCCCCTAGTCGGCCTGTCAACATAATGTGACAGGAATCCGTCCTGGACACAGTTACCAAGCTTTGCATCGTCTAAATCCTTGGAACTAATCAGGTGGCAATGAATCTTAGGGAAGTTAACGTCACCCATGATAACAACCATGTCATTTTTGCACTTTTTCCAAAATCTGCCTCCCAATCTGCTCCTCGCTATTTCTACTGCAACCAGTTAAGTGTGGTGTTTTGGAGTTAAGTGTGGTGTTGAAAGGGAAATTGCATATATTGCATGCAAATTACGACGTGATCACAGAGTTGTTAAACGTTATACCTTGTTTACAGCTGAAACACTGAAGAAGAAAGAGGACGGTACAGTAGGAATAATTTCTTTCTAAAGTACATGTTTTTAGAAACCTTTTATGGCTTGTAGTACACACCTGTCTTCTTTCATTTTTCATTATATCTAACATGGAATGTTCAACAATACTTCTCAATGATCTATCTTCAGAAATCATGCAACATCTGAAAAACGATGGTGAGTACGGACAATACATTTCATATAAGGGAAATGAGATAACATTATGCAACGCTGTCCACATAGGTTGAGGTAGAAACGAGGCTTCGGGATACCACCGTTTATAGAAATCATTTGTACAGAAGTTACAATTGTCGATAGGTAGCAAAGACCGTTCTTCCACTTTGCGTATTTACCGCCCACTAATGTTGAAAATATTTCTAATTACGAAATTATGCCAAAGATTTAAGTTTATTTGAAGATAATACCATTAACAAACCAACCAATCTCAATAGCTGTAGACCCTTTTCTAGTCTGTGCACCAGAATGTTGACAGAACATATAGAAACTTCCTCATCTTTACTCACCTATAGCTCCCTACTTCTAAGGCATTAACTTGGATCAATATTAGTTTAGCCATAATCAAATATAATAAATATCTGAAGAGCATATCATTACCAAGATATGAAAGGTTCTTTGTATTATCTGAATATTCCTCTCTTTTGCGATGTGGGAAAGTGTTTCTTAATGTCAAGTTAAATTATCTTTCAACTAAACTTGATCATGGATAAAGGTACATCTGGTCCTCGGGTTGAGTTTCTAAACTGGAACAAGTTCAAATTTGAAGAAATGAGAAAGGATCTAAAAAGCGTGTATTGGGACAGGTTGTTCTCTGGTCAGGATGTGATTGGTAAGTGGGAGGCCTTTAAAGAAGAAATTTTGAAAGTGAAGAGTCTGTATGTTCCTGTCAGGATTAAAGGCAAAGTGAATAAGAATAAGGCGCCTTGGTTCTCAGGGGATGTTGGAACTCTGATCAAGAAGAAGAGAGGGATGTATGACATGTATAGGAAACGGGGAGCCAATAAAGAGCTCGAAGAGTATAAAACATGCAAAATAATATGTAAGAAAGAAATCGGGAGTGCTAAAAGAAGACATGAGGTTGTTTTGGCAGTCAAGGTGAAGGATAGTCCAAAGGGCTTCGCCAGTTATATTAAGAGCAAAAGGATAGTAAGGGATAAAATTGGTCCTCTTGAAGATCAGAGTGGTCGGCTTTGTATGGAACCAAAAGAAATGTGGGAGATCATAAATGGTTTTTGCGTCTGTATTTACTAAGGAAACTAGCATAGAGTCTATGGAAATAAGGCAAACAAGTAGTGAGGTCATGGGACCTATACAGATCGAGGAGGAGGAAGAGGTGCTTGCTATCTTGGGGTAAATCGGAGTAAATAAATCCCCAGGACCTAACAGGGTATTCCCTCGGACCTTGAAGGAGACTAGTGTTGAAATTGCAGGGGCCCTGGCAGATATATTTAAAATGTCGTTATCGACGGGTGAGGTGCGGGAGAATTGGAGGATAGCTCATGTTGTTCCGTCATTTTAAAAAAGGCTCTAAAGGTAATCCGGGAAATTATAGCCGCTAAGTTTGACGTCGGCAGTAGGTAAATTATTGGAAGGAGTACGAAGAGATGGGATCTACAAATATTTAGATAGACAGGGACTTATTAGGGCGAGTTAACGTGGTTTTGTAAGTGGTAGGTCATGTTTAACAAATCTGCTCGATTTTTTCGAGGAAGTTACCAGGAAAGTGGATGAAGGGAAGGCAGTGGATGTTGTCTGCATGGACTTTAGTAAGGCGTTTGACAAGGTCCTGCATGGGAGGTTAGTTAGGAAAATTCAGACGGTAGGTATACATGGAGAGGCCGTAAATTTGGATTAGACATCGGCTCAGTGGAAGAAGCCACAGAGTGGTAGTGGAGGATTGCTTCTCCGAGTGGAGGCCTCTGACTAGCGGTGTGTCACAGGGATCAGTGCTGGGTCCATTGTTATTTGTCATCTATATCAATGGTCTGGATAATAATATGGTAAATTGGATTAGGAAATTTGCTGATGGTACATAGATTTGAGGTGTAGTGGACAGTGAGGATGGTTTTTAAAGTTTGCAGAGGGATCTGGACCAACTGGACAATGGGCTGAAAAATGGCAGATGGAGTTTAATACAGACAAGTGTGAGGTATTGCACTTTGGAAGGACAAACCAAGGTAGAACATACAGGGCACTGAGGAGTGCAGTAGAACAGAGGGATCTGGGAATGCAGATACAGTATTCCCTAAAATGTGGCGTCACAGGTAGATATGGTCGTAAAGAGAGCTTTTGGTACATTGGCCTTTGTAAATCAAAGTATTAAGTATAAGAGTTGGAATGTTACGGTGAGGTTGTATAGCAATTGGTGAGGCCGAATTTGAAGAATTGTGCACAGTTTTGGTCACCAAATTACAGGAAGGATATTAATAAGTTTAAAAGAGTGCAGAGAAGGTTTACAAGGATGTTGCCGGGACTTGAGAAACTGAGTTACAGAGAAAGATTGGATAGGTTAGGGCTTTATTCCTTGGAGCGTAGAAGCATGAGGGGAGATTTGATAAAGTTATATGAAATTATGATTGGTATAGCTAGAGTGAATACAAGCAGGCTTTTTCCCACTGAGGTTAGGGGAGAGGAAAAGAAACAGAGAACATGGACTGAGGGTGAAGGTGGAAAAGTTTAAAGGGAACATTAGGCTCGGGGGGCTTCTTCACGCAGAGAGTGGTGGGAGAGTGGAATGAGCTGCCAGATGAAATGGCAAATGCGGGCAACTTTTAACATTTAAGAACAACTTGGACGGGTACATGGATGAGCGGTGTATGGAGGAATGTGGTCCAGGTTCAGGTCTGTAGGACTAAGAAGAAAAATGGTTCGGCACAGCCAAGAAGGACCAAAAGGCCTGTTTCCGTGCTGTAATGTTCTATGGTTCTATGGTTCTAAACATAAATGCTCACGAATACAGTCAAACAAAACGAGTGACTTCGTCTGTAAATTAATAGTACATTGATTGTGCACGGGTGTTACGGGCAAAAACAAATTGTTATCAACAGTCTACAGATGAACTACGTATGCACATGCAACACACATAAAAGTTTCTGGTGAACGCAGCAGGCCAGGCAGCATCTCTAGGAAGAGGTACAGTCGACGTTTCGGGCCTGAGTTCATCTCTTCTTTCAGTTAGTCCTGACGAAAGGTTTCGGCCCGAAACGTCGACTGTACTTCTTCCTAGAGATGCTGCCTGGACTGCTGCGTTTACCAGCAATTTTTATGTGTGTTGCTTGAAATTCCAGCATCTGCAGATTTCCCTGTGTTTAGGTATGCACACGTGCAATTTAGTTTATTTTGTACGAAGCGAACACCAGATGGCAGCACCGATGGAACGGCCGAGGCCCCAGCCCAACATGAAGGCCGAGTTACACCCCTCCAGCTTCAGGTTTCGAGTTATGTAGCTGCAATCAAGCCCGCGGCTTGAGTCCTAGTCCGAGGTTCGCAGCTGCCCTGCCTTCTGTTTTAACACCAAACAAGGTAAATGAACTTGAAATATGTTGCATTGCCAATGTCCAAAAGGAGCTCATATTCGCAAAGGAAACGTCCGAGACAATCACTCATTGTTAGACTGACCACCGCTTTCAAACACTGACTTCGATACCTCTCTGAAGCAGGCAGTAACAGGATGAGCACCAAGTCCAGAACTTCCAGATTCTCCACAGATCAGCAACTCGCTCAGCACATGGATCTGCAGTATGTTAAGTTCTTGATGACCATCAACATCTTCCAATCGTAAGTTAGTCGTTAAAAAAGACAAAAAGCACCTTTAGCTGGCCCTAGAGGCCGGTGGGTCAGAACACGCCGCCATGTTCCTGGAAGGGTGTTCGACTTAATTCCGTCACCCAAATGGGGCATAGACTTCGACAACTGCTTGTCGGAGTCGTCAGTTCTGCACGAGTCTTTCAAAGTATCCTCAGGTATGCACCATCTTCAAAGATCAATCCTCTTCCGGAGATTGGATACTTTCTTGGCGTTTCTGTAACTATAAATCTGTACTAACCCCCCGCGGAATCCTCCTTTTGTAGCTGGGTTTGAGACCGACATGGTAGAGTTGAGAAATTGCTCCTTTATTTACATGTTATTATTATTTGGTATAATCCTATTTATTATTCATCGTTCGTATTTTATTTATTATCTTTTTGAAATTTTCAGAGAACCGCTTGAGGGAATCTAAGGCTGGTTAGTATTTTTAAGTCTTCATATTGATAGTATAGTTAAGTTGCCTCAACCAATTCCAGTCAAGTCGCACAGTTTCGGTTTTTGTTGTAAAGGACGTCTTATCAATTATCTTTCTATCACTGCAGTCTGGGGCTTTTTTTGTCAAGCAAATTTACAGAAATAAATATCGTGCGCAGACACTGAAGAAAGTAGGGAATAGAACGCATTTAATTTATGCAAGACAATAGGCATATTTTAAAATATTTGATTGGGTATATTATTGCATTATGTGATCAGTTGTACAGGCATGCTGCCCATAGTTTTTGGGGAGAAAATCAACGATATTGCCAATGACCACTAGATACTGGTACACGAAAATTGAAAAGATAAATACAATTGCGTTCTGTTATCAGTAGGAGTAGGGAGAGTATATTTGTACTATGTGTCTGGTTTGAATCAATTCTATATACTGAAAAGACATTAAATGCTAACACGCAACAAAATATTCTAATTTCAGAATTGTGGAAATTAGAAGAAA
The DNA here is from genome assembly GCF_963921235.1 of Mobula hypostoma. Classification (NCBI taxonomy): domain Eukaryota; kingdom Metazoa; phylum Chordata; class Chondrichthyes; order Myliobatiformes; family Myliobatidae; genus Mobula; species Mobula hypostoma. The sequence goes on along the minus strand of NC_086101.1, from coordinate 20,163,237 downwards.
TTCGGAAGGACGTCGGTAAGAATTGAAACGCAAACAACAGGAATTCTGCAGATGCTGGAAATTCAAGCAACATACATTAAAGTTGCTGGTGAACGCAGCAGGCCAAGCAGCATCTGTAGGACGAGGTGCAGTCGACGTTTCAGGCCGAGACCCTACGTCAGGACTAACTGAAGGAAGAGTGAGTAAGGGATTTGAAAGTTGGAGGGGGAGGGGGAGATCCAAAATGATAGGAGGAGACAGGAGAGGAAGGGATAGAGCCGAGAGCTGGACAGGTGATAGGCAAAAGGGGATACGAGAGGATCATGGGACAGGAGGTCCGGGAAGAAAGACAAGGGGGGGGGGGAGTGACCCAGAGGATGGGCAAGAGGTATATTCAGAGGGACAGAGGGAGAAAAAGGAGAGTGAGAGAAAGAATGTGTGCATAAAAATGAGTAACAGATGGGGTACAGGGGGAGGTGGGGCCTTAGCGGAAGTTAGAGAAGTCGATGTTCATGCCGTCAGGTTGGAGGCTACCCAGACGCAATATAAGGTGTTGTTCCTCCAACCTGAGTGTGACTTCATCTTTACAGTAGAGGAGGCCGTGGATAAACATGTCAGAATGGGAATGGGATGTGGAATTAAAATGTGTGGCCACTGGGAGATCCTGCTTTCTCTGGCGGACAGAGCGTAGATGTTCAGCAAAGCGGTCTCCCAGTCTGCGTCGGGTCTCGCCAATATATAAAAGGCCACATCGGGAGCACCGGACGCAGTATATCACCCCAGTCGACTCACAGGTGAAGTGATGCCTCACCTGGAAGGACTGTTTGGGGCCCTGAATGGTGGTAAGGGAGGAAGTGTAAGGGCATGTGTAGCACTTGTTCCGCTTACATGGATAAGTGCCAGGAGGGAGATCAGTGGGGAGGGATGGGGGGGACGAATGGACAAGGGAGTTGTGTAGGGAACGATCCCTGCGGAATACAGAGGGTGGGGGGGAAGATGTGCTTAGTGGTGGGATCCCGTTGGAGGTGGCGGAAGTTACGGAGAATAATATCTTGGACCCGGAGGCTGGTAGGGTGGTAGGTGAGGACCAGGGGAACCCTATTCCTAGTGGGGTGGTGGGAGGATGGAGTGAGAGCAGATGTACGTGAAATGGGGGAGATGCGTTTAAGAGCAGAGTTGATAGTGGAGGAAGGGAAGCCCCTTTCTTTAAAAAAGGAAGACATCTCCCTCGACCTGAAATGAAAAGCCTCATCCTGGGAGCAGATGCGGCGGAAACGGAGGAATTGCGAGAAGGGGATGGCGTTTTTGCAAGAGACAGATTGAGAAGAGGAATAGTCCAGATAGCTGTGAGAGTCATTAGGCTTATAGTAGACATCAGTGGATAAGCTGTCTCCAGAGACAGAGACAGAAAGATCTAGAAAGGGGAGGGGGGTGTCGGAAATGACTTTATCCGCTCAGGGGATCTCCCATCCACTGCTACCAACCTTATAGTTCCCAAACCCTGCACTTCCCGTTTGTACCTCCTACCCAAGATCCACAAACCTGCCTGTCCTGGCCGACCTATTGTCTCAGCTTGCTCCTGCCCCACCGAACTCATTTCTGCATACCTCGACACTGTTTTATCACCCCTTGTTCAATCCCTTCCGACCTATGTTCGTGACACTTCTCACGCTCTTAAACTTTTCGATGATTTTCAGTTCCCTGGCCCCCACCGCTTTATTTTCACCATGGATGTCCAGTCCTTATATACTTCCATCCCCCATCAGGAAGGTCTCAAAGCTCTACGCTTCTTTTTGGATTCCAGACCTAATCAGTTCCCCTCTACCACCACTCTGCTCTGTCTGGCGGAATTAGTCCTTACTCTTAATAATTTCTCCTTTGGCTCCTCCCACTTCCTCCAAACTAAAGGTGTAGCTATGGGCAGCCGTCTGGGTCCTAGCTATGCCTGCCTTTTTGTTGGGTTTGTGGAACAATCTATGTTCCGTGCCTTTTCTGGCATCTGTCCCTCACTTTTCCTTCGCTACATCGACGACTGCATTGGCGCTGCTTCCTGCACGCATGCAGAACTCGTTGACTTTATTAACTTTGCCTCCAACTTTCACCCTGCCCTCAAGTTTACCTGGTCCATTTCCGACACCTACCTCCCCTTTCTAGATCTTTCTGTCTCTGTCTCTGGAGACAGCTTATCCACTGATGTCTACTATAAGCCTACTGACTCTCATAGCTATCTGGACTATTCCTCTTCTCACCCTGTCTCTTGCAAAAACGCCATCCCCTTCTCGCAATTCCTCCGTCTCCGCCGCATCTGCTCTCAGGATGAGGCTTTTCATTCTAGGACGAGGGAGATGTCTTCCTTTTTTAAAGAAAGGGGCTTCCCTTCCTCCACTATCAACTCTGCTCTTAAACGCATCTCCCCCATTTCACGTACATCTGCTCTCACTCCATCCTCCCACCACCCCACTAGGAATAGGGTTCCCCTGGTCCTCACCTACCACCCCACCAGCCTCCGGGTCCAAGATATTATTCTCCATAACTTCCGCCAACCTCCAACGGGATCCCACCACTAAGCAGATCTTTCCCTCCCCCCCTCTCTCTGCATTCCGCAGGGATCGCTCCCTACACAACTCCCTTGTCCATTCGTCCCCCCCATCCCTCCCCACTGATCTCCCTCCTGGCACTTATCCATGTAAGCGGAACAAGTGCTACACATGCCCTTACACTTCCTCCCTTACCACCATTCAGGGCCCCAAACAGTCCTTCCAGGTGAGGCATCACTTCACCTGTGAGTCGACTGGGGTGATATACTGCGTCCGGTGCTCCCGATGTGGCCTTTTATATATTGGCGAGAACCGACGCAGACTGGGAGACCGCTTTGCTGAACATCTATGCTCTGTCCGCCAGAGAAAGCAGGATCTCCCAGTGGCCACACATTTTAATTCCACATCCCATTCCCATTCTGACATGTCTATCCACGGCCTCCTCTACTGTAAAGATGAAGCCACACTCAGGTTGGAGGAACAACACCTTATATTCCGTTTGGGTAGCCTCCAACCTGATGGCATGAACATCGACTTCTCTAACTTCCGCTAAGGCCCCACCTCCCCCGTACCCCATCGGTTACTCATTTTTATGCACACATTCTTTCTCTCATTCTCCTTTTTCTCCCTCTGTCCCTCTGAGTATACCTCTTGCCCATCCTCTGGGTCACTCCCCCCCTCCTTGTCTTTCTTCCTGGACCTCCTGTCTCATGATCCTCTCATATCCCCTTTGCCTATCACCTGTCCAGCTCTCGGCTCTATCCCTCCCCCTCCTGTCTTCTCCTATCATTTTGGATTTCCCCCTCCCCCTTCTACTTTCAAATCCCTTACTCACTCTTCCTTCAGTTAGTCCTGACGAAGGGTCTCGGCCTGAAACGTCGACTGCACCTCTTCCTACAGATGCTGCTTGGCCTGCTGCGTTCACCAGCAACTTTGATGTATGTTGGTAAGAATTGAATCCGCTTTCTTGAACAGTATGACTTAATCTACACATTGGTTTTGATTAAGTATGCAAATTGTGGGCTCAATAATATTTTCCATGCTTTTCTGTAACGGCACAATCCATTAGCAATGCAACGTTGGGTGACAGACAATGCTATGCTGTGAAATTGACAGAGCAGTTATTAAGATAATCAAAGATAGACGTTGGAACATTGCAAAAATTGCCTTCAGACATATTTTATGATTATTTTACACAAATATCCGAGCTGAGCCAGCTGCGCGTATTTACTGCGCTGCAACAGCTTTTTTTCCATGTGATGTAAGGCTAGATATGTATATCGCATGATGTTCGAACCCATTATTATCGTTACCTGTACATCCGTAGATAACTACTAGTAATACATTCTCATTCAGCCATACATTCACTGGCCTCTGCTCTCTCGCAAAACATCTCTGAAGTTGGCTTGTGCTCCATCTCCGTATCTTCACACCTATAGTGCCGGAATCAGTTTCTTGAATTAAGTTATAAACTGAAATTCCCATATCGTTTTTCAAGTTTCGGCCAGACGTTTGACGCTTTTTCTTGAATTACACTTAATTTCAAAGAGTGGGCTTTCATCTGCCGTGCACCGTTAATCTTAACGGAATATCTATTATATTGCCTTCGAGGTTGGCAGAAGGCAGAACTGTAGAGCAGAAGTAGAGACAGCAAGGAAAGTAGCTGCTCGTGTATTTTCCCTTCCACTCTTAGGGACGTTAATTCATAGATTGTTTAGACAAAATGTGATTTCCAATACATTCATTGCTGTTCATTTTATTAGAAATGCTTGCGTTGTTTAAACGGTCCAAATGCATTCAGAATCACGATCAAAATCAGGCATATGTTGATTTGCGGCAGTAGTAAACTGCAATACATACAGCTAATAAATTATTAACTATATTAAAGAGAGCAAAAAGGGAAACATTGTGCGACAGAGTAAATGGGTTCATTGTTCATTTGGAATTCTGATGGGGCGGAGGGGAGAAGCTGTTCCGAAAACGTTCAGTGTTTGCTTTCAGACTCATGGACCTCTTTCTTGATGGCATCAATGAGAATAGGGTATGTTCTGGCTGTTGGGCGTCCTCAGTGATGGATACCGCCTTTTTGAGACATCGTATTTTGAAGATGTCCCCGTTGCAGGAAAGGCCAGTGGTCAAGATGGAGTAGGGTGTCTGCAAATTTCTGCAGGGTATTCCGATCCTGTCCATTGGCCTCTCCATATCAGACGGTGACGCAAGCAGTTGGAATGCTTTCCAGTGTATATCTGCAGAAATTTGTGGATGCCTTTGGCGACGTATCAAGGCTCATCAAACTCCCAATGAAGCATTGTAATTACATCAATATGCTAGGCCTAAGATAGATTTCAATTGACGCTGACACACAGGACCCTGAAACTGTTTACCCCTTCTACTGCTTATGACCCAATAAGCTTCCATTGACTTCTCTTTCCAAAAGTCGTTGTTGTGATAATGCTGAACTAGCTAATTCATCTCGCTCCTGTACGCCTCCTCGTCACCGTCTCAAATTGTGGCAACAATATTTACGTCATCGGTAAGTTTTTAGATGGTGGGGGGGGGGTCTTGAGGTGTGCCTAGCTACACAATCGTCAGTGTAGAGATATTAGAGCAGTGAGCTATGCGTGCACTTCGCCAGTGTTGGTTAACCGTGTGGGAGAGATGCTATTTCCGATCTGTATTGTCTGTGGTCTTCCGATGTGTAAGTCAAGGATTCATTACAGAGAGGGGTACAGAAGCTTACGTTTTGGAGCCTGTTAATTGGTAGTGAAGGTATTTTGCTGTTAAACGCTGGGCAAAAGTCAATAATCATCAGCCAGACTGTTGGTATTGCTATTGTCCAGGTGATCCAAGACTGTGTGGAGAGCCAGCGAGAATTGCTTAATGAAACATTAGAAAATATACAGACAATACAAATTACCTTCTGAAAGATTTTTAGTGGCATCAGCTGTATCCAAACGTCTTCCCATTGTCTTACTGCATGTTAAAAACGACACATTAACGTACTAGCATCATAGGCAAGCTAGTAGATAATACGTACAATCGGTTGGCGAGTTATGATCTGAAAAAAGCTGTTGGCTATTAAATATACTGTGTCTGACTGTTCCTCCACGCTAGTGAGCTGTCGGACTGCAGAGGAGCTCGGTAGCTTCAGCTTTTGTGCACGTCATTACCTGCTTCAGACCTCCGTGGGCGACGACGTAGGAACAGGTACGCATGGAAAGAAAACAAGGTGGCAACGCGTTGGAATCCACAAAGGACCTAGGCCAAAACCTTTCAAACCTTCTCTCCCCTCGTTCTTAATGAGAAACGTCCGCTCACTTGAAAATAAAATGAACTTCTGCGGCTGAGACTTAATCAGCGATGGTAAAAGATCAGCTCGCTCAAACTCGCGGAGTCATGTCTTCATGAATCCATCCCAGACAGAGCCGTACAGATGGCGGGTTTCAGCGCATTTTGGGCTGTGAGAATTCCAGGGACCTCACGTAGGACCCGCGATGGCGGATTCTATATTTACATACATAGAAAGGGGTGTCCAAATGTGCCCCGATGATGGAGTTCATTTTTGTGAAGTGCATACCGTTTTATATACCGAGGGAGTTCACTACAGTTCTGTTGGTGGCTGTATATATCGCCTCCCCACTTTGATCCTGGCTGCGAGGCACTGCCTGAGCTGCTCTACAGGGCCATCAGTAAATTTCAAACCAAACACTCCGATGGCATCGTCTTTATCGCAGGCGATTTTAACCATGTCAGCCAAAAGAAAGTCCTGCCTACGTTCCATTAGCATGTTGATTTTGCTACCAGAGGTGAACCTACATCAGATCTGGTTCACAGTAACATTCCAGGTGCTCTCTCCACCCACATTCGACTGTCAGTTCACTTATCTGTGATGTTAATTCCAGAATACAAACTAGTAATCAGTTCGTATTATCAAATCAATTCTGAAGGTTGTGAAAACCTGGTCCGAGGGTCTCATCTCTGCACTGCAGTACTGGTTTGATAATACGAACTGAAGAATGTTCAGGTAGACTGTTACCTATGGTAACTATGTTAACATCCAGATATATGTGGATTCTGTGACCAGTTGCATACAGAAATGTACTGACAATGTTACTAACATGTGTCACACGGCTGAAGCATGACTATACGGCAGGACTCAGCTCAAACCGTTTCCTTAAGTCTGCCGATTACTCAACAGTGGTTGGCCTTTTCAAGAGCGTTGAAGAGGCGGAATACAGAGAGGGCGTGAGGAGAACAACCTAAGCCTGAACGTGGAGAGGACAAAGAAAATTATTGTGGACTTCAGGAAGGTGCAGAAAGGCCTTCTCCCTCTGCGAATACATGGCTCCTCTGTAGAGAGTGGTAAATTCACTGATTTACTGGGCGTACACATCACGGATAATCTCACCTGAACGCTTCCACCCTTCATCTAAACTGCGTTTTACTGGAACAACAATGAGAGCGTCTTGGACAGTTGCATCTTCATCTGGTATGGGAGCACTGCAGCATCATACCAGCAAAGACCTTCGAGAACAGCTGAGAGGATTATAAGGTTCTCCCTTTTCTCTATCCTAGATATTTATCAGGCGCGCTTCTTACGCAGGACACTAGGTATTATTAAGGATCCACACATTAATCCAGCGTCCTCCTTGACTTCCCACCATCAGGCAGGACATTATGATACATAAAAAGTAAAACCGTCAGGATGGAAACAGTTTCTTCCCCCAGGCTTCTGAGCTCCCGGCTGCTAACGCATTTAAAGTGTCACTGGTTAATAGGTCCCATATCTTGCAATATTTAATATAAATGAATTTTAGTTTGCTGCATATGTCTGATTAACCTGCAGATTTTATCCTTACCTACGTAAGTTATCGTATGTTATATGCTTTACAGCCTGGTTTGCTGTTGTTTTGGTATAAATCATGGTTATATACGTTATATATATATATACGTGTGTGTGTGTCTGTGTGTGTGTGTGTGTGTGTGTGTGTGTGTGTGTGTTTGTGTGTGTGTTTAAATGACAATAGACGTGACCTGACTTATTGACAGCGAGGAGTGCACCACATGATGTTCGAAAGTGGAGTGCGGAGAGGACTGCAGGTCCTGAATCCGCTATATGATCGACCGGAATTCTACTTGCTTTGAAGAAACTCAAAGCTGTAGCTGCTGCACTAATTTCATACGGCGTGCAATTATGAAGCCGCAAACAGATCAAAAGTAGTTCTGAATATGTTTCTTTAAACGACCTGTTATGCATCAAAATCTGGATTTTAGTGTCCAAATTGTGTTTGCATAAAAAGTGAAAATAGTAAAAAGTAGTTGGTGAAGGAATATTAATTTTTGCATATCTCTTATATGTTACAATACATCGCATATGCATAAACGTCTAATTCTAATGAATATTTTACTATAATCTGAAGACGTTACAATTCATACAACAGCATGGCCATTCTTTCGGCATGTATGCATTTTCAAGCATGCAATAATTGCTGTAGATTCGGTTCTTGCAAATATTTGCAGAAGTAAAACGAAACGTTAAAACGTTGAATATTTTCTTACTGCGATGAAAATTAGTGTCTATTAGTATATTATACTTCCAAATATTAATAATGTTTTATAATAAAATTGCAGAGGCGCTTGTGCAGCAGAAGGATTATGGTAATGTACCTCATGTTTTCATTTGTTTGCCAGTTCTCATTCCGAACAAATTATGACATGTACAGTAAATTTAAGAAGGAGATTATCATTGGCCTTAACGCTCGCAAAAAAAGTACGGAATAATAAATATTTTAAGCATATTCTGAAAGCAAAACAGATCTTAGGTCTAAAAGCTGTTAACCTAGTTTCCTCTTAAAAGAACATCGCTTTGAGATACCATTTCAAAATTGGTATCTTCGCACCTTGTCAAGATGCAGTGGATGTTGTATATTTGGATTTTCAGAAGGCCTTTGACAAGGTGCCACACAAGAGGCTGCTTAACAAGATAAGAACCTATGGAATTACGGGAAAGTTTCATACGTGGATAGGTCGTTGGCTTATTGGCAGGAAGCAGAGAGTGGGAATAAAAGGACTCCTTTCTGGTTGACTGCTGGTAATCAATATGTTCCACAGGGTTCCGTTTTGGGACCGCTTCTTTTTACGTTGTACATCAACGATTTGGATTATGGAATAGATGCCTTTGTGGCTAAGTTTGCTGATGATACAAAGAGAGATCTAGGGGCCGGTAGTGCTGAGGAAACAGAGAGTCTACAGAGAGACTTGGATAGATTGGAAGAATGGGCAAGGAAGTGGCAAATGCAATACAATGTTGGAAAGTGTATAGTTATGCACTTTTGCAGAAGTAATAAACAAGCAGTCTATTATTTAAATGAGGAGAGAATTCAAAGTTTTGAGATGCAACGGGACTTGGGAGTCCTCGTGCGGGATACCCTTAAGGTTTAATCCTGAGTCAGTGCTCAAGAAGGCGAATGCAATGCTGGCATTCATTTCTAGACAAATAGAGTATTGGAGAAGGGATGTGATGTTGAGGCTCTATAAGGCGCTGGTAAGACCTCACCTGGAGTACTGTGGGCAGTTTGGGGCTTCTTGCTTAAGAAAGGATGTGCTAAAGTTAGAAAGGGTACAGAGAAGATTCAGTAGAATGATTCCGGGAATGAGAGTGTTAACATATGAGGAACGTTTGTCCGCTCTTGGAATGTCTTCCTTGGAGATTAGAAGAATGAGGGGAGACCTCATAGAAACATTTCGAATGTTGAAAGGCATGGACAGAGTGGATGTGGCAAAGTTGTTTTACATGATGGTTGAGTTTCGTACAAGAGGGCATGACTTAAGGATTGAAGGGCGCCCATTCGGAACAGAGATGCGAAGAATTTTTTTTAGCCAGCGGGTGGTGGATCTACGGAATTTATTCCCACAGGCGGCAGTGGAAGCCAAGTCATTGGGTGTATTTAAGGCAGAGATTGATAGGTATCTGAATAGCCAGGGCAGCAAAGGTTATGGTGAGAAGGCGGAGAAGTGGGACTAAATGGGAGAATGGATCAGCTCATGATAAAATGGCAGAGCAGACTCGATTGGTCGAATGGCCGACTTCTGCTCCTATGTAATATGGTCTTATGGGTTAATATCTAAAATGAATATGAAATAAGGTTCAGAATGAACAACTGAATGAATAATTAGCCACAGTATAGTGATTAATCTACCCATAATCATAGGCGCATGAGAATCAAGGCTTTCAAAAGATGGATAACTGTGCGGCCTTTATCAATCGAGATCAATATTGTTTCGTGCCATTTTGAGCAATATCTAGCTTTTCATGGCAAAATACCTTCCCATACTGTGGTGATATTGATAAAGTGATACGTTATACAGAATGGAAAGAGGCTCTTCAGTCCAACCTATCCATGTCTTAGAAAGCGTCGTTCTTAACTCGTCCTATTTGAACTATAGAACTCTGAATATAATATACTACAGCATTCTCAAATATATTTTAATGTTACAAGGATGTTGCATGGAATAGGGAGCATGCCTTATGAGAATAGTTCGGCATTTTCTCCTTGTAGCGACGGAGGATGAGAGGTGACTTTATAGAGGTGTGCAAGATAATGAGAGGCATTAATTGTGGCTTTTTCTCCAGGGCTGAAATGGCTAGCACGAGAGGGCATAGTTTTAAGATGCTTGGAAGTAGGTACAGAGGAGATGTCAGGGTAAGTCTTTCACGCAGAGAGTGGTGAGTGCGTGGAACGGGCTGCAGGCGGCGGTGGTGGAGGAGGAAATGATAGGGTATTTTAAGAGATTCCTGGATGGCTACTTGAAGCTTAGAAAAGGGCTAGAGTTAAAGCCTAGGTCGTTCTAATGTAGGGACATGATCTGCACAGCTTTGTGGGCCGTATGGCCTGTATTGTGTTGTACGTTTTCTATGGTTGTATGTCTATAATTGTCTTTATCTCTGTCACTTCCTCTGGCATATAAATCTACAGTATATATACATCAGCATTGGTGTAGAACAAAATACCCCTCGTTTCCTCTGAGGGTCACAGGAACATTTTGTAGAGCTCTTCCTATTGAGCGATCTGATGAAGGTAAGCATGCATATGTATTCGTCACCAGCTGGTTCACCTGTGACTTCACATATTGGAAAATACTGTACTCTACAAAAGTCTCAGACAACTGTATTTAATTGCATTGCTCAAGGCTTTTACACAGTACCGTCGAAAGTTTCTCTATTGCACTATATTGCTGCTGACAGAAAATCATGACATAGGTACATCACACCCCGGGATGATCTTTAATAAATGTATTTTTTTTTTTGTCAGTTAGCTTGTGAACTGTATTTTCTCCATGTTACCTCGTAGGTGTCTGGTGCGCTTGGATTCTTAATTTTTTATGTTTAATTTTTTAATTTTGCACTAGCTCTACTACGTTTTGCAGGTGTATCCTAAACGGTATAGTTAAGCTCTGATTTTACCACTTATCTAATTTGAAATAATTTAACTAGCACGTTAATATCAACGTCCGGAATCCTTACGTGCTCCATGTTATATTTCAGGATGGGATCATGCCAAAGCCTTTAGTTTGGTCGTTGCGATTCCTTGTCTCGTGAAACTTAGTCTGAGTTCTTCTGTGCATCGTCAGTGATTTCTGTTCGTCAAGATTCAGTAGCGTTTGCAAGAGCTCTTGTTAGTTTTCCTAGTTATTTTTTGTCGTTAATCTTCAGTGTTATTTTATTAGTCGAAGTCTCCTTCAATCCTACCGTTCAGTTATCGAGTAATCCTCACAACAAATGTGAGTGAACTGAGAATGGCAGAAGGGCAGGCAGCAAGGAACTATTGTTTGGTAAAGGGAAGGGAGAGGTGCGTGTGCGGGAATCAACAGACAGATATTCTGTAATAATCAATTGTATGGAGTCAAACTGTTTTGCCTGGTGTCTCAGCGTTGTGCGTGACTACACAGCCTCCACCCACTGCTGGCACTCCTTCGCTGCACCTATCGCAGACTCCTTCCCTGATGCTGCAATCTCGTTATTTCCAACATTTTTTCCTCCCACTAGATCTACAAGCGCGCCTTCCACGCTCCAGGTTGACTATTAGTGTATGCCTAAGGTTTTACTTATCTTTAGTCTCTTTATTCAAAACCAATCGAGAGCCATGTATTTTAAACTATGGCCTGCGCTGTTTTAACTTTCCTGAAATAATAAATCCGTACTTCCCTGAATTAAACCCTACCTGCAGTTTTCTTAGTCCAGGTGCATAGTTGATCTAGCTTCTTTTGTAACTTTACAAAGCCTTCTTAAATGTCAATCATTCCAACAATTTTAGTGTCATACAAACAGAAACTAATGAGAAAAAAATGTATTCTCATAAAAATCGTTGAAATATATGAACACAACAAGAACAGAGAACAAAGCCAAAAGCCTCGGGGCAGCCCTGCAGAAAAGAACTACAGTTTGAGAGACATCCCTCAGCCACGATCCTCTGTTTCTTACCAAGCCGATTTTGCGTCCAGTTGGAGAGCTCAAGGAGGATATATTGTATAATTTCACCTTTTGGACCAGTCTACCCTGTGGGACGTGAAACGATCTGTTGAACCTCAGGTATTGGGTATACATCACAGAAAATGCAGTCCAAAGCATAAAAGAGATTTCTTTGTACCCAGTGTCTTCCTGTTTTGAAATACTCTTTCTGTTTTCTTTTCTTCAGAACTGGAGCGGCTTCGAAATTTTCTTAGTAAGTAATGCCATTTAATCCTCCATTCAATGGTGCGTCCATTTCGGCTTTACGTTATATTTTATTGCACATTTCGTGTGATGAAAATGTTTGATAAGTACTATCCTTTATATACTACTTGGGAGCGTCAGCGAAACTTACAGGGACTTTGATGGTGATATCTGAGCGAAGGATACTTAGAGTAGAATTTTGTTTGATTTTATTTCAGATCTTGATATAGAGTATTTACTAAATTACACTTCACGAGGGGAGAAATATATTAAATACAACATAATGTAAAAAGATGAGAAGTAATTGCTAAACAAGCTGAAGAGTATTATTTTTTCCTGGCTGAAATCTGGCTGAATTTTTCTGTACAATATGGAGCACAAATCACTGAAAGGCAAAGTACAATTAACAAAACAAAGTATATTGTGATAGAATTTCAGTACCAAAATAATCATTTGATTTGACCATTGGCGATATACTGTTTGATCTGTATCTAATTCATATTTGGACATCATATCTGAAAATAGCTATTGTAAGCTGGAGAAGTCTCGAATCAGAATATCACCTATTCTAAATTTAATCATTTTATTATCACGAATTTTATATGAATACAAATTGTCTTCTTATTGCCATTCCTCTGACATCTTCCAATCGGAACAGTAAGGAGATATAGTTATGAGGTAAATATTTAGAATTTCCAACGCAAATATAAAGCATAGATAGTAGATCACCTGATAATCTTAAAATGATATCCAGCATTAAAGTTCGGATGTACAACCAAAGTATATAGCTAAAGTTCTGGTAAAGCTGAGTCATGGTGTCACTGATTTCCAGACCCGGATCTGGAACCACCTTCGCTGTTTTCATGAAGCTTCAAGGATTGTATAAGTCAAAACTGTTGATGTTATAAGACAGAATTGAATTGGAGGTGTCCTGATACTCTCTACATTTTGAAAATGAAATAAATATAAGAATGTGTTTGATGAAGAAATCGAATTTAAATAATAACAAAATAACAAAACAACAGTAGTAGATTGACCATAGGGAATATAAATCCCATAATGATAATAATATAAATTGTAATAACAAGACAACTATATTGTTGTCATCATGGTGAAATCGGAATCTGATATTCTGATTGTCAGTTCTCGGAGATGAAGTCCCAGTTCTACATAAACTTGACACTGGCCATAGCGAATGACTGATCCCTGATTGCACTGCCGACCTGTTGACCTGTGTGAAGGTAAAGATGAAAGCAAATAGTTTTACCTTCCTGATTAGTAAGATTCAACATTATGTACAGTATGCAAACTTTGCAATTTCAATTTCGATACAAATTCTGTAAAGAAGACGCGAATATTTCAAAAGGTGCAATTAGGATATGCTTAACAATCTAATGTCTGTATATTCAACACATTTAGTACAATTTCTACAAAGTTCTATGATCATTTTGAAAAATAAACAATTGAAGTTTTGGAAAAAAACTGATATGAAGGGTAAACGAAAACAAACACTTGGATTGAATGAATATGTTGTACACTAAAGAATCAATTGGTAAAACGGTCTTTAACGGCATTTCACTCCCGCTATTTGTATATCAATAACGTTTACGCATTTTATGTCTTTGTAGAAGAACGGGAGAGAAATATGACAGGTAAATCATATTCGTGTACATTTAATCAGCATTTCTTTGGTTTCTTCTCTGCATAAACTAATTCCAATAAAAACCGCATGTGCTGCATTTAAAATAAAAATACATGGACAGCTTGAAGAAGCTGAAATAATATTTGAAGAAACTGAAATAGTCTTAACGTGAATTACAGAGAATACATCAATAAATAGATGGGGTTAGAAAAACAGCAAGTAAAGCATTGGTGACCGGATGCTAGGATGGAATGGAGTTCATTCCAAATTTGAATGAATTCATCGCGGTTTATAATGCTTCCAGAATACTGCAATTGTCAAAGAATTCACTTTCAGAAACATGACCTCCACAAGCTTATTTTAATAAAGACACCACAAAATGCTTGTCTTCTTATATCTGTACAAAAAAGAATTTCAAACATGTGTGTGCGAATTTGATAAATATTGAATTAAATCAATGACCTCAAATTCACTTTCGAGATAACTGAGCTGTTGTTTTATATACAACTCTCAGTTGCCTTCTCTTATTGTCTCCGAAGAGCGTAGCTTATTTGCATCGTACTCAGGCTCCACAAAGATATGATTACATTACATCCTTCGTGATACATTGCTATTCTAAGAAGGCAATGTACAAAATATTAATGTACGCAATGTATTAAATGTAGGCATCGATATATCCATTTAAAAAATAAACAACTTTTAAGCACATTGGGCTATTGTACTCTTCTCGGCCCAGCAAAAGCTCCATCATTCAGTATATAAAAGGCTGATATTCTTTAAATTCCATCTTCTCTTCGGGTCCAGCTCCCAAAACTGTAATTTCCCAATATTTCAAAAAAATCCGACTTATATACACATTTTTATTTAACTTCCACATACATGATAATCTATCAGTTAACTAACCTTATTTTTCATGACCATCATGTAAAGTTACATCTGTCGTCTGTAGTTTGAGATTATCCCACGATGGAAATGCCTTGACATGCTGTATATATTGCAGCCCGCTAAACTTTCAGATCAATCCGCATGGAGGGCTTAGTGGTAGCGTAGTGATTAGGGGCAACGCTTTAAGCGCCAGCTGCAAATACAGGGTCAATTCCCTCCTCTTTCTGTACAGTTTCACCGTAGCTGCATGGCTTTTCTCTAGTGCTCCGGTTTCGTCCCACATTCGAAAGTTGTACGGTTAAAGTTAGTGATTTATAGGCATGCTATGTTGACGATGCAAGGGAGGTAGGAATTGTCGGCTGTCCAGCACTAAATCGAATATTTGATTTGATGCAAACAACGTATTTCACTCTATGTTTCGTTGTATATGTGACGAAAAAGCTATGTTTTTATTATTACAGTGTAACTGAGAATTGACAGTCCCCTGAGGCCTATTCATCGCATTGGCATTGCTGTCAGATTCCTGGGAGCTGAGGGGAAATACTCCTATTTCTAACCGGTACAATCGAATTTGA
Source organism: Mobula hypostoma (assembly GCF_963921235.1). Lineage (NCBI taxonomy): Eukaryota > Metazoa > Chordata > Chondrichthyes > Myliobatiformes > Myliobatidae > Mobula > Mobula hypostoma. The sequence goes on along the minus strand of NC_086101.1, from coordinate 20,147,907 downwards.
TGCAGACTAATAATATTAAAGGTAAACGGAGTTAGCAGGCGAAATCAGGACGATTCGATTCAATGTAAAAGTGAACCAAAAGGTACAGGCCATTAGCAAATGGCCAGGAATTGCCATTGTCTACTCGTTCAAAATTTCACTTTGTCATATCCATTAAAATGTATTCAAATGTTCCGTTTTTATATACTTATAATCTATACGATCTATTATATGTGGTCTCATATTACTTACTTCTAATTTCAGGTCTGATGTGATTGTATTGGTCTAATATCCTCTGCAGTTTTGGAGCTGATAAAAAAAACACTGTTTATTTCTATGAGAATCATTCGGTTTTTATATATTCACATGTCTCTTTCATTATATGGATTGTTCTTTAAAGTGGAAGACCTGCTTTCCATTATTGAAAAAAAATGTTTCATCATGTTAAACTATCTATATTTACAAGTATTTGGGAAAAAATTGCAGAATCGTAATTTGGAAACTCTGACTTTGATGACTATAAGCTCAATAAGTGCATGTACTCGTGGAATTCTAAATAATAAATATACCAATAGCATTATGTGCCAGAAGGAACTTATGTATCCACAATAGGAAATACATTTCTTATTATTCTGACCTGAATGCCTGGTATGAAAGAAAACGAAAAACAGATTTTTTTGGACAATGTCTCAGTATCTATTACTTTCTGGTATGTGATTCTAAAAGGGAGTGATTCTGGAATACATGTTACTTTGATTGCTCAATTAAATGGAGAGGTGATTCTTTGGGGAAAGAGGGACCTAATAAATGTGTTCTTAACGAGAATTTTTGTTTGTTTTTTCATTTTCCTCATGTTTCTGGATTACTATTGACAGAATATAACAACAAATTGGATTTAGCTTCTATGAAAAAAATGCTAAATGGTGGAGCATATGCTCACATGAATACTCCATGATATCCGAGTAAGAGGGACAGTTAAGAATTGAGAGCCGTGGGGTCTGAGTTAATGTTTACATTGGTGATAATTCACTTCTTCTAAAAAGAACGATTCAAAGATTAAGGTACAACTCGCGTTTGGCTGTCGGAGCAAATGTATCACACCACATACATTTGTTTTAACATACGTATAAAATTGGAGAACAGTTATAGAACTAATGAAAGACCTTACGCAAAAGCCAATTTGCTAAAGACAAAAGAACTCCGCATATAGAAAATAAACGAGAAAACGGTGTAATGATAAATAAATAAATAAATAAATAAATAAATAAATAAATAGATAGATAGATAGATAGATAGATAGATAGATAGATAGATAAATAAACAGTAAGTATCGAGATCCCGAGAGTAGAATACTTTTAAGCGAGCCTATAGGTTGTAGAAACAGTTCAGTGATGGGGCAAGCAAAATCGTGTGAAGTTATACCCCCAGATTCAAGAGCCTAACGTTTGAGAGCGTAAGAATTTCCCGAATCTGGGGGCGTGAGTCCTGAGGCTCCTGTATCTTCTTACATATGACAGCAGAGAGAAAGGAGCATGACCTGGGTAATGAGTGCTCCTGACAGATGCTTCTTTGATGTCAATGTTGTGTGCAATGGTGGCGATGAGTTTACCCGTAACAGACTGTGCCATATCCAGTACATTTTGAAGGATTTACTGCTCAGGGGTGCTGGTGGTTCCCTACCAGGTTGTGCGGAAAGCAGTCAATATACTCCTCATCACACATCGACAGAGGTCTGACAAAGTTTCAGATGTCAAGCTGAATCTTCTCAAACCTATATGGAATTAGAGGCGTACCGTGCTTTCTTCATAATTACACTTACGAGCTGGGCTCAGGACAGGACTTCAAGTGATAACACCGAGGAAGTAAAACTTGCAGACCTTCTTCATCTCCGATCCTCAGTGAGGTCTAGTTCGTTCTCGACAAGATTTCTCCTCCTGACGTTAATCATCGGGTCCTTGGTCTTACTGATAGAGATTGTGAGGTTGGTGCTGTTGCACTACTTAGACACATATTCAATTTATCTTCTATAAGCTAATTCGTCACCACGTTTAATTCGGCCAACGCCATTGGTGTCGTCAGCAAATCTAAATATGGCAGTGGAGCTGCGCTTCGTCACAGAAGTATAAGAATAATGCAATCAGAGCAGGGGGCTAAACACACAGCCTTGTAGTGACCTGCTCTGATGGAGATTGTAGAGCATATGTTGTTGCTAATGTGAACTGACTGGAGTCTGCAAGTGAGGAAATGGAGAATCCAATTGTGTAATCAGCTGTTGAGACAAAGGTCTGGAAGCTTATTGATTAGCTAAAACAGGATGGTAGTACTGAACGCCAAGCTGTAGACGATAAATAATCCCCGATGTCTAAATTTGCATTGTGCATATTTCCAGGGTTAAGTGAAGATCCAATGAAAATGCATCTGCTGAGGACCAATGATGTCTGTAGGTAATCTGGCCCGATTCTAAGTCACTTCACCGGCAACAGTTGAACACCAACCACTCAAAGCACTACAGCACAGTGGGTGTCAATCACAGTGGTCAATCATCATCGTCACATTACTACGTTGTGATTAGGCGTCCGTGTAATTCAAGTTTGCATGAATCAGATGGGTACCTCAGAGTGTCGAAGTGAGAGGTTAAAGATGTCGGTGAACCAAATGATCACCACAGATTTTTAGTACTCGGCCATGTACCCAATCTAGATCGGATGCTTTCCGTGGCTTCACCTTCCTGAACGATGCTCTCACGTCAGCCTCAGAGACTGAAATCACACAGTCAGTATGATCTGTTGGCCATGAACGTTCTTCTATGTTTTGATGGCCAAAGTCAGAATAAAAGAGCATTGAACGCATGTGGAAGCGAAACCTTGTTGACACTTATGTCGCTTGATGTTACTTTGTAAGAGGTGATATCATTCTAGCCTTGCCACATCTGTTAAGCATCCTTAATTGATTCAGTTTATTCCAGAATTGCCTTCAACCGTGAGATATATTTCCAGAGATTGTGTCTGCACCTCACGTATCTTACTTGGTCGCTGGACCGGAATGTCCCCTATCTGGCCCACAGCAGACTGTGGATCTCATGGTTTCTCCAGACCTTTGGGTTCATGACTTCGAACATGTTGAGCAGGTCCATAATATTATGCATTCATCCAAATTGTTAACGTTACCAAAATTATTTTGTCTGTTTTACAGTGTCAATAGCAACATTTTTTTAAAGTCGGGAATCCTACATCTTAAGTTTATTTTAAATTCAATTAAAGTTAAAATATATTAGCTATATTCAAACCAATAATTTCGAAAATACAAGCATAAAGTAATACACTCGGTTTCCAATATGAAGACTTTTGATAACTTTTGACATCTAGACTGAAATTGTGTCGCATTACCTTTACTTAGTTTGCGCGGATAACTTGTAAACTGTAACATAAATTAAACGTCAATCTATTCTCAACGATTCGCATCTATCTCTGAAATCGAGTTAGTGACTTTCTGTTGTAACTGCATGGTCATTTTATTGGTTAAAACAAGTTTAGTTATTCACGCAAATAACCTGTCATTTCAGACATTATAAGCATTGTTTCGAACTGAATAAAACAAATAAAAGTGTACAATTTGTCTGTTTTTTTTAAAATAACCTGAAAGAAGCGTGATGCACTCAGTCATTTGCCTTTAGATAAATGTAACCAAGTCAATGGCGGGAGGTGAACGCAGGTACTAAACCTCGAATTGACTTAGGATGACCTATAGTTCAGAAATACATGAGGTTGTCACTAGCTATAGGCTCTTCTAAGACAGCCCCGACTCCTCCACGAGGCCTGGGACACCACAGGGGCTCCTGGACGCACAGGGAAGCACACGCCACAGAAATGCTCTAGTCTCTGGGAAAAGTAACAAAATCCACTTTCAGAATGTAGAGTCAACTATAAAAAGTGTATGTTTAGGAAGATATTAAGCATTCCAAATTATCTGATACGATTCAATTGAATAATGTACCAAGAAGTTTAAGAATCGTAAGGGCACACTAACGTGGAAAGCACTGCAGCCACTCGCAGCATTAAGTTACAGCTTACTTCTGATTTTTTGATGAAAACTAAAATAATGGACTTTTTTATTGTCATTCCTGAAGGATTCATATGGAATACATCTGCAGTGCTGTGATGCTGGAATTCATTGCCAACTGCACTTTAAAAGACTAACTATGGTAGCACTCTGTTGGCTGAGTCCTCTAGGCTAAACCACTGGAGCACAGCCAGGTCAACCAGAAATTTTAGATTTCGTGTGTGGTGAGACATGTCTACGTTAGACGGTTGCAAAGAGTTGGCTATGCATATAAAAAGTAATAGAAGTTCGCTATTTGTAAATGCCGAATTCCATTTGAATAACGCCGTGACCCCTCACGAAGTTACACAAATTACAAAACATGTGCAAGGAGAACTCAACAATAACAGAATTCTGACAATACATACGTTAGGTATCATTCAGGCATGTTTCCCAAGCAAGGAAATTAGTTCTCCATATGGAAATGCAATACATTGATCATGATTTACCTTAAAATCGCATTTTCTCAGACGAGCCAAATGTACAATGTTATATTATTCCATATCAACATATCCCAGAGCGAAAATGCAGCGTGGATTTTGCCGAGCAAGGGAAGATACAGTATTTTTAAAAAGTTCTGAATTAGTGCTTAAGGAGAGCAAGCAATTAAATTATGGTTTAATTCCGATCAGCAGACAACGATGGACCCAGAACATGTTTGTCTACTTCAAAGAACAAATAAACAGTTGTTGATTGAATATTTTATTCAGCGTGATAACCTGATGTATATTGAGAATACTTAATATGTGGGGCAGGAATCAGCAATGCAATACGAGGAAGTTCCCGAATAAAGCAACACTGTTGCAAGAAAACACAACGGCAACATTTATCATCAGTCCCAATCTTTTTGGTTAAGAATAATAGATTTGGATTAGGATATCAATATACTCTGACCAACTAGAGTTAGGAAGGAACATATAGAAATTATTCCTCAGAGCACACATTCGCCTCAGAGCAACTCATGAATAAAGAAAGGAAAGGGTTGACTTGGATTTGCTATTAGTTGAAGAGCGGTTTTTGCAGACAATGGACCGGTCTAACAAGTTCTCCCCATATGGATAGAGAAAACAGCAGCCACTAGCATGTCCAAGCTACTTAATAGTGAGCGAATCACATGGACGGACTGTGCTGGCCGGTGGTGTTTAAATGTGGAGGAAGAGGGTCGATGGGTAGAATAAACGGGTTGCTCTGATTGTGAACTTTATAACGGAGTGGGTTGGTGATGCAAACTGCTGTCTCTGCAAAACACTAAACCCTGTGCAGTTGGAACTATTTAATGGTGGAATAAACCACGCAACCAGGACAGCCTGGTAAATTAAATATTTAGAATTTAAAGAGGAGGATTAACCTGTGCTAAAAAGAATACACGTGCAGGAAAAGCGATTCTTTTAAAGGGAATCGTCCATCGTGTTTGGAGCAGGAAGGTACTATACAGGCAAGATGTGCCAAGAGGAGACCATCCTCAGAGTGAAGGAGCAACATCTTATATTCCATCTGGACACCCTCCGACCTGATAGGATGAATAATGATTTGTTCTTCCAGTGAACTCCCCTCTCGCTTTTTTTCATCCCTACTCTGGCCTTCTGTTTCTTCTCAGCTCACTATCACGTCCCACTGGGTCCCCTCCTTCCCTTCCTCCTATTTTCCTCTCTCATCTCTTCCTAGATTCTTTCTTCTCCAGCCCTCCATCTTTTCCATTCATCTGGCTTCACAAATCACCTTCCAGTTAGCCTCTTTCCCTTCCCCCACCTTCCCACTTCCTTTTTTTTTAATTCAGGCATCTCCTTCCTTTCCTCTCAGCCCTGAAACAGGGCCTCGGCTCGAAACGCTCAGTGCTTACTATTTTCCATTGATGCTGTCTGACCTGCTGAGGTCCTCCAGCACATTATGTATATTGCAACAAATATAAGACATTTTAGGCACCGAATGAGTACACGAGGTAGCATGATTACAGTCGTCTTTGAATGGGTGAATGCTGATGAATTTGTTAAAGCATTACCCTTACCAAAGCGTTCGACACCATGAGCAGGGAAGGTTTGTGGCAAATCATGGAAAGACTTGGATGCCCCCCAGGGCTCCTCAGCAGGATCATTCAGCTACATGAAGATCAGAGTGGCCAAGTCAGACACAACACCGACCTCTCAGAACTCTTCCCAATAAGCAACGGAGTAAAGCAAGGTTGCGTGTTCGCGCCGACTCTCTTCACCATCTTCTTCAGCATGATGCTCGAAAAGGCCACAGAAGACCTTAATGACGAGGATGGTGTCTGCATCTGATACCACACCGATGGCAGCATGTTCAACCTGAGGCGACTACAGTCCCACACCAAGACATTGGAGCAACTCATCCGAGAGAGACCCTTCACTGACGATGCTGCCCTTGTTGCCCACACAGAGACAGCCCTGAAGCTTATAACATCCTGCTCCGCAGAGGCTGCCGAGCACTTCGGACTGGAAGTCAGCTTGAAGAAGACAGAAGTTCTCCATCAGCCCGCACCTCAGGAAGATTACCACCATCCCCACATCAGTACACCCCAGTGCACCATCTCATCACATGCCAAGAACCACACAGAGAGTGACAACAGACTGGCAAAGGCATACAGCACATTCGGCAGGCTGTACAAAAGAGTCTGGAACAGCAACCATTTGAAGAAAGGCACAAAGATCAGCGTGTACAGGGCCGTGGAACTGACCATCCTCCTGTACGGCTCCGTGTCCTGGGTCACCTACCGACGCTTTTCCAGCAGCGCTGCCTCCGCACCATCCTCAACATCCACTGGAGTGACTTCTTCACCAACATCGAAGTTCACGAACAGGCGGAGGTCACCGGCATCGAGGCCATGTTGTTGAAGTCACAGCTGCACTGGGCACGGCACGTCTCCAGGATCATCGCCTGCTGTATCGCTGTATGGCGAGCTATCCACTGTCCACCGTGACAGAGGGGCACAGAAGAAAATAGAACATGGAATAGTACAGCACAGTACAGGACCTTCGGCCCACAATGATCTGCCGACCCTCAAACCCTGCCTCCCATATAAGCCCCCACCTTTGATTCCTCCATATACCTGTCTAGTAGACTCTTAAACTTGACTAGTGTATCTGCCTCCACCACTGACTCAGGCAGTGCATTCCACGCACCAACCACTCTCTGAGTAAAAAACCTTCCTCTAATATCCCCCTTGAACTTCCCACCCCTTACCTTAAAGCCATGTCCTCTTGTATTGAGCAGTGGTGCCCTGGGGAAGAGGCGCAGGCTATCCACTCTATCTATTCCTCTTATTATCTTGTACACCTCTATCATGTCTCGTCTCATCCTCCTTCTCTCCAAAGAGTAAAGTCCTAGCTCCCTTAATCTCTGATCATAATGCATACTTTCTAAACCAGGCAGCATCCTGGTAAATCTCCTCTGTACCCTTTCCAATGCTTCCACATCCTTCATATAGTGAGGTGACCAGAACGGGACACAGTACTCCAAGTGTGGCCTAACCAGAGTTTTATACAGCTGTATCATTACATCGCGACTCTTAAACTCTATCCCTCGACTTATGAAAGCTAACACCCCATAAGCTTTCTTAACTACCCTATCCACCTGTGAGGCAACTTTCAGGGATCTGTGGACATGTACCCCCAGATCCCTCTGCTCATCCACATTACCAAGTATCCTGCCATTTACTTTGTACTCTGCCTTGGAGTTTGTCCTTCCAAAGTGTACCACCTCACACTTCTCCGGGTTGAACTCCATCTGCCACTTCTCAGCCCACTTCTGCATCCTATAAATGTCTCTCTGCAATCTTTGACAATCCTCTACACTATCTGCAACACCACTAACCTTTGTGCCGTCTGCAAACTTGCCAACCCACCCTTCTACCCCAATATCCAGGTCGTTAATAAAAATCACGAAAAGTAGAGGTCCCAGAACAGATCCTTGTGGGACACCACTAGTCACAATCCTCCAATCTGAATGTACTCCCTCCACCACCACCCTCTGCCTTCTGAAGGCAAGCCAATTATGAATCCACCTGGTCAAACGTCCCTGGATCCCATGCCTTCAAACTTTCTGAATAAGCCAACCGTGTGGAACCTTGTCAAATGCCTTACTAAAATCCATATAGATCACATCCACTGCACTACCCTCATCTATATGCCTGGTCACCTCATCAAAGAACTCTATCAGGCTTGTTAGACACGATCTGCCCTTCACAAAGCCATGCTGACTGTCCCTGATCAGACTATGATTCTCTAAATGCCTATAGATCCTATCTCTAAGAATCTTTTCCAATAGCTTTCCCACCACAGACGTAAGGCTCACTGGTCTATAATTACCCGGACTATCCCTACTACCTTTTCTGAACAAGGAAACAACATTCGCCTCCCTCCAATCCTCCGGTACCATTCCCGTGGACGACGAGGACATATAGATCCTAGCCAGAGGCTCAGCAATCTCTTCTCTCGCCTCGTGGAGCAGCCTGGGGAATATTCCATCAGGCCCCAGGGACTTATCTGTCCTAATGTATTTTAACAACTCTAACACCTCCTCTCCCTTAATATCAACATGCTTCAGAACATCAACCTCAGTCATATTGCCCTCACCATCATCAAGTTTCCTCTCATTGGTGAATACCGAAGAGAAGTATTCATTGAGGACCTCGCTCACTTCCACAGCCTCCAGGCACATCTTCCCATCTTTATCTCTAATCGGTCCTACCTTCACTCCTGTCATCCTTTCCTTTTTTTCTTTACATAATTGAAGAATGCCTTGGGGTTTTCCTTTATCCTACTCGCCAAAGCCTTCTCATGCCCGCTTCTTGCTCTTCTCAGCCCCTTCTTAAGCTCCTTTCTTGCTTCCCTATATTCCTCAATAGACGCATCTGATCCTTGCTTCCTAAACCTCACGTATGCTGCCTTCTTCCTCCTGACTAGATTTTCCACCTCACTTGTCACCCGTGGTTCCTTCACCCTACCATTCTTTATCCTCCTCACCGGAGCAAATTTATCCCTCACATCCCGCAAGAGATCTCTAAACATCGACGACATGTCTATAGTACATTACCCTGCAAAAACATCATCCCAATTCACACCCGAAAGTTCTAGCCTTATAGCCTCATAATTTGCCTTTCCCCAATTAAAAATTTTCCTGTCCTCTTTGATTCTATAATTATAAAGGCCAAGGAGCGGTGGTCACTGTCCCCCAGATGCACACCCACTGAGAGATCTGTGACCTGACCCGGTTCATTACCTAGTAGTAGATCTAGTATGGCATTCCCCTTGGTCGGCCTGTCCACATACTGTGATAGGAATCCATCCTGGACACACTTAACAAACTCAGAAGAGGTACAAGGGCTCTCTGAAGAAATCCCTTGATGCTTGTCACATTGACCATCGATAGTGGTGTAATCTGGCCTCCGATCCTGAAGCTTGACGACCCACCATTCGCCAGTCTGTCTCCCCCTTCGAGAACGCACGCAGAACTGGCATTGAGGACAAAGTTAGAAGGGGGAAGAACCGTGACACAGCAGCATCAAACCTAGAACAGAATTTCCCTTGCAGCCGCTGTGGAAGGGCCTGTCTGTCCCATATTGGCCTCGTCAGCCACCAGCGAGCCTGCAGCAGACGTGAGCACCCCTCCTCCTAAATTTTCGTTCACGAACCCAAGTCATGATGATGATGTTCGACGTCACATGAAAACAGAAATATTCCACGAGCCCCACTAAAAAGAAACAGACCAAGCACAGGCTCATAGAATTTTCGATAATTGCATTGTAGATCTGAATAGACTGAGAATAGTTAAAGGAGACAACGCCAAATGTGATAACATGTGCAGGCTGGAAAATATATAAATGGGACAGGCTCACTTTGATATTTTTTTGCTCTAAGTGGAGACCGCTCACGGTGAATACAACTACAAAAAGCATAATGTTGAGTGGTCCATTCTACATCGCCAGTAACTACTTATGTAATATCACTGGCTGGAAAGGACATAGAATATCGCCATGTGTATAATATAGCCACAGATATATCTGAAAAGAATTGCAAAGTAAAAACTTATGACCGAAGTCTTAATATGAAGAAACTCTTTCCTGCGAAATAACAGAGAATTTTCTATATATTTACAAGTTTTAAAACAAGTTCACCTGAACGAGGTTGTGTACGCTGCTAAATAAATGACTACTTCTTTCTTGCCAATCACCCTCTTTTCTTCGCTCACTCACATTTTTTCCTCCCTGCCTCATCTCATTCTTTCTGCCCCTCCTCTTTTCCTTCCTTCCGGCCCAGGAGCTCCAGAGATGACTGTAAAGCCGAGGAGATGGCGTCTACGGTAGATCTATTTCGTGGGAAGGCCGATGGTAGTGCGTTATGTTTGGCTGGAAGGCTAGAGTTAATGTGTACGGTTTCTAGTCCTCTGAAACACATATTGCATTACATTTCATTCGTAATATGCCAACCTGCCATTTCGTCCGCCCTCTGTCAACGCTGACAGAGAGAGTTGTTGAATGCAAATCTCACGGTTTATCTATAAAATGTAGCTTTTAATAATGAAAAAATTCTTCTCAAACCAGAGAAACCCAGTGATAATACATTAGAAATTGCAGTGAACATTTTCTCAGTTAATAACAGCATCGACATGGAGGAACACCATCGCATTCCACACCTCCAGCCAAAATCACGTCGCTTTTCAGACAAACATAAGTTGCTGAAGCTTAATATCAAGCGAGGACTCACACCACAACGTTGCCTTATTGCTTCAAACAATATTGTTGGATTTTGGATCAGAGCCAAATAAGGGACTATTTGGGAATAAACGGGACCTTTTCAGAATGGCAGGCGGTGACTAGTTGGGTACCGCAAGGCTCAGTGCTGGGACCCCAGTTGTTTACAATATATATTAATGAGTTGGATGAGGAAATTAAATGCAGCATCTCCAAGTTTGCGGATGACGTGAAGCTGGGTGGCAGTGTTAGCTGTGAGGAGGATGCTAAGAGGATGCAGGGTGACTTGGATAGGTTGGGTGAGTGGGCAAACTCATGGCAGATGCAATTTAATGTGGATACATGTGAAGTTATCCACTTTGGTGGCAAAAAGAGGAAAACAGATTATTATCTGAATGGTGGCCGATTAGGAAAAGGGGAGGTGCAACGAGACCTGGGTGTCATTGTACACCAGTCATTGAAAGCGGGCATGCAGGTACAGCAGGCGGTGAAAAAGGCGAATGGTATGCTGGCATTTATAGCGAGAAGATTCGAGTACAGGAGCAGGGAGGTACTACTGCAGTTGTACAAGGCCTTGGTGAGACCACACCTGGAGTATTGTGTGCAGTTTTGGTCCCCTAATCTGAAGAAAGACATCCTTGCCATAGAGGGAGTACAAAGAAGGTTCAGCAGATTGATTCCTTGGATGGCAGGACTTTCATATGAAGAAAGACTGGATGAACTGGGCTTGTACTCGTTGGAATTTAGAAGATTGAGGGGGATCTGATTGAAACGTATAAAATCCTAAACGGATTGGACAGGCTAGATGCAGGAAGATTGTTCCCGATGTTGGGGAAGTCCAGAACGAGGGGCCACAGTTTGAGGACAGAGGGGAAGCCTTTTAGGACCGAGATTAGGAAAAACGTCTTCACACAGAGAGTGGTGAATCTGTGGAATTCTCTGTCACAGGAAACAGTTGAGGCCAGTTCATTGGCTATATATAAGAGGGAGTTAGATATGGCCCTTGTGGCTACGGGGGTCAGGGGGTATGGAGGGAAGGCTGGGGCGGGGTTCTGAGTTGGATGATCAGCCATGATCATACTAAATGGCGGTGCAGGCTCGAAGGGCCGAATGGTCTACTCCTGCACCTATTTTCTATGTTTCTATGTTTCTTTTGGCCCCTGGATCAAGTTCAGTGCATTATCCTTATCTTTATTTTTAAACCTTGAAGTAATTCTAATTGTGAAATATTTCGTTTCGTGCGCCGTATTTCCGACGTTTTTCCCAATTTAGTCATACAAATTCATGTGTGCTATATCATACTTTTTAAAATAGTCATAGTCATAGTCATGCTTTATTAATCCCGGGGGAAATTGGTTTTCGTTACAGTTGCTCCATAAATAATAAATAGTAATAGAACCATAAATAGTTGAGTGGTAATATGTAAATAATGCCAGTAAATTATGAAATAAGTCCAGGACCAGCCTATTGGCTCAGGATGTCTCACCCTCCAAGGGAGGAGTTGTAAAGTTTGATGGCCACAGGCAGGAATGACTTCCTATGATGCTCCGTGCTGCATCTCGGTGGAATGAGTCTCTGGCTGAATGTACTCCTGTGCCCACCCAGTACATTATGTAGTAGATGGGAGACATTGACCAAGATGGCATGCAACTTAGACAGCATTCTCTTTTCAGACACCATCGTGAGAGACTCCAGTTCCATCCCTGCAACATCACTGGCCTTACGAATGAGTTTGTTGATTCTGTTGGTGTCTGCCAATATTCATATCTATGGATTCTAATCTCATTCTCCGGATTTGTATTCCCCCGCAACCGTCACCAGCTTTGCTGTAACATTTTGTAACATTCTGGTGCATATTGTGCTTAAAAGAAGCGAGTTTCAAGGTCCAGTTCAGACTCTAGTGCGAAATGCCAAGCATTTAGATAAAGAAAATGGAAATACCCGAGGAAGAAATAGATGGATGGATTTAAATCGTTTCAGAAGCAAATTGGGAAATATACATCCATGACAATTTGTTCATGAACTTAATGTTTAGCTTGCAGTTTTCGCAAGGGGTATGTGATGAGAATAGCTCACTTAGGATAAAACGGGAAGAAACATACCAGTGAGTTCGGTACGAAAAAGGCCAGAGGACTTCGAAGTGCATTTAATTGCATGACATATTTACAATTGTGGTGGAAAGACTGCAGAAGTTTAACTATGATGTTGTCTTGTAATATGTGTTTCCCTATTAAGACAAAGGCTCAGGAACAATTAGGAATGATGTATTTCCCTTGGGTCAGCTCGTAAATAAGCAGACGTCTAGAATAAAAAGAGACAACATACAAAATGAATGAACTAATTTTGGATGGATAAAATTTTCAATCTGACGGTATGGGCATTGGTATATCCAACTTCGTTATTTTTTTTACCCCACTTCCTTTTGCATTCTTCATTGTCACTTCCATTATCTCCTTAACTGACTACATCTTTCTTCTGTGCCATTCCTTCTTCCCTCTCTCTCGTGTGCAACTCTCCTTTCCTATTATATTCCTTCTTTTTCAGCCCTTTACTTTTCCGCCTATCAGCTGCATGCTTCACAGTTGCTCCCTACTCCCCACCTACCCACATCAGCCCTCTCAGCTGGCTTCACCTATCACTATCCAGCTCATACTCCCTTCTCCGATCCTTTCATTCACCAACTACCACCCCACCCCCCGCCTCCACTGACTTTCAAGTCCTTATAAAGAGTCCCATTCTGAGATGTTGACTCTTCATTGTTGACCATAGTTACTGACCCATCTGCTGCTCCTCCAACATTTAGTGTGTTGAACTGAATTTATAACATCTGTAGAATCTCTTGCGTTTTTTGATACATATTTATATAAGCATGGATCAAACAAAGCAATAGTTCTGTATCTGAAAGCATGAATCTTGAAATACCCAAGTGCCACGCAATTTTCAAACTTTCACGAACTGGAAAATGTCAACATTTCTTTTCAATTAAGTCACTTACAATGAACCTGCAGTGACCGTGAAACCGGCGGTAGGCAAATTGATACATTAAGCACTTACTTCCTGGAAGAAAATGTGAACTTGCAATATATTTTGCAGAATATGATACACTAAACAACTTTGATAACGATGAAATCGAGTGGAATGTGACTTTTGTCTTTCATATACTTCTGAGTCCAATACATCGGGTGCACATTGAATACGAAATAATCCAAAGTACGTTCAAAGAAGGTGGGTATATTTACAAAAATATTATTGAATGCACTGAAGAGAAATAGTTGTTATAGTCAGACAGTTGTCATTGTAAGTACGGGAAGAAATGTACATTGCGACTTAGTACAGTCAAACCTTTTCTAAATGTATCGCAGTGTATTTTGATGGTATCTCCTAGTTTGACAGAGGAGAAATAGCTCTAAATGCATGTATGGAATTTGGCTGCATTCGTCTTATAATCTAATTTCTCAAATCAAGTGCAAGGAATAATATTACCCCGTAGTCCTCAGAGCAGGACTAGAACTGTAACCACAGCAAACGACTCTGATGGCTTGAAATGAAGGCCCGAGATCTGCAAAAAAATGATAACCAGAAATGATGTGCTTTGGGGAAGAAGTGGTTTATTGCGCCCACTTTTTTCACTTACTTTATCACTGCACAGAGTAACCGGTGTCAGAAATTGCAGAGGGACTGCTATCTTAAAGGAGAATTTAAAATGGTAATAATAGAAAAAACATGACAGCGGAACATTCAGCGTTTCTGTCCTATATGTTAAAATGCAACCTGGATTAAATAAACAATGCAAAATTTTAAATCGGCATTATTATTTTTTATTATTATTTGCGGCCGTTGTTGTACACGTATACGCAGTATTCGTGAGAGTATCAGCTGCAGACTCTTGATCTTTATGGACACCACAGGAATAACCGATCAGTGAAGAACAGGGCGGCTTGCAACGAGCTCAATTATTTAACGGCACTAACGTTGTACAATACATTCAGTCGCTTCTTCCCCAGCATTTCTTTTGTTTGCTATAAAATCGATTTGGAGAAACTGGGTATAAAGGGAAAGATAGCATGAAGGGAGCAAGCAAATGAAGGAATATACCTAGGCGTAAGAAACAGCACAGATATGAGAATTTAGCTATATTAACGAGGCCCCAGAATAGCACAAATACAACTGATTTCTCCTTCGCTGAAACTCAGTTTTGTTATCACAGACTAATAGATATTTCAAAGTTGCATAGCAGACAAAAAGTAGCTATTATAGATTATTATTCATATACGGTCAAAATGAGAAACACAATTGGTCCCTTAACGGAGAAACAAAATGAAATGTATATTAACCGAAATACTCGGAAATGTGAAAAATCGTAGAAGCAAAAGCATACGATCAGATGGTAAACATTAAAGTAAATGTTGGACAACAGAATGAATCGGCAAGAACAGACGGGTGCGACTGTGTCATATCATTTTTTAATTTTAGATAAATAATGCTCTGCATTTTGCATTTTGCTTCAATCTTTTGCAGTTACTGAAATAAAAATGGCGGCCCCTGTTGATGAGTACATGAACATTGGAACAGAGTCCTATGATGAAAATAATTTCAACCAAGCAGGCAAAGGAGAAGCTGGAATGAAGTGCGCATCCCTCATCTCAAAAGGTAGCTGTAATCTATGAATTATTCAATATAAACTATTAAAGCACACGCACATGGATTTCTTCTGCAGCCTAGCAATACATATAAGACCAAAGCCGAAATTCCGACGACTCAATCAGCGGCAGGAGGAAGCCACAGCAATGAGTTTGCTCGCAGGTCAGAATGGATAAACTGGGCGGTCATAGTTGGGAGTAGGCCAGTGGTGAGATTAGAAGTGTCAGGCTTTGGCTCAAAGGAGGTTTTCCGCTCTAAAGAAGGGTTGGCTCTGGGTAAGTTTCTGTTAAGGTTCTTTTTTTCTCTCTTACTGTACCTACTGCAGTAAAAAGCCGCTGTGTGTTCTTCATGCCAAATGTATGAATCTTTGGATGCCCAGAGTAAGCCAGGGAACTACACCTGCGTAGCGCATCCAGCTGCAGTTCCTTGAAGACCGTATTAGGGATCTGGAACAGCAGCTGGATGACCTTCGGCTTAAACAGGAGAGTGGGGGTATAATTAATCAGGGTTACAGGGAAGAAGTCACCAGAAGATGCAGGAAGCGAGTAGCTGGGTGACTGTCAGGAGAAATGGTAATGTAAGTAGTCAGTCAGTGCGGATCACCCTGTGCCAATTCCCCTCAATGATAAGTATACAGTTTTTGATACTGTTGTGAGGGATGAACTCCCAAGGGAAGGCCACGGAGACCGGTTTTACTGCTGCTGAGCATGGGTCCGTGGTGCAGAAGGGAAAGAGGGAGAAGAGGAGAGCGGTAGTAATAGGATTCTGAAGGAAGTAGCTGGGGAGATTGCGGAGTCATTAACGTTGATCTTTCAAGAATGGATAGATTGTTCCGGATGACTGGAAAATTGCAAATGTTACTCCACTATTTAAGAAGGGTGGGAGGCAGCAGAAAGGAAACTATAGACCTGTTAGCCTGACATCAGTGGTTGGGAAGTTGCTGGAATCAACTGTTAGGGATGAGGTCACGGAGTACCTGGAGGCACATGACAAGATAGGCCAAAACCAACTTGGTTTTCTGAAAGGAAAATTCTGCCTGACAAACCTACTGCAAGTTACGACGTGGCGTATTTGGATTTTCAGAAGGCCTTTGACAAGGTGCCGCACATGGGGCTGCTTAGTAAAATACGAGACCATGGAATTACACGGAAGTTACCAGCGTCGGTCGAGCATTGGTTGGTCGGCAGAAAAAAGAGAGTGGGAATATGCGGATCCTCTGCTGCCTGGCTGCCGGTTACCAGTGGAGTTCCACAGGTGTCGGTGTTGGGACTACTGCTTTTTACGATGTATGTCAAGGATTTGCTCTACGGTATCAATGGATTTTTTTCCCAAATTTGCCGATGATACAAACATAGGTGGGAGAGCGGATATTGTTGAGGAAACAGAGAGAATTAGATAGTTTAGGAGAATGGGGGAAAAGTGGCAAATGAAATACAATGCTGGAAAATGTATGGTCATGCACTTTGGCGCAGAAATAAGCAGGCAGACTATTATTTGGATGGGGAGAGAATTCAATTGCGGAGATGCAAAGGGACATCGGAGTCTTTGTGCAAGATACCCTAAAGGTTAACCTCCAGGTTGAGTCGGTTGTGAAGAAGGCGAATGCAATGTTGGCATTCATTTCTAGAGGTATAGAATATAAGAGTAGAGATGTCATGTTGAAGCTCTATAAGGCACTAGTGAGGTTACACATGAAGTATTGTATGCAATTTTGTGCTCCTTATTTTAGAAACGATATACTGGCATTGGAGAGCGCACAGGAAAGATTCACAAGAAGAATTCCAGGACTGAAAAGATTACCGTATGAGGAACGTATGGCAGCTCTTGAGCTGTATTTCGTGGAGTTCAGGAGAATGAGGGGCGATCTCATAGAAACATCCCGAATGTTAAAAGGCCTGAACAGATGAGATATGGCAAAGTTGTTTCCCATGCTAGGGGATCCTAATACAAGAAGGCACGACTTCATGATTGAACGACATCAATTTAGAATTCAGATGCGAAGAAATTACTTTAGTTAGAGGGTATTAAATCTATTAAATTTTATTGCCACAAGCGGCTGTGGAAGCCAAGTCATTGGGTGTATTTAAGGTAGGGATAGATAGGTTCTTGATTAGCCAGGGCATCAAAGTGTATGGGGTGAAGGCAAGGGATTGGGCATACTGGAAAAATTGCGTCAGCCTATGATTGAATGGTGGAGAAGACTCAACTTGCCGAATGGCCTACTACAGCTCCTATATCTTATGGTCTTATGTTCCTATGGGCATTCAATCGTCCGTGGAATATACAGGAAATTCTGTGGACGTAAATTGGACACGCAAATACTCTGTTGCCTCCGTATTTCCACACGGTAGGCTTATTCAGAAAGTCAGAAGACATGGGATCCAGGGAAGTTTGGCCAGGTGGATTCAGAATTGGTTTGCCTGCTGAAGGCAGAGGATCGTGGTGGAGGCAGTACATTCAGAATGGAGGATTGTGACTAATGCTGTCGCACAAGGATCTGTTCAGAGACCTCTACATTTCGTGATTTCTATTAACGTCCTGGATGTGGGGATAGAAGGGTTGTCAAGTTTGCAGACGACACAAAGGTTGGTAATGTTGTAGATAGTGTAGAAGATTGCCGAAGATTCCATAGAGACATTCATAAGATGCAGAAGTGGACTGAGAAGTGGCAGATGGCGTTCAACCCGGAGAAGTGTGAGGTGGTACACCTTGGAAGGACAAACTCCAAGGCAGAGTACAAAAGTAAATGGCAGTATACTTGGTAGTCTGGCGAGGCAGAGGGATCTGGGGGTACATGTCCACAGATCCCTGAATGTTGCCTCACAGGTGGATAGGGTAGTTAAGTAAGCTTATGGGGTGTTATCTTTCATAAGTCGAGGGATAGAGTTTAAGTGTCGCGATGTAATGATGCAGATCTATAAACCTCTGGTTAGGCCACAATTGGAGTACTGTGTCCAGTTCTGGTCTCCTCACTATAGGGAGGATGTGGAATCATTGGAAAGGGTACAGAGGAGATTTACCAGGATGCTGCCTCGTTTAGAGAGTATGCATTATGATCAGAGAGTAAGGCAGCTAGGACTTTACTCTTTGGAGAGTAGGAGGATGAGAGGAGACATGATAGAGGTGTACAAGATAATAAGAGGAATAGATAGAGTGCATATCCAGCGCCTCTTCCTCAGGGCAACTTAGTTCAATATAAGAGGACATGGTTTTACGATCAGGGGTGGGATGTTCAAGGGGGATATCACAGGAAGGTTTTTCACTCAGAGAGTGGTTGGTGCGTGGAATGCACTGCCTGAGTCAGTGGTGGAGGCAGATACACTCGTGAAGTTTAAGAGACTACGAGACAAGTATATGGAGAAATTTAAAGTGGGGGGTTATATGGGAGGCTGGTTTTGAGGGTCGGCATAACATTGTGAGCCGAAGGACGTGTAATGTGCTGTATTATTCTATGTTCTATGTTCTATAGTGCCAGGGTCAGTGTCGTATTGGATCACGTACACAGCAATTGTGAGGGGCAGGGCGAGCAGCCAGATGTGTTGGTATATATTGGTACCAGTGACATTTCATTTTTATAATCTTTTTCTTGATATATAATCTTCTACAGCTATAAAATACAAAAGGTCAACAAATTAGTATATACATATATAAAATTAATAAAGCTGATGAAAAAAATACTTATATATGCTAATGAAAAAAAAATATAAAAGAAAAAGAAGGAAAAAAGGAAAACTCCAACTAAATATAAAAACCCACTAACTACAAAAGAACAGATCCCCTTATTTCTCCATAAATGAAAAATAGGATCAGTAATTGAAGGTTTAAATAGCAAATTTGGAAACACCCAAATATTTCAAAGAATTCACAATTCTAAATGAAATATCATTATATATAAAAACAGGAACATTTGGAGGGAACAATTCTCTTTTATTTAAATTAAGTTTATATCCTGAAAATGTTCCAAAATAATTTAATAATTTCAAAAGATAAGGAATAGATTCTTCAGGATTGGAAATATAAACCAAAAGATCATCTGCATAAAGGGAGATCTTATGTATGGTCCGATTTATAGAGATACTATGGATGTTTCTAGCTTCACGAATTATTATAGCCAAAGGCTGCAGTACGAGATCAAATAACAAAGGACTTAATGGGAGCCTTGTCGAGTACCTCGTGAGAATGAAAAAAAAGGGAGACCTGAGATTATTAGTAATAACGGTAGAGATAGGGTTCTTATATATCATTTGCATCCACTTATTAAAATTATTACCAAAGCCAAATTTATCTAATACATTAAACAAATAAGTCCATTCAACTCTATAAAATGCCTTTTCTGCATCCAGAGAAATAACGCATTGGGTGTTTTCTATAATGGTGAATATAGAATGTTCATCAATCTCCGAACATTAGAAAAAGAATAACGGCCTCTAATAAAGTCTGTTTGATCCATAGAAATAATTTTAAATAAAATGTTTTCCAAACGATTAGCCACTATCTTAGAAAGAATTTTAGCATCCACATTTAATAACGAAATAGGTCTATAATATGAGATTTCAATAGGATCTTTATACTTCTTAAAGATTAAAGAAATAGAAGCGTCAAAAAAAGAAGGTAAATTACCTTTCTCAAAGGATTCATGAAATATTTCCAAAAGCTATGAGGAAAGTATATTTTCTTTGTAAAATCCTACCGAAAAACCATCGAGTCCAGGAGATTTATTTCATTCATGGCATTCATTTCTAGAGGAAAAGAGTATAGGAGCTGAGATGTAATGTTGAGGCTCTATAAGGCGCTGGTGAGACCTCACTTGGAGTACTGTGGGCAGTTTGGGGCTCGTTACTTAAGAAAGGATGAGCTGACGTTGGAGAGGGTACAAAGAAGATTCACTAGAATGATTCCGGGAATGAGAGGGTTAACATATGAGTGACGTTTGTCCGCTCGTGGACTGTATTCCTTGGAGTTTATAAGAATGAGGGGAGACCTCATAGAAACATTTCGAATGTTGAAAGGCATGGACTGAGTGGATGTGGCAAAGTTGCTTCCCATGATGAAGGAGTCTAGTACGAGAGGGCATGACTTAAGGATTGAAGGGCGCCCATTCAGAACAGAGATGCGAAGAAATTTTTTAGTCAGAGGGTGGTGAGTATTTGGAATTTGTTGCCACGACCGGCAGTGGAGGCCAAGTCAATGGGTGTACTTAAGGCAGAGATTGATGGGTATCTGAGTAGCCAGGGCATCAAATGTTACGGTGAGAAGGAGGGGGAGTGGGACTAAAGGGGAGAATGGATCAGCTCATGATAAAATGGCGGAGCAACTCGATGGGCCGAATGACCGACTTCTACTCTTTTGTCTTATGATCTTATGGTCTTTATATGATTGCATTGACCATATAGCGTTCTGAATTTAATGCTCAAGAACTGGAGCATTAAGAGGCTGTTGATCTTCAACAGCAATTTGAGGAAATTGAATCTTATATGAAAATGCCTTCATTTTGGAGGGACCTGCAGGAAACTGAGATTTATAAAGATCGGAATAAAAATCCTGAAAAATATTATTAATGACTTCATAATTACTTACTTTATCTCCATTATCTTTACGAATCTTTAATATTTGCCTTTTAGCTCAGCAGCACTTAATTCAGAAGCTAAGAGCCTATTATATTTATCCCCAAAAATATAAAAGTGACTCTTGAATTTAAACAAATATCCATCAATAGGATAAGTTAATAATAAAATTATATTGTGATTATAATTCCACTCTTCTTTTGAACAAATCAACATTTGGAAAGATTGCGTTGATGTTACGTAAATCTTTAATTTATTGAGCAATTTTATCTAATTCCATTCTTGTCTATTTCTTCAATTTAGCAAAATAAGAAATAACCTGACTACGTCAATAAGATTTTAACGTATCCCAAATTACTAACTTTGAGACGTTTCCAGTATTATTAAAGAGGAAATCTATTTTGTCTGAGTTTCAATAAACTCAACAAAATCTGAACTTTGTAACAAATATTCTGGAAGACGCCAAGGTGGTCTTGTAAAAACAACATCTTTCAAATCAAATAGTAAATTTACGGGAGCATGATCAGAAATAACAATAAATCATATTCACATTTCTCAACATTAAATAAAAATCGAGGGTCGGCTGTAAAATAGTCGATTATCGAATATTTATTATGAACATGTGGAAAAAAAGGAATATTCTCTATTGCTAGGATGAATATGTCTCCAGACTTCAATTAAACCATAATCAACTAAAAAGGAGTTAAGTGATGCAGAGAGATTAGGGAGTTGATGTATAGATGATGATTTATCTAAAAAAGGATTTAAGCATGTATTAAAATCTCCACCCATTAATAACAAATATTAATTTAAATCAGGTAATAGAGCGAAAACATCTTTAAAAAATGAAGGATCATCATCATTTGGTCCATATGTATTAACCAAAACCATTTTCTTATTGTAAATTGTTCGTTTAACATTCAAAAATCTACTATTAATATCAGATATAACATCCTCCTGATTAAAGGGAATGTTAGAATCAATAAAAATGGAAACATCTCTAATTTTACGTTGAGAGTTTGCGTGAATCTTTGCATAAATTTTGCCCTTCCAAAATTTAAAAAAATCGATGTTTATCACATAACCTGACATGCGTCTCTTGTAGAAAAATTACATCAGGGTGGAATCGGTTAATAATTTTAAACGTTTTATTACGCTTAATAGGATGATTTCAACCACGGACATCCCAACTTAAAACATTTAACTGTTTAAATAAAATCATGAAACTTCATATCGAAAGAAAACAATTAGACGCATGTCAGGATAAGGTAGTCGTGAGTGGCGGTAATATGCACAATAATAACAATTTGCGTACGGTCCGGAATTCCATAATGGGAATAAAAATAGAAGTAATAGAAAGGAAAAGAAACCTACCCAACCTACGAAGCCCAGAAATAAATCGATGCACATCGACTCAAGCCCCAAAGAATGGATAAGAAGTAATTCTGAACTCCACCTGCCTAAAGAAAAAGTACAGATGAAAGAAGGTAATCTGTCTCCTTCTCCCGAGTATACAACTCATTACAGTCGACATACAACCCATTACAATTAGTTTTAAAAAAACGACCTTCAACTTAGAATGACGAATTGATAACATTAGATTTAACAAAAAAAAAACGTTCAAAACGAATTCTTGAAATATTTGCTCAGAGGGAAAAAACAATCGCCATGTTTAACTTATTACATCTGTCTATAAAACGTGAAAAAAACCGAAAAGTAAGTTAAAAGTTCTTAACAAAAACATGCAAAGCAAAAAAAAAAACAATTAGTTCATAAATGTAGCAAACAGAAAGAAATTCTAAATGATTTAAGGTTTCTACAGTCTTTCAACAGATCCCATATGATATCTTCAAAACTAAAACCGTCAAAACCAGTCTATTTCAAAGATAAAGGTACATTTTAACACCGAGACTTTCTAGACTCTTCAATTCTTCCGATCTCATCATTCTTTATATCACGAAACGATCAAACAATTGTAAATCCTTTAAACTTCAGGCTTCAGACTCATCAGGAAGAGAATTACTGAAACGTAATGCATCGGCTGGATCCACAAAAATACGAACTCCAGAGTCTGCAGCGAAAATCCTTAATTTAGCTGGGTATTGAAGAAAAGGAAACATCCATTTTTGAAAAGCGATACACATTATGGCAGCAAATCAAGAACGTTTCTGAACAATTCCACACGGAAAATCTTGGAAAAAAAAACGAAACTTAGAGCCTTGAAATTTAAACAATCTTTGTTTTCTTGCAAGCTTAATAATATGGTCTTTGCCTCGAAAACGAAGAAAACGCAGGATAACATGTCTGTTTTTACCTTGTCCCGAAGTTTCAACCAAATGAGCTATTTCAATGTCGTGCAATTGTGGAAAAGCTTCGGGAAATGGAGATTGAAACATTTTGGCAAAATAGTCCATTGTGCCGGCTGATTCTGATTTCTCTTTCAATCCAACAATTCGGATATTGTTCCGACGACAGAGAGCTTCCAAATCAACAATTCGTTGTTGAGCCTTTTCCAGACGAGAAGAAATATCAGCCGCATTGCGAGTTACCTCTTTAAGATCCAAGCTCAAAGAATCATTTTTTTCCTCTAAAGAAATAAGTCATTCTTTTAGTTGAGTTAATTCAGCGACGATAGAGCTCATTTGACTCTCTACTCTATTAATCCAGGCTGGCTCCTCTGCAGCTTCGTCAGTTTTTTTAGGCTTACCATTACCTGTATCGGGATTTCTTTTAGTGCTTCTCAAGGTAGGCATAACTATAATTGTCACTCTGCTGGATGCGACTGAATAACGTTATAATTTCAAAGTTTAACTTGGGAAAGGGAGAAATTAAAGGCAGACAGAAAGACTTACATGTCCACAGGCAGAAGGCGGAGTCCAATTGGTACCAGTAACATAGGAAGGGAAAACAAAGAGGTACTATAAAGAGAATTTGGACAGTTATTGACAAAACTGTGAAGCAGGCTCTTGCGTATTTGAATTTGCTTTAGATGCGTGGCTGAGAAACTGGTGCAGGGAGCAGGCCTTCAGGTTCTTGGATTATTGGCATCTCTTCTGGGGAGCTATGACCAGTACAAAAGTGAAAGGTTGCACCTGAACCTGACCGAGAACAATATTCTCGCGGGCAGGTTTGTTGCAGCTGTTGGGTGGGATTACACAAATTTGGCAGGGGGGGCGTGAAACGAAATAAACAAATCGGGACGGGACGGATGGGGAAAAAAAAACAAAGATAGCCTGCAGACAGGACATTCAGGAAGAGTATGCAGATGAAAGGACAAAGTTGCAGCCAAAAGGCTATGTTTCCCTTCGGGAGGCAGAATCAAAAAGGATATCAACTATGGTACTCAAAGTGTTAGATCTCAAGGCACGGAGTATGAGAAATAAGGTGGACGATTATGTTGCACACTTACAGATTTTCAGGTACGATACTGTGGGAACCACTGAATTGTAGGTGAAGCATGGTTGTAGTTGGGAGCTGAATGTGCAAGGTTACACGTTGTGTCAGAGGGATTACGATGGTCTGCTGTTAGAAATTGGCATCAAATCAGTGGAAAGGTGTGATAGGGTCGGAATATTTTGAATCCTTTTGGATTGAGTTAAGAAACAACAAGGGTAAAATGAACCTGATGGCAGTTATATGCAAGCCTACCAACAGTAGCTGGGATGACGATCACAGATTACTACGGGAAATGGAAAAGGCATATCAAAAGGGCAAAGTTATGTAAGTCATCGGAGATGTCAATATGCAAGTCGATTGGGAAAATAGGTTGGTAATTGATCTGAATAAAGAGCGTTTGTTGAGTATCCTCGAGAGGTCTTCTTAGAGCAGTTTCTCGTTAAACCTTCAAGGAGATAAATTATACTGGATTGACTGTTAAGTGATAAACCGGAGGTGATTAGGGAGATTAAGTTAAAAAAAAATCTAAGGAGTCAGTAATCACAATCTGATTGAGTTCCCCTTATAATTTGGTAGGGATAAAGTAAAGTCTGATATACGAATATTTCAGTGGAGTAAAGTAAATTAGTGGCATGAGAGAGTGTTGGCCAACGTAAATTGGAAGGAGATGCTGGCAGGGGTGACAGCAGAGCAGCAATGTCATCAGTTTGAGGGAAAAATCAGGAAGGTGCAGGATAGTTCTGTTCCAAAACCCCTAATACAACTGTAACAGATAGGGGAAGTGAAAGCTAATGTAAAAGCAAATAAGTCCGCATACAAAAAAGCAAAAAATAACATGAATTTAGAGGATAGGGAAGCTTTAAAAAACCCAAGAGAACAACTGAAATAATCATTAGGAGTGAATGGTTGAAACATATGAAAGCAAGCTAGCAAGTGTGCAAAAATAAAAGAGAAAGGAGAGAAGCGGGGTAAGAATATGGAAGACGAGCCAGTTTACATTGTGCCACATTTTGAAGTGTGTGACGGAAGAGAAATAGCAGATTGGTAAACTGGCTCATCATCCATCTCCTCACTCCGCTTCTCCAGCCGTGCCACAGAAGCCATTGCTAACTATATACAGTAAATATAGCTTTATTGTCGTCCTTACTTTAAAACTGGTCTGTGATGAGTTCAGAACACATAAGTATTTTACTTGTGTATCGGTGATGCGGATTTAAATTCACTCTTTTTCAGGACTCCAAAATATCTTCTTATCTGCGGGCTCAAATGATTAACTCTCATGGAGACACGAAGGACTGCAGATGCGGGAGATATTCAGATCATGTTATCAGTCAGGGGCAATGGAAATCCTGATTTAATTGTAACAGTGATTGAAAACTTGATTGAGAGGAAATTTGAACCAGTCATATATAATGATAAGCATGTCGGCATACTTTCGACTCAATGCATCTGTGTTACAGAAGTGGCAATACAGATGGAAAATTTTAAAGATTTAGGTAAGTCATTAATCAATCGGCAAAACACAGAATTGTACAGGTAATATGTCTCTCACTATTATGATGAACAATAAGACAATAGACCTCACGACATAAGAGCAGAATGAGATCACCTGGCTCCGCCATTCAATCATGGCCAAGTCTTTTTCTGCTCCTCAGCCCCACACCCCAGACTTTTTACCGTAACCTTTAATGCAGTGTTCCATCAAGAACCGATGAAGCTCTGCCTTAAATAGACCCAATGATCGGACAGCTGCCTGTGTTAATAAATTCCACATATTCACCATCCTCTGGCTAAATAAATTTCTCCGGAGCTCTGTTTTAAATAGTCGACCCTCTATCTTGACGGTGTGCCTTCTCGTCCTGAATTCCCCACCATGGGAAACATCGTTTCCACATCTACTCTGTTCAAGACTTGCAATAATCGGAAGATTTCAGCGAGGCCCCCCCAGTCCTGCTATATTCTCGCGAATACTAATCCAGAGCGGTCAAAAATCCCTCGCATGATGACCCTTTCTTTCCCGTAACCATTTTTGTGAGCCTCTACTTAACCCTCTCCAATATCAGCACATCTTTTCTTAGGTTAGGAGACCAAAATTGTTCACATTACTCAATGTGAGGCCTCACCAGTGCCTTATACGCATCACATCCCTCCTCTTGTATTAAAGACCTCTTGAAATGAATGCTCACATTTCATTTGCCGGACACACAAATGCTTCTACCTGAAAGTAAACCTTTAAAGTGTTTCACGCGAGGACCGTTTACATCTCAGAATTTTGAATTTTCTCCGCGTTTAGAACAAAATTACTAGAGCGTGTATTTTACAACATCGTATATCATTTGTCACTCTCTTGCCCGTTAATCTAATCCGTCTAAATCATTCTGCAGCCTTCCTGTTTCCTGAACATTGCCTGCCCCTGCACCAATCGTCATATCATCTGAAAACTCGACGGCAAAGTCATAGTCATAGTCATAATTTATTGATCCCGAGGGAAATTGATTTTCGTTACAGTTGTACCATAAATGATAAATAGTAATAGAACCATAAATAGTTAAATAGTAATAGGTAAATTATGCCAATAAATTATGAAATAAGTCCGTGACCAGCCTATTGGCTCAGGGTGTCTGACCTTCCAAGGGAGGAGTTGTAAAGTTTGATGGCCACAGTCAGGAATGACTTCTTTTGATGCTCTGTGCTCTGTGGAATGAGTCTCTGGCTGAATGTACTCCTGTGCCCATCCAGTACATTACGTAGTGGATGGGAAACATTGTCCAAGATGGCATGCAACTTAGACAGCATCCTCTTTTCAGACACCACCGTGAGAGTCCAGTTCCATCCCCACAACATCACTGACCTTACGAATGAGTTTGTTGATTCTGTTGGTGTCTGCTACCCTCACCCTGCTGCCCCAGCACACAACAGTAAACATGATAGCACTGGCCACCACAGACTCGTAGAACATCCTCAGCATCGTCCTGCAGATGTTAAAGGACCTCAGTCTCCTCAGGAAATAGAGACGGCTCTGACCCTTCTTGTAGACAGCCTCAGTGTTCTTTGACCAGTCCAGTTTATTGTCAATTCGTAAAGCCAGTTATTCCATCACCGAAATGATTGATGAACCGCATAAAAAGAAGCAATCCCAACTCCGACATCAGCAGAACACCACTAGTCACCGGTAACCAACCAGAAAAGGATCATGTTATTCCCAATCGCTGCCTCCTGCCAATCAGCCAATGCTCTACCAAGCCAGTAACTGTCCTGTAAGGCCAACGGCTCTCAACTTGTCAAGCAGCCTCATATGTAGCACACTATTAAACGCCTTCTGAAATTGCCAATATATGGAACTTCCACTGCATCTTTTTTTTTATCTATCCCACATATAATTTCCCCAAAGAGCTCCAACAGGTACGTCAGGCAAGATTTTTCCTTCACGAAGCCATGCTGACTTTGTTCTATCTTGTCCTGTGTCATGAAATACTCCATAACCACATCCTTAACAATTGACTCCAACATCTTTCCAACCATTCAGTTCAGGTTACTCATCTACAATTTGCTTTCTGCTGCCTTCCTCCTTTCTCAAAGAGTGGAATGGTACTTGCAATTTTCCAAGCCTCTGGCACCCTTGCAGTGTCCAACGCTTTTTGAAATATCATTACCGATCCCTCCAAAATCTCTACCTCTACATCTTTCCGAACGCTGTGATGCAGTTACCTGGCCCAGGTGAGTTATGTACTCTTAGGTCTTTCAGCTTTGTAATCAACTTCATCATTGTTATCGTAACTGCACTCACTTAACTTCCCTCACACCCTTCAATATTTGCCTCACTGCTAATGTCTTCCACAGTGAAGACTGAGGAAAAGTACCCATCTGCCATCTCCTTGTCTATGTTATTCTTTCTCCGGCCCCATTTTCCAGTCGTCCTGCATCCACTCTCATCTCTCTTTTATTCTTATATTCTTGAAAGAGATTTTACCATCTACTTTGAGATTTTTGCTACCTTGCCGGTTTCTACCCCTCACTGGTGCGTCGGACACGCCGCAATCCAAAAATGATCCCCCGGGAGGTCCTGCTTCTCTGATTTCTACTTAGCGTCCTAAATTCTCTTCTCACGACGTCTTTGCTTTTCCTTCCTACCTCAGTTGTACCAATAAGTACCAAGACATCTAGCCATTCTCCTTTTTTTTTTAAATGTTGTGGACGCGATCCGAGACGTCCCTGACCCTGGCACCTCGGCGGCAACACACCATTCTGGTGTCCCGTTCACGTCTAAAGAATTCCTCTTCTGTT
Source organism: Mobula hypostoma (assembly GCF_963921235.1). Taxonomy (NCBI): domain Eukaryota; kingdom Metazoa; phylum Chordata; class Chondrichthyes; order Myliobatiformes; family Myliobatidae; genus Mobula; species Mobula hypostoma. The sequence continues at coordinate 20,119,239 of NC_086101.1, read as the reverse complement.
CCCCTGACTATTGAGTCCCTTATCAACACCGCCCAATCCCTGTTTCCCGTTCGCACCACAGATCGCTGCTCAGTGCTACTAAACCTGTCTCCGTGACATTCCCTTGGAAGGTCATCCCCCGCGGCAGTATCCAAAACGGTATACTTATTTTTTGCATGAAATAGCCACAGGTGTGCTCGGTGTTAACTGCCTATTCACATTTCCATTTCTCCTGACAGTCACACAGCTACTCAACTTCTGCAACTTCGGGGTGTCTACTTCCCTGTAACTCTGATCAATTACCTCCTCACTGCTGCTCTAGATCCCTAACACTGCCTTCAAGGAGCTGCAGCCAGATACACTTCACGCGAATGTAGGTCTCGGCCTGATGAACTCACAACAGCCGTTCCCTCCACAGTAAGAGAAAGGAATAAGACCAGGATAGAAAGTTATACAGAGCCTCATGCGAGCTAGAGCCCTCTTCGAGCCAAAAGCTGGCACTCCTACTCTCAAAATTGGCATACTCTTAACAATGGCCTCCCGGATAATGGCCGCCCCGCTTGTCCTGTCTGTACTTTTACAGAAGGATACCAACCTGCAAGAAACTATGTCCCTGTGTCCTGCTCTTGCCACTGATTGGACAGTCGGGGTCAGCCTCAAAGCCCGTAAATTTAACAAGCGTTTAAATTAACGACATTCCATTGCACTCTTTTATTTTCTATTTTCGATCTGACAAAGTGCTTCGTAATTAACAAATTTTGTTTATTGAATACTCAGTATTGCACATACAACAATAATTGTCAGTTTGTTACTTTGTTGAAATCCTTACCTTCTCCTTTCAGAAAACAGGCTCGTTTTAAGAGAAAAAGGTACATTCCGGACTTAAGTATTATCACTTATCAATTAATAGTTTCCATCCGTATCGTTTAACCACCATTCCTGTCATAAATCAATATCTATCGAGGCACAGAGGTCGCATCTGGTGTTGGATGAAGATTTAATTTTAAATTTTGCTTCATACTTACAAAAATAAATAGATCATCCAGAGTTTTTGGCAGATTTTATTTGAAAAATAGTTCTGCTGGTGACCTATGAAAATAATATTCGTGCAACTGGTTTATGAAAGATTCACGATTTTGCTTACTCCGATTGGAGAGAAAGGAGAATATTAATCCTCAGAACTCTGTCCACTGGGAAAAAAAAATCTCTGCGTCTCTCTCACTCTCTCGCCCCCCCCCTCTCTCCCTCCCTCCCTCCCTTCTCTCTCCTCCCTGTTTCTGTCTCTCTGCCCCATTAATTATATTTCGATGGATGAATATAAACTTTTGGAAACTTAATTGGCGGTAAACCGTTGTCAGCATCCTGACACGGGCCTGAAAATACTAATCCTGACACGGGCCTGAAAATACTAATTTCCGCTAGGCTGGTAGGTTACTTTAATTCTGAGTGAATTAACTAGAACGGTTTACGCAGAGATTAGTACCAGAAATCTATACCTTGCTTGCCACGACGATCGGAAATTGAAATATAAGTACAAATATGAAAGAACATGCAAACCAGATGAATTTTAACATTAGAGTATAACATCAAAATTATTGTCTATTTATTCATACAGAACTGAAAAACGTCACTGAAACATTAAGCAAAAAAGGTCAGAAAGAGAAATGTAACACATTTTCTGTCTACATGGGTTCACGTTTACATATGTATTACTTATTTTTTATTAGAAAGCAAATTTCTCAGGATTTTGTTGGTTTAGTATCCTATTTCATATGTCAGAAAGATTAACTGGTTTTGATAAACAAATTGTTCGTCAGTCGATTAATGATAGAGCAGAGTTATGTTCTGGAAATTAAATGAATGCAAAATACGATTTTTCGTTCAATTCTTTCTGCGGTCAATGAAATATGAAAATCATCAGACTTAACTTGCTCTTATTTCTTGACAGAAAATATGCTCGAACTTCAAGAGAAAGGCAAGTAATTATATTTTTTGATGAATTGTGCTGCCTCGATATGCAAACGCAGAGTCACGGCCACATACATGTAACCGTAATGCGGCTCTTCATGCTGTGCTTCCACTTATTTCGTAACTCCATTAATTTCGCAACATTCATGCCAATGCCAAGGGTCATTTCCATGAATCTGTAGCCAAATAGAGCTGTTAGTCCGATACCAGTGTTATATTTCCGATCACTATGACGGAATATTCCCCAGGCTGCTCCACGAGGTGAGGGAAGAGATTGCTGAGCCTCTGGCTAGGATCTTTATGTCCTCCTTGTCCACGGAAGTGGCACCGGAGGATTGGAGGGAGGCGAATGTTGTCCATTTGTTCAAAACCGGGAGTAGTGATAGTCCGGGTAATTATAGATCAGTGAGCCTTACGTTTGTGGTGGAAAAGCTGTTGGAAAAGATTCTTAGAGATAGGATCTATGGACATTTAGAGAATCATGGTCTGGTCAGGGACAGTCAACATGGCTTTCTGAAGGGCAGATCGTGTCTAACAAGAGGTGACCTCGCATATAGATGAGGGTAGTGCAGTGGATGTGATCTATATTGATTTTAGTAAGGCATTTGACAAGGTTCCACACGGTAGGCTTATTCAGAAAGTCAGAAGGTATGGGATCCAGGGAAGTTTGGCCAGGTGGATTCAGAATTGACTTGCCTTCAGAAGGCAGCGGGTCGTGGTGGAGGGGGTACACTCAGATTGGAGGGTTGTGACTAGTGGTATCCTACAAGGATCTGTTCTGGGATGCTCTACTTTTCGTGATTTTTATTAACGACCTGGATGCGGGGGTAGAAGTGTGGGCTGGCAAGTTTGCAGACGACACAAAGGTTGGTGGTGTTGTAGATAGTGTAGACGATTGTCGAAGATTGCAGGGAGACATTGATAGGATGCTGAAGTGGGCTGAGAAGTGGCAGATGGAGTTCAACCCGGAGAAGTGTGAGGTGGTACATTTTGGAAGGACAAACTCCAAGGCAGAGTACAACGTAAATGGCAGTATACTTGGTAGTGTGGGGGAGCGGAGGGATCTGGGGGTACATGTCCACAGATCTTTGAAAGCTGCCTCATGGGTATATAGGGTAGTTAAGAAAGCTTATGGGGTGTTAGCTTTCAGAAGTCGGGTGATAAAGTTTAAGAGTCGCGATTTAATGATGCAGCACTATAAAACTCTGGTTAGGCCACACTTGGAGTACTGTGTCCATTTCTGGTCGCCTCACTATAGGAATGATGTGGAAGCATTGGAAACGGTACAGAGGAGATTTAACAGGATGCTGCCTGGCTCAGAGAGTATTGATTATGATCAGATATTAAGGGAGCTTGGGCTTTACTCTTTGGAGAGAAGCAGGATGAGAGGAGACATGATAGAGGTGTACAAAATATTAAGAGGAATAGATAGAATGGATAGTCAACGCCTCTTCCCCAGGGCACCGTGGCTTTAAGGTAAGGTGTGGGAAGTTCAAGGGGGATATGAGAGGAAGGTTTTTACTCAGAGAGTAGTTGGTGCGTGGAACGCACGGCCTGAGTCAGTGGTGGAGGCAGATACACTAGTGAAGTTTAACAGACTACTAGACAGGTATATGGAGGAATTTAAGGAGGGGAGCGTTATATGGGAGGCAGGGTTTGAGGGTCCGCACTACATTGTGGGCCGAACGGCCTGTAATCTGCTGTACTATTCTATGTTCTACTATCGTAGACAGAAGTAGAAGAGTCGTGCAAGAAAAGTTTATCTTGTTACATTAGCCATTGCAACGTTGTTCCATAGTTTGTGCTCGACTGTATTTCGCCCGTGTTACATACAAATCGCTGTGACTAGTGATCCCTGTGACTAGTGGTGTGCCACAGGGATCAGTGCTGGGTCAATTGTTATTTGTCATCTATATCAATGATCTGGATGATAATGTGGTAAATTGGATCAGCAAGTTTTCTGATGATACAAAGATTGGAGGTGTAGTAGACAGTGAGGAAGGTTTTCAGAGCCTGCAGAGGGCCTTGGACCAGCTGGAAAAATGGGCTGAAAAATGGCAGATGGAGTTTAATACTGACAAGTGTGAGGTATTGGAAGGACAAACCAACGCAGAACATACAGGGTTAATGGTAAGGCACTGAGGAGTGCAGTGGAACAGAGGGATCTGGGAATACAGATACAAAATTCCCTAAAAGTGGCGTCACAGGTAGATAGGCTCGTAAAGAGAGCTTTTGGTACATTGGCTTTTATTAATCGAAGTGTTGAGTATAAGAGCTGGAATGTTATGATGAGGTTGTATAAGGCATTGGTGAGGCCGAATCTGGAGTATCGTGTTCAGGTTTGGTCACCAAATTACAGGAAGGATATAAATAAGTTGAAAGAGTGCAGAGAAGGTTTACAAGGATGTTGAGGACTTGAGAAACTCAGTTACAGAGAAAGGTTGAATAAGTTAGGACTTTATTCCCTGGAGCGTAGAAGAATGAGAGGAGATTTGATGGAGGTATATAAAATTATGATGGGTATAGATAGAGTGAATGCAAGCAGGCTTTTTTCCACTGAGGCAAGGGGAGAGAAAAAACAGAGGACATGGGTTAAGGGTGAGGGGGGGGGAGTTTAAAGGGAACATTAGTGGGGGCTTCTTCACACAGAGAGTGGTGGGAGTATGGAATGAGCTGCCAGACGAGGTGGTAAATGCGGGTTCTTTTTTAACATTTAAGAATAAATTGGACAGATACATGGATGGGAGGTGTATGGAGGGATATGGTCCGTGTGCAGGTCAGTGGGACTAGGCAGAAAATGGTTCGGCACAGCCAAGAAGGGACAAAGGGCCTGTTTCTGTGCTGTAGTTTCTATGGTTCAAATCAAAATTAATTTTGCACCAAAAGTCAATGGAGATGTCGGGTCATTTCCATATATTTTATATAATTCCATGCAGTTAGTAATTTCACCATGTTGCTTTAATCATATTTTAAATTTGTAAATACTTCTGTTGATCTTATTTTTAAAGTGGTTGAGGGAGAGGCATAACATATGACACGCCAACATGGATTATAATGCATGTATCTTAATTTATTTTCAGAGCTGCAATATCTGAGAGAGAGCTTCAAAAACATGCGTGAGGAAAAACTTGGAGAGCCTCATTTTAGCTGTGGCAACAATGATAATTATAGAATAATTCAAATTAATTTTAACATTAAACAAATAAACCTTTCCTGTTACAATAATATCAACAACCCACTTAGCGTAAAATAAACAAAATAATAGGGACGTGTCTATTGTGAATATAATGAAACAATGTTATTGATAACATTGACAGTGACACTTAAAGGATTGACGGTGGATATGCAATGGCAAGCATTTAAAGGTTGCATGGATGAACTACAACAATTGTTCATTCCAGTTTGGCAAAAGAATAAATCAAGGAAGGTAGTGCACCCGTGGCTGACAAGAGAAATTAGGGATAGTATCAATTCCAAAGAAGTAGCATACAAATTAGCCAGAGAAAATGGCTCACCTGAGGACTGGGAGAAATTCAGAGTTCAGCAGAGGAGGACAAAGGGCTTAATTAGGAAGGGGAAAAAAGATTATGAGAGAAAACTGGCGGGGAACATAAAAACGGACTGTAAAAGCTTTTATAGATATGTAAAAAGGAAAAGAATGGTAAAGACAAATGTAGGTCCCCTGCAGACAGAAACAGGTGAATTGATTATGGGGAGCAAGGACATGGCAGACCAATTGAATAATTACTTTGGTTCTGTCTTCACTAAGGAGGACATAGATAATCTTCCAGAAATAGTAAGGGACAGAGGGTCCAGTGAGATGGAGGAACTGAGTGAAATACATGTTAGTAGGGAAGTGGTGTTAGGTAAATTGAAGAGATTGAAGGCAGATAAATCCCCAGGGCCAGATGGTCTGCATCCTAGAGTGCTTAAGGAAGTAGCCCAAGAAATGGTGGATGCATTAGTGATAATTTTTCAAAACTCGTTAGATTCTGGAATAGTTCCTGAGGATTGGAGGGTGGCTAATGTAACCCCACTTTTTAAAAAAGGAGGGAGAGAGAAACCGAGGAATTATAGACCGGTTAGCCTAACGTCGGTGGTGGGGAAACTGCTGGAGTCAGTTATCAAGGATGTGATAACAGCACATTTGGAAAGCGGAGAAATGATCGGACAAAGTCAGCATGGATTTGTGAAAGGAAAATCAAGTCTGACGAATCTCATAGAATTTTTTGAGGATGTAACTAGTAGAGTGGATAGGGGAGAACCAGTGGATGTGGTATATTTGGATTTTCAAAAGGCTTTTGACAAGGTCCCACACAGGAGATTAGTGTGCAAACTTAAAGCACACGGTATTGGGGGTAAGGTATTGGTGTGGGTGGAGAATTGGTTAGCAGACAGGAAGCAAAGAGTGGGAATAAACGGGACCTTTTCAGAATGGCAGGCGGTGACTAGTGGGGTACCGCAAGCCTCAGTGCTGGGACCCCAGTTGTTTACAATATATATTAATGACTTGGATGAGGGAATTAAATGCAGCATCTCCAAGTTTGCGGATGACACCAAGCTGGGTGGCAGTGTTAGCTGTGAGGAGGATGCTAAGAGGATGCAGGGAGACTTGGATAGGTTGGGTGAGTGGGAAAACTCATGGCAGATGCAATTTAATGTGGATAAATGTGAAGTTATCCACTTTGGTGGCAAAAAGAGGAAAACAGATTATTATCTGAATGGTGGCCGATTAGGAAAAGGGGGGGGTGCAAAGAGACCTGGGTGTCATTATACACCAGTCATTGAAAGTGGGCATGCAGGTACAGCAGGCGGTGAAAAAGGCGAATGGTATGCTGGCATTTATAGCGAGAAGATTCGAGTACAGGAGCAGGGAGGTACTACTGCAGTTGTACAAGGCCTTGGTGAGACCACACCTGGAGTATTGTGTGCAGTTTTGGTCCCCTGATCTGAGGAAAGACATCTTTGCCATAGAGGGAGTACAAAGAAGGTTCACCAGATTGATTCCTGGGATGGCAGGACTTTCGTATGAAGAAAGACTGGATGAACTGGGCTTGTACTCGTTGGAATTTAGAAGATTGAGGGGGGATCTGATTGAAACGTATAAGATCCTAAAGGGATTGGACAGGCTAGATGCAGGAAGATTGTTCCCGATGTTGGGGAAGTCCAGAACGAGGGGTCACAGTTCGAGGATAGAGGGGAAGCCTTTTAGGACCGAGATTAGGAAAAACTTCTTCACACAGAGAGTGGTGAATCTGTGGAATTCTCTGCCACAGGAAACTGTTGAGGCCAGTTCATTGGCTATGTTTAAGAGGGAGTTAGATATGGCCCTTGTGGCTACAGGGGTCAGGAGGTATGGAGGGAAGGCTGGGGCGGGGTTCTGAGTTGGATGATCAGCCATGATCATAATAAATGGCGGTGCAGGCTCGAAGGGCCGAATGGCCTACTCCTGCACCTATTTTCTATGTTTCTACAATATTTAAATATTTAAATGTCCTGTGAGATCGAGCAATCTACTTTTAAGATGTTTTCTTGGAGGGTAAGTTCTGTCATCATTCAATCTTCATGTCGAGCACAGTTTCTGCTGGTGCTTGAGCTTACACCCATAAAGATGTACATACACTGTTATATTAAATCTCAAGCAAATATGTTATTTCATTATGAAATTTTATATGTTAAGGTTTCCATTTCTTGTCTGAATAGGAGCAATACGTAACAATGTTGCTTTTAATTCATGTGTCATATATAAAAAAAAAATAATAAATAGTTAAATATTGAGATGATAACTATTTTCATTATATTTATACAACACACATAAAAGTTGCTGGTGAACGCAGCAGGCCAGGCAGCGTCTCTGGGAAGAGGTGCACTCGACGTTTCAGGCCGAGACCCTTCGTCAGGACTAACTGAAGGAAGAGTGAGTAAAGGATTTGAAAGTTGGAGGGGGAGGGGAGATCAAAAATGATAGGAGAAGACAGGAGGGGGAGGGATGGAGCCAATAAATGGACAGGTGATAGGCAAAAAGGATACGAGAGGTCCGGGAAGAAAGACAAGGTGGGGGGGGGGGACCCAGCGGATGGGTCCTGCGGAAAGCAGAGAGACGTGGGGAGGGAAAGATGTGCTTAGTGGTGGGATCCCGTTGGAGGTGGCGGAAGTTACGGAGAATAATATGTTGGACCCGGAGGCTGGTGGGGTGGTAGGTGAGGACCAGGGGAACCCTATTCCTAGTTGGGTGGCGGGAGGATGGAGTGAGTGCAAATGTACGTGAAATGGGGGAGATGCGTTTAAGAGCAGAGTTGATAGTGGAGGAAGGGAAGCCCCTTTCTTTAAAAAAGGAAGACATCTCCCTCGTCCTAGAATGAAAAGCATCATCCTGAGCCTCATCCTCAGCCTGCTAAGCACATCTTTCCCTCCACCACACCCCCCCCCACCTCTGCATTCCGCAGTGATCGCTCCTTACGCGACTCCCTTGTCCATTCGTCCTCCCCATCCCTCCCCACTGATCTCCCTCCTGGCACTTATCCATGTAAGCGGAACAAGTGCTACACATGCCCTTACACTTCCTCTGTTACCACCATTCAGGCCCCAAACATTCCTTCTAGGTGAGGCAACACTTCACCTGTGTGTCGGCTGGGGTGATATACTGCGTCCGGTGCTCCCGATGTGGCCTTCTATATATTGGCGAGACCCGACGCAGACTGGGAGACCGCTTTGCTGAACACCTACGCTCTGTCCGCCAGAGAAAGCAGGATCTCCCAGTGGCCACACATTTTGATTCCACATCCCATTCCCATTCTGGCATGTCTGTCCACGGCCTCCTCTACTGTACAGATGAAGCCATACTCAGGTTGGAGGAACAACACCTTATATTCCGTCTGGGTAGCCTCCAACCTGATGGCATGAACACCGACTTCTCTAACTTCCGCTAATGCCCCACCTCCCCCTCGTACCCCATCTGTTACTTATTTTTATACACACATTCTTTCTCCCACTCTCCTTTTTCTCCCTCTGTCCCTCTGAATATACCCCTTGCCCATCCTCTAAGTCCCTCCCCCCCTTGTCTTTCTTCCCGGACCTCCTGTCCCATGATCCTCTCGTATCCCTTTTGCCTATCACCTGTCCAGCTCTTGGCTCCATCCCTCCTCCTCCTGTCTTCTCCTATCATTTTGAATCTCCCCCTCCCCCTCCAGCTTTCAAATCCCTCACTCACTCTTCCTTCAGTTAGTCCTGACGAAGGGTCTCGGCCTGAAACGTCGAGTGCACCTCTTCCTAGAGATGCTGCCTGCCCTGTTGCGTTCACCATCAACTTTTATGTGTGTTGCTTGAACTTCCAGCATCTGCAGAATTCCTGTTGTTTGCGTCATTATATTTATTTTTTATTTTCTATTTTCCTTGGTGATTTCATTCCCTACATTTTGTTGGTTCATATCTGACACCTAATATTTGTCTTAGGTTCAGAAGCAGCAACTTATTTTAGAAATCTGATCGGGTTTCACAGTACCAATTCCTTTATTCGCATTAACCACCGACAATAATCTGCTCTAATTTGCACAGCAGGGTATACCTAGTATTTCCGTGGGAAGACAGTGACCCTCCACAGGCTGAAATTCCCAAATAAGTACTCTCGAATTTTATCACCACAATATAGCAATCGCCTATGGTTTAGAGGAAGATACCATTGGTAACATCTAAGTAGCATTTCAGGCAGTTCTTGTGATAACCTCGTGGCGACAATCTGAAAAAAAAAATGTAGATATTTTGAGTTATGATCTGCTCTATTAAATCGAGCAAATAATAATTGCTGTTATAAATTTTAGATTTCCCTTCATGCTCAGAGTGTCACAATGGGGTGCTGGTAACGGACCCAAATGCAAGACACAGACACTGAAGTACAAGGAACTTCCTTGACTTCAGTATGGACGTGACAGGATTCAGATAAGTAGCAGGGACAAGAACTCAAACTTGGGCTAGGGAAAGCGGGACCAGGACTAGAAACCAAGGACTAGGAGACAAGGCTTCGACTCCGAGCCCGAGGCTGGACAAGGACCCAGAACCAGGGTCTTGCCTCGAGCTCGGACCCCAGAACCAGGCAAGGACATGACACGGCTTCAGGACAGGACGTGGCTGGGGTCCAGAGGCCTGAGCTTGGAGACAGGCTGGGTCTTTGCTCTTGGGTCTTGAGGCTGGGGTCTTGGGTCTTGAGCTTGGCTGTAGGCTGTGGCCTTGGGACTGAGAGTTTGGCTGCAGGCTGGTGCCTTGGGTCTTGAGCTTGGAGGCTGGGGACTTCAGGCTTGTGTTCTTGTAGCTTGGCTTGGGATCCTCGAGGTTAGAGTTCTTGGAGCTTGGCTTGGGTTCTTTGAGTTTCTCCTGGGCAGGACGCTCATATCCTGGGCAAGACGCTGATCTCTTAGGCAGGACGTTGATCTCTTGGGCAGGACACTGATCTCTTGGGCAGGACGCTGATCTCTTCGGCAGGACGCTGATCTCCCGGCAAGACGCGGAACTTCACCCCACGGAGGCAAGGGCCGGGAGGGACAGACCCAACCGCAGGGTAACGGCAAACGTCCTGCTTACCCGACGGAGGTAGGGGACAGGACGGGACAGAACCAACCGCAGGGTAACGGCAATTACGACCTGGCTTACCCAACGGAGGCAAGGACAGAAAAGGAGCTCAATCCAGGGTGGCTCTGAGATTTGGGGCAGCCAGCAACCTTGGCTGGCTACACAAACGGCCTAATCCATACCACGATGACTGTTCCGACGAGTGGCAATAAGGCTCCATGAAGCGGTGGTCCTCCAACCAGGCCTAGAGATCACGAATGGTTTCACTAGCCTTCCATCAGCAGGTTGCTCCAAGGGGGACTGACAAGACAAACCAGCAGCCCACACTCGATCCCAAGGCTACTTATATTCCAAACCCCAAGATGGGAATCAGGTGCCTATGGTTAACTTAATCAAACGAGGGACAGCTGGATGACCCGGAGTCCTGAGTCCACGGACTGGACCATGAACCAGAATGCGGACTTCACGGACCGGACCATGACACAGACAGGAATGAAATGTGTTTGATAACGTTGTTAAAATATATATTTACACCTTCAGAAAAAGCAAAATAAACAAAAGTTTATTTCTTTGGACAGAAATGCTTTGCATATCTTTCCTGAAGGTCTGAAAAAAGGGGTGAAGTGCAGTTAATGATAAAGTATTGCTTTAAGCAACATTTCCTCTGTATATCAGTAACTTGGGAATTATCCTCGTGAAGTTAAATAAACTTACATGCATATAATTTCAGTGTTTTAAATGAATATAGGCAGATTCCGAAATTTGGAACGCTTAATCGTGACCTCTACGCAGATTAAAGCCATTCGCCCAATTCATTATAGCACCGCTCTTCAGAATTCCTCCCAAACAAAATGGAAACAGCCACATTTTAGAAACATCACCTCAATGATAATCGTACAGGTCAAGAAATGAGCTAATTTTACTGCTTGAATTTGTGTGAAAAAAAAAAGAAATTAACCTGAAGGGAGCAAAAGGAAATTTTCCTCAAACTTTGGTACCTTCGTGAAGTTTATTACAGAGCCGTCAGTCTAACACCGAGAGTTTTGTGATTTTGGGACGGACCTCAAAATAATGTACATGCATACATTGATACAAAATACTCCAGTTAACCAACTGGGTTTAAACCGAGGCGTAATGTGCAGTATTCTTCCCTAAGGATTTGTCGCCATGTTGCACACGGCGTTCTTATGATTAACATTTAAGGATCTCTGAATGAAGTATTTCATAATGGATTTCAACTATTTGAAGTACAAGTCAGCTTACAGCATGGGAGAAATGAAATGCTAAAGATTAAGCATTATTTTCTTTACTTCCGTTTTATATACTGCATGAATAAAGTCTATTGAACCACTATTGATAAGAATAGGAAAAATGAAACAATAGTGGTCTTTATTCCTACATCGCATTGGAAAAAACACAAGATTCACCAGTTTAAGCAAAAGCTTAGAAAAAATGCGCATGTGATTATTATTATAGGTACAACTTCTGGGATTAAGAATTCATTCTGATCATATCATTTGCAGATTTCTAACTACGATTTATTTCCCACAAAGAGCTGATAGTCAGTGATCACTAAAATATGACATTTTCCACTTTATAGATGGAGCTGTCACACAGAAAGAAACAGGTAAATTATATTTTTCATATTATTCGAGGTAATTTTGTCGAAACACGATAATGCACTAATAGTAACCGTTGTTAAACTAGATTGAATGCACGGAATGCAGGTAATGGAAAGACAGTTAATTATGCTGCGCTCCATTGCCTGATACCCACCTCGATTGTCTCTATTTTATGTTGGACAGGTCTTGTTATTACTAAACTATTTAGTATAACCTCGGAAAATTCCGTACTAAAATACTGGAAGAAGAATGTCACCGATGTTATTTTACAGGAAGTATTTATAACAGATTGATGAGAAAAGAAAAATGAAATTTTAATTAACGCAAGAATAAGTTGATTTGTTTCTAAGTCGGCAAAGAATTCCACGTGGATGGTGATCCTGTGCGTTCCAGTGATTCCGTGAATCTACTATTTTGTTCTTAATACTTGTACATGTCACAGAAATAAAAACACAACAACTGTGCTTCAGGAATTCGAACGGAAAAGAAACAATGTATCCGGATTGTGGTGCACGGTGTAACAGGAAATCCTCTTGGCACGTTCACGTTTAATCCACATTTGAATAGATAATGACTGATCAAGGATGGTCAGCACGGATCCACTGGTGGGCGATCCTGACTAACTAATTCAATCAAGTTTTTTTGGAGAGATACCTTCGTATACTGAGGACGGCAGTATGAGTGATTTGGGTTGTTTGGGCCTTGGAGAGGCTTTAGCAAGTTCGAATTTAATAGATTCTAGCGAAATTGGTACGTTGTATCTCAGTTAGGCTTTATGAAGGAGAAGAAAATGTGCTTTGGAGAATAACCTAGATTAATTGTATATCGCAGCCGAGCTGAGGAGAAACCTGGTCAGCGTAAAACCCATGCAATGTTCCTGACCAGACAATATACCTGGTTATGTGCTGAGGGATTATTGCGACCACCTAACGGACATCTTTAATGCATAGTTGCAACATTCCAGTGTCGCTACAGGTTTCAAGGCATCACCATCATTCCGGTGACAAACAGAGCGGTGTTAATTTTCCTAAACGATTACCGCCCAGTGTTACTGACATGCACACTCTTGGTATTTTGAACAGCTTGTTACAGATCTTATAACAGCTGACATTCCAGCCAAATTAGACTCTTTTCTGTTTGTCTGCCGTTCAAACGGTGCACTGACGATACATCGTACGCCAGCTAATTGTTCACCAAATTCAGCTCGGTGGTTAAATGAGTCATGCCTCAGCGGCTGCTCTGTAAACCGTCCTCGTGGGGACTCAACACCCATCTCTGCAACTGGATCATGGATTTATTTATGGAAACACCTCAGTCAATCCGAATTAACAGCATCATCTCAAGCCCTAACACGCTGAGTATTGGTGCCACCCAGCGGCTTGTTCTTATCCCGCTGCTATTCACGCAGCTTACTCACGACTGTCAGATAGAGCTCAAACAGCACCATCAATTTCACTAAAGATAAAGTGTGGTTGACCTCATCAACTAATTCAATCGAGTTTTTTTGGAGAGAGACCTACAGAGGACGAGGGAGAATGGTTTGAGAATAACTTGTTTGGGCCTTGGAGAGGCTTTAGCAAGTTGGAATTTAATAGACAAAATTGGTAGATTATTGTGGCCTTCAGGAAGGCGGCGGTCAGGTAAATTTTGTTGTACATCAACTGTTCTGTGGCAAAGAGAGTGAAGGGCACAACATCCCTTGGCATGTATATACCCACGATCTAAACTGAATCGATATGACCTCTTCAATTGCCAGGGTTACACCACTATCTACACCTTCTGAGGAGTCTGAAATGTGCAAGGCTCCCATCCTCCATTCCAACAACTTTATCAAAAAGCATCATATACATTGCATTGTCTAGCCGCATTGTTGTGTGGAACGGAAGCTGCAAGACATTGGACTGCAAGACCTCTGAAAAAATTCTCTTGATCATGGTGGTCCTTCAACTTAATTTATTCTTACTTAGTCAAGAAGATCTAACAATACATTACTTTCTTTTATCATCATGCCAAAAATGCGTGTCTTATTGATTACAACATAAAAATATTTACCTTAACAGAAGTCGAAGAACTGATAACAAAGCTTAAACATGCAGGTGAGTGTTTTTTTATTCTTAACTTGTTGCTGCTAGATTATGCAATACTACGTTTTTCTATATGATTTTAAATCCAATCGTGTCATTTCGGGGGGAAAAAAGTGGCTCTTTCCACAACGCGACTGTCGACAGAGAGTGCAGAATGTGCAGACCAAAATCCGTCCAGGAATGTAGGCGCTTATGCAAAAAAATTGATGTACCTCTTGTTGAATCTGGGGAATATTAGAGTGTATCTCCAGATTCTTTAATCCGTAAAGAGTCTGAGAAGAATATTTTCCGGAAGCACATGGGTCAAGGAGCGATGGATAGAAAGGAAATGGTTTAAAATCAAAACAAGTCATAAGGATTAGCTGTTTTCTAGGCGCGAGTACTTAATTAAAGTAATATATTTCTGGTACCATACTTGAAAACAGTCACTCGCCAATAGAAGTCTGAGAAAACACCTCAAATTACATAAATTCAAAAACAGTAGGAATAAGTTAGATTTTTTTCTCAACCGGTGGCTCTCAAAAAGAGGTAAAATGGTTTTCTTCCAAATGGCTACTGCCAAATGTTTACATTTTCTGGTAGATATTTGTGATATTCATACTTTATTTTAAGTGCATCAGAAAACATCCACGTAGAACAGTTGCGATGTTATACTACAGTGACAATTTGCAAATGTATGCATAGATGGTGAACTACTGTGGACTATATTTCGTCTGGAAAATGTTTAGTTCATATTCAAAATGAAAACGTTTGCACAGAAATACTGGAACTTGTGACATTAGGCTTGATTCAACTGGAACACCCAAAAGCCCGATAGCACGTACACGAAAACTCGAGGACTGATTCCATAGGCAGTCATAAGCCGTACAAGAGTTCGATAATATGGAATATTGAGCTTAGAGTACACCTGCTTATCGACATGCAAATTATTGTCTTTTTGCACTGCACTTTTTCTGCATTCAGTTATTGCTTTCACTTGTTTTGACTCAATTCACTGCTGTACTGAAATTACTTGCATGGATGGCATGGGAAACCAGGTTTTATTCACAATGTACATCGGTAGATTTGATAATAATATACCAGTTCCAGAAATAGACAACTCATAGTTTCAGAGTATTATAACTGACTACTTCAAAGTAAGCGTTTATTTAAAGAGATGAATGGTGGCGAGCTCAATGAAGTATTCAAATCCTCCGTCATTCATAAATTATAACTCGAAAAAGAAGAACAAAGAAAGCAAATCCATTTCTACGTTGCAGACATTATTTCGCATCATGCGTATTCCAACCAGTTGTTTTTCCAGACAGCAGAACAGCTTTCGAGAGATTATTGGATAGAGCGCAGAAAAGCAGCACTTGCCAACGTAAAATTTTGTTGTTTTGTTTTTGTAATTCGCTTCCTTTGTTTCTGACTACCAGTACAACCTGCATTATTTGACCTAAGCTGTTGGATGAGGATTGTTCCAAAACGAAACCAACTCTTGCGACTTCTTCCATTTCCCCCGATGCTCTAGCATCTGCAAAGAAAGCATAAATTCTGAGAGATACTATCTCAGAATATCTGCATTTGATGCAAAGATGACAGACGATGCCATGTTAGAAAGCATGAAAAAGGATGGCATTAGCATGCGACTTCCTCGCTGAACAATTACTGTATGTTAGCATTCGCAAAAGAATATTTAGTTATCTAAGTCAAATATATCTTAGCGAAAAAAAAAGTTTTGTACCTCCGAACGGAAACAAAAGAAAGAGAAAAGAATATTAGTAAAATATTTTATTAATCCCTAGTGACAATTAATTAATTTAAAAACTGCCAAAAAGTTCACAATACAGCTTATTCCGTTAAGGTATTAATATGTAGATTCTATTCTGTAATATGCACTTTATTCCTTAAACAGAAGCAATTATCATTGAAAAAGAAAGTGGTAAGCTGATTAATTAGAGCATACGAAAATCTTCTGACTTTATCACCACTTCAGATGTTAAATACATACATTCTCTCTCTCTCTCTCTCTGTCTCTCTCTCTCTCTCTCCTCTCTCTTCTTCGCGCCGGTGGCGCGCTCGCTCTCTCACTGCTTTCTCATTCATCAGTTCTTCAGTTATGATTTTCATACCTGCTGCTTTCATATTTCTTTTCCATTATTTGTCCCTCTTTTTGTTTATACTCAGTAATTCTTTGTTGGGTTTATATTGCAATATTACATGTACGATATTTTCTTTCTCAGAACTGAACGCTGTGAAGCAAAGTTTGGAAATAACACGTGAGGAAAACTTTTCTTCAATTTCAGTAAAATCTCAAGAATAAAATATTTTGTTGTAAACGCAGTCATTAGGAACACAAAAATATATTGGATCGAAACAAACTATTTTAACTTAAAAGCAGCGAGCTATGTTTGATATCACTATTAAGTTTTACCAAAATTACCGCTTTGAGGGAAGAAATAAGTCACCACTGCATGCAGATTATTCTTGATTGCCATTGTCCCATCCGGCAATGGCCCAACTTGTTATTATCTCCTTGATAAGGTCTTAATCTCCTCGTCTGATTTCCAATTGTTCCCAGTTTTCGTTAATACAGCACACCTGCTTTCCAACCGCGAACTGAGGATAAGAACCCTGGATCACTGTCATGCTTCGCCAGATCGTTGGTCTAGTCTCGTGTGTGTAAATCTTGTTTTCTGATTCGTTAGGAGTGTTCGTTTTAAGCTCCGCACTATTCTCTAGAAAATAGACGTAAACCTTATCTCCGTGTAAAGATTCTCCTGAATACCTGTTCCACGTTCGCAGCTCCGCTATCGCCTCACGACCCTGTCTCCGTGCCTGTGTCCTGCTCTTGGGTTCGTCCCCAGCCACGCCCTGTCATAGGGGGGCGTTGATGGCGGAACCAAATGCAAGACACAGACAGTGAAGTACAAGGAACAGGACTTGGTTTATCAGAAAGCAAAGGCACTCAGCAAGAAAAGACGCTGGACATGGACACACGCCCTGGACGAGACAAGGACACCGGGCAGAGGATAGGATTAATACTAGGAAAGCGGGATCAGAACAAGGAACCTGGAACTAGGAGCCTGGGCTAGGACTCCGAGCCATAGACTGGACAGGGATCCGGAACCTGGGTCTTGACTCGGGATCAGACCCCGGATCTAGTCGAGAACAAGACGTGGCTAGGCTACAGGACTGGATGTGGCTCTAGGACTGGACGTGGCTACTGGACTGGACGTGGAACTACTGCAAAGGACGAGGCACTTGGACAGGACGAGGTTCTTGGACGTGGCTTGGACTAAACGAGTTTCTTGGAAGTCGTTGGACTACAGACTCCTGGACTGGACGAGGGAACTCCAACACCGGGTTGGGCGAGGTACGCCTGGGCTGGGCGAGGTACTTCTGGCGAGGACTTGGCCTTGGAGATGGCTCGGTTTGGCCCTTGGGTACGGAGCCTGCACTCTTCCTTGGAGCGCAGGGCCGGGAATCTTACTAGGACGCAGAGCCGGGATGCTTTCGCAGGGCCAGGATTCTTTCTAGGACGCAGCTCCGGGATGACTTCCGAGGATACTTGTCGAGGGAACCGCCGAGATAAACTGCCAAAGGACTCCTGGACTTGACCTGGGAGCTCCAGCACCGGGCTGGGCGAGGTACTCC
Source organism: Mobula hypostoma (assembly GCF_963921235.1). Lineage (NCBI taxonomy): Eukaryota > Metazoa > Chordata > Chondrichthyes > Myliobatiformes > Myliobatidae > Mobula > Mobula hypostoma. The sequence goes on along the minus strand of NC_086101.1, from coordinate 20,101,385 downwards.
TGGGCTGTGCGAGAACACGAAGCCTTGACTTCGACAGGACTGGAACACGGCGCCTGGACATGGAACACAGGAACACAGAACAGAGAGCCGGGACCCCTCATTGGGAACAGAATTTAGGGCCCAGGCTCGACACAGAGTCAGGACCCCTACTCGGGAACAGGACGTAGGGCCGGGATTTATACACGGGTGACAGCCAGGACCCTTCCTTGGGAAAAGGACTTATGGCAGGAGCTTTACACAGAGTCAGTACCCCTCTTTGGGCACAGGACCTAGGGCCGGGACTCTTCTTTGACATAGACACTAAACACGGGAACACAAAGAGACAGTTCCAAACTCAACGATAGATAGTACCTTATCTTGGCGTGGTAAGGTTCCGGTCTCACTCCGGCGACTGAACTAGACGGCGATACAGGCGAGGAGAAGGCGAGGTTGCAGGCAAGGCAGCAGGCGAAGATAACAGACGAAGACTACAGGCAAAGATTAGTGCCAAAGTAACTGTTGAGATAAATTGGCAAAGGAACTGCCAGGGATTCAGACGGGGAGGCGAAGGGAACAGTCCCAAAGGGAATCCTTGGTTTGCAGAAGTATTTACGTGCCAGCCCAAAACGAGAATCAGCTGTCTCAATTAAGGCACCCAATGGAACATAGGAAAACAGGAAAACCCGGAATAAGGATCGATGAACCGCACCGTGAACCGGAATGCAGATTTCACGGACCGGACCATAACAGTAACCCTCTCTCTGTGGGAGTCTCCTGGAGAGCAAACAGATTTTCCAGGACTGAGGACGACCCGGGCGGGTGGGGGGAGTGGTATTCAACAGGTACTCCTGGGCTAGGCGAAGGACTCTTGAACTAGGCTAGACTCGCCTCTTAGACTCGGCTCGGTTACGCCCCTGGGTACGGAGCAGACACTCCTCCTTGGAGCGCAGAGTCAGGACACTTTCTAAGACGCAGTGCCGGGACCCTTTCTAAGACGGAGGGCCGGGACATTTTCTTTGACGTTGGGCTGGGATATTTCCTTTGACGTAGGGCCGGGATGCTTTCTAGGACGCAGAGCCGGGATGACTGCCGAGGACACTTGCCGAAGGAACTGCCGAGGTAAACTGCCAAGGGACTCCTGGACTGGACGAGGGAACTCCAGCACAGGACGAGGAAACTCCAGCATTGGGCTGAGCGAGGAACTCCTGGGCTGGGGGAGAACACGAAGCCTTGACTTGGACAGGACTGGAACACGGCACCTGGACTTGGAACACAGGAACACAGAACGCAGAGCCAGGACCCCTCCTTGGGAACAGGACCGAGGGCCGGGACTCTTCTTTGACACAGGCACTAAGCAATGGGACAGAAAAAGAGACAGTTCCAAAGTCAACAACAGGTAGTTCCTTATCTGCGAGTGGTAAGATTCCGGTCTCACTCCGGTGGCTGAACTAGACGGCGATACAGGCGAGGATGCAGGCGAGGTTGCAGACAAGGTAGCAGGCGAAGGGGACAGACGAAAATTACAGACAAAGGTTAGTGCCAAAGTAACTGTTGAGATAAACTGCGAAAGAAACTGCCAGGGATTCAGACGGGAAGAGGAAGGGAACAGTACCCAAGGGAATCCTTGGTTTTCAGAGGTAGTTATGTGCTCGCCCAAAACGAGAATCAGGTGCCTCAATTAAGGCACCCAATGGAGCAAGTGAAAAGAGAAAAAACCGGAATAAGGATCGATGAACCGGACCGTGATCCGGAATGGCCAGAATGAACCCAGCGGACACGAATCCCGTACAACAGGCCCTCGCCAGCCAGGGCTTCCTATTGGGTGCCACGACCAACACTCAGAGAGGTCACGGAAGATCCTCGTGCGCTGTCGACGAATGTAAGGAAGGTCACTGTGCAGGTTGACTGGGTGTCCGCTTCCCTTACTCCGTTCCTTCCAAAAACCCCGTCTGATCAAACCGCAGAGTCTGGGATGGCTACGCCCCTTGGGTCGGCAACAGAATCCTCAGAATACCTCGGGAGCCGCTAAATATCCCACTGGAGGCCCAGGCGCTGCACGGAAAACTGCTGGCTCGGTTTACTCACTGTACGCCACCCCTGAACTTGATTCTGTCCGGAAACCATCTAGAGGAGGTACGATTTAATCTCATCCATTCTCCTCAATCTCCTGTAGTTCTAGGTTATCCCTGACTGAACCAGGACAACCCCTATATCGACTGGTCTACCAGGAGAATAGCCAGTTGGAGCCCGTTTTGCCATGCCACCTCTCTGCGATCGGCTCTATCCCCTAGCGAGGCAACCGCGACCTCGCTTGTCTTTGAAACCCTCGACTTGTCCGGAGTCCCTGCAGAATACCATGACCTGGGACAAGTATTCAGCAAACAACGGGTTTTTTCCCTGTCTCGACCCACCAGCCGTCTTTATAACTTGCCCCGACCGGAGAGAGACGCCATGGAGAAATACAATAAGAACCCACTGCCCCTCATTAATTCGGCATTTGAACCATTTCACGGAGCCACCATGTTCTTGAAGTTAGACCTTCGTAGCGCCTACCATCTAGTTCGGATGAGGGAGGGAGACTAGTGGAAGACAGCCTTTAATACACCATCGGGTAACTTCGAATACTTGGTCATGCCGTCTAGCCTCACCAATGCCCCCGTCGTTTTTCAAGCCCTAATCAATGATGTGCTGAGGGACTTTACTAAGCGCTTCGTGTTCGTCTACCTAGATGATATCTTAATAGTTTCTAACAGCCTCCAGAAACCTATTCACTATGTCCGTCTAGTCCTCCAGAGACTGTAGGAGAACAAATTATTTGTGCAGGAGGAGAAGTGTGAGTTCACGTTCCCTCGATCAGCTTCCTGAGCTACATTATCGAGAGCAGGCAGGTGAGGGCAGATCTTGTGAAGATCCGGTCGCTGGAAGAATGAACCAGATCCACGACCAGCAAATAACTTCAGCGGTTTTCCGGTTTTCCAAACTTTTACCGCCGATTTATCAGAGATTACAGTCGGGTGGCGGCGCCCCTCCCCGACTTACTTCACCCACAACAGCTTCAGCTTTCACGGAACTAAAGAGACGTTTCACCATCGCACGCATCCTGGTCCAACCGGACCCCTCCCACCAAATTATTGTTGAGTTTGACGCCTCCGACTCCGGGGTGGGAGCATTTCTCTCCCAAAGATCAAGTCCGGACGAGAAGCTTCATCCCTGTGCCTTCTTTACTCACCGGCAGTCCCCTGCCGAGCGGAATTACGACGTAGGGAATCGGGAACTACTGGCGTTCAAGCTAGCATTGGAGGAGTGGAGGCACTGGCTGGAATGAGCGGAACACCCGTTTATTGTTTGGACTGATCATAAGAACCTGGGATATATTCAGACCACCAAACGTCTGAGCTCACGCCAGGCCAGTTGGGCATTATTTTTTGGACGATTCAAGTTTTCTCTTACCTACAGTCCAGGGTCCAAGAAAGGGAAACCTGACGCGCTCTCCCGCCAATACAATTCCAAGCAGGACACTTCTAGCCCAGAGACTACCCTCCCACCATCCTGTGTGGTGGCAACCCTCACTTGGGAGATTGAGTCCATAGTAAATGAAGCCCAACGGGATGACCCTGACCCCGGCAATGGACCCGCCGATCGCCTTTTCGTGACTGATTCCGTCAGGTCTCAGGTTCTTCGGTGGGGGCACACATATCGTTTCGACTGCCACCCCTGGAGTGATCGGACACTGGCTCTCCTGAAAAGACACTTTTGGTGGCCGTCCACTGTGGCGGATACCCGTTCCTATGTCTCTGCATGTTCCGTCTGTGCCCGTGGAAAAGCCTCCCATTGGCCACCTGCGGGATTACTTCGTCTCCTACCTGTCCCTGGTCGTCCTTGGTCGCACATCGCCCTATATTTTGTCACCGGTCTACCGTCTTCACACGGAAACACCACCGCACTCACCGTGGTCGACCGGTTCTCCAAGGCGGTGCACTTTGTAGCCGTCCCTAAACTCCCTTCTGCTCAGGAAACTGCAGACCTTCTCGTTCGGCAACTCTTGCGCCTCCACGGAATTCCCGCGGGCATCGTCTCCGATCGAGGTCCCCAATTCGTTTCACAGGTATGGAAGGCCTTCTGTCAATCCTTGGGTGCCTCGGTCAGCCTGTCATCCGGCTTCCACCCACAGACGTACGGGCAAATGAAACAGGTCAACCAGGATTTGGACGCGACTCTACGTTGTATAGCAACCAACAACCCGTCTACGCGTGGGTTGAGTACGCCCACAACTCTCTGGTTAGTACTGCCATCAGAAGGTCCCCTTCGAGTGCTCCCTTGGGTACAAAGCCCCGCTGTTCCCCGCGCAAGAAGAGGAGATTGCGGAGCAGTCTGTTCAGGCCCATATCGATCGGTGACACAAGGTTTGGGAGGACACAAGCACGGCCCTGCTCAGATCAGCCGATAGCAATAAGAGGATTGCCGATCGACACCGGACTCCTGCGTCTGAGTATTGACCTGGGCAGAAGGTGTGTCTCTCATCCAAAGACATCCCTCTGAAAAACGAGCCTAAGAAAGTCGCACCTCGCTTCCTGGGACCTTTATGGCCGAAAGCAACATTAACCCAACAGCAGTCCGGGAACTACCAAGATCTATGCATATCCACCCTACTTTTCATGTTTTCCAACTTAAACCACTTTCCGACAGTCCCTTGTGTCCTCCAACCTATTCTCCTACACCGGCCCGAATCATCGACAACAACCCGGCATACATCATCCGGCGGCTACTAGATGTGCGCCCTCGGGGCAGGGGCATCCAATACCTGCTCGACTGTGTAGAGTACGGAACAGAGGAGCGTTCCTGTGTTTCCCGCTCCTTCATCCTTGACTCCTCCCTCATCCAAGACTTCCATCCGGAATATCTGGACAAGCCTAGAGGCTCGCGGGAGGCTCCCATTACAGGGGGGGGGGGGCGGGGGGGGGACGGGGGTGGTTACTGTCACGGTCCCGTCCGACAATGCTCCATCTTGCTATTATCTCCTTGATAAGGTCTTAATCTCCTCGTCTGATTTCCAATTGTTCCCAGTTTTCGTTAATACAGCACATCTGTTTTCCATCAGCGAACTGAGGATAAGAACCCTGGCGTCACTGTCATGCTTCGCCAGTTCGTTGGTCTGTTCTAATGTGTGTAATCCTCGTTTCCTGATGCCTTAGGACTGCAAGTTCTAAGCTCCGCACCATTCCCTGGGATAAACTAAGTGAACCTCGCCTCCGTGTAAAGATTCTCCTGAATGACTGTTCCACGTTCGCGGCTGCGCTAACGCCTCACGATCCTGTCTCCGTGCCTGTGTCCTGCTCTTGGGTTCGTTCCTAGCCACGTGCTTGCACCAATGGCTTTTTCATACATGATCTACAACATTGCTCTGCATCCATTGACAATCCAAGTTCGCAATACAAACTATTATGCTTCTGTTAAACATTAATCTCATTACTTTGCAGAAGAAAATCTTAAGCAAAGAGGAAAAGGTAACCAATAACGATTTTCACAAACCTCAAACAACACTTAAGGTACTTCTAAGAATAATCAATAATTTCTTCGGCATGTATTCATTTTTCAAAGATGCATTAAAGACGAGAAGAAGTGTTGCTCCGCAAACAGCAGGTAATGCAGGTAATGCAAAATCTTCTCGGCAAATAGTACTTGATTAATGCAGGAATAATCAATGCAGGTGACGTGACATCTGGAATTGGCATAGCTTACATCTGAATATTGTAAGCGTCGTTGTTTGTTTGCTTCGTCAGCTTTATCTAGATATTGTGTATTTTTATCAGATTATAACTGATTCTATAATTATCACACTTATATGGGATTTCCCTGAATCTAAGAACAGATACGGAATAGCAAATGAATATAATGAATCTTTTTTTTAAAACTGCGCAGAGTGCAATGAAAGGTCACGTTCCTTGGAGGTTTCTGCGCCAGTAAACCATGCATTATTGTGCATGGTCACTAGAACCGATGGTTCAATATGCATTGAGAGCATTTTATGAATCAGCCCTTCGAGATGGAAGACTTTTTTTCTGACAGAGCAGTATCAATTTGACTAAATAACCTTCAAGCCATATTTATCAATAGCAACGTAATATACGGTCATAACGGAAAAAATCTAAGATTGCGGAGAATTCAACAGAGCATCATAATGAACAGGCACTGAAGTTCCACTAACAATGGTGAAGACGAGCGCACATAACAATTTGAAGTACATTGATATAATTTTGATTTTTGAATTTGTATGCTGAGCTTCATGTTGCTTATTATTTAGTCAAGATATACTCACGATGAGAATAAAAGTTTATTGCAAGTATCATGTGAATCTTACCTCACGTCCTGCCTGTTTGTATCGCTGGAAGAATTCTGCTCTATTTTCTTCTACAATATCTGGGCGTTTACTGGAATATACATTATGAACAAAATAATTTAAGATATTACGATTGGCTGTTCTTTAATCGGCTCAATTTAGGGGACAGGATATGTCTGGATCTGGAACCAACAATCATATTTGAGACTCCAAGTAAAATAAACTATCTCAGCAATGTTATTCTCCCACATTTCACATTCATCTGCTCCTCCTTAATAACATCATACACACACATAATAAAAATGAAATCTTTAATTATATCACCAATGACACTGTTACTGAAGAATATAACAACATTACACATAGTCTGTTAACAGTACTTAATATTGTGAGTTTCATAATCGTCACCTTGAGAATTTCACCCTGCCCTCAAGTTTACCTGGTCCATTTCTGACACCTCCCTCCCCTTTCTAGATCTTTCTGTCTCTGTCTCTGGAGACAGCAGCTTATCCACTGATGTCTACTATAAGCCTACTGACTCTCACAACTATCTGGACTATTCCTCTTCTCACCCTGTCTCTTGCAAAAACGCCATCCCCTTCTCGCAATTCCTCCGTCTCCGCCGCATCTGCTCTCAGGATGAGGCTTTTCCTTCTAGGACGAGGGAGATGTCTTCATTTTTTAAAGAAAGGGGCTTCCCTTCCTCCACTATCAACTCTGCTCTTAAACGCATCTCCCCCATTTCACGTACATCTGCTCTCACTCCATCCTCCCACCACCCCACTAGGAATAGGGTTCCCCTGGTCCTCACCTACCACCCCACCAGCCTCCGGGTCCAACATATTATTCTCCGTAACTCCCGCCACCTCCAACGGGATCCCACCACTAAGCATATCTTTCCCTCCCCCCCCCCCCCTCTGCATTCCGCAGGGATCGCTCCCTACACAACTCCCTTGTCCATTCGTCCCCCCCATCCCTCCCCACTGATCTCCCTCCTGGCACTTATCCGTGTAAGCGGAACAAGTGCTACACATGCCCTTACACTTCCTCCCTTACCACCATTCAGGGCCCCAAACAGTCCTTCCAGGTGAGGCATCACTTCACCTGTGAGTCGACTGGGGTGATATACTGCGTCCGGTGCTCCCGATGTGGCCTTTTATATATTGGTGAGACCCGACGCAGACTGGGAGACCGCTTTGCTGAACATCTACGCTCTGTCCGCCAGAGAAAGCAGGATCTCCCAGTGGCCACACATTTTAATTCCACATCCCATTCCCATTCTGACATGTCTATCCAAGGCCTCCTCTACTGTAAAGATGAAGCCACACTCAGGTTGGAGGAACAACACCTTATATTCCGTATGGGTAGCCTCCAACCTGATGGCATGAACATTGACTTCTCTAACTTCCGCTAGGCCCCACCTCCCCCTCGTACCCCATCTATTACTCTTTTTAATGCACACATTCTTTCTCTCACTCTCCTTTTTCTCCCTCTGTCCCTCTGAATATACCTCTTGCCCATCCTCTGGGTCACCCCCCCCCCCGTCTTTCTTCCCAGACCTCCTGTCCCATGATCCTCTCGTACCCCCTTCTGCCTATCACCTGTCCAGCTCTCGGCTCCATCCCTCCCCCTCCTGTCTTCTCCTATCATTTTGCATCTCCCCCTCCCCCTCCAGCTTTCAAATCCCTTACTCACTCTTCCTTCAGTTAGTCCTGACGAAGGGTCTCGGCCTGAAACGTCGACTGCGCTTCTTCCTATAGATGCTGCCTGGCCTGCTGCGTTCACCAGCAACTTTGATGTATGTTGCTTGAATTTCCAGCATCTGCAGAATTCCTGTTGTTTACCTTGAGAATTGTGATCACTTTTGGACCCCTCATCTTAGTAAAGATATGCTGGAATTGCACAGGCTCCAGGGGAGGTTCAGAAGGATGATTCAGGGAACGAAAGAGTTATCATACCAGGAGCGTTTTATGGTTCTGGGTCTGTACTCGCTGGAATTCAGAAGGATGAGGTGGCAGGAGGAGGGCATCTCATAGAAACCTTTGGAATTTTGAAAGGCCTAGACAGCGTAGATGTGGAAAGGATGTTTCTCATGGTGGGAGAGTCCAGGACAGGAGGGCACAGCCTTAGTATATAGGGGCGCCCTTTAAAACAGAGATGCAGAGGAATTTCTTCAGGCAAGTGTGGTGAACTTGTGGAATTTGTTGCCACATGCAGCTGTGAAGGCCAGGTCGTCGGATGTCTTTAAGGCAGAGATTGATAGGTTCTTGATTGGACATGGCATCAAAGGTTATGAGTTGAAGGTCGGAAGTGGGGTTGGAGAGGAGAAAGAAAAGGATCAGCCATGATTGAATGACGCATCGGACTCGATGGGCCAGATGGCATAATTCTGCTCCTATGTCTATTGGTCGTATTGTGCAAGAATAGGCTATTCAGCCCTCACCTTTGTACCGGCCAGATAAAAAACAAATCAAAAACATCCGAACACGAATCCATCCTCCCTACACAATGTCGATATCCCCCATTTTACTTGCATTCATGTGTCTATCCAAACGTCTCTTAAAAGCCTCTACTACCATACCAGCCAACGAAGTCTATGCATTCAGAACTCTCTGAGTACAAAATCAACCCGCCCCTTGAACTTGTCCCCTCTTATTTTCAATTCATCCCCTCTGGTATTGGACATTGCAAACGTGAGAAACAGATACGGGCTATATAGCTATCTATACTTCTCATAATCATAAAATACCTCACCACTCCACCCAGCCTCCGGCGCACCAGTGAGAACAAGCCAAGTTTATCCAGCCTTTCATGATTGCACATGCCCTGGACACCAGGCAGCATCCTGGTAAACCTCTTCCGCGCACCCTCCAAACCGTCAACATTTTACCTATCGCGGGGCGACCGGAACTGCATGCAATACTCCAGATATGGCCTGACGAGAGTTTTATACATTTGTAATATAATTTCTAGACTGTTGAATTCATTGCCTCGTCTAATAAAAACAAAAATCCCGCAAGACTTTTTAAACACCTTATTGACCACGCACATCTGCTCTCAACCCATCCTCCCGCCAGCCCACTAGGATAAGGGTTCTCCTTGTCCTCACCTACCACCCCACCAGCCTCCGTGTCAAACATATAATTCTCCGTAACTTCCGCTACCTCCAATGGGATCCCACCACTAAGCACATCTTTCCCTCCCCTTCCCCCGCACCTTTTCTGCTTTCCGCAGGGATTGCTCCCTACGCGACTCCTTTGTCCATTCGTCCCAGCCCCCCATCCTCTCCCGCCGATCTCCCTCCCGGCACTGATCCTTGTAAGCGGAGCAAGTGCTACACATGCCCTTACACTTCCTCCCTCAACACCATTCAGGGACCAGACAGTCCTTCCAGCTGAGGCGGCACTTCACCTGTGAGGCGGCTGGGCTGACAGACTGCGTCCGTTGACCCCATGCGGCCTTCTATATATAAGCGAGACCCGATGCAGCCTGTGAGTCCGTTTCGTTAGAACACATATACTCTGTCCGCCAGAGAAAGCAGGATCTCCCAGTGGCCACACGTTTTAATTCCATGTCCCATTCCCATTCTGATATGTCTATCCACGGCCTCATCTACTGTCAAGATGAAGCCACACTCAGGTTAGAGGAACAACACGTTATATTCCGTATGGGTAGCCTCAAAACTTATGGCATGAACATTGACTTCCCTAACCTCCGTTAATGGCCCATCTCCCCTTCGCACTCCATCCTTTATTTATTTATTTGTTTGTTTGTTTGTTTATTTATTTATTTATTTATTTATTTATTTTTCTTCCCCCTTTTTTCTTTTTTTCTCCCCCCTTCCTCTTTTTTTCTCCCTCTGTCCCTCTCACTATAGCTCCTTTAAAATTCTCGCTACTTAACACCATTCCCCCTTTCTTTCTCCCGAGGCTTCCCGTCCCATGATCTCCTCCCTTCTCCAGCCTCGTATCCCTTTTGCCAATGAACTTTCCAGCGTTTAGCTCCATCCCTCCTCCTCCTGTCTTTTCCTATCATTTCTGATCTCCCCCTCCCCCTCCCACTTACAAATCTCTTGCTATCTCTTCTTTCAGTTAGTCTTGACGAAGGGTCTCTGCCCAAAACGTCGAGTGTACCACTTCCTATAGATGCTGCCTGGCCTGCTGCGTTTACCAGCATTTTTTGTGTGCGTTGTTTATCGACCTATGTTGGCACTTTTACATTGTTGCTGAGCAGAAAGACCTTGGGGTGCAAGTTCATAGCTCCTTAAATGATCTGGCCCTCAATAATACACTGTCTCCCTACATTTGTCCAACCGTAGGACAATACCTCATATGTATTTGGATTAAACTCTACCTGCTACTTCCTTGCCTATATCTGCAACTGATCTATAGCAAACTGTATTCTTTGACAGTCCTGTACAACACTACTATTCTTGGTATCATCAGCAATCTTACTACTCCACCATCTAGGACTTCATTACCTCATGTATATACATGAAAAACAGCAGAGGTACTGGTACAGATCCCTGCAGAACACTACTAATTACAACCCTTCACCTTGAATAATTTCCTTCAACCACTAATCTCTGTTTATTATGTAAAAGAGAGTTTTAATCCAAACAACAAATTCGACGCCGTCCCCATGCATTGTAATCTTCTGGATTAGCTGCCAACAATAGACTTTGTCAAACGCTTTACTAGAATCCATGTAGTCATCATCCACTGCCTTGCCTTATCAATCTCTCTCGTCACCTTGTCAAAACACTCAGTCAGGTTGCTGATACTCGACCTGTGCTCCGCACCGTGCCACGCTGGCTCTCCCTGATCAGGCTATAGTTTTCAAAGTCCTATCACTAAGATTTTGTCTCTCCATTTTCTTGCAACTGGCGTGAGGCATTCCTACGAAACACATTACAAGTTTCAAGGCAAATAGAACAGATAACTTGGCAGCTTTATCCGTGTTAGACTAAGGTGGAACAGGGAACCATTGTTCTGAAAATCATGGAGTTTAACTTTCTGACCTTACGCTCTAAGAGGCCACAAATTTCAGTTAGTCGCTGAGATGTAAAAAGGTGGAATTCCATTGTTCAGTAACTATATATTTGGAAGTACCGATATAATATTTCTCATATATGCCACAGTTCTGATAGGTTTTCAGTTCTTCCGTAGCTGATGTTTGGGTGAGAAAATGCCGGCATCCACTTACATTTAAAATAGTATCAACCAAGATTATTTCGTGTACCTGTCATAATGCATGCAGTTAAAGTTGCTTGATTAACCAAGTCAAATTAAATTGGCCGAGGAGCATAAACGTAAGCGGCAAACGCCAAAGAAAATTATGCTCTCTTTTGTTTTCCAGGAATTGACATACTTCGAATTCAATTCAGTAAAGTATTTGTCTTGTGTAATAATGATGTTTAAAATCACATTTAAGGAGTCTTGGAGCTATTCACAGCAAAATCGAGGAATTGTACCGACAATGTTCACTCAGGACTTCTAGTCCATCTGTGCAATCTATTTATTCTGCATTAAGGTTTTATAATCCTGCGCTGTGTCTGTCCAAATGTCTTATTCCAGCTCCTACAGAAAAAAAAAACATGCCCCCAGATCTAATTAAAAATTACCATCGTTCAACATGTCCTCTATCAATTGTAACTACTATAGGGGAAAAAAAACCTCTATCTATCCTTTTGCATGTCAAGATCTTATATATTTCACATAAGCTACATCTCTGCTTTCTTCACCTCAGAGAAGTTAAGCCGAGCTAATCTAACCTGTCCGCTTAACAAAAATTATTCAATTTAGGTGGAATGTCCGTGCAACTCCGTAGCATTTGCTATAGTGTAATTATACGCTTCCTATGATGTGGTAATCAGAACAGCATGCAATGCTCCAAATGTATCTTAACCTGGTGTAATCAGTTTTGGATATTTCCAGTCACTTTTATGTTATTACCCTTTGCAAAAGTGCAAATAACAAACCTATTTCCAAACATCGCATTCCATTATTAGTTCCAAGGGCAGATATTAAGTTATCAACTTTTCATGTTTTTTCTGTTTCTATAAATTTGTTTCGCAAGGAGACTTTTCTATTTCCAATCATTATTTGTATTCCGTAGAATGATGCTTCTCTTTAAGCTCTTTACACAAGAACTGTTGATCTCTGAAGGATTTCAGCAAACTCAATCCATGTTGTCCTATTGGCATCTATCATGTTCGCGAATTTTAACAGTCTCTTAGTTGCCAAAATGAATGCACGTATAAACGCCCTGTGACGCCTTTATATCTTAATATCTCAAACAGTTAATAAGATTGCTCAAGTTAAAGGTAATGTTATAACCAAGTTTATGCGTGTATCTACCGCAACTCTATTATTAAAGTGATAATTTCTTGGGAACGATTGACTGTACGTTCAGTGTAGCTTGGAATTCCAGAAATTAATACGTATTAAAGAAATTTTCTGTACAACTGACTAATTCCATCGTTAAATTATCTTTCTCCGATTTCATCAATGAATTTCAGTCGTTGTTCTATGATAAAGCAATTCAATATACAATTGTGTTTGTGTGTGTGGGTGTTCTTTTTTTGCAAATGTAAAGAACGATTATTGCGGTGGATACTCTGATACCTTGGTGTACAAGGGAAAATAATCAAGAAAATACTGCTTATCATAGTCACCAGTATGTGTACGTTTACAGTTTTAGTGCAATGTAAGGAAACGAAAAGTAAAACAACATTCGTTGTTTTGTGATATTTTGTAACAGCATTTTTACATGTTTATGAAGTAAAGATTCATTAACGGGGCAGTTTTGTGTAATTCACCCAGTTATATAAATTCAGACACTACTATACAACGTATTAACTTTACTACGTACTAGAGAGAATCTGTAGATGTTGGAAATCCTGGTAACACACACAAAAATTTGTAGGAATAAGCAGGCCACGCAGCATGTAGGAAAACAGCACAGTCAACGATTCGGGCAGGACTGGAGAAACATGAAGCTGAGGAGTAGATTTAAAAGGAAGGGACAGAAGAGAGAAACGCAAGGTGATTGGTGAAACCTGGAGGGGGAAGGATGAAGAAAAGAGCTGGGACGTTGATTGCTGAAAGAACAGAAGGCCATGGGAGAAAGAAAAGTGAGAGGTGGGGGGAAGAGCACCAAAGGGAGGCGATGGGCGGGCAAGGAGATAAGGTGAGAGAGGGAAAAGGTGATGGGAAATGGTGCAGGAAGGGTGCACGGCATGGAGGAGCAAATTAAATTATTCACTACCGCATCATCTCGTCATTGGCCCGTCGGCGAATTGCAATACAAGCTTATAAAAAAACATAGAACGTAAAATAGTTCCGCACAGTACAGGCTTTTCTGCCCACAATGTTGGGCCGACCCTGAAACCCTGCCTCCCATATCACCCCTCATCTTAAATTCCTCCAGATACCCGTCTAACAGTACCTTAAATTTTACGACGAAATCTACCTCCACCACTGACTCAGGCAGTGCATTCCACGCCCCAACCGCTCTCTGAGTAAACCTTCCTCCAATATCCCTCTTGAAATTCCCACCCCTTACCTTAAAGCCATGGCGTATTCTAATGAGCAGTGGTGTCCTGGGGAAGAGGCGCTGGCTGTCCACTCTATCTACTCCTCTTAATATCTTGTATTCCTCTATCATGTCTTCCCTCATCCCCCTTCTCTCCAAAGAGTAAAGCCCTAGCTCCCTTAATCTCTGATCAGAATGCAAACTCTCTAAATCAGGCAGCATCCTGCTAAATCTCCCGTGTACGCTTTCCAATTCTTCCACATCCTTCCTATACTGAGGCGACCAGAACTGGACACAGTACTCCAAATGTGGCCTAACCAGAGTTTTATAGAGTTGCATCATTACCCCGCGACTGTTAAACTCTATCGCTTGTCTTATGAAAGCTAATACCCCATAAGCTTTCTGAACTAACCTATCTACCTGTGAGGCAACTTTCAGGGATCTGTGGAAACGTACCCCCAGATCCCTCTGCTCGTCCACACTACCAAGTATCCTTCCATTTACTTTGTTTTCTACCTTGGAGTTTGCCCTGCCAAGGTGTACAGCCTCACACTTCTCCGGGTTGAACACCATCTGCCACTTCGAAGCCCACTTCTGCATCCTATTAATGTCTATCTGCAATTTTCGACAATCCTGTACACTATCCACAACACCACCAACTTTGTGTCGTCTGCAAACTTGCCAACCCAGCCTTCTATCCCCACATCCAGGTCGTTAATGAAAATCACGAAAAGTAGAGGTCCCAGAACATACACTTGTAGGACACCACTAGTTAAAACCCTCCAATCCAAATGTACTCCCTCTATCAGGAGCTTCTGCTTTCTACAGACGAGCCAATTCCGAATCTACCTGGCCAAACTTCCTTGGATCCCATGCTTTCTGACTTTCTGAATATGTCTACAGTGTGGAACCTTGCCAAATGCCTTACTAAAATCCATGCGGATCACATCCACTGCACTTCTCTAATCTGTATGCGTGGTCACCTCCTCAAAGAACACGATCAGGCTTCTTAGTCACGATCTGCCCTTCACAGGTGCTGACTGTGCCTGATCAGAACATGATTCTCTAAATGCCCATAGATCCTATTTCTACGAACCATTCCCAACAGCTTTCCCAGTACAGACGTAAGGCTCACTAGTCTATAATTACCCGGACTATCCCTACTACCTTTTTTGAACAAGGGGACAGCATTCGCCTGCCTCCAATCCTCCGGTACCAATCCGGTGGGTAACGAGGATATGAAGTTCCTAGCCAAAGGCTCAGCAATCTCTTCCCTCACCTCGTGGAGCAGCTTTGGAAATATTCCGTCAGGTCCCGGGGACTTATCCGTCCTAATGTATTTTAAGAACTCCAACACCTCCTCTCCCTTCATATCAACATGCTCCAGAACATCAACCTCACTCATATTGTCCTCACCTTCATCAAGTTCCCTCTCATTGCTGAATACCGAAGAAAACTATTCATTGAGGAACTCGCTCACTTCCACAGCATCCGGGCACATCTTCGCACCTTTATCTCTAATTGGTTCTACCTTCACTCCTGTCATCCTTTTGTTCTTCCAATAATTGAAGAATACCTTCGAGTTTTCTTTTACCCCACTCGGCAAGGCCTCATGCTCCTTTCTTGCTCTCCTCGGCCCCTTCTTAAGCTCCTTTCTTGCTACCCTATATTCCTCAATAGAGTCATCTGATCCTTGCTTCCTAATCCGCATGTGTGCTGCCTTCTTCCACCTGACTAGATTTTCCACCTCACTAGTCACCCATGTTTCCTTCGCCCTACCACTCTTTATCTTCCTCACCGGGACAAATTTATCCCCAACATCCAGGAAGAGATCCCAAAGCATTGACCAAATGTGCATAGTACATTTCCCTGCAAAAGCATCATGCCAATTCGCACCTGCAAGTTCTAGCTTTCTCGGCTCATAATTTGTCCTTCCCCAATTAAAACTTTTCCTGTCCTCTCTGATTCTATCCTCTTCCATGATAATGTTAAAGACCAGGGAGCGGTAGTCATTGCCCCCAGATGCTCACTCACTGAGAGATCTGTGACCTGATCCGGTTCGTTACCTAATACTAGATCTAGTATGGCATTACCCCTAGTCCGCCTGTCAACACATTGTGACAGGAATCCCTCCTGGACACATTTAGAAAACTCTGCTTCCTCTAGACCATTGTAACTAATCAGATGCCAATCAATTTTAGGGAATTTAAAGTCACCGATGATAACAAACCTGTTATTTTTGCAACTTTCCAAAATCTGCCTCCGAATCTTCTCGGTATCTCTGCTGCTACCAGGGGGCCTATAGAATAATCCCAATAGAGTAACTGCTCCCTTCCTGTTCCTGACTTCCACCCATACTGACACAAAAGAGGATCCTGCTACATTACACACCCTTTCTGTAGCTGGAATAGAATCCCTGACTAGTAATGCCGCCCCTCCTTCCCTCTCCCCATCCCTTTTAAATCACTGAATTCCCGGAATATTGAGAATCCATTCCTGCCCTGGTGCCAGCCAAGTCTCTGTAATGGCCACTATATCCTAATTCCATGTTTGCATCCAAGCTCTGAGTTCATCGCCTTTGTTCCTCATGCTTTTTGAATTGAAGTACACTCATTTTAGCCCTTCTACCTGACTACCTTTACACCCTTTATTTTGCTTCTCTTGACTCAAAGCATCTTTATATGTTTGAACTGGCTTTACTCCATGCAGTATATTTGCAGTTCTCGCATGACCTTAATCCTCCTCCAGCTCACAATCTCCTCTAACACACTGGTTCCCCTCACCCTGCAAATCTATTTTAAACCCCCCACGGAGCAGCAGTAGCAAACCTTACCGCAAGGATGTTAGTCCCCAGCCAGTTCACGTGCAAACCTTCCCGTTGGAAAAGGGTCCACTTTCCCTGGAACAAGGCGCAATTGTCTAGAAACATGAAACCCTCCCTCCTGCACCAACTCCTTAGTCACGTATTCAGCTGCATTATCTTCCTATTTCTAGCCTCACTGGCACGTGGCACAGGTAGCAATCCTGATAGTGCAACCCTGGAGGTCCTGTCCTTCAACTTTGCACCTAACTCCCTAAACTCTCGTTGCAGGAGCTCCTCCTTCTTCCTATACATGTCTTTGGTCCCTACATGGACCACGACATCTGGCTGCTCACCCTCCTTCCTGAGAATACCGAGAACTCGATCCGAGATATCGCAGACCCTGGCACCAGGGAGGCAACAGACCATCCAGGATTCTCGATCTCTTCCACAGAACCTCCTATCTGCCCCCCTATCTATCGAATCCCCTATCAGTACGGCTCTCCTCTTTTCCCTCCTTCCCTTCTGAGCTGACGGTCTATTCTCGGTGCCAGAAACGCAACCACAGCAACTTGTCCCCGGTAGGTCGGCCCCACCAACACTATCCAAAACGGTATTCTTATTGTTGATGGGAACGACCACAGGGGTGGTCTGCTCTCTCTGTCTATTTCCCTTCTCTCTGCTGACAGTCACCCAGCTACCAGCCTCCTGACTTTTAGGGGTGTCTATCTCCCTGTAACTCCTGTTTATTGCTGCCTCTGCCACACGAATGATCCGAAGTTCATCCCGCTCCAGCTCCAGTTCCCTAACTCGGTTTGCTCTGCTTTGCCCTAGTTTCCACATCACACTGGCAGCATGTGGAAAATAGTTGCCTGAAAGCATTTGTTCACAGCAATATAATCTGACTGCACATGTCCCTCAGCAAGAGGATTTGGGTTGGAAGCAGAATGACAAGTAAATGACAGAGTTAACGAATGGCTGTCCATTGCTACGGAAAAGAATATGCCTTAACTCTGTTGAATGCAGACAGTTTGTTGAAGTTCAGTGGGTGCGTTAATTTGAACAGACTGCAGCAATAAACTGAAAGAATTACTGGTTTCACAAGGTGAACGCAGACACCATATAGCTTTCGGAAATAGTAGGGGGCACTATTGAGATTAAGACGCTACACTAGCAATTCCGGTAGGTTTCTTTCTGATGAAACTGCTGCTGACGATTATGCATGCGTATGTAACGGGGTGAACAGAAAAAAACATGTTATTCTGAACTTCATATGAGTCATTCTTTTCAGATCTTAATAAAGTACGTGAAAACCTAGGTAGGAAGATGTCCTCTAATCAAGCAATTCTGCATACTCCTTGAAATATATTGTGAATTCGATCACTGGGTTAATGTATACCGCCAATAGGGAGTGTGATAAAATGAAATCAATAGTACTCACAATAATATATCAACGATTTATGCCACGAATGTAGACCATATTGCATGAAATGAACATTGAAAACAATTGCATTATTCTGAATTTTGGAGAACATCTCATTCGACACAACTCGTCCAGTACGCACTGCATGTTCTTCCGAAAAAGAACGTTTGTCTCATGCATGCTTCGAAAACTTTCTATATGTGTACGTGTTTAGCTGTTTTAACAGCTTCCTATCGCTGCTCTTTCTAAATACATATTGCCATCTTTGTGCAAAAGTATTTTCTCCAAGCCCGTTTTTAAATCATCCCCCTTTAAATTTATCGTCTTCCAGTTTTAGATTACTCTGTCTGGGCATAAGAAACTGCGTTCATGCGCCTTACCTGCGCCCTTCATGATAAAAGACAATATTCAGACTCGTATGCTCCGGAGAAATCAATTCCATAGCTCAGCCTCTTCTTATAACTTGTGCTTTTATGTCTTGATATAACTTCGTGAAACTTTCGGCACCCCTTGAAGTTTACGCTGGCAATTCTGCATATTCTTTCTATAGATGCGTGACCAGAACTGAGCTCAATACTCCCAGTGAGATCTCACCAAAAACTCCAATACTTCTGATGTGATGTGAGAATTCCTGTACTTAGAGCCCCGACTGTTCGTCTAAACTGATGTTCTACACCAACCTCTCTAGCTGTTTTGCCATTTCTTGGCAAACATGCCTTTACAACATTCAGTTTTTTTTTCTTCTTTGTTCTACAGTGCTCATGATTACTCCAGCGTTTATTGCATAGATACTTTCCTCGACCTAACGTACTAAAAAAAAAATCAACTCGCAGTAATCTGAGTCAAATCTTTGCGATATTCCTTAGCTGATTTTTTCAGTTCATCTATATCTTACTGTCATCTTAAATAACCTCCTCTACTCTCTATTACAGAAGGAAATATCGTGTTACTTGTGATCCTGCAAAGTTGTGTACCTTGCTAACGACATTCGAGCTATCATCAGGGACCACCACCACCCAGACAGGACTCTGTTTGCTGCTACCAACAGGGAGAGCATCTCCCAGAGACTCTGGACTCACAACATCCTTCAAGTACTTGAACCAGAGGATAAATGATCCCTTGGCTTCACTTGGCCCATCACTACAATGTTCCCTGAAATGAAGAACTCACTTTAAAGTACTCGTCATTTCAAGTTGTCGACATTCATTGCTTATATATTGAAAGTTGAAGTCAGAAGTTTACATACAGCTTAGCCAAATACATTTAAACTCAGTTTTTCATAATTCCTGACATTTGATCCTAGAAATCATCTGGTTAGTTAGGATCAGCTCAGTTAGAATAATAGTAGTGAGAATGATTTATTTCAGCTTCTATTTCTTTCATCACGTTCCCAGTTGGCCAGAAGTTTACATACACTTTGTTAGTATGTGGTAACATTGCCATCCATTACATTGTTTAACCTGGGTCAAACGTTTTGGGTAGCCTTCCACAGGCTTCTCATAGTAAGTTGCTTCCATTCCTCCAAAGAGAACTCGTGTAACTGAGTCAGGTTTATAGCCCTCCTTGCTCGCACACGCTTTTTTCAGTTCTTCCCACAAATTTTCTATCGGATTGAGGTCAGGAAATGATGTCATGTCTGGTTCATCCTTGGGAGCAATTTCTAAACGCTTGAAGGTACCACGTTCATTTGTACAAGCAGTAGTACGCCAGTATAAACACCATGGGACCACGAAGGCGTCATTACGCTCAGGAAGGACATGCATTCTGTCTCCTGGAGATGAACGTACTTTCGCGCGAAAAGTGCAAATCAATCCCAGAACAACAGCGAAGGACCCTGTTAAGATGCTGGAGGAAACAGCTAGACAAGTATCTATATCTAAAGTAAAATGAGTCCTCTATCGACATAACATGAAAGGCTCCTCAGTAAGGAAGAAACTATTGCTCGGAAACCGCCATTAAAAAAGCCAGACTAAAGTCTGCAAGTGCACATGGGGACAAAGATTTTAATTTTTGGAGAAATGTCCTCTAGTCAGATGAAAGAAAAATTGGACTGCTTGACCATAATGACCATCGCTATGTTTGGAGCAAAAAAGGTGAGGCTTGCAAGCCGAAGAACACCATCCAAACCAGGAAGCATGGGGGCGGCAGCATCATGTTGTGGGGATGCTTTGCTGCAGGAGGATCTGATGCACTGCACAAAATAGATGGCATCATGAGGAAGGAAATTATGTGGATACATTGAAGCAAATTCTCAAGACATATATAACAATATAACCATATAACAATTACAGCACGATAACAGGCCATCTCGGCCCTTCTAGTCCGTGCCGAGCGCTTACGCATACCTAGCCCCAACGACCTGCACTCAGATCATAACCGTCCATTCCTTTCCTGTCCAAATACCTATCCAATGTTTTCTTTAAATGACAATATCGAACCTGTCTCTACCACTTCTACTGGAAGCTCGTTCCACACAGCCACCCTGTCTGAGTAAAGAAGTTCCCCCTTGTGTTACCCCTAAACATTTGCCCCCTAACAATCAACTCATGTCCTGTTGTTTGAATCTCTCCTATTCTCAATGGAAAAAGCCTATCCGCGTCAACTCTATCTAACATCCTCATAATTTTAAATACCTCTATCTAGTCCTCCTGAACCTTCTAAGCTCCGAAGAATAAAGACCTAACTTGTTCAACCTTTCTATGTAACTCAGGTGCTGAAACCCAGGTAACATTCTAGTAAATCTTCTCTGTACTCTCTCTATTTTGTGGACATCTTTCCTATAATTCGGTGACCAGCACTGTACACTATACTAGTACAATTTTAACATTACATGCCAACTCCTATACTCAATGCTCTGATTTATAAAGGCCAGCATACCAAAAACTTTCCTCACCACCCTATCCACATGAGATTACACCTTCAGGGAACTATGCACCATTATTCCTATATCCCTCCGTTCTACTGCATTCTTCAATGCCCTACCAATTTACCATGTATGTCCTATTTTGATTAGTCCTACCAAAATGTAGCACCTCACACTTAGCAGCATTAAACTCCATCTGCCATCTCTCAGCCCACTCTTCTACGTGGCCTAAATCTCTCCGCAAGCTTTGAAAACATGCTTCATTATCCACAACGCCACATATCTTAGTATCATCTACATACTTAATAATCCAATTTACTGCCCCATCATTAATGTAGATGACGAACAACATTGGACTCCTTACAGATCCCTGAGGCACACCGCTAGTCACCGGCCTCCAACCTGACAAACAGATATCCACCACCACTCTCTGACACCTCCCATCCAGCCACTGTTGAATCCATTTTACAACTTCAATATTAATACCTAACGATTGAACCTTCCTAACTACCCTTCCGTTTGGAACCTTGTCAAAGGCATTACTGAAGTCCATATAGACAACATCCACTGCTTTACCCTCGTTAACGTTCCTAGTAATCTCGTCAAAAAATTCAATATGATTTGTCAAACATGACCTTCCACGCACAAATCCATGTTCAGTGTTCCTCATCACACCCTGTCTATCCAGATAATTATATATACCATCTCTCAGAATAATTTCCATTAATATACCCACCACTGACGCCAAACTTACAGCACGATAATTGCTAGGTTTACTCTTAGAACCCTTTCTAAACAATGGAACAAAATGAACAATACGCCAATCCTTCGGCACCATCCCCGTTTCTAACGACATTTGAAATATTTCTGTCACAACCCCTGCTATTTCTACACTAACCTCCCTCAACGTCCTAGAGAATATCCTCTCAGGACCCGGAGACTTATCCAATTTTATATTCCTTAAAAGCGCCAGGACTTCCGCCTCTTTAATCATCATAGTTTCCATAACTTCCCTACTTGTTCCCCTTAGCTTACACAATTCAATATCCTTCTCGTTAGTGAATACGGAAGGAAAGAAATTGTTCAAAATATCCACCATTTTTTTTGGTTCCGCACATAGCTGTCCACTCTGATTCATTAAGGAAACAATTTTATCCCTCACTATCCTTTTGTTATTAATATAACTGTAGAAATCTCCTGGATTTATTTTCACTTTACATGCCAAAGCAACCTCGCATCTTCTTTTCGATTTTCTAATTTCTTTCTTAAGATTCTTTTTACTTTCTCTATATTCTTCGAACACCTCGTTTACTCCATGCTGCTTATATTTATTGTAGATATATCTCTTTTTCTGAAACAAGTTTCCAATATGCCTTGAAAAACATGACTCTCTCAAACTTTTAACCTTTCTTTTCAAACTAACAGTAACATATACATTCTGCACCCTCCAAATTTCACCTTTAAATGACCTCCATTTCTATATTACACCCTTGCCATAAAACAATGCCAGGAAGTTAAAGCTCGGTAGCAAATGGGACCTCCAAATGGACAATAACCTCAAGCATACCTCTAAAGTTGTGGCAAAATTGCTTAAGGACACCAAAGTCAAGGTATTGGAGTGGCCATCACAAAGCTCTGCCCTCAATCCGATAGAAAACTTGCGGGCAGAACTGAAAAAGCGTTTGCGAGCAAGGAGGCCTACAAACCTGTCTCAGTTACACCAGTGCTGTCTGAAGGAATGGAACAAATTTCCAGCAGCTTACTGTGAGAAGCTTTAGGAAGGCCACCCAAAACCTTTGACACAAGTTAACCCTTTTAATAGCAATGCTACCAAATACTAACAAAGTGTATGTAAACTTCTGACCCACTGGGAAAGTGATGAAATAAATAGAAGCTGAAATAAATCATTTTCTCTACTATTATTCTGACATTTCACATCCTTAAAATAAATCAGTGATCCTAACTGACCTAAGACAGAGAATGTTTTCTAGGATTAAATGTCAGGAATTGTGAAAAACTGAGTTTAAATGTATTTGGCTAAGGTGTATGGCAAACTTTTGAGTTCAACTGTATTATTATTATTTCTATTTTTATGTCTTCCTATATTTGCACAGTGGTCGATCACCCTGCTACGGTCCTTTATTGGTTTTATTATGGTTAATGGATTTATTTTGTGTAGTACCCGCAAGAAAATAAATTGCAGGTTTTTATATGGAATATATATGCATTTTGACAGTAAATCTACGTTGAAATTTCAAATGCAGAGTAGCAACAGTGCACTCAGCATAATATCTGTGTCACACAATCGGTCAGCCCTCCGCTCTCCTTCCACAAATTCTATTTTGCATTCAATTCGTCTATCCCATTGTGTTCATGTGATCTAAAAATCCATGCCATAACAGACAATAAGACTAGAAGACCATAGGGCATATGAATAAAATTATACCATTGAGCCCATCGAGTCCACTCTGCCATTCCATCAGGGTCGATCCCAGATCCCAATCAACCCCATACGCCTGCCGTCACGCCATATACTTTGTTGCTCTGATCAATCAGGAATCTATCAACTTACGCATTCAATATACCTACGGACTTGGCCTCCACCGCAGTCTGTGGCAAAGCATTCCTCCAGATACTCTACTCTGTGGCTAAGAAAAATCCTTTCCTCTGTTCGAAAAGGTCGCCCCTCAGTTCTGAGGCTGTGCCCCTTTTTCTAGATATCCTCTACCACAGGAATCATCCTCTCTACAACTACCATATCAAGTCCTTTCAAGATCTGGTAAATTTCAATGAGATCCTTCGGCGTACTTCTAAATTCCAGTGAGTCAAGACCGAAAACTGCCAAACGCTCTCATAGGTTAACCCCTTCTTTTTCGGAATAATCCTCGTCAAAGCTCTTGCTAAAGTCCATCTGTTGAACTTCAACTCTACTTCCTTCATCAACAAACTTCGTTAAATCTTAAAACTGGATCCAATTTGAAGAGGACGATTTACGACACGAAACTACGCCTGATCAATCCTAGGCACTACAAATGCTGATCCTGTCCCTCACATTGACCTGTTGGATATTTAGCATGACAGAGGCAAAGCTTACAGACCCGTACTTCTTTCGTTTGTCTTTTCAGTCTTCTTTTAAACAAAAGGCACCAAAATTAACCAGTCTTCCTGTACATCACTTCCGGATTTTTAAACCTATTGATCTTTCTGTTTAGGCTACACAATCTGTTGCTTGTTACAGCAGCCTTCTTTTTTTTTTATTGTATGAAAGTAAGTTCACAATTTTCCTGCAGAATTTCCCTATTTAAACAAGTTCTTGGGACGCGTGGACGTATTGTGAGTGTATACACTGTATATGTAAGTGGGGAACTCTATATGTAAGAGGGTGTAGTAAATTAGCTATAGACTGTTCTGGACTTTAACCCACCGGTTACTTGCGTTTTCTGAACATGCACTTCAGAGGAGTAGTTTTGAAGCACCCACTCAACAGTTTTCTAACTGTTTGATTATAATCAATACATCAAACATAAAATATATATTAGTTTGTGCATTTTAGGCAGGTAATAGTTGATAACCTCCTCCTTTGTTGCAGAAAACCAGCTGAAAGAGAAAATAGAGGGTAAGTATTTTGCTATATCTTCCCGTAACTTTTTTCTATTGTTCATCGCCATCAGGTGTTTTATCTTTTCATTAGTTTGCTGGTAGGCTTTTTATGCATATTCTAACAACAATAACATGGTGCATCACCGCATCGTTGTGTTCAGCATAACGTTTTACAGTAACAGTTCTTGATCTATCCATCATCCTGCACATTTGTATGCTATCACTCACCCGTATATCTTTTTAGTATGGATAAAAGGTCACTAGTCAAAACATCAACTGCCAATTTCCCGCCGTAGATTCTGTTTGACTTACTGTTTTCCAGCATTTCATCTGTTGTGACAGAATGCTTCGTCAACTTGTGAACCGCGGTTACGTCGTACTGTTTTACTGACAATACTGCTTGAGGCGACCATTGAAGGTCGCAGTTGGGGATGATTTAAAGCCATCAGACCACGTTACATCAAAACGCTTTCAAATACAGGTAGAGTTATTGGCAACAGCTTCGAAAGTGGATTTCCTAATCGAATTTGCTTTGACTTTGTCATGTATTTCATCTTAATTTATTGATACTTATTAGGATATTAGAAACAGATAAGCGTCCTTGGGGGACTCAAGTTATATTTTTAAATAAACGAATATTATAAATAATAATTTAACAGATTATTTGATTGTGTGGTGAGGCGATAAAACATCATATTCCTAAACTGAATAGACTACAGTTTGTTTTTATGCATTATAATGATAAAACACCTTACGACTTTTTTTTTACAGAACTGAGGAGGCGTGATGAAATAGGTGAGAAGGTATCCGCAAACAAAATGTCTTGAATGGTAACAAGAGAAACCAAAAATCGGATTTTTTTTTTAATTTTGTAAACTGTCAAACATATATTTTATATGCTGTGCCTGCTGAAATCTAAACCGCACTTCGCACTTTTTCTATGTTTCCATATTTTCTTTCTATGTTTCTATGTCCTTAACCTAACTCGTCAGTGTAATCATATAACAAAGCAAAAGCAAACATGATAGATATAACCCTCTAATACCTCTAATAGTAGTGCGGTACTGATCCATTATGTTTCAATAATTTAAATTCGGAGTTTGTTACTGTTGCCTTGTCCTAAAGTAAATTGGAAAGATGGGTACAAAGCATCCTCAGTAATTATTGATGAATGTCTTTTTTTTATCTCTTTGAGTAACGTTGAACTATCTTGCAGCAACCTTCCCGTTGCCATAATAAACAATGCCAAATCTGAAACAATCAAGGATGATGATTTGTGAGTGTTATGAATCCTTATTGTTTACATATAATAGTGACATGTAGATCAATTTAAAATGATTCTGATATGGTAGCAGAATGCAAGCTTGTAGGGCAGCTTCGGTTGATATCCAATTAACCAGTGAAAAGGTTATTTGGCGAGAGAAATGGATCTTTGAGTGATTTATGCTCCATAGGAGGAAGCATTGTTTGAGGTATTTATGCTTATGCTAAGAGAAGTCGATGGATTGGAAAAATGGATTAGTGATATGATATGGGCTTGACATAATAACTGGACACTAGACACTAGACACTAAAATACTACAGCACAGTGCAGGCCCTTCGGCCCTCGATTTTGTGCCGACCCATATATTCCTTTAAAAAAACGTACTAAACCCACACTACAGCGTAACCCTCTATTTTTTTCATCTGTGTGCCTGTCCGAGAGGCTTTTAAATACCCCTAATGTTTTAGCCTCCACCACCACCCCTGGCAAGTCATTCCAGGCAGCTACAACCCTCTGTGTAAAAGACTGACCCCTGATGTCTCCCCTAAACTTCCCTCCTTTAACTTTGTACATATGCCCTCTGGTGTTTGCTTTTCGTGCCCTGGGAAACAGGTACTGGCTATCCACCCTATCTACGCCTCTTATAAATTTGTAGACCTCTATCAAGTCTCCTCTGATCCTTCTATGCTTCAAAGAGTAAAGTCCCAGCTTTGCTAACATTGCCTCATAAGACTTGTTTTCCAATCCAGGCAACATCCTGGTAAATTTCCTCTGCACCCTCTCCATAGCTTCCACATCCTTCCTATGAGGTGACCAGAACTGAAAACAATACTCTAAGTCTGGTCTCACCAGGGATTTGTAGAGTTTAAACATGACCTCTATACTCTTGAAGTCAATCCCCCTATTAATGAAGCCGAGCATCCCATAGGGCTTCTTAACTATCCTATCAACCTGTGCAGCGACCTTGAGGGATGAATGGATTTGAACACCAAAGTCCCTCTGTTCATCCACTCTCTTAAGTAACCGACAATTAACCCTGTACTCAGCCTTCTGGTTTGTCCTTCCAAAATGCATCACCTCACACTTATCCGGATCGAACTACATCTGCCAATTTTCTGCCCAATTGTGCATCCTGTCTGTATCTTCTTGTAACCTTTAACAACCTGTAGCTCCATCCAGAATTCCTCCAACCTTCGAGTCATCGGCAAACTTACTCACCCATCCTTCCTCCTCATTTAGGTCATTTAGAAAAATCACAAAGAGCAGGGGTCCCAGGACAGATCCTTGTGGAATTGAGATATTGCAGTAGTGGAGATACACTATATTACCCCCACTGTAGTGTAAATAAATGCTAAAAGCCAGCGTCACCTGAAGACAGCCAGAAACAGGCCAGTGACTCGTTTCAGAATGATTCGGGCCAATAGGGAAAGTATATTGAAATAAACACAGATTATTAATTTCATAAGCAACCAAAAATATACAAGTGATTCACCTTTGCAACAGTTATGTACTAACGGGTCTAAAAGCTCATCATACTAAAATTCAAAACCGAATTACAGTACGGATTTCTACTGTCGGGAAGTTTCGTCATTCTTTCTGTGTGCCAAACTTATTTAATATTAACAAGAAACAGATATTACTCGAACAACGATTCCTCGAGTGTCATCTTACAGCTAGAACATTTCTCCAACTATTTCACTTTTTCTAAGCCTTCTGTATGTTCTTTTTGTGTTGTTTGTGTTAGGCGAAACTGTTGGAGACTGTGATGTACAGTTTTGAACACGATCGAAGAATTTAGCACTATGTTGTATAGGGAGAGCTGCCTCGTGGAGATTAGAGACGGAAAGGGTGTGGGCGATGAGGATCAAGAATACACACTGACTCGCAGACAAGACCAGAGACGACGTGTGATGTCATTATCGACGGAATCTGAAAGAGCCGAAGAAAATTGAAGTTGGCGGGGCCGGGGGGTGGGGGGTGTTGGGAAGCAGGCAAGGTGTTGGCTACTGCACAGGATAGAAGTAAGTTGCAAACTGTTGTACGTCAGTCAGCTCTATCAGGGGTATTAGCCTTCGTAGAATCCAAGACACCTTCAAGTAGCGGTGCCCAGGAAGGCCGCGTCCAGCATTAAGCACGCTCACCAACCAGGGCATACCTTCTCCTCATTGTTACCGTCATGCAGGGAGTACAGAACTCTGAAGGCATTGCCTTGGTGAATCAGTAAAACTTTATTCCCCTCTGCCATCTGATTTCGAAATGGACATCGAACCCATAAACATTAACTCACTGCTTTTTAAATGTATTTCTGTTTTTGCACTAATTTCACCCTAGCAAATATATATGCCGGTGATATTAATCCTGGATATGATTCTGATATATTTGTCCATCTGTCTATCTATCAATAGTCAGGTCGTATTTAGAGTACTGTCCACAGTTTGGGGTATCATGTCTTAGAAACGATATGTTGTCACTGGAGAAACTCACAAGGAGTGTCAAGAAAATGATTCCAGAAATGTAGGGGATAATATATGAACAGCGTTTCGCAGCTTAGTGCCTGTACTCGCTGGAATTTAGAGGAATGCGGCGGGATTTCATTGTTAAAAGATTGCGAAGTACGATCATTGAAACCTACCGAATGTTCAAACGACTAGATAAAGTGGATGTGGAGAGGATGTTTCCTCTAGTGGGGGTGTCAAGGCCTAGAGGGCACAGCTTCAAAATTAAGGGGCGACCTTTAGCACAACATTAAAAAATGACTTGTTTTTTAGCCAGATAGTTGTAAATCTATGTAATGTTCTGCAAGAGACTGCGCAATTCCTTGTGTGTATTTAATGTGGAGGTTGTTCGTTTCTTGATCAATCAGGGCATCAAATGACAATGGAGAAGGCAGGTTTATGGGGTTCAATACATAGAAACATAGAAACATAGAAAATAGGTGCAGGAGTAGGCCATTCGGCCCTTCGAGCCTGCACCGCCATTTATTATGATCATGGCTGATCATCCAACTCAGAACCCCGCCCCAGCCTTCCCTCCATACCTCTTGACCCCTGTAGCCACAAGGGCCATATCTAACTCCCTCTTAAACATAGCCAATGAACTGGCCTCAACAGTTTGCTGTGGCAGAGAATTCCACAGATTCACCACTCTCTGTGTGAAGAAGTTTTTCCTAATCTCGGTCCTAAAAGGCTTCCCCTCTATCCTCAAACTGTGACCCCTCGTTCTGGACTTCCCCAACATCGGGAACAATCTTCCTGCATCTAGCCTGTCCAATCCCTTTAGGATCTTATACGTTTCAATCAGATCCCCCCTCAATCTTCTAAATTCCAACGAGTACAAGCCCAGTTCATCCAGTCTTTCTTCATATGAAAGACCTGCCATCCCAGGAATCAATCTGGTGAACCTTCTTTGTACTCCCTCTATGGCAAAGATGTCTTTCCTCAGATTAGGGGACCAAAATTGCACACAATACTCCAGGTGTGGTCTCACCAAGGCATTGTACAACTGCAGTAGTACCTCCCTGCTCCTGTACTCGAATCCTCTCGCTATAAATGCCAGCATACCATTCGCCTTTTTCACCGCCTGCTGTACCTGCATGCCCACTTTCAATGACTGGTGTATAATGACACCCAGGTCTCGTTGAACCTCCCCTTTTCCTAATCGGCCACCATTCAGATAATAATCTGTTTTCCTATTTTTGCCACCAAAGTGGATAACTTCACATTTATCCACATTAAATTGCATCTGCCATGAGATTGCCCACTCACCCAACCTATCCAAGTCACCCTGCATCCTCTTAGCATCCTCCTCACTGCTAACACTGCCGCCCAGCTTCGTGTCATCCGCAAACTTGGAGATGCTGCATTTAATTCCCTCATCCAAGTCATTAATATATATTGTAAACAACTGGGGTCCCAGCACTGAGCCTTGCGGTACCCCACTAGTCACTGCCTGCCATTCTGAAAAGGTCCCGTTTATTCCCACTCTTTGCTTCCTGTCTGCTAACCAATTCTCCACCCACACCAATACCTTACCCCCAATACCGTGTGCTTTAAATTTGCCCACTAATCTCCTGTGTGGGACCTTGTCAAAAGCCTTTTGAAAATCCGGATATACCACATCCACTGGTTCTCCCCTATCCACTCTACTGGTTACATCCTCAAAAAATTCTATGAGATTCGTCAGACATGATTTTCCTTTCACAAATCCATGCTGACTTTGTCCGATCATTTCTCCGCTTTCCAAATGTGCTGTTATCACATCCTTGATAACTGACTCCAGCAGTTTCCCCACCACCGACGTTAGGCTAACCGGTCTATAATTCCCCGGTTTCTCTCTCCCTCCTTTTTTAAAAATTGGGGTTACATTAGCCACCCTCCAATCCTCAGGAACTAGTCCAGAATCTAACGAGTTTTGAAAAATTATCACTAATGCATCCACTATTTCTTGGGCTACTTCCTTAAGCACTCTAGGATGCAGACCATCTGGCCCTGGGGATTTATCTGCCTTCAATCCCTTCAATTTACCTAACACCACTTCCCTACTAACATGTATTTCACTCAGTTCCTCCATCTCACTGGACCCTCTGTCCCTTACGATTTCTGGAAGATTATTTATGTCCTCCTTAGTGAAGACAGAACCAAAGTAATTATTCAATTGGTCTGCCATGTCCTTGTTCCCCATAATCAATTCACCTGTTTCTGTCTGCAGGGGACCTACATTTGTCTTTACCAGTCTTTTCCTTTTTACATATCTATAAAAGCTTTTACAGTCCGTTTTTATGTTCTCTGCCAGTTTTCTCTCATAATCTTTTTTCCCCTTCCTAATTAAGCCGTTTGTCCTCCTCTGCTGAACTCTGAATTTCTCCCAGTCCTCAGGTGAGCCACTTTCTCTGGCTAATTTGTATGCTACTTCTTTGTAATTGATACTATCCCTAATTTCTCTTGTCAGCCACGGGTGCACTACCTTCCTTGATTTATTTTTTTGCCAAACTGGGATGAACAATTGTTGTAGTTCATCCATGCAACCTATAAATGCTTGCCATTGCATATCCACCGTCAATCCTTTAAGTGTCATTTGCCAGTCTATCTTAGCTAAATACGATCCGAGTTTAGCCATTATAGATTGGCAGAGAATACTCGATGGGCTGAATGGCCTAATTCTGCTCCCATATCTTATGGTCTCATGGTCTATCTATCTATTTATCTATCTATTTATCTTTCTATCAATCTATCTATCTAAACACCATCGATCTGTCCACTTATCCTTCTATCTACAGTATATATTTTTTTCAACGTGCGATGCTGATAATCCTTGCATCATTGGAATGTAATAGGAAAGCGATGCACCTGGAGGAAAGCCATGCGTTCACAGGATGACCTACAAACTGACTGACGACATATTCTCTTATTAACGCTGCCTTCAAGGAGGAGGTACAGGAACCTGAAAACACACACATCGTTGCAGCACAGTTTCTTCCCCTCAGCTATTACATTTCTGAATGGTCAACGAAACTATGGGGACTGCCTTCGTATTGTTACCTCTCTTTTTGAACTACATATTTAACTTTAACTTATTTTATACACACTTCTTATTGTAATTTATCGTTTTTAATACTATTTATTGCATTATACTGTTGTCTGAAAACTACAAATGTCACGTCATATACAGGTGATATAAAATTTGATTCTGATTCTCTTACAAATGGTTCGGAATTGAGCTGCGAAATTCGAACCCCGAGCTGTAAGGATATCGTACTGAATGCTACGCTACTGCGGCATACATTTTGGAACCACTCGGCCTGCATATATTGAAATAAAAGCAGAATTAACATTTAGGTCTCCAGTACATACTAATTTTATTCTTTAATCTGGATTATTGCTCAATTGGGATGCCTGGAAGGCGCTGACCATCATTGCCGAGTCCAAAACAAAAGAGAAAGGTATTTTCTAAGTGCTGAGTATACGGTAAAATATTAGCCACCAGTCTAGAATGCCGGTACACACATTCAGCTTGTTAGATATCTTTATTCAGGGAGCACCTCTCATTTTTCCAAGGGGAAACTTTTCATATCGTACCACCCAAGTTTAGACGGTGCTTTTGCTGGCTTATCCAGCATGAACTATTTCATTTGAACGTGTTTTTCTTGTTGTTTTTTTGTCGCCATCTATTCAAACAGGAAGTTTTTGTTTTGTCCTTTATTTCCAACATTTGTCTTCCATTAATCAAAAATTTCATGTGGCTGCAGATCCAGTTTCCAATTTGCTTTTGAATTATTTTTTTCTTGGACAAACAAATACTTTCAATTTCTTGATTTCCTGTATTGTTTTTCCATTCTCACCAAGTCTAACCTCCTAACGTTAAGTACATCAGCTGTGGTTTTTTTTCATATTTTCCTTTCTGTTCTAATACATCATGTGAATAAAAAAATAGTTTAGATAGGAAATTAGACTTATTTGCAAGAATAAGGATTTGATTAGAATGACTGAAGATTTTTGGCAGCTAAAGATAAGTATTTTTAATTCTCTTTCCTCAATGTTAATTGAAGCACTGAAAAATTCCGGCACAATACTGTGACTAATTAGAATTTTTGTAACTTCAATAGATAGGTTATATATTAAAATGTTGTAAAATATTTGGTCTACGTGTGTTATACGCTACCAATTATTTTAGTTATTTCTAGAATTCCGTTCCTTATTGACAGAGTATCAAATGTTTGAAAAACGGTCGAGCAAGCCAATCTTAAAAAAAAACAATATCGTTGCGTCTTCCGACTGAGTTAACATTATTTCTTCGGTGCATTTTCCATTCAATTACCGATGAGAAAATAAGACTTCTGCAACCTCATGCGGAACACCATTAACAGTTGTATACCACAATGAACAAGGATTTGCATCGCTCCTCGTCGGTTATTTTCATTTGGTGACACACATACACCAATCAGACGTTGGAATTGCACTGTTAATGCTTAAGTATTTGATATGAACAAGTAAAGCCGTGCTTTTCTAGTCTTTATTCTCTATGCTTGCATTATTTCCACATTGATTGCATTATTTCTAGATTCCTTCGAAATAATAAAAAATCGATAGTCAATGATGAAAGTACCACTAAATTAAAATTCAAGAGAAGATTCATTGAATCTTGTTTTTGTCTCTTTTTCCAAAGAGGTAAACACCATTTTGCCTTAATGTACGGATGACAATCGCTTAATATTCGTCAGGTTAACCAATGCAATCAACGTACATTTTATAGTTCTTAGGACGTTATTAACTTATTGTCAATGAACACACAATACCGGAGCACAGACAGAACACATGGCGAAGTTTCTTCAGCAGTACTGATTTGATACTGAATTTTGCAGGCAGTGTATAAAGATTCTAAAAAGGAAAGAATTCAAACTATCTCATGGCAATTCATTACAGAAAAACAAAATGTTAAGCGAAGGTATAAAATTCGAATGGGCGACCAGTCTGCAAAGTTCTCCTCATGTGTGTGTATATATATATACATATATATATATATATATATATATATATATATATATATGTGTGTGTGTGTGTGTGTGTGTGTGTGTGTGTGTGTGTGTGTTGTCCAAGGGAAGGACATTAGGACCCATACAGCTTTGCACCAGTGTCATCCCAGAGCAATGTGTGATTAAGTGCCTTGCTCAACTACACAACACATGTTGCCTCGGCTGGGTCTCGAACGCACAACCTTCAGGTCGCTATTCCAATGCCTGAACCACTTGGCAACATGCCCACTCATGTGTATACTTAGCAACAAAGAAAACATGATCTATTAATATGTGCACATTGATAAAGTAGCTATCTCATGCCAAAAAGATAACCTGATTGCGAGCACCCATTAAATGCCACTGAAACAGAACGGAGATGTGGAAAATCTGGAGGGTAAGTGGGAGGTGGCGTGAGTCGCATCCATCAAAGGGAATGCCTAGTTTTCATTCCTCCGTGTCACAAAATCATACAGAATTTTTTATCATGTTGATTTCATCTTTATCCCAGATATCGTGTTGCAAACTTAAATCTATTCCTCTAGTCCCCATTACATTTCGATGGTGGAAAAAAAAAATAATTACACGTATTCTCCCAAATTAAGACAGGCTTTTCTGAACATGACGCATTTAACTTTGCAAGATTTTTTAACGTGGCACAACATTAATAGCAATATTTCATTTAACAGAACTAGGAAATAGTATCAAATTGTCAGGTGTGAAAATGTGTCTGTATGGATTACTATACCAGGTAGCTATCAGCAATAATATCAAATGTTTGGCTTGTTTCCTTTAAAAAGTGACTACATTTTGATGATCGTGAAATTTGTGACCGCTAGGTCGACCTAGGGGAATACTTACCTTAGTGCCCGCAAATGTTACCATGCTTCCGTCACCAACAGTGAATGTCCACAACTTCCCAGTAAGTCTTCGGATTGGAGAGGAAACTGGATTTCCTGTTAGGAACCCACACAGTAAAGGGGGAACATAGACACTCCTTAATGAATTGGAAGGAATTAAACTCCGATCGTTGACCTCTAGCGCTGTACAGTAAAGATAATCTCTATGCTATAATACTGCCCTGACATTTTACTCTCTGCCGCCAGTTGCTATTCGGACTGTGCTGGTTGTAGACGCAAACTGTGCTTTTCATTATATATTTCAATGTACAAGAGACAAATATAACTAATAATTAAGCTTGTAGTGTGAGTGGAATGCATTTCCACAGAAGTAAAGCACCAACACCTGCCCTGGTCCAACCATGCTGATGTCATTACCAGGAAAACACACCAGCGCTTCCACTACTTCAGACAGCTGAGGAAGGCTAACATGTCCACGTTGACCAGACCAATTCTTAGCGATGTACAAGAGAACGCGTATTGCATGACGGCTTGTTATGGCAACTGTTCGGTATGTGACCACAATAATCTGCAGAGTTGTGGACGCAGCTCTGCACAATAAGTCTATTCTATGGACTCTGTCTACTTCTCGCTGCCTCAGTAATGCAGTCGGAAAATTCAAGGCACCACTTAACCTGAACATTCTCTTTTTACAACTATTCCATAAGGCAGATAATACAATAGCCGGAAAGTGCGTCGCACTAAGCCCACGGACAGCTACTAAATAATAACACCGAGTAATTTACTTTTGCTGATCCACTCCACCTTTGACTCCCTGATGAACACTGTCTTACAGACCTCCGGGTTTCTACTCTTGAAGTCCGAAATAGCTCCTTGACCTTGATGAAATTGAGTAAGAGGTTGATGTTGTTGCACCACCAGCCAGTTTTTCAATCCCCTTCCTGCACGTTGTTTCATCACAGCCATGGATTCGGCCTACAACAGTCGTGTCTTCAGCACACGGGACGGATTTGATTCGTAGCTACTCATCACCTTACAATTAGATCTTTCCTCGTAGGATCAGCTCAGTGTCTAAAGAGCAGCGGAAGTACAGTTCTGTATGGCAGCCAAAATCTTCGTTTCTCTGCTGTTACATACGACAGATGCTTTGTGACCTAAAAGAGGATTTCACCAGCAGCTTCCGACAACAGAACTGTAGCAACATTCGGTTTAATAAAGGAGAAATGCAGCAACATTTTACAGAAAATTTACTCAATTTTTGTCATGAGCAGCTTGTGAGAAACGAAATCACTACTGGTGTTGTTCCCTCAGCTAATGACTTTTATTCCGTATATAGACAGGGAAAAGCAACTAAAGGATAAAGGTAATAAGCCTCAGGAAAACGTTGTTTTAATCCTGATATATGCGAATAAAATGTTTTGAAAAGTATGCATTCTGCAGCATATATCCGATATTTCTATAAATGTTATTGATCTTGCAATGATATATTGAATATTTTTAATAAAATAGATACTGCATTGCGTTTCAATCAATGTGATACCCTGTAAGCATTCACGACATATTTTCATCTGGTTTTAGCAATATATTATCACAAGTTCAATCATCCTATTAAAAGCTCTCCTCAATTTGTTACATTATTTTAATAAATACTTGGACACCCGTTTTAGGTCAGGGACATAGAAACATAGAAACATAGAAAATAGGTGCAGGAGTAGGCCATTCGGCCCTTCGAGCCTGCACCGCCATTTATTATGATCATGGCTGATCATCCAACTCAGAACCCAGCCTTCCCTCCATACCCCGTGACCCCTGTAGCCACAAGGGCCATATCTAACTTCCTTTTAAACATAGCTAATGAACTGGCCTCAACAGTTTGCTGTGGCAGAGAATTCCACAGATTCACCACTCTCTGTGTGAAGAAGTTTTTCCTAACCTCGGTCCTAAAAGGCTTCCCCTCTATCCTCAAACTGTGACCCCTCGTTCTAGACCTCCCCAACATCGGGAACAATCTTCCCGCATCTAGCCTGTCCAATCCCTTTAGGATCTTATACGTTTCAATCAGATCCCCCCTCAATCTTCTAAATTCCAACGAGTACAAGCCCAGTTCATCCAGTCTTTCTTCATATGAAAGACCTGCCATCCCAGGAATCAATCTGTTTCATATTGTTTATTGATATCGTTGTGTATATATTCTGGATATCACTGTTTAGTTAGCCTTCAGCTGATTGCATTAAAATTAGAACCAAAGGGCTGTGCTGAATAGATTGACAGCTACAGATAAGGTGTAGCTGGAAGGTAGTCTCAGGAATGCCCTTTATGAGATTTGTTAAAGTAAAACTGTAATCCTGGTGTTTTTGGTGTAATTTCTATGCGTAAAAAAACATGAACGGAGTGGAATATTGTGCATCACAATGCTCTTGATTATTATTTTCTTATCATCAGAAAAGCTGCATTATCTAAGATACTTCAAATTTCAGGTGTATGCTATAAATAGCCAAACTTGACTTGGGGAGTAACATTGTGGTGAAAGCCTGAATTGATGTGTATTTCCACGGCTGAGGCGTAATGGATGTACTCAAGTAATATTCTGCTCTTCGAGTTGTTGAAAAAAATAGTACTATCATATGCAATTAGGTTAACTCGACTCAACAGATTTGGATATGGACTGCAAATTCAGTACTCCTGCTGATAAAGATAAAACCAGATACAAACCATTTACAAACCAGATGCTGTCCAAGTTGCATGCCATTTTGGACAATGTGTCCCATCCACTACATAATGTACTGAGTGGGCACAGGAGTACATTCAGTCAGAGACTCATTCCACCGAGATGCAGCACAGAGCGTCATAGGAAGTCATCCCTGCCTGTGGCCATCGAACTTTACAACTCCTCCCTTGGAGGGTCAGACACCCTGAGCCAACAGGCTGCTCCTGGACTATTTCCTGCCATAATTTACATATTACCATTTAACTATTTATGGTTTTATTGCTTTTTATTATTTATGGCGCAACTGTAACGAAAACCAATTTCCCCTGGGATCAATAAAGTATGACTATGACTGTGAATATGACCATGACTATGACTTTGAAACAATCTAGGTTCCAATTGAATAACGGTTTACATCGGCATATTTCGTGAATACAATGATTTTTGTTTTGAAAAATTGACAGAAATAGGCGACATTGACGTAACGGCAAGTACTTTTTTAACAGAAAATATGATAACTGACTTAGAGAAAGGTAAGTACTTTAAAAAATATACCCGAATAAATACTTGGAAATATATTGAAAGAATATGTGTATTTTTCCAGATTTTCTGATAGATGTGAATATTATGTAAATAAATCATTTTTCTCATTATTACTTAGCACAGGATAGAAAGCTGGAAAGCTCTGGTGAGTCTTAAAAAGGACTATATATAGGGGCAGATGGTAGTGTTTCACTTAAACTTATCGTATATTGACAAAGTGGACGTGGAAAAGATGTTTCCTGTAGAGGGTCGTCTGGGATGGGAAGACAGAGACACGGGATACAAACATAAACAGAAGAGCTTCTGCAGGTTCTGGAAATCCAGAGCAACACACGCAGAATAACTTAGGAACTGAACATGTCCGTCAGTATCTATGAATGGGAAGGGTCCTGATGAAGAGCGTCTACCTGAAACCTCGACTGTTATTCAGTTCCATAGATGTTGTTTGACCCATTGAATTCGTCTATTATTTTGTGTTTGTTGTTGAGAATGCCAAGGTGCCCATTCATAACAGAGAAGCAGAGGAATTCCTTTATCCAGAGTGTGCTAAATCTGTGGAATTCATTGGCACAGACGAATGTGGAGGTAAATTAATTTAGTATATTTAAATCAGATAATTAAAGTCGTCAAAGATTACAGGTAGTATGCAGGCGAATGGTGTTGAGAAGTATAGCATTCAGCCAAGGTGGTGGAGCAGAATTACCTGAATTACCTAAATTTTCTCATGTGAATTGCGGTCTTACAACTCATGTTCCTAAGGGTTATCATTAGGAACTTGTAATTGTGTTCATCCGTACCTGGGTATTCACTTAATACTTTCTGCTTGCCTGTTCCATTACTTCTATTAAAGCTTTCAAATTTTACTAATTGTATTAAAAAGCGAAATATTAGAAGAGTTAGGGTATTGCTGGAACCATACCTCATCGTACTGACTGCAATTCTTGTACATGAACGAGAGAAAATAACTTCTCAAGTCGCATGTAACGTCGAGGTACAACAATCCACAGAAGAATATTTGTTAAAGTAAATATTCGATGTTGCATATTCACTTGGATAGTTGAGTATTTTCATTTCGTAATTAGAAACGGAAGCAAGCACATCAGGGCATCAAGCTCAATGGAGAGAGTGAATACGGAAACGGGCTCTTGTGGCCTCCCACTCCGTGCCGACCATGAAACAAAAATCCCAGATTAATGGAAAATTCTTCTCTCGCTATGTTCATCACGTGCTCCCCGATTCTGCAATGTTTCAAAATCCTGGCAATTTAATCTGATTTTGTGAAAGAGCATCGCAACACCCATTGGAATTTCATACGATTAATGTACGAACGTGTCAGGTTTAACCTCTGCAGCGACGAGGTAGCATCCGCACCTTAGCGCCATGTTGCCGTCTTGAGGTAAAAAATACAAGTCGTGTTTCTCTCAGCACGCTATATTTCTAACTAGAAGAATATTTTTGTTATACATATTTAATAAAATGAGTTATGCGTTACATATCACCATATTCTCTCACATGAAACTAGAAACTGTGCATCGAAGAGATTTGGCTTGTTTATTCAAATTTCATTTGGTTACTCGTTGATGGCAATGAATTAATCAAGAATGTGTTATATTTAATGGAACTATAGTCCCCAAGAGAGATATAACAACTTTTTAAAGCGCGTTTGTAATCAGATATTTTGGATTGGAGCGTTGACTTACAAAAAATAAAAATCGCTGGATTGAAATTTACCTAGTGGCATATCCGGCCGTTTCAAATGGTCTTCTGTTTGTTCCCAATGGGTTTCTACTCAATTCCGCTAATCATAATTGGCCACGTCAGTCGTTATAACAGTTGAAACACGCCGGACATTTAATTTTAATACAAAATTCTATATACAGCAACTGGTTTGATCACACTCACTGCAAATATTTAACATTTTCAGGTGAACATTTGGTCGAAATAACAGAAGTTACCAGAATGGAAATAATTTTAATCTCCCGATTTTGCAGCTGAGCTTACTTTTTGCACCTTTGCAATTCTCCTAGTTATTTACTTCACTGACAATTATCAAGCAAAGCAATTTATAATCATGTCTCTTATCAGAACTTCAAAATATTTGAGAAATGACAAGTCAATAGACATCTTGAATCCCTTTACGCTGATGTACTACATAAGATATTAAAAACGCTGACTTGCCCTTGGCGTTTGCATTCTGATTATGATAACATGTAAACAACCGCTATATTCATCTGTACGGAAGCGTCCGAGTCTCATACAAAAATAAAGCATATAACTGTCTGCTTGGTGCTGACGGTACTTTCAAGATAGCACAGAATACGGAGAAAGGATATAATTTATGCAGTATAATTTAGTGAAATCGATTCAAAATACAGGTGACCTGACATCCACTCTGAGAGCAGCATTGACTGGTGTCACCTTGTCAATAAAAAAAGACAGAAAATATTTCTCTCGACGCACCCGCTTTTCTTTGTCTCATTGAATACCAAAAAAACATCCAGAACCCATAAAATTGATTTCACTGTTCATTGCCTCTTAAAATACATCTTCTTCAGCATGGAAATTATACTGTGCTGGATACTTTCTCCTGAAAACAAAGTACCTTGGAGCAAAGTCGCATCTTTAAAATTACCAGCATGTTATTCAAGTGTCATTCTTACAAACACAATGGTGATTATTCCATGCATTTCATCCTGCTTACTTCTGCTTTAGACATTACCTTCAATGCCTTATAGTTTCCCAGGTCGTATTACTCTCGTATATTCACTAACATGTAAAATTTACAAAGAACGATTTTGCTTTACCAGAAAAACAATTGCTTGATAAAGACAACGGTAAATAATTCAACATCACTATTGATATCAAATGGCGTTCAATCTTCAGCAATAAAGTTTAGATCCAGGCTGCAATTATGTGGAATTCATTTTCTTGGCCAAGAACAAAAGCGAAAGAGAAAGGACTTACTATTCACAGCTCGCTGGAGGAACTCAGCAGGTCGGGAAGCATCCGTGGAAACGACCAGTCAACGTTTCGGGCCGGAACCATTCGTCAGGACTGAAGAGGGAAGGGGCAGAGGCATAGGGCTTGTGCGTTAGAGGGCGTGGGTCAAGCGTTTTTCAGTAATTTATTCTTTGGGTTTTTTTCTTCGCTTGAGGATGTGTGCGAAGAGTAAAGGTTTCAGGTCGTATATTGTATACATTTTCTGATATAATTGAACCATTGAGCCATTAATCCATAAAGCTCCAATATTTATTCAAATTCACTAGGCACTGGCCTCCATTCTGAAAGGCAGCGTACAAACACTGAGAAATACAGTTAAATATTTGAATTGTTTGCCTCCTGTTTTGAATGTTTCATCGAAATTTCACTAACTGTTTAACTCTCCACGAGTGTTGCTTGGACAGTCTAGTATTAGAGATTTTTTTGTTTATCCTTCTACTGTATAGTCTACTGGATAATAGGCAACGCTAATGCAAGCACTCTTTGGTCCAACTTTCATCAAGATATTGGTTTGGACATCTTTCAAAAAGTTGAATTCTCGAATTGAGATGAGACTTTTCACCCTTAGAAACAAGTACAGTTTGACTGAATACTGTATCAATTTTACCGATAAAAATAAAAACCAATCCAATGATTAGAGTAGCAATCATTCAATCGAAAATGGTTGTGACAAATCATGATCATCATTGATTAAAGTATAATTTATCAGTTTATTCCCAATAGTTTGCAATTCAAAATGAGCAATGTGTACCTGAAGACCCCGACACAGAACACATTATATACATGCATACATACATATATAAACAACGATACAAGACATTATCCCGACTTAAAGAGAAACAATTCTGATAAATGTTATCAACTTTCTCTGCCATTTAAATTTCACTCAGGTCCTAAAACAGAATTTTCCCTCGCCCATTACATGGCATTCCGTAGAAATAATCTCTGCAGAAATCAACAAGTTGTCTCCGACTATGCCCTTGACATTCAAAGCCGCCCTTAGAACACTAACATTAAAGCAAAATTCATTTTGCCCACGTTAATTGTCTACTGCTACAATTCATAGAAAATATAATGCAGTTTCTCGAATGCACCTCCCTAATTCACCACCTTGAATATAAAAGATACCAGGTACATGGGAACACTATCGACTTTCAGAAGGTTCGACAGATTGATCGTCGTCATCATCGGGCTACACATCGGGCTATATATATACTAGCAAAATCACTCCAATGACAGAGTCGTTTCCATAAACTTAAGAAAATTCAGCGTCTTTGTTGTGTACCCCTTAGGTTCGGCTAGCGGCTTAATCTAGGGGTAAACAGCCTCCGGCCCGGCCCAACTTGAGAAATCATGTTTGGGTGGATGCTGTGTGATATGTTGCCCTGTTACAAATCAGTAACACGAAAGAACAATCAGTACGCAATATGCAATTAAACGATCCAGGACGAAGGAGATGTCCTCTTTTTTAAAGAAAGGGACTTTTCTTCCTCCACCATCAACTCTGCTCTCAAACGCATCTCCCCCATTTCACGCACATCTGCTCTCACTCCATCCTTCCGATCTCCCACTAGGAATAGGGTTCCTCCTGTCCTTACCTACCACCCCACCAGCCTCCGGGCCCAACATATAATTCTCCGTAATTTCCGCCACCTCCAACAGGATCCCACCACTAAACACATCTTTCCCTCCCCCCCCCCACCTCTGCTTTCCGAAGGGATCGCTCCCTACTCGACTTCCTTGTCAATTCGTCCCCTCCCCCATCCCTCCCCACCGATATCCCTCCTGGCAATTATCTTTGTAAGCGGAACAAGAGCTACACATGCCCTTACATATCCTCCCTCACTACAATTCAGAGCCCCAGACTGTCCTTCCAGTTGAGGCGACATTCCGCCTTTGAGTCGGCTGGGGTGATATACTGCGTCCGGTGCTCCGGATATCGCCTTCTATATATTGGCGAGACCCGACGCAGACTGGGAGACCGCTTTGCTGAACACCTACGCTTTGTCCGCCAGAGAAAGCAGGATCTCCCAGTGGCCACACATTTTAATTCCACGTCCCATTCCCATTCTGATCTGTCTATCCACGGCCTCCTCTACTGTAAAGATGAAGCCACACTCAGGTTGGAGGAACAACACCTTATATTCCGTCTGTGTAGCCTCCAACCTGATGGCATGAACATTGACTTCTCTAACTTCCGCTATTGCCCCACCTCCCCCTCGTACCCCATCCGTTATTTATTTATAAACACACATTCTTTTTCTCTCTCTCCTTTTTCTCCCTCTGTCCCTCTCACTATACCCCCTGCCCATCCTCTGGGCTTCCCCCACTCTCCCTTTTCCTTCTCCGTAGGCCTCCTGTCCCATGATCATCTCATATCCCTTTTTCCAATCAACCGTCCAACTCTTGACTCCATCCCTCCCCCTCCTGTCTTCTCCTATCATTTCGGATCTCCCCCTCCCCCTCCGACTTTCAAATCTCTTACTAGCTATTCTTTCAGTTAGTCCTGATGAAGGGTTTCGGACCGAAACATCGACTGTACCTCTTCCTATAGATGCTGCCTGGCCTGCTGCGTTCACCAGCAACTTTTATGTGTGTTTCTTGAAATTCCAGCATCTGCAGATTTCCTCTTGTTTGAGATTTATAATTCTTAATTTGACTGTATGAATTATTATGAGTACATGTTTAAATTTCCATTAGGAATACAGGTGATACAGTAAATATAGGGAGGAGGAAGCCATTTTCATTTTTTTACAAAACTGATTTGACGTTGTGTTTACATGGGTAATGTCTAGCCATTTCTTCATCATTAATTGATACATCTAATGTTCCTTAAAATTTCAGATATACAAATCTTATCATTGAAGCATCAAGACGAAGGTGAATGGACAATAGACAGTAGACAATAAGTGCCGGATTAGGCCATTCGGCCCTTCGAGCCAGCACCGCCATTCACTGTGATCATGGCTGATCATGCACACTCAGTACTCCGTTACTGCCTCTCCCCATATCCCCTGACTTCGCTATCATTAAGAACTCTATCTAGCCCTTTCTTGAAAGCATCCAGAGAATTTCCTCCACTGCCTTCTGAGGGAGATCATTCCACATATCCAC
The DNA here is from genome assembly GCF_963921235.1 of Mobula hypostoma. Lineage (NCBI taxonomy): Eukaryota > Metazoa > Chordata > Chondrichthyes > Myliobatiformes > Myliobatidae > Mobula > Mobula hypostoma. The sequence continues at coordinate 20,057,852 of NC_086101.1, read as the reverse complement.
AACTCTCTGGGTGAAAACGTTTTTCCCCAACTCCGTTCTAAACAGCCTACCCCTTATTCTCAAATTGTGGCCTCTGGTTCTGGACTCCCCCAACATCGGGAACGTGTTTCCTGCCTCTAGCGTGTCCAGTCCCTTAATAATCGTACGTGTTTCAATCAGATCCCCTCTCATCCTTCTACATTCCAGTGTACACAAGCCCAGTCGCTCCAATGCTTCAACATATGACAGTCCCGCCATCCCGTGAATTAACCTCGTGAACGTCCGTTGCACTCCCTCAATAGCAAGAATGTCCTTCCTCAAATTTGGAGACCGAAACTGCACACAATACTCCAGGTGTGGTCTCACCAGGGACCTGTACAACTGCCGAAGGACCTGTTTGCTCCTATGCTCAACTCCCCTTGTTATGGAGGCCAACATGCCATCAGCTTTCTTCACTGCCTGCTGTACCTGCATGCTTACTCTCAGTAACTAATGAGCAAGGACGCCAAGATCTCGTTGTACTTCCCCTTTTCCTAACTTGACACCATTCAAGTAGTAATCTGCCTTACTGTTCTTGCCACCAAAGTAGATAAACTCACATTTATCCACATTAAACTGCATCTGCCCACTCACCCAACCTGTCCAAGTCAACCTACAATACCTCAACATCCTTCGCACGTTTCACACTGCCACCCAACTTTGTGTCATCTGCAAATTTGCTAATGTTACTTTTAATCCCTTCATCTAAATAATTAATTTGTATAGGCGGATATGCTTTAAATTTCTGGTATCTATTTTGTTAGTTTACATAGTTTGATAGAAACATACTTTCAGTCAGTTCTGTAAATACAGTGACCAAAAAAATATCATCTTTTGCCACAGCTGTAAGCGTTCGTGGATAATTTACCCATTTCTTGCGTATGTTGCTCCTAATATCTTGGAAGTATTTGAATATATTAATCATAGTCGCAGTTATTTGTTTTCCAGTTGACAAATAGAAACAGATGCTCTATAAATGTTTATTCATATATTTTATATTTAGAAAACAGACTAATAAGCAAAATTTCAGGTACTTAGCAATAATATTGAATTCGATCGTGAATGCTGCATATTGTATCCAATCAAAAGATGTGACAGGAGTCTATATTTACTGTTATAAGCTCTGGAATATTTCAACTCGGTCACAATGATATATAATTTCACTTCCGATTGGAATATTCGAAAGGCAAACTACAACTAGTGTATAAAGACTATTATTTAAAGATTATATTCGAAAAGTAACTGGCAAATATGCAGAACGGGCTGATGCATTGAGCGGATAAATTGTTTTTCTGGAATTCATGCTAAACGTTTACAATAAATGCGAGAACGTACATTAACATGGTAACAATGTTATATAAATTTGAATGTATTTTCGGTCTTTCAACGTAGATCAGTGTTGGTATTGTTCAAACGCTTCAGCTTTTCTCATTTACCTAACACTTCGAAAAAAAAAACTGAATCGTTAATATTTCCTATGTTCAATTTAGTAACAGGAAGTATTATTAGTTGAGTGTCATATTGGATTTGTTCACATGAGGAGACTATTCACTTTCCATATCTAGTTCAAGTTCAAATTTAGTTTTTATTCCATCATTCATAAATACCTGTGAATACAGTCAAGTTATGCTACAATTTAGGAATTTCCTAATTCTCTATTCTTTGTAGGTTTTGTTCCCTCTCAAATCATATATGACTACCTAGAAAAGTTCCTTCGTTTCTCGCTATCAAGCTTGCTATTTTGACATTGTGTATATTGTCCCCATTTTTCATAGTATTTTTTTCCGATACAGCAATCTGGAAAAGGGAGAACTAGGCATATGGCAATGTCCATTTATGTACACGTTCAATAACAATCTTGGTTACTGTTGCGCCATGGAAAATTGCAGTTTATGATAAATGACAACTTGGTACAACAACTCAAACACGAGGAAATCTGCCGCTGCCGGAAATTCAAGCAAGACACCCACACAAATTGCTGGTAGGACGCAGCAGGCCAGACAGCATCCATACGAAGAAGCACAGTCGACGTTTCGGGCCACGACCACTCGTCAGGACTAACTGAAAGAAAAGATACTAATAGATTTGAAAGTGGGAGGGGGAAGGGGAGATCCGAAATGATAGGAGAAGACAGGAGGGGGAGGGATAGAACTAAGAGCTGGAAAGTTAATTGGCAAAAGGGATACAAGGCTGGAGAAGGGAGAGGATCATGGGACGGGAGGCGAAGGGAGAATAAAAGGTGGAGGGGAGGGCCAGAAGAAGATGGAGAATAGGCAAGGAGTTATAGTGAGAGGGACAGAGAGAGAGAAAAGAGAAATTGAAAAAAAAGGAAAACGTAAATAAATAAACAAACAAATAGATAGATAGATAGATAAGGGATAGGGTAAGAATGGGAGGAGGGGCATCAACGGAAGTTAGAGATTCAATGTTCATGCCATCAGGTTTGAGACTACCCAGACAGAATATAAGGTGATGTTCCTCCAACCTGTGTCTGGCTTCATCTTGGCAGTAGAGGAGGCCATGGGTAGACATACCAGAATGGGAATAGGACGTGGAATTAAAATGAGTGGCCACTGGGTGATCCAGAAAGCAGGATCTCCCAGTAGCCATACATTTTAATTACACGTCCCATTCCCATTCTGATATGCCTATCCATGGCCTCCTCTGTTGTCAAGATGAAGCCACGCTCAGGTAGGAGGAACAACTTATATTCCGTCAGGGTAGCCTTTAACCTGATGGCTTGAACATTGACTTTCTAACTTCTGTTAGTGCCCCTCCTGTTCTTGCCCCATCCCTTATTTATTTATTTGTTTGTTTGTTTGTTTGTTTGTTTTATTTATTTGTTTGTTTGTTTATTTATTCTTCTTTATTTTTTTCCTTCTCTCTCTCTCTCTCTCTCTCTCTCTCTCTCTCTCCCTCTCTCTCTCTTCACTCTCTCTGTTCCTTTCACAATAATTTCTTGTATGCTCTCTATCTTCCTCTGGCGCTCCCTTCCCCATTTCTTTCTCCCTCCCTCCCCCTGTCCCATGATCCTCTCCCTCCTCCAGCCTTCTATCCCTCTTGCCAATCAACTTTCCAGCTCTTAGCTCTATTCGGCCAGCCCCCCCCCCCCCACTCCTGTTTTCTCCTATCATTTCGGATCTTCCCCTCCCCTCCCACTTCCAAATATCTTACTATCTCTGAATACTGTCTGGCCTGCTGCGTTCCACCTGTATTTTGTGTGCGTTACTTGGTACAACGACTGCTGCTTATTTATAGCCAATAACAACTTCTCCGGTCCCAGTATCAACGAATATTATGCGGTCATAAAAATAAAGTTAATCTTGTTATATGCACGGAGCAAGACGGACAAATGAGTTTGTTTCATTGAAAACTACCTTCACATCAGGATTGCCGGGCATCACGGCAGATCTTCTCTTTCTCTTTTGTTCTTCTTTTTCTTTTTCTCTTGCCATAATTCCTTTTTGTCTTGCCATTTTAAACCTGTAAAGCTAAATCGTTTGTCCTCCGGCATAGCATAGCCATGAGTTCATTCCTATATTATTACTATGTGTTTGATATAGTGTTTATCGGCAAGTGTAATGGCTGAGAGAATGATTGAAGTTCAACATGTCCTCAACATGGCTAACTCGGCAAAAAGTAATAACAGATCATCAGCTATTAGTAATAGATTGTATTTTGTTGGACCGTTTCTAGTCAATGGATTTCAGCAGGTTCAAAATATCCCGAGAAGGCTGGATCAGCATCCAGAACTCGAGGTTCCAATTGGTTTCAACGACATAGATAGAAAAAGGGAGGAAGTGCTGAAAAAAGAAAACAGGGAGTTATAAAGGAATTTGAGAAGCAGGACCACAACGGTATCACTCGCGGGTTTCCAGCCAGTGCCACGTGACAGATAGGATAGAAATAGTATGGAGTGTAAAATAAATGTGAGGCTGAAGAATTAGAGCAAGGGGGCATGGATTCTGGTTTCTGAATATTTGGGACATATTTGTGGCAGGTATAATCTGTAAAAAAGCGTGTGTTGCACTGCAATCCGAGGGAGACCTATGTTTCTGCGGGCAGGTTTACCACAATTGTTGGGATTGGCTCAAACTATTCTGGCAGGCGGATGGGAATCAGTGTGATGCAGCGGAGGATAAGGCAGCAGAATTACAAGTAGATGAGGGATGTAGCATGAATCTAAGGAAGAACAATCCGATGTTTGGGTCCAAATGCAGACCGAGCAAAGAGTGAAATTGTATCACAGAGGCAAAATAAATAAGGGCATGTAGCACTGAAGGCGCTGTATTTAAAAGCACGTAGCATTTGGAATAAGATAGACGAACTGGTGACACAGTTAGAGACGGTCGGTATGCCTTTGTGGCATTACTGAGTCGTGTGTGAAAGAAGCTCGTAGTTGAGAAATTACCATCAATGTGGCTCTGTTGGAAAGAGGTGGAACTATATATTTAGTAAAAGAAGACATAGGGTCATAGAACGTGAATATTTGTGGGTGAAGTTAAGCAAATGCAAAGGTAAAAAAAAAAAAGCCACCATTGCGGGATTCATATGTAGTCCTCCAAGTAGTAGCCAAGATGTGGGGTTGAGGTTGTAAAGGGAGCTGGAAAGCGCAAAGGTATAAGGGTAATGCCACAATTATAACGAGGACTTCAATATACAAGGGGAACATCAGGTTGCTGTCGGATCTAAAGGGAGGGAATTTGTTGAATGCCAACGAGATGGCTTTTAAGATCAGCTTGTGCTCGAACCTGTGAGTGAAAAGCTATCATAGACACCGATTTTATAAGTCAGTATAACGTAACGGAACCCCCGGGAGGCAGGGATCATAATATGGTTGAATTCAATCTGCAATATGGGAGGGAGAAGCATAAGCGACATGTATCAGTATCGCAATGCTACCTGCCTGAAACGTCGACTGTACCTCTTCCTAGAGATGCTGCCTGGCCTGCTGCGACGTACTCCAGATGCAGTACAGTTGCAGTATAACCTCCCTGCTATTAAATTCAATCCCTCTCGCAATGAAAACCAACATTCCATTTGCCTTCTTTGTAGCCTGCTGCACATGCAAACCAACCTTTTGTGATTCATGCACAAGATCTCCCAAGTCCCTCGACACAACAGCATGCTGCGCTTTTTAACCATTTAAATGATAATATGCGCTTCCGTTTCCCTTCCAAATTGGAGGACCTCTCATTCACCAACATTGCTAGACCTTGAACACTCAATTAACTTGTGTATCTCTCTCTGCAGTCTCTCCATATCTCCTGCTCAATTTGCTTTTGCGCTCAATATAGTATCATCAGCAAACTTTTGCTCTTTTACTCTTTTGCACTTGACTTTTCTTCATGCCACTCTTACTTTTTTCTTTTTTTTAATCTCTTTTTTTTACTTGACCTTTATCTACACCTTCCTCTTTTACTTTATCCATACTTCTTCAAACTGCTGAACCCACCCAGCTACTATTTAGATTAAAGCCGTATCAACAGCTCTAGTTATGCGAATTGCTAGGATCCAGTTCTCATCACGGTCCAGTTGGCGCCCGGCCCATTGGTACAGTTCCCTTCTTCACCAATACTGGTGCCAATTTGGTATGAATTCAAACGCACATCTCCTACACCAATTCTAGAGCCACGCATTTAACTGTCTAATCATTCTTGACCCTATGTCAATTTGCACCTGGTTTGAGTAGTAATCCAGAGATTACCTCCTTTTTGGTTGTGCTTTTTAATTTAATCCCTAGCTGCACAAATTCGCCCAGCAGAACTTCTTTCCTCCTTATACCCATGCCGTTGGTTCCCATATAGATCGCGACAACTGGAGTTTCCCCCTCCTACTGCAAATTCTTCTGCATATAAGATGTCCCGAGGCCGGGCACCAAACAGGCAACACAGCCTTCGGGAAGCTTGATCCTCGTGACAGAGAACTGTCTATTCCACCAACTATATTGTCCCCATTAATAGTACAATACTCCTCTATACTCCCTCTTGAATTGCTCCCTGAACTACGGTGCCACAATTAGGTTGTTCATCCTTTCTATAGTCCCCACTCTCATCCGCCAGTGAGCAAGAATATCAGATGTGGACAGGTTCAAGGGCTGGGTATTCTCCAGCACTGTCTCTTGGATCCTGCTACCTGCCTCACTCGCAGTCACACCTCTTATCCCTGACTACAGAACAAATTTGAGGCAGCTAATCTAATGCGTGTGACTACCTCCTGAAACAGAGAATCCAGTTAGCTCTACCCTTCCCTGGTGTTCCGCAGTATCTTGGGGTAAGATTTAAGGTCATCAAATATGATCCTGTGTTCCTCTAGCAGCCAGCACTTGCTACAGATCTGGTCACCAGGAGCGACAATTGGGTTCACCAGCTCTCGCATCATGCAGCTACAGCACATCACCTGACCCTGCATCCTCCCTGCTTTATTTAATGAGCTGTAATTTACTGAATATTTATTGAACCACTAAAAAGCATTAGCTACTACTTGCCTCTGTCTACTTGCTGCAGCCCCTTGAGAAAAATGCGCAAGTTTCTGCACTTACACTGAGGCAATAACACAATGACCGTTCTGATTTGACCCTGCCTTACATTTATTTGCTCCTGCTAATGAATACCGAATCGAATGGTCCGCCTCTAATGCGTCTAAAAGCCATTGCTATTGCAAAGGAAAAATTGCAAGGAAAGACTTCGAGGCAAACTGAAAGGTGGATAACTCATCTGGATCTGATGAACTACAATCCAGAGTCCTGTAAGTGGTTAGAGAAGAGATAACGGATGCATTGGTTATAATCTTTCAAGAATCACTTGATTCTGGCATGGTGTCGGATGACTGGAGAATTGCAAATGTCACTCTACTCTTTAAGAAGGGAGAAAGACAAACGAGGGGAAATTATAAAGAAGAAAAAAATCTACAAGTGCTAGAAGGACAAGCAACACACACAAAATGCTGGAGGAAATCAGCAGGCCAGACAGCATCTATGCAAAAGAGTATAGCCGACATTTCTAGGATGACACCCTTCAGCAGAACTGGAGAGAGAAAAAAAAGATAAGTTGATTTAGAAGGGAGAAGAGGAAGAAGCACAAGGTGATAGGTGAAACGAGGAGGGAAGAGTGGTGAAGTCAAGAGCTGGAAAGTTGACTAGTGAAATAGACACAGGGCGGGAAAAGTGGATATCTAATATGAGAGGACAGAAGGCCACAGAAGAAAGTAAAAGAGGCAGAAGCACCAGAGCGAAAAGTTAAAGTCAGAGAGGGAAACGAGGATGGAGAACCGAAAAGGACGGGGGCATTACTGGAATTCGAGAAATCGATGTTCATGCCATCAGTTTGGAGGCTACCCAGATGGAATATAAGATGTTGCTCCTCCAACCTGAGGGTGCCTTTATCGCGACAGTAGAAGAGGCCATGGATGGACATGTTGGAATGGGAATGGAATTAAATTGAGTGGCCACTGGGAAGTACCGCTTTTTCTGGCGGACCACCATATATGCTCGTCGAAGCGGTCTCCAAATCTGCTTTGCGTCACACCGGTATATCAGAGGCCACGCCAGGATCACTGGATACAATATATGACCTTAACAGACTCATAGCTGAAATGTCGTCTCATCTGGAAGGATTGCTTGGGGCCCTGTTATGGTAATGAGGGAGGAGGTTAGCACTTGTTCCATTGGCAAGGAAAAGTGTCAGGAGGGAGATCAGTGGCTATGGGTTTGAAAGAGATCGGGGATCAGCCAAGATGAAATGGCGGAGCAGACTTGATGAGCTGAATGGCCTATTGCTGCTCCTCTGTCTTATCGTCTTTTGGACCATCAGTTACAGGATGTCGCTCACGACTTGGAGGAAGATAGTTCAATGGAGGTTTCAATAAATTGTTTGCAGACTGTGGTCATGCAAAGTAAAAAAAAAAGACAGAGAAATAGTATAATCTTACCTACGGAAATTTTTATCCATATCTGGTATTATTTTTAGAATTGGAAAAACAGAAAAAAATTCAGTTTATCAAAGGTAAGAACTAATAAGATGTTTGAACAAACATATGTAGGAACATTTCTGAGGTGCCCCGGGTGATACGCATATTGTGTAGAAAATTAGTTTTTAGAAATAATTGTACTTATTTTGCATAAAGGAAAACTGCCGTAAATCCAATCTTGCAGTTGGAATTCCATCAGAATATGTCTTGTTGTTGGCGTCAGTTTCTGGCAAAGTTGAAAACATGCATAGGGTATAATGATGTTATCTCTTCGCTGGAGTCAGCCATCAGACTTTTCTAAGATATTTATCAGATAGCGTTGAACTTCCTGAGGACACCCATGCAATATTTATTTATTTATTGCTCTGCCTAAATTGCAGCCGGAGTTGTTCTGATTTATGTTCTGTCACTCTGGCGGCCCAGTCAGTGGCTGGAGTACTGCAGAGAGAAGTTCTCTCGCAGTTCGCTTAAAAAGCAGAGCTTTGCGGGCGTTCTGTGAATTCCGGCGCTCAATGAGCGGTGGGAGCAGTGCAGAAAGAAGGATTCTTGTGGGTCGCAGGCGCTCGTTAATTTGTTGCAGCTGAACCCGAGTGGAACCAATATTTTAGCAGGCAGGTTTGTTAGAGCTGTTGGGGAGGGTTTCAACTTATTTGACAGGGGATGGGAACCGGAGTGAAGGGACTCAAAATAGGACGGATGGTAAAAAAGGCAAAGATATCGTGCAGTCAGACTGCCAGTAAGGGCAGGCAGATGATAGAAAAAATAGCAGCTGGCAGGGTGAGTATCAGTGCATTGGGGGTTAGGAATCAAAAAGGGTAGCAATTGCAGTATTCAACGTGTTATATCTCAATGCCGGATTATAAACAAGTAAACCAGATGACCTTGTTGCACTGTTACAGTTACACTGTAGCTGGGAAATGGACTACAGATTATAACGGGAAACAGAAAAGGCGTGTCAAATGTCATGATAGTCATGGGAGCTTTTAACATGCAAGTTGACTGGGAAAACTAGGTTGGTAATGGATCTCAGGAGAGTGAGTTCTTGAACGTCTACGAGATGACCTTTTAGGGCAGCTTGCCGTTGAAGATACTAGGGGATCAGCAATTCTGGATTAGGTGTTATGTAATGAACCGAAGGCAATAAGGGAGCTTAAGATTAAGTTAAAGCTGGTCACTTGGTTATCATAATATGATTCAGTTCAACTTGAAATTTCATTTTGGGATAGTAAAGTTGGAAGTAGCAGAGTTTCAGTGGAGTGCTAGCAATTGCAGTGGCGGAGAGAGAAGTTGGTCAAAGTATATTTGAAGGAGATACTGGCAGAGATGACAGCAGAACAGCAGTGGCTTGAGTTTCTAGCGTAAAATGAGGAAGATGCAGGATAGATGTAGTTCAAAAAACAAGGGGAAAACTGAGATGGCAAAAAAGTACAACCGTGGCTGACAAGAGAAGACAAAGTTGATGTAATAGCAAAAGAGAGGGCATACAACTAAAACCTACAGTGAGCAACTTTTAGAATTTTAGGAAGGAAAAGGTGAAATATCAAAGCAAGGAAGCACACAATTTCAAAGTGCATAGTATGTAAAAATAAAAGAGCGATGACTGTGGACATAGGAGCACTAGAAAAAGAGTCCGGAGAAATAATAACGACAGACATGGAGATTGCAGATGAACTGAAAGAGTTTTTGTATCATTCTTCACTGTGGAAGGTACTTCAAGTCAAGTCAAGTCAGGTCATGTCCAGTTTATTTTCATTTAGACCATAAGCTGCTGGTACAGTACACAGTAAAAACGAAACAGCGTTCCTCCAGGACCCTGGTGCTACATGAAACAACACAAAACTACTCTAAACTATGTGAAACAGCGCAACGCTACACTAGACTACGTAAAACAACATAAATACCACACCAGACTACAGACCTGCACAGGACTACATACGGTTCACAAAACAGTGTAGGGCAGTACAATAATTAATAAACAAAACAACAGGCACAGTAGAGGACAAATTGCAAAATAATAATAAATGATGTAGATGTCAGTCTAGACTCCGAGTTTTGAGGAGTCTGATGGCTTGGGGGAAGAAACTGTTGCACAGTCAGGTCGTTTGAGCCTGAATGTTTCGGTACATTTTGCCAAATGGCAGGAGGAAAAAAGAGTTTGTGTGAGGGGTACGTGGGGTCCTTCACAATACTGTTAGCTTTGCGGGTGCTGCGTGTGGTGTAAATGTCTGTAACAGCGGGAAGATAGTCCCCGATGATCATTTCAGCTGACCTCATTATCCACTGCAAGGTCTTGCGATCTAAGACGGTGCAATTCCTGAACCAGGCAGTGATGCAGCTGCTCATGATACTCTCGATACATCCTCTGTAGAACGTGGTGAGGGTGGGAGGTGGGAGATAGACTTTTCTCAGCCTTCGCAGAAGGTAGAGACGATGCTGGGCTTTCTTCGTGTGACAGGGTCCTGAATTACCCCTATGAGCTGTGCTTTTATAAGAGAGAGAGAGAGAGAGAGAAAGAGAGAGAGAGAGAGAGAGAGAGACGCAGACTGCTCACAGATTGTTTATACTTTCTACTAGGACGCTGCGTGCTTGGAAATTCTTGCAGAGAGAGACGGGAGGAGCTACTTGAGAGACAGTCGGTATTCAGCACGGTGAGATAAATAGACAGTCAGATGATAGACCTACAGACACATGGTTTTGGACACTGAGCGTTGTTGTGCCCACAGAAAAGATGGATTTTGGAGGATCGAACATGCGTATCGATCAGTGGCTCTCGCAGTGTTGAAAAGGGTGTGACCGTTGTGAAGTTATTCGTGTGACAACCCTCGCCTGGGTTGATAATTCCACCACAGAAGAACGGTCCCCTTTGTGGTGGTCATAGTCGGTGACCTCTAAAGGATTTCGGAGGACAACGGGATGATCGACGCCATCAGCTCAGCTGAAGACTCGAATCTCTCCCCCCCCACCCTCGCTCTCTCTCCAACAGTACTCAACTCAATGTCACGAACTGAACTGAGCTTTACTCATCATAAGACTGTATTAATTTACCCCTAGACGTGAAGAAGCTTGATTTTCATATATTTCCATACTTACTTATATATAATCATTGCTAACCTGTTTTATATATCTGATTTTATATTACTATATTGCGTAGTTACTAATAAATACCATTACTTTATAGCAATACTGGACTCCAAAGTGTTTTCCATTTCTGCTCGTTCTTTAATCCGTCACGGGGTACGTGACACTTAGCTATGGAGCTGTTGTTGAGGGACCAGGTGGGATTCTCCGCCAGGTGAGCACCAACAAATGTGATGCGCTTAACGATCTCAACGGAGGAGCCGTCAATGTTCAGAGGAGAGTGGTCGCTCCGCGCCCTCCTGAAGTCAACAACCATCTCTTTTGTTTTGTTCACATTCAGAGACAGGCTGTTGGCTCAGCACCAGTCAGTTAGCCGCTGCACCTCCTCTCTGTATGCCGACTCATAGATCTTGCTGATGAGACCCACCACTGTCGTGTCATTGGCAAACTTGATGATGTAAATTTCTGTGTATTTCTGCACAGTCGTGGGTCAACAAAGTGAACATCAGTGGACTGAACACACATTCATGGGGCTGATTACCAAACTAAGCGACTACGGTATGACCGGAAAGTTACTGGCATGGTTAGAGCATCGATTGACTGTTAGGAAGCAGCGAGTGGGAAGAAAAAACAGTCTTTTTCTGGTTGTCTATCAAGACTAGTGGTGTTCGGCACGGGTCGGTGTTGGACCGCTTCTCTTTATGCTGTATGTCAAAGATTTAGATGATGAAATAGATGGTTTTGTTTTCAAGTTTGCAGATGATGGGAAGATTGGAGGAGGGGCAGGAACTCTTCCCAACTAAAACGATCTTCAAAAATCACCAAATTCACTGTTGTCTGGCCACGTCTCATTAATTATTACAAAGCCTGATCTGACTTGCGAGTTGTTTCTCTTGCAAGTATACCATCATGTGCAACACATTCTGTTATTATATTACAGAACAAGTATTACAAGATAAAATTAGAGGTAATTATCAAAGGTATTAATTTCCATAAAGTTTATGCTCTTCATATTGATTATAAAATTAATTTCCCATGATCTCACGACAGCATGGGCATTGATGGTTGCGCCCTCGTTGTATTAAGCCGTCGCTGATGGTTTCGTTGGGAAGCGCTGATTGAACTTACTCCAGAGATAATCACGTGTTTTACTCCCAGACCGGTGCATTGTAACCCAGGGGAAATATCCGTTATTCACCACATAGATTTTATCTCCACACTGTTAAGAAATGTAACGTTTTAGAAACAAACCAGCAGCAAGAGATTTTACACTGAGTTTGATTTCGATGTTAAAACCATTATCTTTTATTAGTAACTACTTATAATTTTGCAACTTAACCAAGATAAATAAAAGTTAACAGTGTTATGTGTAGATATGTGTGTAAATATAGCTATTGACCTTGGGGAACCAAGACTTAAAGCTATTCTGTTCCGATTTAACATATCCCCATATCGTCAATTTCTCGAAGCTTTATTTATTTTACAATGTTGCATAAGGGCCATGTAAACATGGAGAGCTTTTGTGCAGGTCACTGAATATTAAATAAAGCACAGGCAGTTGAAATGGATTTTGATAGCAATCCATCTAGTGCCCTGCAGTTTGGATCATTCATGAATGGTCTATCGACTTTCGACCAAATCACAGCGGACCTGGCTGCATGGAGACTAGAGAAAAGAACTCTATCCTAAATTTTTCAAATTATGAAAATTAGCAATACTTTTGATGTCTTCGTTCATCTGTTTTGGTCATAATACCATCAAAGAAACTGCTTTCGGGGTTGTTTCACAAATATAGAAAAAGTAGTTACTTTTATTACTTAATTTAAATTTATCAAATAATTTTTGCACTATAATTTCTTAATATATATCACATCGTATTATACATAGTTTATAATTTTTTAATCAAACAGAGCTCGAAAGCCAAATCAAAATATATAAAGATGGTAAGATCCATTCGTAAAATCTTTTATGATACACACAACGAATCTATCCCAGACGAATGCACTATGATTTCATGTCCCTTTTCAAAGAGGAGATTTACTCTAATAGAATTCAGCCACAGCGTGTGAATTGGTGTTTGCGTCGCCTTATTAGATTACAGTTAATCATGTGGATCAGAAATAAATATCGGAGTTCTTCCCTGAAGAGTACTATGTAGTACTTCGCCCTTATAGACTAAAAGAAAAGCAGTGTAAGATAGGATCAAATGGCAAAATTAGCAAGAAACATAAACTGTCAAGGACAGAGGAAGCAAAAGTTGCACAGTATGTAACACTCAGTGATGATTTGGACAACTGAAAAAAGTAAACACATTGCAGATTATTCACATAAGTAAAACTGTTTCCAATTTCGAATTGCATTAGACCGTCCGGGTCGAAGGCATACCTCGGAAGGATAGCTGGTCTAAGTTCAACTCCGAGTCAAACATTGTCTGTTTCGCAAGTACACGATTATTAAGTTGTATCTAAAAACTTCCAAAGATGACTTTAAGCTCACCTTGCTGCCACCGAAGTCACAGTCACTGGTTGTCGCAAGTGTTCGACATCACTTTCTCAAGGGATATTAATGAATTGTACAAAACTGTACGCTCAGAGGCACAATAGCAATGAGGACAATGTAATTCGAAATCAGATTGATCGAAAAGGGTGGGAATACTTCAACAAACCACCTGAAGTAATTAAAAAAAAATACTGTAACAGACTATGGTGATGAATAAGGCCAATAAGGAGAAATGAAAAAAAAACATATTGATAGCAATGATCTTCCTGGTCTGAAGTCTAATTTCATATTGTGATGCATAAAGCGATAGCGGTGTTTATACGGTCCGGAATTTGACGAGCAACGGTTCAACTGAAATGAGATATTGCACTGAAATTGTTTGTATTTGAATCAATAGAATATTTCATTGTTAATGTCATAATTTTCTATACAGTTCAGGAACTCATCATTGTAAAAACAATGGCAATTTTTATTTCTAGGCTCGGCGGATATGTTCTCCATGAACGGTAAATGAGGGTCAAAACAAGGGCCTGCAGGAAAACTATGTTCCACTAAAATGCATTTACTAGCTATTGCTAATGAATATCTAAAATTATTCAATATACAAAATAACTCCATTTTGCGTTTCGTTTCTTGTCCGGATATGTTTAATTCTTTACAGACGGTTTTACTGACATCGATTCGCCAGTGTTAGATGACGTAACCACAGTGCTCACCCTTTTCTATCAGCGGTATACCGTTATTTCTCCTTATTTCATGCGAATATGTACAATTTCATATTTACAGCCGATGACCTTATGCAACACACAGACTCTCCCTTAGGAGCTTCATCCTCATCAGTTTGTAAAGGAACGTCTAGGCAAGAGCGGAATGAATTTAAAGGGGCATGTGGAAAATTTCACCATTCCTTTGGACTCTATCCAAAGTATTACAAAAATCGCAACAGCACAACAATAACTGAATCCAAACTCTAGTTCCAAAAATGCCGAGTTTACATTCTGAAACTGGCGATACTAATTGCACATTTAGTAATCTAGGCTATTTGGAAGTAAAATAGTGCTCCTTAGGTGAAGCAGAATGCAAATTGCAGTTAATTGCGCCCCCTCGCGCCCTCACAAAATTTGGTTTTGTTGCCAAATTTGCAGACAATACGATGATTGGATGAGGGGCAGGTAGTGTTTAAGAAACATGTAGGATGCAGAAGCACTTAGACAGATTAGGAGAATAGGCAAGAAGGTACCAAATGAAATACAATGTTCGAAAATGCATGATCATACACTTCGGTAGTAGAAATAAATGTGCAGACTATTTTCTAAACGGGGAGAAAATCCAAAAATCTGAGATGCAAAGGAACTTGGGAGTCCTTGTGCAGAACAGTCAGTCAGTCAGTGGGTGAGGTCCCGAATTCGGGGTTGGCGGCTATGCACCTCCATCTTCTTCGATCTTCCGACAGCACCAAGCGCAGCCTCTCCTCCAGTTTGTTCCCTCTGGCCGCCTTGGCACCGCCTGGCGCCGTCCCCGCCGAACTCGAGCCCGAGGCCGTGTCGGCCTCCAGCCGCGGCCGCTTCTTCGAGCTCGGCCCCTCCTTAGGCGGAGGTCCAGGCGCACGGTGCAGCGCCGAAGTTCATCATGTCTCTTCTATCTAGGTGCATAGCGTAGATACGTGGTGAGGCTTTAATCTCTTCCACGGAAGATGGCCGTTAAAAGGTTACGGGGACAAGACCGGGAACTGGGCTTGAGGAGGAGGAGAAAAAAGGGAACAGCCATGACTGAATGGCGGAGCAGACGCGATGGGCCAGAAAGCCTAATTCCGCTCCTATGTCTTATGGTCTTATGGTCTTGCAAGTTAGAAAGTAGAAATACACCACAAAATACTGCCAATTAATCTAGCAACTTATTAAACAACAATCCTTCTCTGCATGATCTGTAATAATATTAATCGAAAGTGATGTAAATGCAGTCCGCTGATCATGAGCCCAAACTCACCCAGATAACAGGACCCAAAATGCTCTGCATTCCGAAATCCGAGCCCTCAGAGAAATTCTGCTCGAAAACCACAACACGTTTCAGATGTGTTCGCTTTTGCCAAGTCAATTAACTTCAATTTATAATACTAATAGTGGACGGCACGCTAACCATGTAAGTTGTTCACTACCTCAAATAAATTTAGCAAAGATAAAACTCAGTAAAAATCTCCAAGCTGAGGAATGTGATCAGTGAAACATCAGTAGGAACTGAATGCCTGCATTAAAGTAGTAAAGAGTTAACACATACTCCCCGTGAACGCTTGGATATCCTTCGGGTCTTCCGGCTCCCTCGCAGTTTCCAAAGAATTACGTGTAAATAGATGTATTGCTTTCATGGATGTAGTTAGGTGGCGCACTCGCGTTGGGTAGGAAGGGTCTGTTCCATGCTGGATCTGAATATAAATAAATAAACAACAATCACAATAATATAGAAACATAGAAAATAGGTGCAGGAGTAGGCCATTCGGCCCTTCGAGCCTGCACCGCCATTCAGTATGATCAGCGCTGATCATCCAACTCAGAACCCTGTCCCTGCCTTCTCTCCATTCCCCCTGATCCCTTTAGCCACAAGGACCATATCTAACTCCCTCTTAAATATAGCCAATGAACTGGCCTCAGCTGTTCCTAAGGCAGAGAATTGCACAGATTCACCACTCTCTGTGTGAAGAAGTTTTTCCTCATCTCCGTCCTAAAAGACTTCGCCTTTATCCTCAAACTGGGACCCTCGTTCTGGACTTCCCCAACATCAGGAACAATCTTCCTGCATCTAGCCTTTCCAATCCCTTTAGAATTTTATACGTTTCAATAAGATACCCCCTCAATCTTCTAAATTCCAGCGAGTATAAGCCTAGTCGATCCAGTCTTTCATCATATGAAAGTCTTGCCATCCCAGGAATCAATCTGGTAAACCTTCTTTGTATTCCCTCTATGGCAAGAATGTCTTTCCTCATATTAGGGGACCAAAACTGCACACAATACTCCAGTTGTGGTCTCACCAAGGCCTTGTACATCTACAGTAGTACCTCCTTGCTCCTCTATTTGAATCCTCTTGCTATGAATGCCAGCATACCGTTCGCCTTTTTCACCGCCTGCTGTACCTGCATGCCCACTTTCAATGACAGATGTATAATGAAACCCAGGTCTCGTTGCACTTCCCCTTTTCCTAATCGGCCACCATTCAGATAATAATCTGTTTTCCTGTGTTTGCCACCATAGTAGATAATCTCACATTTATCCACATTAAATTGCATCTGCCATGAATTTGCCCACTCAGCCAACCTATCCAAGCAACCCTGCATCCTCTTAGCATCCTCCTCAAAGCTGACACTGCCGCCCAGCTTCGTGTTATCCGCAAACTTGGAGATGCTGCATTTAATTCTCTCGTCTAAGTCATTAATATATATTGTAAAGCACTGGGTTCCCAGCACTGAGCCTTGCGGTCCCCCACTAGTCACTGCCTATCATTCTGAAAATGTCCCATTTACTCCCACTCTTTGCTTCTAGTCTGCCAACCAATTCTCTATTCCCATCAATACCATACCCCCAAACCGTATGCTTTAAGTTTGCACACTAACCTCCTGTGTGGCACCTTGCCAAAAGCCTTTTGAAAATCCAAATATACCACATCCACTGGTTCTCCCCTATCCGCTCTACTAGTTACATCCTCAAAAATTCTATGAGATTCGTCAGACCTGATTTTCATTTCACAAATCCATGCTGACTTTGTCCGATGATTTCACCGCTTTCCAAATGTACTGTTATCACAACTTTAATAACTGACTCTAGCATTTTCCCCACCACCAATGTTTATGGAGAACCAATGTTCCTGCTGTCCGACGTGTGTGTCAGCAGGATTGGTTTCTCAAAATATTTCCACAGGAAAACAATGACATAAAACGTCGATGGACGTGTAGAAATCCACGGATAGCTTCTTTAATAGATGGATTTCTGTACAGCTCCGTCTGTCGTTTTGTTACTGTTCAAGATAAAATAATTGCAAAATTTGAATATCACTCAGGAATCTGGCATCTGGCACATTCAGGTATATATTACAGAACATATCTGGTCAAGAATTTTCGGAAAGTACATTGGTTGGAAATATTCGAGGTCTGCGTCAATTTTATGAAACATGACTGTTAATGTTCTTTTTACATTTCACTTTCAGTTAAACGCAATTCACCGGGTAAGAGCACACATACATAATTGAGTGCTATTCTAAATATATTTGATCCGTTTCCATTCACGAAAACGACGCAGAGGCTTTAACGCCATTTGATTTGCATAGAATAACAAAAGATATGCAAGGATCAAACAACAAACTGGACACTGGAAATTCTGGAAACCTTGAGCATACAACATCCAGGAGGAACACAGCTAGTCAGGCAACACCTATGAGGACTATAGATGGTTAACGTTTTGGGGTGAGAGATTTAATCCGGACTCGAAAGAAGGGAGGCAGGAAGAAGAATAGGAAGTTGTGCAGAGGAGAAGGTGTACAAGCTGGCAGGTGGTAGTTGAGAGTAGGTGTGTGGGTGGCATAAGGGGAATTTGGTCAGAGCTGGGGGCAGCGATAGGTGGAAGAGATAAACCGCTGAAAAACGTACCTAATACAGCGGACCATGGAAGAATTGGAAATAGCGGGGTAAGCAGAGGGTGGTGCTGAATAAAAGAGAATTGCGAGTAAACAACCGGAAGGCGGAAAGCAAAACGAGAAGTAAGAGGATAAGATATTGCCGGAAGACGGAAAAATCAATGTTCCTGCCATCAGTTTGGTGGATACCCAGGAGAAATGTGTGGTGCTGTTCTTCCTCTACTTCCCTGACGAGACTAAACTCAGTCTGGAAGCGTAAAACCTCATAGTTATCTGGGTAAACTTCAACATGAAGGCTTGGACATTGATTTCACCAATTTTGATAATTACCCAGCTTCCCTATTTCTCTCTTTTTTTCCCATTCACCATCCAGATTACACTCTCATCCCTTCACTTCTCCTGTCCTGCCCATTGTTTCCATTTGACTCCCCACCTCACAATCTTTCTTTCATGGTTGCCTGTCGTCTCCTATTAGACCTTTTTTTTATTCCGCCTTTCATCTCCTCCATCTAACCTCCTCCAGCTTTTTGCTATTCCAACTTAACTTGACGCAGCTAATAGCTGCCAGTTTGCACTCCTACCCATCCCCACAACTGTTATTCCAACTTCTGTCACCTCCTTCTCCAGTCCTAAATGAAGGTCCTTTGTGCTTAACTTCGACTGTTTATATCTCTCTATGCTGCCTGACGTTTTGAATTCCTTTGCGAATGTTACTGGAATCAAAATAAATACTTTTGCAAGAGTACGTTTATTCGATATGTAGGTAAGGCGATATTTAAACAAAAGGAAATTGGATAATTTAAATAAACATAAATAGAGAAACAGTTCTCTGGCCTTTAAATCTGAATGTTTCAGGACCAGAGTCACTTCGCCTAGAATTCGGTAAAGTATTGTTATGATTGTCACTTTTGTTTAATGATGTGGTAGATTGCAGATACACTTCATGTTGCGTCGTGCATAATATAATTTAGAACAGAATGTTTTATATGTTGTGAATTAATCGGGTAGATTTTGAACATCCAAATACAATATGAACTCTGATAGAAACCTTTAATTCCAGCTATCTTCCTTCCCAGCTATCTTTCCAATATTGAAAAAAATGTGAAAGAATATTTCCATTACTTTGCGGTATACATTAAGGATTACTTCATTTAGTTTCATTACCACAATAATTTATCGAACATGTTGATGATGTATGGACAGCAGCTTAATTGTATACTAGCAGAATTTCGCCATAGAGCCAGAGCTTATTTTAAAAATGTGATGCTTTGAAGTTTTCAAAGTGACAGAATTAGTAAAAATCTGAAATGATTCAGATTTAAGCAGAGTAAACCTGCACAGCATAAGGAAGAGCACGGAAAAATTTTAATAAATATATGCAGACATAAAACATTCGAATTGACAGTAATGAAAGATCACTGCCGAAAGTCCAAAGTGTTCTGGGATTGCTAAAGAGCGGCACAGTGATCCCCAAATCAATAAATATCTGACGGAACCAAATATACCAAAAGATTAGGAAAAGAAAATATCCAGCTGTAGAGCAAAAGACTTGTCCACGGATTCCATGATACCCATCCGAAAATGCGATATGCTTTCATAGTGCATAACTTGCTCATTCGTAATTTGCTTATCAAGAATAATACACACCTGTGTAACTAAAATTGCAGTGGCATTGCAATGAAGTATTAAAATAAGGGTTTTGGATTATGGATTCAGAGAGGTACCTAAGGGCAGGATTATTTGATTTTTTCTCCTGCGGAGCAAAACAGAGTTACAAAATTCTCACTTAAATTATCTCTCCCATCCCTTTTTCTTTTTGTTAGCAGTGATATTAAAAAAGAAATAAAATGCAAGCTGTATTTTTAGCAGTTGCATATATGAATTTAGAAACAAAGAAATTGCCACGGTCCCAGCCGTCCCTTCCGTTTATTCCTCATGTTCTCGTAATTCCCTTTTCCCGTCTCTCTCTCTCTCTCTCTCTCTCTCTCTCTCTATTTTTGTGGGCACGGTGAGCGTGGCGTTCCTTTTGTTCTCCCGGGCTTCCTGATTGCGTCGTACCTCAGTCTCATCTAACCTGCAGCATAAATACCTCGGCTTTCCATACACTCATCGCCAGATATTTGCTTCAGCCAGTGTGGTATTTCACGTCCTAGGCCGCCGAGAACTGTGCATTCTAAGTTTTGTTTCCGTGCTGCTGTTTGCTGGTATTAACTCTTTCGCTCCTTGTCAGTATCTTGCGTTTGAGTTCACCCGTTTGCCGCAACAGAAATGTTAATTTCAGAAATAAACAGGCAGGATTACTTATGTTACAAGCTGAAAGGCTTCAAAATGACATTTAGTTTTGAAATTTAAAGCAGAATTTAGAGCAAAATCTCAGGCAACCCAATTTGTTTTGGCAAAAAAAAAATCTCATTTGCATTTTATCTTAAGTGCCTTTTGCAGCATTTTTTTTTTCGATTTTACTTGTCGAAACCAATTGCACCAGAATACGTAATTCGTCGATGAAAGACTCTGAGCTGACTAGAACTTGATAAAGTACGCTAATACTTAATGGTCTGTTGACTTCTGATAAATGACCATACCTTTCCTGCGTCGTCAAAGTCTGAGTGGCAGTAACTTCCAAAGATTAACAAAAGCTTTTCCTTGCATTTTTCTTCAAACTCAGCTTTGACTCTACTTCTTGCAAAATCTACTTTTCCACCAGTATTCCAAACTGCGGTCTGCCTTACCAGACAGCTGAACCCCTGTCAATTAAATTGTCTGTACACTGCTTTGCTTCGAGTCAGTCAGTCAGGACATCTTCAGGTAGTTTCTGGAGCTACAAGGTGACAATTCACGGGCACATGCGGTCTTCAGGTGGAATATAGAGTTTAGTGATTAATCTCTTCTTTTGGTCGAGTCATGTCACACAATGTTTCAGGACTAACGGATGTAACCTGTAAGTTATACTTCCGTCTATTTTTCCAGTTTCAAAGCTCAAGGAAACCAGAGGTATTTTAATAAGTCCTTGATTTGCCAGTGTATTCCATACGCCCCTTATAATTATATGTTTTTTTTTTATTTTATAAAGACTATGTGATATAAGTCAGAAGCTTGCATGGAAGCCAAGGCTGTGACGGATTTAAATAATCGCGTGAAATATTAAGAGCAGGCGGTATCACTCAAGTAAGAATGAAATGATTTTCATTAGCAAAAACATTCGTTAGCTTGATTAAAGGTTTGAAGCCTGACATACTTGAATACGTCAAGGGAAAAACGGATTCAGCCCACTGTAATAAAAGAGTAAGCAAGATAATATGTATGGTTGATTTTAGTGCATTGAAATAAAGTATTAAATGCATATCAAATGAGGAGAGTAATAAGAGGTGAAAGTGCGAAATAAATATTAATTATGAGCATTTTGCATGAATTATGCTACGATATTGCGTGCAAACGTATCATACTGTATAGATAATGCAAGGAACTTTCATGTCGGTTAAACAAAAGTCACCACGATAATATAAAGCGAGATTTTGACAGCCATCAGTGAATATGCATTTTATATCACAATATATTGGAGTGGGATTTCAGTTTTAAATTTCGCAATATGAATTGACAAGAATTCTATATTCACCATTTGACCTTGTATCTTCCATCTTCATTATGGCGTCTGCTCTGCAAAGTGTGCAAAATCAATTGCTCTAACTGCACATTTTGCCACATTGTTAAGATTTAAAACAATATCCGGGTGATATAATTGAAATGCATTCCCATTATAAGAGAACGATTGATCCGTGATTGAGGGAAATTCTTAATTGGCATACCGATAAGAAATAGAATAGTAGTTGGAAAGGGAGAACAAATGTACAAGCAGCCGTATCTACCAGTTGTGCTGGTCGCACTTTCAACTCTCTCAGGACACTCTGAGTGAAGTTTCCTTTCATGTTCCATTTCACCATTTCACCTTTCACCCATTATTTCTATTTGTTGTCTCACCCAATTTCAGCAGAAAATCCTGCTTGAATTTACCGCATCTATACCTATCATAGTTCTGTATAGCACTTTCAGACTTCTCCTCAGATGTCACCGTTCTACTGGAAAGCGAATCTGCTGATTTACCGGCCGTGGGAACTCGTAGATGCGACGCTGGATATTGTAACACCGAAACAGCCAGTTATAGGCCCCCACCCCTCTCGCTGTGGCAAGAGCGATTTATCCTTCTCTCTCGGTAGTGTCTGTGTGTGTGTGTGTGTGCGTGTGTGTGTGTGTGTGTGAGAGAGCGAGAGAGTGAGAGAGAGAGAGAGAGATGAGATGAGATGTCGAACTGCTGGATGGATAGTAGTTTTTGATATACTGTACATCATTGTCTCTGGAGATTTGCTGTTGAAAGTTGGGTGGTGAAGGGGAGCTGGAGTAATTGGGGATTTTTTTCCAGAAAGCAAAACTATTACTCCAGAACGCCTTTGATTAATCTACAATAGTAAATAAATAGGGGGCACAACCAGATGGCATTTCGAAGAATAACAACCGAATCCAACGATTGGTTTCGTTTTCTGTCATTCCTTAACACAAATATCTCTCTCCTGCTAGCATTACTCACATGCAGTAAACAGGGACGTGTTTAAGGATGAAGTGGCAATCTGCACGGTTTCAGCACATGTATATCACCATGGTAGCGCGATGTTATCGCAGCTCGGGGCGCCAGAGATCGGAGTTCAATCCAGGTATCCTTTGTAAAGGGTTTGTTCGTCCTCTGCAAGGAAGGCGTAGAGGCGCGGTGCTCCGGTTTCCTCTCACAATCCAAAAATGTAGGATTTGTAGGTTAATCGGCCCTTGTAAATTGTCCCCGGAATTAAGTTAGGATAAAATTAATAGCTCACGAGTGGAGTGGCTTGGAGGGTTGGAAGGGAATTTTCCATAGTATATCGCCAAATACAATAAATGAAAAATATATATATATATATTTCCTTCAATCAAATTTATTTTAAATCTGCTTAATTTCAGATCTAAAGAAAACTCTTGCCATTTTAGGTTGGAATACGCTTTGCGATCAATGATAATAGCTTTGACTTTTAAAGCCTTGTTAACTGATAATATTGTATTCAGCTTGTCCAATGCCTACAATTCCATATGCCTCACTATAAGATTGTTTTACGACCACAGGACAATTCAATATAGGGGCAAAAGTAGGTCATTTCGGCCGTCATTTTAATCATGACTGGTCAATTTTCCTTTTCACCCCAATCTCATGCCTTCTCCCTGTATCCCTTCACGCCCAGACTACACACCCAAAATACTGAAGTGACTCAGTAGGCCAGCCATCATCTATGGAAAAGAGAGCATGCGAAGTCTCGGCCAGCAACGTCGACTGTACTTTATTCCACAAATGCTGCCTGGCCCTGCTGAATTCTTCTAGCATTTGAGTGTGTATGTGTGTGGGGGGAGGGGGAGGTGTTGCTTATATTTCATGCATCTGGAGTTTTCTCTTGTTTGTAAAATAATCCATAAACCTCTGTCCTAAATATATCCAAATGACGTGGCCAGAATAGTCGACTGTGGCAACGGACTCCAGATTCAACACTCTGTGGCTAAGGAAAATCCTGCTCATCTATTCTGATGCAGTGTCCTCACATCTAACACTTCGCCGCCGCAGACAGCATCCAATTTATATCCACCTCAACGAGGGCTTTCAACATTCAATGGGTTTTAATACGATTATTCCTGATTTTTCTGAACTCCAGCGAGTAGAGGCCCAGCCCCATCAAACGCTCTCCATATGACAAACCGATCAATCCTGAAAACATTCCCAAGCCTCTTGGCACCTCAGAGTGTTGAATCTTCTTTCCATTTCCTTTCATTTCTTCTACCAAAGTGCGTGCCATACATTGCCCGATACTGAGTTCCATCTGCTACTTATTTGCCCTGTCTTCTAATCTGACTAAATGCTTCCATAGTGTTTCTATTTCCTCAAAGCCACCTACTCCTTCAGGTAGGTTCACCCAGAGCTGAGGATGAACCAGCAGGTTTACAAGTAGGTGATGGATATAGCATGAATGTAAGGAAGGACAAGCCAATGCCGGAGTACTAATGCAGGCAGATCACATTCGGGAGCTGAACGTAAAGAAACCCTTAGGAGCCAGTAATCACAATATGATTGAATTCACACTGCAATTTAAGGAGTAGTATACTTGACATTATCAGAATCGCAATTGAATAAACGAAATTACAGAGGCGCGGGAGAGGAGCTTGCTCAGGTGGATTGGAGGAACATACTGGCAGGGATGACAGCAGAGCAGAGATGACTGAAGCTTATGTGAATAGTTCACAAGGGGCAGGATAGATATGTCGCAGAGAAAAAGTTCTCAAATGGCAGTGTTAAGCAAATGTGGCTGTCAAGGGAAGTTAAGAAATTCAGAAAATCCAATGAAAGGACATATAATGTAGCAAAGGTGAGTGGGAATTTGCATAATTGTCGTCAACTACCACCCCACCAGCCTCCAGGTTCAATATATAATTCTCCGTAACTTCCGCCACCTCCTACGGGATACTACCACTAAGCACGTCTTTCCCTCTCCTCCCCCCCGGCTTTCCGCAGGGTTTGCTCCCGACGCGACTCCCTTGTCCATTCGTCTTCCCCCCCCCCCACCCCCCCCTCCCGCGCCATCCCTCCCCACCGATCTCCCTCCTGGGACTTACCCTTGTAAGCGGAACAAGTGCGACACATGTCCTACACTTCCTCCTTCACTATCAGTCAGGGCCCCAGACGGTCCTTCCAGGTGAGGAGATACTTCATCTGTGAGTCGGCTGGGGTGATGTAGTGCGTCCGGTGTTCCCGATGCGGCCTTCTCTATGTTGGCGAGACCCGACGCAGACTGGGAGATCGTTTCGCTGAACACCTACGCTCTGTCCTCCAGACAAAGCAGGATCTCCCAGTGGCCACACATTTTAATTCCACCTCCCATGCCCATTCTGATATGTCTATCCACAGCCTCCTCTACTGTAAAGATGAAGCCACACTCAGGATGGAGGAACAACACCTTACATTCCATCTGGGTAGCCTCCAACCTGATTGCATGAACATCGATTTCTCTAACTTCCGCTACTGACCCACCTCCCACTCGTACCCCATCTGTTATTTATTTATTTATTTATATACACACATTCTTTTTTTCTCTCTCTCCTTTTTCTCCTTTTGTTGCTCTCACCATACACCTTGCCCATCCTCTGGGTTTCCACCCTCCCCCTTTTCTTTCTCCCTCGGCCTCCTGTCCCATGATCATCTCATATCCCTTTTGCCAATCACCTGTCCAGCTCTTGGCTCCATCCTTCCCCCTCCTGTCTTCTCCTATCATTTCGGATCTCCCCCTCCCCCTCCCACTTTCAAATCTCTTCCTAGCTCTTCTTTCAGTTAGTCCTGATGAAGGGTCTCGGCCCGAAACGTCGACTGTACCTCTTCCTAGAGATGCTGCCTGGCCTGCTGCGTTCACCAACAACTTTTATGTGTGTTGCTTGAAACTCCAGCATCTGCAGATTTCCTCCTGTAGCTGCATGATTGGCAAGTTTTTAAAAATCAACAGTAGGCTACTAAAAGCTACAAGAAGGGAAAAGATGAAATATGAGGGCAAATAGCCAATAATATAAAGCAGGATACTGAAGGTAATTTTTTTTTCTGTTATATATACGATAAATGGGAGGTGAGACATGATACTGGACCACTGGAAAATTATGCTAGTGACGTAGTAAATGGGGACAAAGAAATAACAGGTGAACCTAATGTGTACTTTGTATCAGTCTTCACTGTGGAAGACACTAGCAGTCTGCCAGAGGTCCGTGAGTGTCAACGAGCAGCAGTACGTGTTGGAGTATAGAAGAATAAGGGGGGGTCTCATTGAATCGTTATTACAACAGAAAAAGTGCTGGGCAAAGTGAAGGTCTTAAGGTGGATAGGTCACCTGCACCAGAGGGAATATATTCCATAGTATTGACAGGTATTGCTGAAAAAATAACGGATGGATTGGTCATAGTCCTTCAAAAATCACTTGATTCTGTCATGGTGCAGGAGGACTGGAAGATTGCAAATGTCATTCCACCCTTTCAGAAGAGAAGAAAGCAAAAGAAAGGAAATTATAGGGCAGTTAGCCTAAACTCAGTGGATGGAAACATGTCGGAGTATATTATTAAGGATGGGGTACTTAGAGACCAATGATAAAATAAATTGAATTCAGCATGTTTTCTGTGAAGGGAAATCTTGCCTGATTAATCTGTTGCATTTCTTCGAGGAAAATATGGAATCTAATACTGTTGAGCATTACGAGAAGGGTTGAAACTAGGAAAGCTGATTTACCCCCGAGGGATTTCGAACCTTTTTGCGAATTTATTGCAAATGCCTGTTTAACAATATTTATACGGAGCCGTATCGTGCAACATAAGTCCATTTTTGCCTGCTGCGACGTGAATCAGCTATAACTATTCGTACTTCTACTACCAATTATAATAGCAATAACTCTATATGACTAACAGACATGGGAGCACATTTTGCAATGCGACTCTTGGAGGCCGCTTCGCCATTCCATCATTTACTACAGACGGTGGTAAATCTGTGCAATTTGTTGTAACGACCGACTCTGGAGGCCACGCCACTGGGTGCATTTAAGGCAGAGATGGATAGGTTCTTGATTAGCCAAGGCCTTAATATGTATGCGGTGAAAACAGGGGAGTGGAGTTGACTGGAAGAATTGGATCAGCCCATGATTGAATGGCTGAGCAGGCTCTATGGGCCGAATGGCCTAGTTCTGCTCTTATATCTATTTTATGATCTTACAGTCTTATGTTAGTTTTGCTGTCTTTCAACCCTGTTTTTCCACGTAGTCACGCACTGACTAATAAACTTCACCATACTCTAGCTAAAGAAATACTTGCTTATCTTTGTACTAAATGGTCCCCTCTCCATTCTTAGGCTCTGCTGGACACACCCACCATAGTAAACATAGTTTTCACACCCACTCTATCTCATCCTTTCGCTATTCGATAGGTTTCAGTAAGAACTCCCATCATTCTTCTATACTCCAGCGAGTACAGAGACAGAACCTTCAAACACTCCTGATACGTTAATGCATTCGTCTTCCCGAAATTATTCTCGTGAATTTCTTCTGGACCCTGGCCGACACCAGCGCGTCTTTCCTTACGTAAGGGTACCAAAACCGCTTACAACGCTCCCAGTGCTATTTGAATAACACCGTATGAAACTCTGGAATCATATCCTTCCTCCTAGCTCTTATATCCTCGTCCTCGCCATATGTATGCTAACACTGGATTTACCATCCTTAACATCGACTCAACCTACAAACTGTCCCTCAGTGAATACTGCACCAGTACTCCAAAGTACCTTTGTACTTCTGAATTTTCACTCCGCGTAGTAAACACACCGCTCCTTTTCTCCTCTATCAAAATGCACGAGGTGCACTATTTCCCCGCACTATTTACCATCTCCATTGCTGATTTCAGAACAGCAACTCAGAGAACAAGGAACGGGTAGGTATAGAAAAAAGATGGCATAATATTTTTCGATATTATGCACGCCAGTTTAATGTTTAACTATAAAATCATCTCTTCATCAGCGTGCACTCGGATTTTTTTTTTTGGGTTAGAAACAGGAATAGCGCCTGGTTTCTTATGAAATTGCACTTTGATGGCAAAAATAATCATCGATTCTACATTTACTTTCATCCAGAGCTGCAGAAATTCCAACGTAACCTGACAATTGCGGGTAAGGATGCTTTGTTGCAACATACCTGTACAATTTACCTCATGCTACATACCTGATATGTATTTAATTCAATAAAATCCATTTCTTCCTCTATTGCTCGAGTCCCTCTGTCTCTTTTTTGCCATAGTCTTTTGCAAACTAATTGTATATTTTAAAAACTTAACAGAACACAAACTCAATGACAAAGATGAAGGTAACTACATGCTAGTACAATATCTCTATAAAATAGCTCATGATATCATTCAATAATTCAGATCTACGGTTCCGCGGATTAACGGTTTTCTATGAATATAAATAGTTACAGAACATAGAGCAATGGAGCACAGGATAGACATCTTGGTCCACAATGTTGTGTCTTTCTTTCTACCAACGAGAAGAATGATATAAACTTACAATGTAATCCTACATAGCCCTCCGTTTTTCTATATATCTATCTAAAAATTTCTTAAGTATCTCCAACGTATCTGCCTTTACCACTAACATGAGCCGAACATTCCAGGCACAATACAATCTATGTGTAAATGAAGTACATCTTGTGACACTTTCTCTAAAGCTTCGTTGTAGTCTGAAATCGTAGAAAATCTGAAGTGTCTAGTTTTCCTGTATGGAGTGGTGTTGAAATAGTTGTCCAATTTTCTATACTTTCATTTGTAGTAAATGCTGTTTCGGAGTCGTTGATATGGATCTATGAACTTATCCTCCAATTGCAATAGGTAACAAGCATTATTTCTTACGGAGCAAACAGGGATGAGGCAGATGAAAGCACGCTATCCAAAGGTTCTCGCGTTATTCTTATACTTCTTTGTTTATGTTTTTATGCATTCAGTGTATCATTTGCTGCAGAGAACCCTGTACTCTAGCATTAATTTTGGACTTAATTAGAGGGCGTACGACAAGCGTAAATTTAAACTACTGTCAGTAAATACCAGACTTCTGTAATAATTTAAATGTTTCAGCTTTCTGCCTGAATTGATGCAAGGAAAGTCTATTCCACGCTCAAAACACCAGCTTACGACTTCCTCTCACAAGCCCATTGTTTTCGCCTAATTGCAAACTTTATGCATCCTTTGCATCATGGAGGAAGGCTAAACATATGATGTGTTTTCATTCCGAATGACGTGCGTAACTGTATAAAATGTGGAACGGACATTGAAAAAAAGTGATCATTAATGGCGGTAGCATACTGGAGTTTTATAATTCCAAATGTTCGAGAATGCTTAGAAATTCGCACAGTAAATTCAATGGAGAATATGCTGTAAACACCGGGTGTAAACTATAAATGCCGTATGATATATTGGAGGAATGTAGGTGAATTGGCATTATAACTGTAAATATTGCTTCTCCTTTACTTTCATCCTTATCATTGATCCTGTTGGGCATGCCATCCGCGGAACATTAGCCGCATATGATGCTCAGATAAGGAAGGTCAATGAGAATTATGTGCTACGTAAGTGCCATATTATATTATCTCTCATCAACCCTTCCACTATCCATTTCTCAAACCATCGCCTCCCTGCCTAAAAAAGATTATTATCTCTGTCTAAGTTCAGGAGAAGTATTCTGGAAAGGAAAGTCCCTCTTTCTTCAGATATTGCATGACTCCTGAGTACTGCAAGCACTCTCTTCATCCCTACACTTCTGAAATACGATGATGAATGGAAGCCGTCCTCGCTTCGGAGTGGACACTGCACATGAAAGGAAAACAGAAGTAACTTTACAAATTTACATCTAATGAGACCGATCCTATATACATAGAGGCATTCAGGCATTAAAAGTTGTTGCTTTTAACGTTGAAGAAATGTTACGACAACTTGAGATTGGCATGCAGACCTGTTTGTTCCATGTCTGAAAAATATTAACTCCAAGTATACAAGATATTTCTTACCTCTGCTTATGTGGCATTTTCCTCCTCATTTTAAAATTAAATTGCACATTAAGATATGGCCGAGTCATATGCATAGAAAGACGAACAAAAATGCTGGCAATCCATCAAATAAGCGCCCTAATTTCATATGTTATTCTTTTGATAAAACTGGAAGTGACAGGTGGGGTGCATTTTACAATCTGAAACGGAAAAGGATTTAAAAATCATTTGCTATTTTTTCTTACCTTATATGTTAATTAGGCTGTGCCGTTGGTATTTGATTGGGCATTTGCACGTCTCAGTTGAATGCAGCTAAATTCTGCGATTTCTGTGCAATTCGGATCGTCAAAAACATCTTTATTCTCGTGCAGGGTAACGAATATCTAATTATGTATATTTCGCTCAATATGATATTGCCAATAATGTAAGACAGGTTTGCCATCAAGGAAACTGCCGAAATGAAAACAAAGTTTGTTTGACGCAATTGTAAACAGTAAGGGGGACAAAGCAAATAACAGGAATTATGACGGGAATTTAATGAAACCGGTGAGAAGAAAAGTGATTTCAAATAATTTTATGTATAATAATTATAAATATTTCATTTCATGTTTCAGAACTGGAAATATTAAAGCGATCTTCAAGTCCAGGTTAATGTAATAACATTCATATACAGTATTGCTATAAAGATCATTACATCTGAACAGGGAACAGCTAATCACGTCGCACACGAATCTCCTCTGCAGATACTGTGAAGGAATTATAATTTGATGCACTTACAGACAATTACTGATTACATTTTTTTTAAAACCTAAGAACTATACATCTTAAAAAAACAACAGAAAAGGATAACTTTTCCCGAGAAATTTGATATCTAATATAATATATACAAAAGGAGAATGTACAGGAAAAACCCACTAATAAATTTTCAGTGTCCAGAAACATCAATGCCTTGCTTTACCTCACAGTTGTTGCCTGACCTGTTAATTATTTCAGCAGTATCAGCTTTTATTTTCTCTTTTTGTATCTTCTGCAAATTGCAGCGGCTAAAGATTGGAAGCACTTGGGGATTCTATAAATATTAGTTTTATTTGTCATAGCCATACTGAAACATCGAAACATAGAGTAAATTGCGCTGTTTACTCCTAATCAAATTAACGAAGATTGCGTTTCGGAAAACTGCGGGTGTGGCCACTCTTCTATCGCCAACATAGAATGTCCGCGGCTTACGAACCCTAAATCATCCGCATCTGAAATGAGCAGTGGTAGGAAACCGGAGCACCCGAAGGAAATCCACCCGGACAGTCAAGGGGAGAACGTATAAGCTCTTTAGGGACAGTCATGGGAATCGAACTTTCGATCGGAGACAGATGGCGCTTTAAAGCAATTGGGCTGACCGCTATGCTACTATGCTGCCCCATATGTAGATTAGAGAATTAATCAAAGCCGATCACTGTCTCTGTTCAATGACCAGTGTCAAACAATTATACAACACGTTTGAATTAGATTTGTTCATCTGGATTATCATATCATAAACATTTAAACAACAAACATTTCTGTTTCTTCCTACTTTCTTGCGAATGCAGCATATATCACTGTCCACAAAGGTAAGATGGCGGAGCGTTCGGACGCAGCGGCCTCTCGCGAAAAAACCAACCGTTTTTTTTTCTTTGTTAAATGTGCTTTTTACGATCACAAGATAATACTGGAGTCCAAAAACTTCATGTACTGCATGTCTACCCCATGAGAAAGTTGCTCGTTGATCGCAGTAGCCGACTGGCCTGTACATTGAGCCTGTTGCCTGTCAGAGAAACTGCATGCAACTCCATGACATCAGAGATGGTGCGCGAAGGTTAGCAGTATAACTGTGGGTCATTGTCTTTGACGTTTGTCTTCTAATAGGAAGACTGTGTTGGAAATTGATAACGTAAGAAGCCGCAGGACTGTTTCCCTTGCCTGGTGGGCGACAGGCGGTGTGGGAGCTCTGTGGCTTCGGTTGTAGCGAGCACTAAGCCTCAAACCGCGGTCTGTCTGCTACTGCAGCTCAGAAGCAGATCGCCGGACGTGGTGCGGAGTGGTTTTTAAGCTCGGTTAGGGGCTGAACTCTCGCCTCAATGGTGCCCCACCCACAGTGTTTATCGTTGATGTAACTGTCTGGATCGCAATGGCTGTGCACTGCCAGCAATCCGCACAATTTATTCGCGGCACATGTCGTTCAGGATCTTGGATTACATATGTGCTTTTTGTGTGATTTGTTTATTTGTTCGCTATTTTGAGTTTCCTGTGTATGTTTCGCGTCCTGGCCCCAGAGGAAAGCTGCTTCTTTAGGCTGTATCCCTGTATATTTGAATGATAATTATAATTGACTTGATTTGATTGGATTTGATTTGCCAATAATGTTCTGAATGTAAATTCCGACTACGGAAGCTGTTGAGCATTACTGACCTGACATAAAAACGGGTAACATATACAGCGCGTCATGCGTATCTTGAAGCTGTCAAAGTGTGTAGTCGGTATATCTTTGAGTATTTTCGATCGTGTCTTGCTGGAGCTTTTCTTTTAATAATTTGACCGACAAAGATGATGAAGACAAGGCGCGGTTTGATTAAGCTCCCCAGGTATGCTAATTGAGAAGGTTAGAATGCATAAAATTCAGGGACTGTGGCTGACTGGATAAATAATCGGCTAATGATACAAAACAGGAGGAATAGGGAAAGCAGTTTCTCGACGTTGAGGCCCGGGGGTAAGGGTGTACCTTAGGAGTAGGTACTGTGGTCATTGTTATATGTCATTAGTTGTAAAAATTTATAAGATTGTAAAGAATGTGGTTTACAATTGTGATGAACAATTGTGATGTGGTTTACAGATGGACTTAAAATAGTATTGTGATGAACAATTGAGATGAATATAAAATATGGCCGGAGTTTCTTATTTTGTCGAGTAAATGGACCGAGGAATGGAAAAGGGAGTTTAATTCGCAATCAAAGTGAGATAATGCATTTTTGACAGAAAATTCCAAGAAGTATTTTCACAGTAAAGGCTGGTGCTCCGGGGAGTATTGCACACCTGAAGGGCTTTGGAGGGCACATATATGATTCCCTGAAAACAGAGTCACAGTTAGAAAAAGTTGTGAAGAAGGCTGTTCGAGCTTGTTGGCCTTCATAAGTCACGGCATTTAATATAATAGCTAAGAGACAGGTTGTAGTTTTCAAGACGCGTGTGAGTCTGAGCATTTTATAAACTTTTATGTTACCTGTCTGATCTACTTGATCGACAGGTTATACTGCACACTTATTACATTGCGTAAAAATGTTGCCCTTCAATTCCCCATCAAACGTTTTCACTCATTCTTACATTCAATTCCCACTGGTTATCAGTTCCACAATAATGGGGAATAAAGGGTGGTATCGTCGGGCAGTAGTTAGGGAAAAGCCATTATAGTACCAGCATCACGGGTTCAATTGACGCTGCTGCCTGTAAGCAGTCTATACCTTCTCCCGGTCAGCGTCTGAAATTCCCTGTGATGTTCCGGTTTCCTCCCATTTTCCAAAGACATACGGGATAATATATTATTTGAGCTTGCTATCATACTGAACTTCTCAATTACAATTAACCGTCACCTTTTCTCTGCCCCTCGAGATCTTATGCAACTCGACAAGATTTTTTGCATTTGCTTTATTCTTTATGGAAAACCGTGATGGTCTGACCAACTTCTCCAACCTCCCCATCCAACTAAGCCCTTCTAGTCATGCAACATCTTTGTTGAGCAAATTTTGTTTCATTACAGATCTGCCAGGCCCTAAAATATATTCCAGGTTTTGAAGAGAATATAGAGTATATCCAGTGAAGTGTCACTCTGACTGCGTAAGATAAAAAACTGATTTAGGGTTTCATATCAATAGGAAGCATTGGATTGAAGGAGACGACAAAAATGTGTTCTATCAACTTGATCTGTTCCCATCCAATATTCGTGTTAGTATTGGTTGTAACCTCTATTGTAAGTTTTCTGGAAGTCTGGCATGGTGCCCTTATACTTGAGAATACAACAACCAAAATGTAAAGCGTTAGGTTTATGCCGTGCAACGTATCGTCTTCAGATATATATTAATTATTTCTAATAGATGGTTAGCAGAATTTGACCGAGATTTCATATGTTATCATGTCCCAGATTACGTTAATTTAAAATAATTTCGCTTTAACAAAAATGTTGAACCAAAAATAATGGCAAGATATTGCTCTCTCTGAGACTTAATTAGAGCTAAACTGACGAAAACTCTGAAGGAGAACAATACTTTGCCATCAGAATGCCCTCACTGTAGACGATTTAATTCAATTCTATTTTTTTTTCTTGGAAGCACAAATTAAAAATTATTTTACATCACAAGGAAACAGAATGAAGAGACAAGCTGAAACCAGTGGTGAGAACTTTCATTTGTTTATACTTGCTGATAATTGTCAGATAATTTTGCGTCCTTCATGTTGGTACTTCTGCCATCCGTCAAGTGAACAGTTCTGCTGTAAAATCATTATAAGTATGCGGAACCAGTCAGATGTACGTCCAGTGACAATAGCTCGGCAAAACAAAACAGATGGTACAGAGATGGAGACTAACCTGTAATAAATCCAATTAAGTCCAAATGTTTCCTTATTAATGCAAAATACTAATAGCTCATTGATAAAAGACTAACAGATGGTCAATTAACATTTTGAATTCAATTCTCCCTCAAAAAATGAACATTGATATCCTTAAGTCTGCTACTTCTCACCATCATAAATGAGTAAATTCCACATTTTTATGCTGAGTAGAATGCTACTTGATGTATTTGGCATCTCTCTAAGTTGCACCTGTTGACATCCTACCAGTAACAAATGGTTTTCAGATGTGAAACGATGGAAATTTTAAAACATGGATAATTTCTCGAGCATTATAAGTCGGCTTCTTCGGAGAGCACTGGTGTTGAATTTGTGGAATTCGTCGCCACAGGCAGCTCTGGAGGCCAATTCATGTACGTTTAAGGCAATGGTTGACAGATCTTTGATTAGTCATGGCACGAAGGGATACGCGGAGAAGAGAGGAGACTGGGGTTGAGAGGAAAAATGGATCAGCCATTATCTACTGTCGAAGCAGACTTGATTGGCCAAGTAACTTAAATCTACTGCTATATCTTAAGGTCTTATTGTGTTATAGTGCGCAAGTACGTCCGCTCCGCTATTTTTTTATGATCAGCGGTACACCACTAATATCCAAACTACAAGCTAATACTTGGTGAAGTTAGTGGTCGATTGTTTTGTCATATAACACAGCGCGATATGATAATGTAAATTACATTATTGAATAGTGGTTCGACCCAAGAGGAGTCTGTGTTCATTTCTGAATATAGCTCTTATAGCATTATGTTCTTCCCACATGTACCAGTACTTATTGTACAGTATATTATAAGCAGGTTTATAGTTTACAATCATCAAAATTAGTAAAATAATCTACTTATTTTTATGATATTGGGGTCGTGGCATAGTTGAATTGTTAATAATAACAACAGCAACAGATAAATAGGACATTTTCCCAATAGAGTTCTCTCCACCATTTAATTGTAGCTGTCCCAGGAGCCCATTCAACCCCATACACCTGTCCTCTCACCAATTGCCTTGATATCGAACCAACCAAGAATCCATTAACCTCCGCTTTTAATAGACCCACGACTTTTCCTCCACCATTGTGTATGGTAGAGCATTCCACTGATTCGCTACTCTTTGGCTAAATAAAGAATCATTCGAATTGATCGCCCTCGCCAGAGGACACATCATCTCCACATCCATCTTATTCGGTAGGCTTCAATAAGATCTCCAGGCATTCTTTCTAAATTTCAGTCTGTACATTCCCAAAGCTGCCAAATGTTCCTCATACGTTAACCACTTCATTCCCAGAACCATCCGCGTGAAGCTCCTCTGGCTCTCTCCAGTGACAATATGTCCCTTCTGAGAAAAGGGACCCCAAGCGGTTGCCAATACCCCAACTACGACCTGATTAGTGTCTAATAAAGCTTCAACATTAACTCCTTGTTTATATATTATGTTCCACTTGAAATAAATGTCAACATTCCAATTACCTTCTTTACCACAGACTCACCCTGTGTACTAACATTTTGGGAGCCTTACACGAGGTCTGCTAAGTCCCTTTGCACGTCGTATGTTTATTTTTTTTCCCATTTGGATAATAGTATGCACTATTGTATGCATCACCGTACATTGTTTCACACTGTTTCCATTTGCGACTTTATTCCAATTTGTCTAATTCCTGCTTCAATCGAATTTTTCCTCAGCACTAGCTACTATCTTCCAGCTATTTTCGTGCTGTCCGGCAAGTTTGCTACAAAGCCATTAATCCCATGATGTAAATCACTGGCAAACGATGTGAAAAGTAGCCTTCCCAACACTGACCACTGACAAACACCGTTCGTCACTGACAGCCAACCAGGAAAGGTTCCAGTTATTGCTGTTCGCTTCCTCATCCCTGTCAACCATTCCTCTATCCATACTAATACATTTCCTATAACACAGTAGGATTTTACCCTGTTAAGCAGCCTCATGTGAGATACCTTAACGGATGCTTTCTGAAAAACCAAGGAAATAACATCCACTGACTATCCTTTGTTCGCCCTGCTTGTTATTTCCTCGAGGAGTTCTAACAGATTCGTCAGGGAAGATTTCCCTTCACAGAAAACATGCTACTTTGGCTTATTTTATTAATCTCCAAGTACTCCGAAAGTTCATCCTTAAAAATAGACTCGAACACTTCCGCACCACTGAGATTAGGCTAACTTGCCTATAGGTTTGTCTCTTTTGTCTACCTCCCCTCTTTAACCGTGGAGTGACATTTGCCAGTTTCTAATCATCTCGGACCATTCCCGAATCAAGTGTTTCTTGAAAGGTTTCAACCAATGCTTCCGCTATCTCTTCAGCAACCTCTTTCAGGCCTTTGAAAGGTAGTCCATCCTGCCCACGTGACTTATAAACCTAAGACATTTCAGTTTGCCTGGCACTTTTTCTTAGTTATTTTTGCTTTTTAATAACAATGGCACTGACTCCTGTTCCCTGACAGTCACGGACCTCTGGGTAATGTCTTCCACACGTAAAGACTGAAACAATGTCTTCCACAAGTAAAGACTGAAACAAAGTACTTACTCACTCTTCCTTCAGTTAGTCCTGACGAAGGGTCTCGGCCCGAAACGTCGACTGCACCTCTTCCTAGAGATGCTGCCTGGCCTGCTGCGTTCACCAGCAACTTTGATGTGTGTTGCTTACAGGACAGTTAGTCAGACCTCAGTGGTTAGGAAGATGTTAGAGTGGATTGTGTCCTTAAAGGAAAATCTTGCCTGACAAATCAGGTGGAATTCTGATATTCTGAGACAGCACAAAACCAAAACCAGAAGAAAAGAGAGAGAGGGAGAGAGATAAGAGAAAAAAATGGGGAGGGACGGGGCAGAGAAGAAAGAGAGGCATGGTTCAGAGGCAGATACGAGACATATAGAGTGATAAAAACGGAAAGAATGAGAAATAAAAAAAAACTATGAGGAAATGTTAACTTCATAGGTTTCACCGGCAGATAGATATATTTGTAGGTCTGAATGGCCTGCTATAAAACTAGAGTCACACCGTGTTTCGATAACTATCTCATAGAGCAACACATAAATGCTGGAGGAACTCTGCAGGCTAGACAGCATCTACGGTGGGAAAAAAAAGTGCAATCGTCGTCTCGGGCCGAAACTCTTCGGCAGGACTGGAAAAAAAAGTTGAAAAGTAGGTTTCAAGGGTAGGAGAAGGGGAGAGAGAAATATGGTGGTGGGATCCAGTTGGAAATATAGGAAGTTTCGGAGAATTTGTGTAGTCTGTTGGTGGTCATATACTATGTTCGCTACTCCCAGTGTGACCTCTTGTATGTCACTGAGACTGGACGTAGTTGGGAGACCGCTTCGACGAGTATCTACACTCCGTTCACTAGAGGAAGCCGGATCTCGCAGTGGCTACCCATTTTAATGCCACTTCCCATTCCCGTTCTGTTATGTCCATTCATGGCATCCTCCACTGTCGGGATAGGCCACACTTAGGTTGCTGGAACAACACCTGAAATTCCGTTTGGGTAGCCTGCAAACTGATGGTATGACCAGCGATTTCTCAAACTTCTCCAGCATTTTGTGTGTGTGTGTGTTGTTCCGATTTCCAGCATCTGCAGATCTTCTCTTATTTGTATTTCAAAGAACCGCTATTTTATTTTTGTCATACCACAAGCACATATATCTGACGCTGTTCAAAAACTGTTCTCCCTGAGTACGATGTAGAGCCAGACGCAACTGACTGTAGTTAGAAACAGTGTGACAACTGTCTCTAGTCCTAATTGAGCAGTATTTTGCCCTATATAAGCGAAGGGCATCCCACTAATTACTCCATTTGTTTTTGATCTTTTCACATTTTTTCCAAATAAATAGCTGCTGCATGTCTCAACTAACAAATTGAGCCATTCTTTTATGCTTATTTGTATGAGTTTATATAATGCAAACTATTTTTGATTGTTAATTATTAAACACATTTGCACAATTATTGATTCCAGAAAGAGAACTCACTGAAAAAGATAAAGCTAAATACATCGCACAATAAACGAGCTCGCAATTATTGGTTAATATTGCAATTTCGAAATACGGTTCATTATTCATCTTGAAATAACAATCGCAATACCAGTATCAATTATACAAATACCAATAAAAATCGTTGCTGCACAACCCTATACATTTTATGTTCAACTCGATTGCCACAAACAAAACAAAGCGTCGCCTTGTGTTGAACAGTGTTCAGAAAAACGCTAAAGCAAATAACATCCTTTTTTACTTTTTTTGGTGATAGCCATGATGACCACAGCTCTGAAGAATTATGGTGAGCATTTAGAGCCAACTGAAGAAATCAAGTTCACTATGATACAATATAATGTTACCATTAATAATGTGATGCTACAATTGACAAACCATTGCAGCGTACCCTTACTGACAAATATTGTTATTATTAGAAGACCATATTTAAAAATTTGAAAACTCATACTGCATTCCCACATTTTTAATACAAAATTATTGAGCCAAGCCTTGCTCGCTATGGCTTGCCGTAGCTAAGAAGGATCCCATTTTCCACTATCCGCAAAAATCTTCATCCTAGATTTTTGGAAAAACTATTCCAACTACAAAGGATATGAGAGATTATGTCATTTCCGTCGCTATGTTGAGGGAGGTAAAATAGCACTGAATGCATGTGCTTATTGTTACTAAGGATACACAAAAATCAGTGCGAAGGTTCAACTTTTAGATACTGTGTGATGCAGTGCCCCGTGTATAATTGCACGCACCTGAAATCTGAATTTGAGTTTAAGGTCGTCAGGATGATGACCTGTTATTATTTACATAGCGCTAACTAATAGTGTCATTATTTACTTGCGCGCAGCTTTATCTTTTTGGCGATGAAGATTTGGTCTTCTGTATTTATTGCCTTTAATTGAGATCATTTTTCAATATAATGCAAATCTACAATCTTCATGTCAACGTAAAGCTATGCACGTCCTCGCAATGCACCGTTTCGTTGCTCGAGATTAAACTCCAAGAATGTCATTCGATTCTTGGACCTCGTTTGTTCCGATGTTTTCTATCATCACTGAGGTTTGCTGTATCATAGATAACTTTCCAATCTTCAAAAAACTAGTAGAATGCTGCATCAAGACAGATGTTGTTCAAACCAATGTGGCAGATAAATTGTCGACTTGCCGAGAAAGCAAAGTCAAGTGGTTATCTCATTTGTTTAATATGTTAAAAATCTTTGCTGCGAAATGAGGAGAAAATATTGTGCAAGCTCCCTTTTACAGATAGCACCAAATACGGTTTGTGGATCTGCTATCTCAGGGAACCAGTGACGAGTGTTGAATTCTGTACTTGAGTACACTCTGTGTGGAGATTGCACATTCTCTCCGTGGCCACGTGTGTTTCCTCAAACATCCAAACACATGCTAGTGTTCAGGTTACTTAACCACTGTAAATATGCAGGTAAGTGGTAAAGTACCAAAGAGAGAAGTGAAAGAAAAAATGTAATATGGAGATTATGGTAAAAAATGTACCTGTACTTGCGAGTTAATAGCTGGAATATCCTATTTCCGTGAGCTATCTATCCACCATGCAGCGACCCTAGAGATTTCTAAATATTGTGTGGATTCTCTAAACTGTTGTTCACCATGTGGTAACATCAAGCGCCATGAGTGTCATGTGCCGATTCGGAAGTTGGAGAGTTTACTAAATCTACTGGGATTCCAAAGGTTAATATCAGTAGAAAAGATGCGCTGATAGCATCGGAGCGTATATGATTTGACTTCACTGACAAACCGTGCCTTTATATAGAAAATTTAAAAAAAAAACACAGGATGGGAAGAATATTTGTCAGTGTTCTGCAATTTCGCTCATAGTGAAAGCATTGGTATACCCATTACCTGGTGGGAGAAAGTCTGAAGCACGACTTACACGATGTTATATTTTCAGTGTCATCCAAGTCTTGACACTGAATAGAAGTGTGTTTTCTCTCTCTCTCTCTCTCTCTCTCTCTCTCTCCTTTCTCTCCCCCACACCCGCACACGGCAGCCTCACCACACCTTGGCAGTTTTCATGCTTTATTGTTTTACAACGTTGAATCACAGTGGATTTAATTTGACGTTTTATGACATTCATCAACAAAAAAGACTCTTTCGTGTTAAAGTGAGAACATATCTCCACAAAGTGATCTAAATTAATTACGAATATAAAATACAAAATAATTGATTGCATAAGTATTCAGCCCGTTACTATGACATAGCAAATCATCACTGGTGTAGCTAATTGGTTTTAGAAGTCATATTATTCGTTAAATATAGATCTGTTTTGGAGACCTGTGTGCAGTCAAGGTGTTTCTATTGATTGTAATAAAACTACACCTGTGTCTTGAAGGTCCAACTGCTGGCGAGTCAGTATCTTGGCAAAAGAAAACTATGCCATGAAGTCAAAAGAACACGCCTTGCAACTCTTTGGAAAGGTTATTGAAGAGCACAAGTCAAGAGATAGATTCAAGAAAATATCCATGTAACGGAATATCCCTTGGTGTACAGTTATTCGGTCATCTGGATACGGAAAGGATATGGCACAGTTGTAAATCTGTCTAGAGTAGCCTCTTCTCAAAAACTGAGTGGCCGTGCAAGAAGGGGACCAGTGAGAGACGCCACCAAGGGACCTAGCACAACTATAAAGAAGTTATAAAATTTAGTGTATCATATGGGAGAGATTGTGGATATAACAATTGTTGCTCTGGCGCTTCACCAGTCGCAGCCTTATGGGAGAATGACAAAGAGAAAGCCACTGTTTAAAATGCAACAACTCATGAAATCTCGGCTACAGTTTGTCAGAAGCCATGAGGTAGACTGTCAAGTGAGCTGGAAGCTGGTTCTATGGTCTAATGAAAACACAATTGAGCTTTGTGCTGGTGGCTGCATCATGCTGTGGGGATGCGTCGCTCCAGCTGTCTTTGGAAGGCTTGTGAAGGCAAAGGGTAAAATGAATGTAGCAAAATAAGTGGAAATCCTGGAGGAAAACATGATGCAGTCTACATTGAACAACGACTTGGGAGAAGATTTGTTTTCTAGCAAGACAATAATCCTAAGCATAAAGACAAAGCCACACAGGAATTGTTTAAAAACAACAAAATTTAAGTCCAGGAGCTGCCAAGACAGAGTTCAACCCTCAAACCAGTTGAGAATTTGTGACTGGAGTGAAATGGGCTGTTCACTTACGATGTCCGTGCAATCTGACAGAGCTTGAGCAGTTTTGTAAAGAAAAATGAAAAAAAATTGCAGTGTTCAGATGTGCAAAACTGATAGAGACCTATCGACAGAGACGCAGACTCTACTTGCTGCCAAAGGTGCATCTACTAAATACTGACTTGAAGGGACAGAGTAATTGCGCAATCTTGTGTTTGTTAATTGTAATGCAATTAAACCAATTTGTGAAAATTTTTTTTGACTTTGATACCAACGTGTCTTTTCTGTTAATTGTTGATGAAATAAGCCAAATTAAAACCACTGTGAATCAATGTTGTAAAAGAAAAAAGCATAAAACATCCAGGAAGGAGGAATACTTCTAAAAGGCTTTCCAGATACAGTATATACAGATATATATATATATATATATATATATATATATATATAGAGAGAGAGAGAGAGAGAGAGAGAGAGAGAGAGAGAGAGAGAGAGAGAGAGAGAGGGGGGGGAAGAATTACATTACTTAGATTCCACGGGGGACCTTCGGCAGGACTAGTGCATATTTACTGTTTCCGTGCTGATTAAGCCAGCCCAATAATAACCTAGCCCGATAATTCTCAGTTTCTTTGTCCGCACAGCTGTTTATAGCAAAAGAACCATTTGTTTCTGCAGATTTGACCACTGCTGTTGGAAAATTCCGTCAATGAGTGGATTTCTGTGGGAGTTAGATGATCAGAACTATATCGATCGGTGCCTTAAGGTTTGGGAGCAGGCAGGCACGGCCCTACTCAGATCAACAAATCGCAATAAGAAGACCGCCGACCGACTCCTGGCTGCGGCTCCTGAGTACCGACCTGGGCAGAGGGGTGGCGTTCATCCTAGGACATCCCGCTCAAAAACGAGCTTAGAAATCGCGCCCATCTCTTCCTGGGACCATTCAAAGTCGAAAGGGTCATCAATCCCACAGCAGTCCGACTTAAATTGCCAAGATCTATACGCATCCACCCTACCTTTCATGTTTCTCAATTAAAGGCAGTTTCCGTCAGCCCCTTGTATCCTCCGACTGAGACTCCATCACCTGCCCGTATCATCGACA
The DNA here is from genome assembly GCF_963921235.1 of Mobula hypostoma. Taxonomy (NCBI): domain Eukaryota; kingdom Metazoa; phylum Chordata; class Chondrichthyes; order Myliobatiformes; family Myliobatidae; genus Mobula; species Mobula hypostoma. Next base: position 20,015,167 of record NC_086101.1, on the reverse strand, counting down.
ACCATCCGGCATACTCAGTCCGACGACTACCGGATGTGCGTCGTCGGGGCAGGAGTTTCCAATACCTGGTAGACTGGGAGGGGTATGGTTCAAAAGTGCTTTATCCCGGACCTTTCCCTCATCCAGGACATTCACCGGGACCAGCCAGACAAGTCTGGAGGATCACCTGGAGGCTCCCGTTTGGGGGGGGGGGGGGGGGCTGTACTATTATGGTCCCGTCTGGCAATTCCCCACCTTGCTATTACCTCAGTAAACGGGCCTCAATCCTCTCGTCTAATTTCCAATCATTCCCAGATCCACTAATTACACACATCTGCCTTCCATCAGTAAATGCAGGATAAAAACCCTGTAATCACAACAAGGAGCTGACATTTCGTTGGTCAACTCTAGTCTGAGTAAACCTTGTTTCCTGATTCCTGAGAACTGTCAATTCTAAGTTCGGAATCCTTTCCTGGAAACTCTACGTGAACCTTGTCTCTGTGAAAAGACTTTCCTGGATCCCGGTTCCCCGTTCGCGGTGGTGATAACGCCGAACGACTCTGCATCAGCGCCTGTGTCTTGCAATTGGGTTCGTCCCCAGCCACGCCCTTGCAACACCAATGACTAGGCTTCTACAGCCACTCATGGCAACAAATTCCACAGATTAACCACCCACTTGCTGAAGTCATTTCTCCGTGTCTCAGTTCTAAAAGGATGTCGTTCAATCCTGAAGTCGTGCCTTCTTGTTCTAGATTCCCCTACCATGGGAAATAACCTTGCTATATCTAATCTGTTCAGTCTTTTTAACATTTGGAAAGTTTCTATGAGATCCCTCGTCATTCTGCTGAACTCCAGGGAATACAGCCCATGAGCTACCAGACGTTACTCATACTGTAACACTTTATTTCCTGGAATCATTCTCGTGAAATTCCTCTGAGCCCTCTCTAATGCCATATATCCTTTCTAAAGTACGGAGCTCAAAACTGCACACAATACACCAAGTGTAGTCTCACGAGTGCCTTATAGAATCTCAACATCACATAATTGCTCTTATATTCTGTACCTCTAGAATTGACTGCCAACATGGCATCCGCCTTCTTCACCACCGACTCAACCTGGAAGTTACCCTTTAGGACTCGCAAGTCCCTTTGCATCTCTGCATTTTGAATTCTCTCCCCATCTAAATAATAGTCTTCGCGTTTATTTCTTCCACGAAAGTGCATGATCATACTCTTTCCAACATTGTATTTTATTTGCCATTTCTTTGCCCTTTCCCCTAAACTATCCAAGTCTCCCTGTAGGCTTTCTGTTTCCTCAAGACTTCCCGCTCCTCCGCCTGTCTTTGGATCGGCCAATTTAGCCACAAATCTATAAATAACGAAGTCTAAAGATAACGCAGATAACAACGCTGTTGGCTGAATTTACCAGACCTTGCTTCCATTAGACTGCCAGCAGAATCACAATTTCGTGTGGCTTTGCTGAAAAAATATAATGCTGTTGAATACCCTGAGGCATTGCGTGGTAGCACATTTCAAGTAGAAACATTTAAACATTTATAATGATCTTCGTGTTGCGTACTTAAGGTATTTTCTGCTGGCAACGAAAATCAGCACTTGCTTCCACTGGACTTTTTTTTTTCTCTCGTTATAGCTACACGTTATATAACTAACTTCGTAGTTATTGTTTCCAAACAGGGAGGAAGTCCACAGCTAACACGGTGCTGTTGATCTTAAACAGCAGGATTGAATAAATGGAGTAGAAAAGCAATCTTAACCTTAAATCGCACACGGGACTTAATTGACATTCAGTTAGAATATGTCTCTTAAGATCGAATAAATCTTTCCACCTAGGCCTCCCGTCCCATGATCCTCTCTCTTCTCCAGCCTCATATCCCTTTTGCCAATCAACTTTCCAGCTCTTAGCTCCATCCTTCCCCCTCCTGTCTTCTCCTATCATTTCCGATCTCTCCCACTCCCTCCTACTTGCAAATCTCTTGCTATCACTTCATTCAATTAGTCCTGACGAAGGGTCTCGACCCGAAACGTCGATTGGACCTCTTCCTATAGCTGCTGCCTGGCCTGATGCGTTCACCAGCACTTTTTTTCTCTGTTGCTTAAATCTGCCTGCCTCCCGTCGTAACCCAAAAGTAAAAGAATGCATGTTTATTATCTTCCAAATTAAACTTATTTTACTAGATTAATTGAAAAGGTATGGTATAATGGTAAAATCGATACTTCTGTTTGGGTAAGGTACATCTTATGCCAATTATGTCTTTTGATAATCAGCTTCCCAGCTGTCAAGATGGAACGACAATACTATCCGAGCTAGATAAACTCCCACTCTTCTTGAATTCAATGGTTAGAAAGAAGTATTAATTTCCAGTCTAATTATAATACTTCATACATTTATACCTGTGGATATGTTTGCTTTTCGGAAAATTAAATGATAATGGACTGGAAATGCATTTTTCTTATATTTCATTAATTTAGTCGTAATTAAATTCGATTAAATGATAAATCATCTCTTAACAGCTACTTGGTTTGTTTGTTTTGCTACTGCTACTGACGCAGTATCCATTTAATCCAACAATTGTAGCTATTTAACTGTTATTATAAGTATCAAAACGGTTGGAGCTACAATGCAGCAAAATTGCTCTTTACCACTGTATTAGTGGAATCAATTAAGCATGCGCCAACAGCCAATTATTCTGAAGAAAAAAAAAGTAATTTCAATCCACGCCTATTTAATATCTATTTTAGAATATTAATGTGATATTTAAATGGATAACATAACTAACGCAACCATTGTGTGAAATGTTCACCGCTGAATCCAGTAGTAACCGAATTTGTAGGGCTTGTAAATTGACCAGCATAACTGCTGTCGTATAAAGGCATGTTGAAAGAAATCTTGTATCTCTGCAGGGTTGCCCTATAATATATGAATAACTATCGCACTGATAATAGATCAGATATAACAGGAAAATAATCCCAGTTGACAAACATTAAATATTTTCCTTGAAGGTTCGGTGTTTTTTTTTATGGAGAAACAGTCGAATGATTCTAAATTGGAACTAAGCCTTAGATGAAATGAACACACTTATAGATGCGATTTAAACAACTGAAGTGATTTGTTTTGCTTAGAATTGGAAGCCATTAAAGAAAAACTACTACCTTCAGGTAACAGAAGTTATCAATAACGATGGAAAATATATCAACCCTGCCCTTCTTTTGGAAGAGGAAATGCTGTAAACATCTGTCAACTGGACGTCTTTCTAAATTGTTATGCATATTACTGCAATTTTGCATTCATTCAAACTCCTTATCAAGCAATTTGAAGTCGCATGTTTGTAAGGACAAATGTTTACAATGATTTATAATGTGCGTTGTGAAACTTTCGATCGAAAAAGGAAAATCTGTTCCATTCATACTATAAGTGATGATTCTTTCAAGCAAAACAACTCTGTCAGTTTGGCTTTCATTTAGCATTTAATAGAAAAAGGAATATATTCGCAATGTTGTGAATCATGCAAACATCTTCGTTCCTGTATTTTTTGACGAACTTCCAAATAATAATGCATATTTATCTGAGAGCTTGTTCATATCTTTCGTTGATCCCCCCTCCAGACGAAGGACAGCTTCAAGAAAAATTCTGTAAGTAATACCCTAAAAACATCTTACAGAGAAAATGTCCTATTGCCACCATTATATGCGTAGTTTAATATCTTTTAAATATTTGGGACATAAGCATATGCAGACCGCGAGCTCATTGAGTATGGAGGGCCTGTTTCCATACTGGATCGCTAGAATGAAAACGTAAGAATAAATACCTCTTCATCATCATAGTATTGTCAAATGCACGAACTCCAAGTGCATGAATTCCTTTCTCAGTATATTCTTCAGGTAAACTACAAGGCTGATCCAAATGCTGTCTTCTCAAATTATTTGGAAATACTCACCGTGTAAGCAAACTCTAGAAGTTATGTCCTAAATCTTATATGCTACCTGTTTGTACCAGACAGTGTAATGGAGATCAGCGTTCGTTATACATTTATTTACGTCTGTACTAATACACAAACCTTTATTACAAACTGGGAATTATGATGCCTTCCAAACCATAGCCACCAGATTAATGCGTTGGGATGACTAATTGTCTCCGAAGAACTTGCCAGCAGAAATTCCTCTAAAGGAACGAAGTGACTAAGGGAAGAGAAATAAAGGGCCGCAAAGTATTGCTGGAAATTGCATCTAATATGATTACTTAAAGTGGGGCACTTGTTTTATTTCTATTTTAATAAGTGCTCTGTTTCGAATTAAACATTTCCATCAATAACGGGCAATAACTTTAGATATGATATGTCTCGTTTGAGGAGAACGTCGTTAGACATTAGGCAGCATTTTTCCTTGCATTGACTTACATCAGTGTTCATCGAAATTTATTATAATAATATCGTTACCGATGCATTGTCAGAAAATTATGCTTTCAGACTTGTACATGTTGTCCGTTATATGTAAAGTAGCTTTTTCATTTTCCTCTTCCCTTAGTGGAAACACTTATGGAAATGCAAGGTCAGAAGAATCACTGTCTATGGCATGATTACCGCAAATATATTATGCTCAAGGAAGATTATGTTGCAACATTTCATGTATCCATTGAGCATTGTGCATGAGAGATCGTGTTGAATGGTATAAACATTAAATGTTAAACATGATATATCATTGTATATACTTGAATAGTTATCTGCGAAACTTCCTTAAAACGGAAATGAATGCATAATGATATGCATGCGTTGTTTGCATCCTGGAGCAAATTTGTTTCTGCAAGATCCAGAATTTTTTTTTTTTTTTGCACATATAGATAAAATACGATCGTGGATAAGAAGGATAATATGGGCAGATAATGGACAGTGTGCTCGTTAATATATTAATTATTTCTGTTGAACAACAATAAAGTTCAACTGGCAGCAGTTAAGTGCCAACAGCGAGATGCACCCAGTAGCCGCTTTGTTAGGTACAGGAGTGCAATTCGTTGTGGTCTTCTGCTGGTGTAGCCCACCCACTTCAAATCTCGAAGTGCTGTACCTTCACAGAATCTCTTCTGCACACCACTGTTGTAACCCATGCTTACTTCCCCCACCGTACGCCTAAACGAGTCTGGCAAATCTATTTCAAGCTCTCCAATTAAGGATGCAGTTTCGTCCACAGAATTGACGCCGGAATTGACACAGAATTGTTTTTTGGTTTGTTTCTTTTCAGCACCATTGTCTGCAAATTCTGGGCATTGCTGTGCGGGAAACTCTTGGAGATCAGTAGTTTCTGAGATAAATTAACCACTGCGTCTGTCATGAATAATCATTCCACGATGAGATTATGTTCCGATCTTATACTGATGTTGGGCCTGAACAACAACTGAGCCGCTTGACCATGTCTGCTTTATGCTTTCAGTTACTGCTATGTAATTCTGATTAAATATTTATATTAAAGCGGCAGTTTGCACGTGTACCTCATACAGTGGCCACTGAATGCGAAATATAATTGTTATAGAAAGTAAAGAGGACGATTTCTGCGATTGAAATGTACTGACAAGAATAAATTTACTTGTGGAGAAAACAAACTTTCAAATCAATAGATTAGTCATTATCTCCTCGAGTGTGCATATTTTGGATGAATGAGTAAATTACAGCTCAATATAGCAAAGCAGAGGAGGGTGACCAAACATTCTTCTGCGAATCGAAAGGTTCTGAATATTATTTCTTCTCTGTTAATGCGTAACATAATTGATATTATATTAGGTAATAAATTCATGCTTCGTGCAACATTTCAAATTAAAAGAACATCATCTACAATGTAATGCTGTATGATTTTGTTGATAGAATTGCAAAGAATTACGCGGAAATTCGGTAAAATACACTTCCTGTCTTTGTGGATTTTCCTTTTCATATATCCTCGCAATGCGAAATTTTGAATATTACATCTGCATGCTGAGAGATGAATCCCAATGTTGTGATCTGTGTAGTACTGATGCCGAAGAGACCTGTTGCAAACTTACGACCAATTACAGCAGCAAGGAATATTAGTAAACACTCAATCAAGGTCCATTCAAGAAAAATGTGCTTCGCACCTCGTAGGAATTGCTTAATTTAAAAGTAATGTGATAAAATTATTTTGCAATTTGACAAGAGGTAACATTAGATGGTTCCTTACGTATTGACCTCTATGCGATCTGTTTACTTCAACGATGTTATCGTTTCAGAGGATACTATAGAATCAAAGATGAAAGGTAACACCTTCGGTCGTTAGTATCATTACGCACATCATTCCCTTTGATGAATTCTCCAGTTCGCCAGGCGCATGAACGTGGATGGCGAAGCTGGCATGAAATCGGAAGATATTCCGCCAAATGCAAATTTACTATGTCGTGTGTGGATAGCTAAAAAACAAAATAAATTATGTAGTTTGTATTCTATCAGTAAAGTACAAAAGTACATAGGATTTGAAAATTACACATGGATGAGGTAAGACATCAGTAGCAATAAACAATGTGCAGGAAGAACTCATTGGGTCAGGGAACATCTCAATAATTCAACTGAAACCTTCGTCGAGACTCAAAACGTCGACTCTCCATTTTAACAGAAACTAACTGATCCACGTCGATTTCTGTTTTATATTTTGGATGCTGCAGCGCCCAGCTTTTGGATACGTTTGCACATCTGGTGTAAAATAATTTACAACCTGCTTGTAGAAAATATGCCTGTGTAGAGAAACCTTATGCTACTCTAGCAGAAAACTTTCATATATTGACGGCAATACCCATTAGCGTTGTTTCTCTCTGATTTACAGAAATTGAATCACTGAAGTTGGCACTACAAAGCATGCGTGAGGATAAAATCATTCCTTCATATTTGTAAATAAATGTTTTGTGATAAAAATAGACCATTGTTTTAATCTATTCTAACTACGACATGAGATGCTTTGCTCCCAAATTGATTGGATATTCCCACGTTCAAATTCTTATCCCAGAATCGAAGAATTATAGCAAGAAAATATATTATTGATCACAGTGATTCGGTAAAGGATATAGGTGAAAATATTAGGCATATTCCAATGTACTGCCTTCTCCACTCTGCATTTGAAATGTATTCCTACCATATACATGCTGCCTCCATTGCCAAATGATACTGGTATATATACACCTACTGATTTACCGGGGCTTGCATCGCTCTCAGCAAAGAACTCGTTTCTTCTTTGCAGTACAATAATTCATAAAATTAGCAAATGTGAATACCATTCATGATTATATTTACATATATAACAGCACTCGCCAACCCGCAAAATCCTCACCGAATGCTTCATGTTCTGCAGAGGGCAGTGCTGCTTTATCCTGTACATCTGTCGAGTTCCGCCCGCTCATTTCGCTCCTTTTATCCTTCCTCGAAGTCTCTCTCTCTCCATCTTTCACTCACTCTCTCGTGCTTCTCATCCTCTTTAATCATACTGCAAGTCTGCAAAGGATGACCTGAATGGCCTCTGTCCAAACCGACATAGATATTACCTGACTGGCTGAGTGCCGCCTGCATTTTTAGTGTTTTTCTCACAATATACAACGTCTGCTGAATCTCTTTAATCTGTTGCTCTTCCCAGTATTAAATTCTGTGCATTACTGATAGACATTTCAAAGTCCTGCTCAACATTATAGAACAATATTCTATTCTGTTTCTTTTCATCTATCCCCATGCCTCCAAGGTTCCACTCATCTGAAATTTTTATAAAATTGTAACTAGGTTCACTTCATATGTCTTCTATTACTTTTACAGACTGCATCTTTATTATATGGTTATCTAAAAATGACTTTGAAATGAGCACGAACCAAGGCAGTCTTCTAAAGAACATCACACGGTACTGGGTGGGGCAAACTTATTTTCTGCTCTCCAAACAGTCAAATAACGAAGGTTATGCAAATAAATGTGATTATCCAATCTACAGGAATTATAGTTTATATTTTGCCGACAATGTTATTTAAAGCTTTGTATATGTAGGATTCATGTGGGGTTCGGAATATTCGAAGGCAAGTTCCAATGCAATCCTATTGAATTTTAAGCATCTATCGGTGATTACTAGACATTAATTAATGGGATTTGAAGTAGTAATTAAACTGGGCACCGTTTTATCCTGGTGAAATGACCATGAAGATAATAAGGATAAATGGCGACATAAAAGGGGAACAGTGCTGTAATATGATTATTATGGAATGAAACGTTTAGTAACACGAGGAAGCTTTCCTCTTCTGCCCTTTCAATACCCAGATAAGGCAGGATACACACCAGAGAAGCGACATCTCAGTTAAACAGAGTTAGACCGTGAGCAAACCCTCTGAAATTGTATTTTATAATTTCAGAAATTCTTACCTTCAGTACCTGTCTTACTATTATCTAGTCGAAACCGTCATTTTTGTCTTATTTTCCTTTGTTCTCAGTCAATATCACTTACTGCCGCCACCTACAAACCACACATTTCACAACCCGGATCCCTCCTTCACTTCTGATAATGGTTGCATCTGTTATGAAATGTTCCCTTATAATCCCGTTATCACAATCCTTACCTACTACATCCTCTTATTGTTGTTTACTTTTAACCCGCCCTCTGTCTCGCCAATTCTAGATGTACAAACAAGCTCTCCTTGGATCCCATGTCTCAGTACCTTCTTCATGACCCTCGCATGGGGTACCTTATCAAATGCCTTACTGAAATCCTTATCCACTACTTCCACTGCGCCAGCTGCAACAATGTCTTCTGTTGCGTCCTCAAAGAACTCAATCAGGTTCTTAAGACCTGACCTTCATTTGGTAAAGCCATGCTCACTATCCCGAATCACATTATGTCTCTCCAAATACTCATAAATCCTGTCTCTCCAGATCTTCTCCAACAACCTGCCTAACTCTAAAGTAAGACTCACTGGTCTACAGTTTCCTGGAGTTATTTCTACATCCTTTGTTGAACAACCGAAAACCTTTGCAACCTTCCATGTTATAATGGGGTGCTGTGAACGGATCCAAATGCAAGACACAGACACTGAAGTACAAGGAACAGGATTTGACAAGAGTAGGGACATGACAGGATACATTCAAGGAGCAGGGACAAGAACGCAGACTAGGGCTTTGACCTCGAGCCAGAGACTGGACAAGGACCCAGAACCTGGGTCTTGCCTCGGGCTCGGGCCCCAAACATGGTATGGACATGACATGACTGCAGGACTGGAGGCTGGGGTCTTGAGGCTAGAGGCTTTGAGATAGTCTTGAGGTCTTGAGGCTTAAGCTTGGAGTCAGGCTTGTGGTCCTGAGGCTTGAGCTTGGAGACAGGCTTGGGGTCTTGAGGCTGGAGGCTTGGGTATGGATTTCGAGCCAGAGACTGGGCAAGGACCCAGAACCTGGGTCTTGACTCGGGCTCGGACTCCAGAACTAGGCGTGGACCAGACGAGGCTACAGGACTGGACATGGCTTGGGTGTGGTACTCCTGGGTAGGGCGAGACACAAGGACAGGTAAGGGCACATGGACAGGACTCGGATAGGACTGGACTAGGCACAGACTGAACGAGGGCCTTCAGGAGCACGGAGCCTTGGACTAGAAGAGACCGGAGCATGAAACGCAGGGCCGGGACCCCTCCTTGGGAACAGGACGTAGGGTCGGGACTCATACACAGAACACTGAACAAGAAGAGACCGATCCCAACACAAGGTGGCGGCAAACGGCCGGACCCATCTAGCGAAGGCGTGGACACAGAGACAGATCCCAACACTAGGTGACGGCAAACGGCCGGACCCACCTAGCGAGGGCGTGGACACAGAGAGACAATTCCACACAACGAAAGACAGCTCCTTATCTTGACCTAACAGGGCTCCGGTCTGGTGGTAGGACTTCAGCGATACAAGAGGGGTATCCAGGTTAGGTGAGAAGTCAGGCAAGGTATCCAGGCAGAGAGTCAGGCGGGGGTGGGGGAGACAGGGAGGAGAACAGGACAGTCCAACAGCCAGTCCTTGGTTTGCAGAGGTATTTATGTCTCAGACCGAAAACGAAAAACATGTGTCCACATCAGAAACTGGGGAAAACCAAAAACGCCGGAACAAGGAACCATAGACAGGACTGTGAACAGGAACACGGACTTCACGGACCGGACTATGACACTGCAATCCTCTGGTACTTCTGCTGTCGCTATAGATCATGCAAAGATTATTGCCAGAGGCTCAGCGATCTCTTCCCTCGCTTTCTCCGATAGCCTGGGGCATATCTTGCTTGGTCCCAGCGACGTATCTGACTTAATACCTTTCAAAAGTCCAGAAATTGCCTTGGATTTCTTGGACTCTTTATTACCATCTCAACATCCCGGTAGTCTATTGTAATGTAGCATACCGCTTCCATTTGACTGGTTCTTTGGTCACTCTGATGGTGGGGGAGCTGTGTTGCCTCGGTTGTATCGAGGAAGATGCCCACCTGCAGCCACCTAGAACATTTTCCACATGCGACGTGGGATAAAGGAGAGGACGGTGTAGGCGCGGTGGAATCCGTTCTGTTTTGAGGGCTAACCCTGTTGCGGCTGCGCACCCCCCCCCCCTCCCGGTTTTAGTATGGTAGATAGACAAACTGGAAGAAGACAGATTAAGCAACTGACGGTCCTGGTCCATATTATTTATTTTAGATTAGATTAGATTATGAGGACACGCAGTCCTCTTTTATTGTCAGTTAGTAATCCATGCATTAAGAAATGATACAATATTCCTCCGGTGTGATATCACAGAAACACAGGACACACCAAGACTGAAAAACTAACAAAAACCACATAACTATAACATATAGTTACAACAGTGCAACAATACCATAACTTGATGAAGAACAGTCCATGGCACAGTGAAAAAGTTCAAAGTCTCTCTAATGTCCCACATCTCACGCAGACGGGAGAAGGAGGAAAACTCTCCCTGCCATGCCCGACCACAGTCCGACTCCGAGTCGTTCGAAAATTCGAGCCTCCGATCAGCCCTCCGACACCGAGTACAGAGCACCATTTTTATCTGAACGCTTCGACCTCAGCCTCGGTCGCCAGCAGCAAGAAAAGCTGGGTATTTTGGGACCTTCCCTCCGGAAGATTCTCGGTCGCGCAGTAACAGCGGCAGCGAATCGGCATTTTCAGAAATTTCTCTAGATGTTCCTCTGTGTTTTCATGTCTGTCTCCATCAAATCAGAATTGCCCACGGCCCCTATTTAACAGATACGGTATCATTTCACCGGAGAGCTGCGCGCGCTGCCATCTTCTCCTCCCGCCCTTTTGTTTGTGAATCTATGTTATCTATGTTTGTGAAGCTATTTGTGCTAAATGTTGTATGCTGTTGGCAATGAGGTTTGCACGTCGGGCCCCGGGGAACTCTGCTTCTTTTCCCTATGTTCGTGTTCTGTTTAGTAGAACGATAATGAAATTTGAAGTTGAACTTCAAAATTAACATCTTGTGTTGCAATTCAGTTTAAGAGAGCAAACAGAACTTTACAATTAGCTGTTTCAATAACTTAGATGGCAGTTTTATTCCCATCACCACAGGTTACCTATGTAATTATCAATCAAAATAAAACAGCTAATGGACTATAGATTTTCTCAAATAATAATAGTTTTATATTGGCAGAAAACCAATTGCGCCTGAGAGAGGCAGGTGAGTATAATACAAATGTAAGGTTTTTTTTTCCTTTCATGTTACTTGCTAAGGCGATAATTAGATGCCTTTTCTGTAGTGTATAATGTAATGGCATCTCTGTAATGTTGACTGATGAGGTAATGTTTTCTATAGCGACATGTTTCGATTATAATTAGTGGTAATGGGACGTCTATTCATTAGCTAACCAACTGGGGTAGATGTTATTCTTTCTGTCTGTGTGAAAGCTGTTAGTTTGCGTGGGTTTAGGGGAGATCGCGCCATGGGGCTGAAGATAGAAGACGCACGCAGAGAGATGCTGTGAGCTGGCTAGCGGAGCGGAACCCGAGCGTGGGCTCGGGACCCGGCGGAGTCCGGAGGACATCGACTGGAGGAAAGGATACCTGATTCGTGAGCTCCAAAGAATTATTTGTGCATAGAACTGATAGAGTTACTGACTTGGCGCCTTTATTGTATGTGTTTCTACAAACCCATCACCAAGAAATATTTATAAAGTGTAATCATTCAATCGCATATGGTGTACTGTCTGTCATTTGGCGGTGTGGGGTACATCATACAGCATCCACATTAACTTGATCACCCTGTTTAGCGGGGCGAAGGCTGCTCCCCCTAGACGAAAACGAACTGAGCGATCTGAGGCTTACCAGGGGGTTATATAAAGAAACAAAATATGATAGTGGATAGTCTTGCTTGTTGTGTCGGTAAGGATTTGTTTACTGGAGCACTTTGTGAAATCGCAGTGCAGATTTGATTACATTTGTCTATAGAAACGTTAGCTCTAAAACGTTTGCTGTAAATGTTAACCAAATCCCACTACATTTTTAGAGCTGAACGCAAAGTGTAAAAATTCTGGTGAGTGACTATAACATTTAGTGAAGAGCTCAGGAGGAGCTATGCCCTTTCTTTTTTATTGAAATAATAAGTCCCCAAACTTAATGACCCACTTTTTTTTTTGCATACTTCTGTACTCAGTTGGTAGTTGGCTATATTCCACCAGTCATGACTTCCTATTCCTACCACACAGCAATCTGCCACGTCCAGCATCACAACTGTACTTTTGAATTACGAGAAATTTTCAAAGGTTTCAAGATTTTAAAGGTACATTTAATGTCAGACAAATGTGTACAATATACATCTTGAAATGCCTTTTCTTCGAAACCAACCACGAAAAACAGGAGTGGCCCCAAAGAATGAATGACATTTAAGTGTTAAGACCCCATATACCGCCCCGCTGCTTCTCCCTTCCGCTCGTAAGCGGCAGTAAGCAATGATCACTCCCCCAACGGTAAAAATAAGCCTCGGCACCCGCCACGAAGCATTCAATCGTAAGCAAAGCAACAGCACAGACACAAACTTGCAGTATTCCAAAGACTACTTTTTCACCAGGTATTCGACATCCGATTGGCTCTCCCTGTCTCCCTAATAATGGAGGAGGTGGTATCTCCGTTTCACAGCGAGAGGAGAGACATAACAGACAACTAGCTGGTTTACGATGTTAAAAGTTCGTTGCCTCGCTTTTTCCGAGCTCTGCGCCCAAAGATCTCGGGTTTCTGGGCACAGAGCCTTAGATCTTGCATCCCCCATGACACATCAATCTCCTGCCCGGACATTGATTTCGATCCGCCCATCTGCAGAGCCACGAGATCTTGGTCCTCCAAAGACGAGCTGAGTTCTTAGGAGAGCCGGCCCCATTCCCGCAAAGAACCACAGTCAGCGTGTAACTCCAGGTTAGCGTCTTCAAGAGAACCCTGAGAAGAAAAAAAATAGAGATATTAAAGATGGAAATAGATTTGTTTCCGAAGGTGCAAGCAAAGAATTCGTTGCTAGGCGCCTTTAATTCGCCTAAGCTCCTCCATTCATTCTCCTAAACTCCTTCGTAGGTCAACACGTGTTTGCGGAGTGTGAAAACTAGGAGGGAATGCGTGTATGAACTGGTAATGCAGATAAGTTTAAGACCGCGATGTTATTAAAACGTAAGTATTTGCCAGTACACTGTCACAGAAATGTCCCAGCATTACTCCGCAAATTGAGTTTAACCGCTGCGTGAACATGATAGATTAGTATTCGCAAGAACAAGCTACATATATGCATAGATGTGTAACTGTATCACTCATCCTTTAATTCTCATCCAGTTTGATGCTGAAGGTCAGACTAAGTATTTGCGGTCAACAGCATATAAGGTAGAGCTAGAGGAGAAGGAAAACAGATGTAATGATCGTGTGCTGCTTTCAGAGATCTAAAAGAAAAGAAGACTATCAACAAATTATTGCAATGAAATTAAAAATAAAACCAGGGAATGTAATCAAACGATTTTAAAGTGCAAAGAAGCAGGATAATATAGAATCAAGTTTAATGAATAAATAAAACTCAGCAGCTAGGTACATTGCTCATGTGAAGGAACTAAGAAGAATGGTACGAGCAACCTCATTACCTATACCTTCACGTTGTCAAAACAAAGCCGAAATTCTGGAATACTGTATCTGGATCTGTGCCTAATCTTGGCCTAGTACATCAGGAGGATAGAATGTAATTTGCAATACTTTAAAACGAAATATCGGATAAACTGAGAAATACCATCGTGGGTGGTTTGAGAAGACTTGACAGGAAATGAACTGTAAAGTATTTTAACGGAGTTAGGTTTGTGATATGCAAAAGTAAACCAGGAACTGCAACCATCATTATGAAACGGCTGGTATACAGCTATTAATTTGATGGTTTTTGTCGCAAGCTTTAAACCGCGCCGTTGAGAAACGGTAGACTCGTTTCAATCAGAGTGTATTTCACAATACCCTGTACTGTATATTGGTAATCCGATTCACATATTTGTCAGAGCAGCACACACAAAAATGCTAGAGAAACTCTAGCATTTTGGGCCAAGAACCCTCATCAGGACTTGAACCAAATCGTCGACAGTATTCATCTCCATAGATGTTGCTTGACCTACTGCGATCATCAGTATTGTTTAGGCGTTTCTCTGGATGTCCAACATCTGCAGAATGTCTTGTGCTGAAGGCTTGGCAGGAATCAGGTTCCAATTAAGTGCTGGAAATGGATCGGAATGGTAAGAAATATGGCTACTTGTTTGATGAATTAGTTTGCTATTGAAGGCAGATATCTGTAGAAATCTACTAGTATTTCTCTGCTTTTTGATGCTTCAGTAATTTGTTATTTTATCTGTGGACAAGATTAATACAGGAGTCTTCCGATAACTAAAGAGGAAGACTTAACTAATAATGATAGATGTTAATTCACAAAAAGAAAATGACGCAATCAAGAAACAAGTGCAGCTGTAGTTGACACATGTGGCCGAAGGACGGGAAGTGTACCAAACAGGACGATAACTCAGAGAAACCAAACAGCCGAGGAAACATGTCAGACATACATACACGTCGCAGGATAGATGCATAACTGCTTTAAACATGTATAGAGGATGTTTCTCGTAACTAATCGAGACTCGATTACACCAGCATAAATGCTACGTGAAATCTGCATAAATATCTGGAGGGTCTTTCAAATGCTCAGCGTACTACTTTTTTCAATACCTTACAGAAAGCTAACAGTAGTGACGAGAGAGGCAAGATCTACGAGCACAGGACACGTCTGAAAAAGGCGACTAAGGTTATGTGAGGACTATAATTTCTTCCTGTTTGGCACATTATACTTTATACCGTCCGCTATTTAAGAAAGAACTTGAATGGAGACTGAAATGATATGCCTCCAATTTATCGGATATAGTTGGTATAAAGGGTAAAGCCTGAGGGACTAAGTGAAATGTCCATATGTTAGGAGGGGTTGAGAGGAATTATAAATCAGCCATGGTTGAATGAAGTAGCAGAATCGATGGAACCAATGGACTAAATCAGTTTCTCTGTTTTATGGTCTTGTAAAAGACAATGCAAAGCAGTAAATGCAGATAAATTACAGTTTAAAACTATCACGAAATAAAGGATAAAGGAAGGTTCGGATTGAACAACACTGCTCGGCTTTTGGATAAAGAGAGTATTGTGAAAATTGGCTGTGAATTTGATTACATTCTTTATCTGGGTGAAAATAGTGAAAGACGCAGACACAATAATTTCAATTAGGTCAGCTTTCCTAAAACTTCTGGACGCGTTCTGGATTGGTGTCATAACTGTTTGCTTCCAGCTCCTCGAAGTAGTATATAATCCAATCGGGAAAATTATTAATAGTGTATCTTTACAGGCTGTCATTACAATCAGGAGCATTAACAACACAGGGAACTCAAATAATGTCGTTGGAAACCATTATGTTCATCATAGAAAATCTGTTCCACATTCCCCAAATTAAAAAATAATTGAAGAAGGTAGATGCCAATAAGCAAATGCATATTATATACTTATGCGCACTTGGGTGGGTGATTATTGGATTCAATGTATTTCCTGCTTCAGAGACTGCCATACCCAAAGCTGAGGGCCACGACTACTGATTTTTAAAATGTGACAAATGATAGAAACAGAGAAAACGTACAGCACAATACAGGCCGAATATGTCCTTGCCTTAGAAATTACCTAGGGCTACCTATAACCCTCTATTTTTCTGAGCATCATATACCAATCGAGGAGTCCCTATATAGACCCTATCGTAGATGCCTCTACCACCTTCGCCCGCAGCCTATTCCATGCAGTCACCACTCTCGGCGTAAAACATTTACCCCTGATATCCCCTCTGTACCTACTTCCAAGCACCTTAAAACTGCTGCCCTGTCGTGTTAGTCATTTCAGCCTTGGGAAAAATCTTCTGACTATCCACGCGATCAATGCCTCTCATCATCTTGCGTATGTCTATCATCTCACCCCTCATACTCATGTCGCTCCAAGGAGGAAAGGCTATGTTCACTCAACCCAGTCCAGGAAACATCCTTCTGAATTTCTACTGCACCCTTTCTATTGTCGCCATATCCTTCCTGGAGTGATACGACCAGAACTGAGCACAGTACTCCTCGTGGGGCCTGACCAGGGTCCTATACAGCTGCAACATTAACTCTCGGCTCTTGAACTCAATCCCACGATTGATGAAGGCCAATACACCGTATGCCTTCATAACCACAGAGTCAAACTGCGCAGCTGCTTTGAGCGTCCTATGGACTCAGACCCGAAAATCCCTCTGATCCTCCACACTGCCAAGAGTCTTACCATTTACACTACATTCTGCCATCATATTTGACCTACCGAGATAAACCAGTTCATACTTATCTGGGATGAACTCCATCTGCCACTTCTCAGCCCAGTTTTGAATCCTATTAATGTCCCTCTGTAACCTCTGACAGCCCTAAACACTACTCACAACACTCTCAACCTTTGTGTCATCAGCAAACTTACTAACCCATCCCTCCACTTCCTCATCCAGGTCATTTATAAAAATCACAAAGAGTAGGGGTCCCAGAACAGATCTCCGAGACACTCCACTGGTGACCGACCTCTATGCAGTATATGACCCATCTATAACCACACTTTGCCTTCTGTGGGCAAGCCAGTTCTGGATCCACAAAGCAAGGTCCCCTTGGATCCCATACCAACTCACTTTCTCAATAAGCCTGGCATGGAGTACCTTATCAAATGCCTTGCTGAAATCCATATGCACTATATCTACTGCTCTATCTTCATCAAAGTGTTTAGTCACATCCTCAAAAAATTCAATCATGCTTGTAAGGCATATACTGCCTTTGACAAAGCCATGCTGACTATTCCTAATCATATTATATCTCTCCAAATGTTCATAAATCCTGCCTCTCAGGATCTTCTCCATCAACTTTTCTACCACTGAAGTGAGACTCATTGGTCTACAATTTCCTGGGCTACCTCTACTCCCTTTCGTGAATAAGGGAACAACATCCGCAACCCTCCAATCCTCCGGAACCTCTATTGATGATACAAAGATAATCGCCAGAGGCATAACAAACTCCTCCCTCGCAGAACTTGCTTTCAGATGTTCAATTCGTTCTATACTTGCTTTGAGATGAGAAAAGGAAGGGAATATTGTGAAGCCACACATCTCCCTATTACTCCTTGGTCATAATATGTGAAGCATATTTGCGGTCTCCGTTCAAGAGAATGAATCCAAAGAAATTACCAGGTCTGGACTGTGTACCAGGTCTGGACTGTGTACCAGGTCTGGACTGTGTACCAGGCCGGTTACTGAATAGCAGTGCTCACAAACTGTCTGGTGTATTCACAGATATCTCCAGCTCCTTGCCTTGGCAGCGTGTGTTACCCACCTGATTCAGGCAGGCTTCAGTCGTGCCGCTACCCAAGAGGACCGTGGTAACATCTCTAAATGACTATCGCCCAGTGACATTTACCTGCAAAGTGATGAATCAGGTCCTGTGTGAGTTGCGAATTGTATCGGCTCTAATTCGTATACTGAAGTAACAGTCGGTTTGTAATTGACAACAATATTCTTGAATCGCCGCTGCACTGTGTAATTATGCATGACTAATGGACTATTTTTGCAGAGCATATAGCAGCGTTAAGGATTCTTAACTCTTCCTTGAAAAGATCCTGGTGAACTGCCAGTCTATTTACGTCTATTTCATCGCAGCAACCCTACATCGTCGCTTAAGTTCGCTGAAAGAATTGTTAAAGCATGGCGACGTTTTACTAAATGATTTTATTTTAGCCCGAAACGAGTGCTCTGTTTATGATATTTGCAAAGTATTATTGAAAGAATTAACAACTTTATTTATTGAGGAGTTTATGTCACATAGGTCAGATAAGCTAGCCAGCTCAGTGAATGTAAGCTGTGTTGCTGCATCAAGACAACACTGCTCGGTCAATATGTATAAACAGCTTGCGGGTTGCGTTTAATGCAAAGGCGTAGCTGCAAACTGCAAGTATTAAAAAAAAATTCTTGCACATTTGATCCACATTCTTCCGCCGAGAATGCGGCATCTGCACCTAATTTACCTCAGCGTGAATCCATTCAATGACCATTTGGTCTTTCGGAGTATGATTGTTGCAACAGCATTCTTTCAGATATATGAAGAAAAAAAAATCCTGCTGTACGGAATCAGACCATGCAGCCGCTATATTCAATTTCAATTTTAATCCAGAAAAATACCCATGGACTATTTTGTCAACTATGCACCTGTAGCGTTTCCCACATCACGGAATCTCTTTCTACTAATGATCAGTTTTCGTATTATCATCGTTAGTTGTTGCTTTTCTCTTTTACCAGCATCCCAGCAAGTGACCATATGATTAAAAAGCTATCTTGTTTTCTCAATAATTGTGCACATTAACATGACGATACAAAAACAGACTTGTACTGCACATAGTTTTCCAAGAAACAATTATAACATATAGGATTATTTTAATATTACGACTGATTATAATCATGCTGATGAACGGCGACATGCTATGAAAGCAGATTTTTAAATGCAAGTATATTTTGACGTACACAATTTTTTCATTACCTTTGTTATTATACAAACCTAAGCTTGTCCTGGTTGATAGCGTCCTCGTGTCCCATTCCACTTTCATTGATATTTTCAGTTTATATATTCAAGCGTTCCAGTTGTACGTATCCAACGCTCTTCAGTAGGATAGTGCCGTTGGCGGACGGTCTTGGACACCTTGTCAGTTCCAATATTATCTGGAACAAATTAAATGATTGCTTGTTTGTTATCCAATCGCAAATCATCTGTTTCATTTAAAAATAATCAGTGCATTTCTCCCTTACAGAAAATGTATCCGGTAAACCCGCCAGTTCTAATTTTTGCTTTGCGTCAATACATTTTGATCTCAACATAATCATTGAGTTATCTGTATTGACAAACTTCTAGTCAAGTATTTAATTCTCCTACTATTCTGCGTATAAATGATGCATACTGCTCCAAAATTCAATTAATTATTATTCGCATGAGGAAGAAATATTGTGCAAAGAGCGGGCTGCGATGCGGAAAATGATTTGAAATTCATGGCTAGGCAGTATCTATACGAAGAGGTACAGTCGACGTTTCGGGCGGACGCCGTTCGTCAGGACTGAAACGTCGACTGCAATTCTTCGTATTCTGCCTGACCTGTTGCATTCACCAGCACTTTTTGTGGGTGTTGCTTGAAATTCCACTATCTGCAGATTTCTTCGTGTGGACATGTCTCACTATTTAGTTTAATTATTATTATTATTATTGTTTACTTGTATATGTGAAATTTATGTAAAATTCAATAAAATATTGTTAAATACAGGTAGAATATAACTTTGCATATGTTTGAATGTTTAAACGTCTAATGAAAACTAGACGGGGTAATATCAATACCCCACATTTGATTTTTCCTAGGTTTATTCATTCTGAAAAGTTATTGCAAGCCAAAGTACCCTCATTTTCTTTTTTACTAACATTCCAGACTATGAATGTACCATTTGAGCATACTTTTAGCAAATTATTAGGATCATCTGTATTGGAAAAATATGTTATCTTCAATAATGTTTGTTCGCTCGAAATTATTTTTCTCTGTTGCAAATTATGTAGTTCACTGGCACAATTCAATGTCTAAGATATGAGTGCTGACTAATACCTTGTATAATCTGAATACCAGTGTTAACTGCAGTAGAATTCAGAAGTGGTCCCACAAGGAAAAAACATTGGTAAACAGATCGTCGACAGTAACACAGATAACGCGTGGTAGATCAGATGCTCATATTGGAGACGTCCCATTAATATTTTTGCATGATCACAGATGTTAATAAGTCACACACATAAAATGCTGGAAGAATTCAACAGGCCAGGCAATATAATTGGAAATAGAGTAAACAGTCGACGTTTCGGGCTGAGACACTTCATTGGGACTGTTTATTATTTTTGATGGCTGACCTGCCGCGGTACCTTCAGCATTTGTGTGTGTGTGTGTGTTTCTTTGTATCACCAGCACCTGCAGATATTCTCGTATTTGTGCTGTCAATAAGACAATGTATTTCCTTTTGTAGAATGTCGAGACATACTCAAGAAAAGCAGTACGTAAAACATCACTAATCGCAATTATTACTTTTGAAATAAAATCCGCCTTAAGATCTTAAGAATACCGAATTAGAATTCTAATATGTGCACGTTGTGTTTACTTGTTATATGTAAGGTATCTATATATTTGAAAGAATACGGAGAAGAAAAACTGCGACGATGTTGCCGAGACTAGAGGACTGAGTTGTAAAGAAAGGTTGGATAAAAAGGAGCATTCTCATGCTTCATTCTCTAGAGCATGGGAGAATGCTGATAGATTTGATAGAGGGATATGAAACTACGAGTACCCGGATAGGATAAAGGAAAGTAGGCATTTTCCACTGAGTTTTAATGACACTAGAACTAGAGGTCTTAGGTTAGGGTAATAAATGTTAATTATTTAATAGGAATCTGAGGGTAAACTTCTTTCTCAGTGTGAAATGCGGTGGAACGAGCTGGCGGTGAAGTGCTGGATCCGGCTGTACGGCAACCTTAAGGATAAGTTTAGATAAGGACATGGGTGTAAGGCGTGTGGAAGATGATGGTCCAGCTTTGTGTCGATAGGACTAGACGAAATAAAATAGATTAGATTGTTCGAATGCCCTGTTTCTGTGCAGTGTTGCTCTATGACTTTATGATGTTGTTTTCGTGCAGATACATTATATGTGCTTTTACGATTGCAATTTCTATGTCCCAATCAGAATTATGCCGATTGAAACACAATTTTGCTTTACCAATAGTTTACAAGATTTCAGCGAACTCTTGGCATCCGCAATGTACAAGCATAAGTCTGAAATTATGGAGAAAAACGCTGAGATTGCTTTAGCAGATTCCTGGAACTGTTGTCTTCAAAGTACATCTACCTTATAACATCGATTTATTGCCTGTTGATTTCAGTGCATTATTGTACAACTGACTAATGTCACAATCTCTCAAGCTGAACTGTCTTGTCAATCTCATTTTCCTTCACAATATTTCTAAATTTCGGGTAACCTAACCCGACAGAATGTTGTAAAATATCTCCCATCTGCTGATGAATTGAGTTGACTGAGTAACACATTGAAGATATGATTCCAATTGTCTTACAAACGGACTTGCACAGTTTGACAGCAGCCTAGAGATGTAATTGCAAGAAATCGACAGGAATAAATAGATACTTTTTCTTTGCCCAGATGATTTTGGAAAATGTTTTTTCTTAAAAACTACATTTTCTAACCAACATAACGCACCCAAAGTGCTGAAGAGACGCAGCAGGACTGGCAGCATCTAAGGAAAACAGCAAACAGTAGACGTTTCGGGTCGAGACCCTTCACCGGGACTAACCCACTCTCATTTTTTTCTAAACTTACCTTCGTTCCCCCGAGCAGAAAATTCCTCCCCACGGCGGTTCCACCCTGAGGGTTCCTCGCGCGTCTCTTAGTTGCAGAATTATATTCCATAACGTTTCTTACTCCACAGATTTCGATGAACAACAACTAAAAGGTAAAAGCAAATATTTTACAGTCCTATTGTGGACACAATTCTATTTTGCCATTTACCATATAAGAGTGCTACATTTAATGTAAACTGTCGGACTGCTGTCGTATTAATACAATAATATAACAAGCATTGAATATGTTCAAAAAACAAGTCTTCCGTAGTACACATGCAACCTGAAGAAAACGCGCTGCTAATGAGTTACTCAATCTATAATGCATCCCTTAGAATATAAATAATTTTCTCTGCTCTGGTGCAGATCCACAATGTAACCGCGCTGTGACATTTACTGCACATTTTTCACATTCAAAAAGCCAAATTTTCTGGTGTTGAAAATTTTCGGCGGCAAAACCCATCATACTTACCAGGATAGGGCATAACAGATTAAACATTTTTTTTTATTTCCATATCTGCAAGCGAGGCCTAATTTTAATAATGCTGCAACAAAATCACGGGTAAGTATTGTGCACTTCAAATTAATGCTTATCCAGTTTCTCTGTTTTACAATTATAATTATACAGATTACATTTCCAGTCGTCAAAATTGCAGTTCATTTTTCTTGTAGTTCAACTCTAATTTGCTGTTAATAAGAATATATTCATCCTGGCAATTTATAAATCCTATTGTTATATAGCAGAGGAAGACCGACCACAGGACCGACGACAAGTTAGGAAAGCGATTAACTGGAGTAAAGGGAAATCTGAGGCTATTAGGCAACTAATTGGAAGCATAAATTGGAAACAGATGTTCTCAGGGAAATGTACGGAAGAAACGTGGCAAATGTCCAGGGGATATTTGCGTGGAGTTCTGCTTTTGCTTCGGGCCCTTATCCTTTTTTGTTATTTTGAAACTGTAAAAGAGGAAATAAAAAGTAATCTTGCTTAAAATATTAAAGAAATGTGTCATCTTTAACTTTATGCCTTTTGGAAATCTGTTCATCTTTTACTCCCTCAGCTATTCACAGTAACAGAAATTCTGACCAGGGGTGCCAAACTTTTGCATGCCACTGTATGTCAGAAGGAAATTGCAAGAGTTGGGAAACATTAAGGGCGGAGTGAGAATGGGTAGATGGGTGAAGGAAAAACAGAACGAGAGAAACAAGGAAAACAGGCAAAGGCAGATATGAACAGACAAGAAGGTTTAGAGCGGCCGTGCGCGCCCGAGATCCAGGGCCAATACGGGATCCCGAACCCACGTCTGGCATATCGACCTTGTTTTATGACAGTGACCACGATGAGTATTGGGCACACACCGTATCCCCCACCTTACCAGGGGCACAGTGCACCCAGTGCTCCCGAACCCCAATTCTATCAATGCTCAGATACGCTGGTCGCTCGGTAAAACAGCGGCGTCAGGGAAGGGGAGGCTCTCTATACCCTGAGATCCAGGAAGGGAATACCGAGGATTATTCCGGGACAGGAAGGGAAGAATCCAGTAAAATCCCAGAGTTAATGGCTCCACAAAGACAATTGCCCACCCGAATGCTGCCCAGTCCACGGACACCCTGAGGAGCGACAACCCTCAGTAATTCCTGTGTATGCACCCTGGAAGCCTCAAGAAATGATAATGATCATGAATCAGGCCCCCGATAGAAAAGAAATACCAGCACAGTTTGCTTAGTATGTCTGCAGTGCTTTTCAAATGTATAATGCGACGCCACAAGAATTATTCGGTCTCTGCTGCATGATTCTCTCAGATGAAGAGGGGCGGAAATGGAATGGAGACTTAAGACATCAAACCTATTAGGAGTTACAGGCGGGAATCCATAATGAGAATGAACAGACAGACCACATTATCCCAGCTTTGCAGAGAGCTCTCCAACAACCTGTAAATCTCACTAAAGTACTTGAATGCAAATCTAATCCTGGGAAATTAGGACCAGACTATCGGAAGCGATTTGTGGCCTGCTACTGCACTTTCGCAGGAGATCAAGCTTCTAAACATGGGAATCCTTCCCCCTAGTTTAACGCCTTACTGCTCCAGGTCTTATCAATTAAGTTAGCCAACATGATTAAAACTAATAATATGAATTGGTCTGACAATCCTCGAAATTGAATGCGACGAGCTTTGACATATTACTGGGATCAGGCTTTTGAATCCCGATCAACCCCGCAGGGAACTAATATTAAAGGTGAACATGTGTAGCGGGAAGAAGAATTGCCAGAGGACTATATCTGGGGATCAGAAGTGGGAAAAAAACCTACCAAGGGACAGGTGGAGACAATAACCCGTTCAGAAATTGACAATCAAGTGTGCTTCCTACCCTGAGTACCACCCCTACGAAAGAGCCCAATGTAATTTTGCAAGTTGCTGCAATTCTAAATCCGTTTCTGATTGATACGGGGGCAACCACATCCATTGTCGATCGGGGAATAGTATCGGAAAAGCCCGGGGAGCGGGGAGAAGATGGTGGCGCGACGACAGCGCACGCGGCCACTTCGGTGATGAATATCGGTTATCTGTCAAGTAGGGGACCGTGCACAATTCTGATTTGATGGGGACGGACGTGAGAGTACAGAGGAACATCTGGAAAACTTCCGAAATGCCCGCTTCGCTGCCGCTACTACTGTGTGGTAACCGGAATCTCCGGAGCACAAGGCCTCGAAATCCTCAGCTTTGCGTCTTTCAGCGGCCGGGGGGCGTTCGAAGGCGCTCGACAGAGGATGGCGCTCAGGAGGTTGTATCGGAGAGGCTGGTCGGAAGCTCGAAGATTTCGGACGGATGGACTCAGTGTCGGCTGTGGTCGGCTACTTCACTCCGGAGAAACATTGTATCATTTCTTAATGCATGTATGCATTTCTAAATGACAGTAAAAGAGGACTGGGTTTTCTCATAATCTAAAATTTTCAGACGCTAGAATCACTCTGTCTGGTTTCGAAGCCACGGAGCTCACGTATTCACGTACCCAGCCAATGCAGATGGAAGTCCAGGGGGACCCAGTGTGAGGTTGCATTTACAGCCACCACCCGTCTGGGGCGTAATCCAGCAGGGAGATACTTGCTCTGTTCGTTGGAAGTCGAGATTCTATGCACAGACAAGGGTGTCACCCATGTCCGGCGAACAACCGACAGCTTTCTCAGTTACCGAACGAACCCATCCCCATTGGTGGGCATTTATTCTGGAGTCCACTTCGTTTGAATCCTCTTTGCCAGAGGCAGACCCTCATGTGACTATGTGCTATGATCCTACAGGGTGCTCAACTGAGGAAAGCCAATATTATGCACCCTTCGAGGGACAGAAGTCCCCAGCCACGGTGATTGGAGTAGTTAAAGGAAAAAAGGGATGGACATTATTGGCCGAAGTTCCGAATTTCCTTTGGCGACAGACAGCACTGGTGGTTCCCCATACCACCGATAGGGTTCGCCCTGGGTTCAAAACAAAGAGCGTAGGGTTCCTTGCATACACTCTGAAGAAACAAGCCTCCATCAGCCGTGGAGAATGGCAAGACTTGTCGGCGGGCCAACTCCGATACGGGAAGGATTCGGAGGTGAAGACGGGACATCTGATTAAAAAAAGAACTCTTTTAATACTGACCGAACACAAAATGTTGTACCCCATCTCTGGCCAATTTCAGTCCATGAAGTCGGCCGCATCAACTGCTCCCCTGTCCGAAGCACACCGTGAAAGGACAGACTTTCCCATCCATTCCGCAATATCCCCTCAAGCCCGAGGCAACTTTTTATGAGAATGAAAGCTCTTTTGTGGATCCAGCAGTAAAACGATATTCTGGTTATGCGATAGTGATGGACAATGAAGTAATTTAGCAAGCCTCTTTTGAAGCAGTTGATCCGTCCAGAAAGCTGAGCTGCTTGTTCTGACTCGTGCCTGTATCCTAGCAACAGACAAAATTGCGAATATTTACACAGACTCCCGCTACGCATTTGGAGTGGCACATGACGAAGGGTCTCGACCCGAAACGACGACTGTACTTCTTTATGCTTGGCCTACTGCGTTCCACCAGCATTTTGTGTCTACTGCTTGAATTTCCTGCATCTGCAGCTTTTCTCGTGTTTGTGACTTAAGCAGAACGGATTTGCCAGTCATGCGGGAGGTGCTTACTTTTCATGGGGACGCCTCTGAAGGAGAGCAGAGACTATGGTCCCAAATAGGTTGCCATCTTCAACCTCCGGCCGATTTATGAGTGACCCCTGTTGGACAGGTCTGTGTTTCCTCTGTGTTCTTATCCATTCTGATAGATTGAAACATAATTGTACACACCTGGGCAAGGAGGGAATTGTTTAATACATTATCACAAGAGGCCTAGGGAGAAAGAAAAGGGTGGGCGGGGGGACAACCAGAGGATGGGCAAGGGCTATAGTGAGGGGTAGAGAGGGAGAAAAAGGAGAGAGAGAAAAGGAATGTGTGTATATAAATAATTAACGGATGTGGTACGAGGGGGAGGTGGAGCGTCAGCGGAAGGTTGAGAAGTCAATGTTCATGCCATCAGGTTGGAGGCTACCCAGACGGGATATAAGGTATTGTTCCTCCAACCTGAGTGTGGCTTCACCTTTACAGTTGAGGAGGCCGTGGATAGACATATCAGAATGGGAATGCGACGTGGAATTAAAACGTGTGGCCACCGGAAGATCCTGCTTTCTCTGGTGGACAGAGCGTAGGTGTTCAGCGAAGCCATCACCCAGTCTGCGTCGGGTCTCGCCAATATATGGAAGGCCACATCGGGAGCAGCGGACTCAGTATATCACCCTAGCCGACTCACAGGTGAAATGTCGCCTCGCCTGGAAGGACTGTCTGGGGCCCTGAATTGTCCTGACTTTCCCCCTCACTATACCCCTTGCCCATCCTCTGTTCCCCCCTCCCCTTTTTCTTTCTCCCTAGGCCTCCTGTCCCATGTTCCCCTCATATCCCTTTTGCCAATCAACTGTGCAGCTCTTGGCTCTATCCCTCTCCCTCCTGTCTTCTCCTATCATTTCGGATCTCGCCCTCCCCCTCCCACTTTCAAATCTCTTACTAGTTCTGCTTTCAGGTAGTCCTGACGAAGTGTCTTGGCCCGAAACATCGACTGTACCTCTTCCTGCTGATGCTGCCTGGCCTGCTGCGTTCACCAGCAACTTTTATGTGTGTTGCTTGCAGTTCGTGAGTATGCTCTCAATGGTACAGCGATAAAAGTCCGTCAGTATCCGCGGAAAGAGATGAGCTTTATTCATCTCCGCAGGAAATGAAGGATTCTCCATTTATCAACACCATGATCATGATCTAAAAGACAGTTCACTTGAAGAGGAAATTTCTCTATCTGTAGAAGGTATAGGAATAAAAAAAAAACTGGTCACGAGATTGCAGTAAAAATTTGCAGCAAAAGAATGGAAGTGAACACTTAAAGGGAGATAGCAGCTCTGACACTCTGTGAAGGACACCCGAACATTGTAAAACTGCATGATCTTTATCATGAACGGCTGCACGTATTTTTGGTGATGGAGCTGCTGAAAGGGTGTGGGGGAGCTGCTGGAAAGAATTCGAAAGCAAAAACACTTTAGTGAAACAGAAGCCAGTTATATAATGCGCAAGCTGGTCTCTGCTGTTAGTTACAGGCACGATGTCTCAGTAGTCCACAGGGGTTTGAAGCCTGAGAACTTGCTGAACGCTGACGAAAGTGACAGCACAGAAATTAAAATCATAGACTTCGGTTTGGCACACTTGAAACCTCCTGATAATCAGCTGCTGAAGACTCCGTGTTTCACACTGCATTATGCAGCTCCTGAACTGCTGAAGGATGATGGTTACGACGAATCTTGTGATCTGTGGAGTTTGGGTGCCATCTTGTACACGACGTTATCAGACAAAGTTCCCTTCCAGTGTGAAGAACAGACATGAACTTCCACAAGTGCAGAAGAACTGTGGAAATATAAAGCAAGGGGACTTCTCATTCGAAGGGGAAGCCTGGAGAAGTGTCTGGCAAGAGTCCAAGGAGCTCATACAAGGACTTTTAACTGTTGATGCAAACAAACGGATTAAAGTGTTCAGCCCACTTTGCAATGAATGGCTTCGGGATGGCAGTCAGTTGTCATCCAAGCCACTGATCACTCCAGACGTTCTCGGTTCTACTGGAATTTCTGTGCACACCTACGTCAAAGCAACCTTTCACGCCTTCAACAAGTGCAAGAGGGAGGGCTTTTGTCTTCGGAACGTGGACAAGGCGCCCCTGGCAAAAAAGCGAAAGATGAAGAAAACTAGCATCAGCACTGAGACGCGGAGCAGCTCCAGTGAAAATTCTGTCTCCCTGATGCTTGGCTCGCAGCTTCTCGCCGGCAGAGTTGGAACAAATAAACTGGTGAAAGGATAAAGTAAAGAACTGTATGTAGTGTAGGTTATTGGTCCGGTGAATTTAAGTTTACACCCTGACCTCTGGCCCCTGACCACTCTAGACCCAATTACCAACGGGATATTAACTGTCTCTTTCTGGGGACATTAACGTTAACTCATTCTAGGATTGAATGACCGTTCATATGAAGAGCGTTTGATAGCTCTGGACTTATATTCACTGAAATTCAGAAGAATGGGGTGGGGGATGACTTCACTGAAACCTATTGAATGGTGAGAGGTCCTGATAGAGTGAGTGTGGAGAGAATGTTTCTTATGGTGGACGTGTCTAAGTGGAGAGACAGAACCTCAGTATAAAGGGTCGCCAATTTAGAATGGAGATGATGAGGAATATCTTTAGCCAGAGAGTAGTGAATTATTTTGTTGCCATAGAGAGCAGTGCATGCCAAGCCTTTATGTACATCTAAGACAGAGCATGATAGATTCTTGATTGGTCAGAGCATGAAGGGATAAGAAAGGAAGGTAGGAAATTTGGAATGACAGGAAAATTGGATTAGCCTTGATTAAAATGTGGAACTGACGCTTTGAGCCAAATGACCTAATTCTGCTCGTATATCTTGTGATTTTATGGTCTCGATTTCAATACCCGTCCTCATGAATTCCAACATCAGCCCTTCCGAACGCCTTTTCCCCCACTGTTTCCATACTATACACAAAAACACTGATAGAGGTCCGCGGCTCAAAATGTCAAATATCAATTCCTTCTGTAGAAGCTGCCGTGCCGGCTAAGCTTCTCTAGCATTTGGGGTCTGTTGATCTTTTTGTCTTTCTTTTCTTTTCATATATGTCCGCTAATTCAGCGTAAAAGAATTGTTTATTTGAAGGCGATTTTCCTTGGCATATTGCCAACTCAACTTTAAACATACTAAACTGAAATTAACTGTGTTTATTATGAAACAGAACCAACTAAATCAGCAGTATGAGTTTGCCAGCGAAATGTATATATGAGAGAGCATTGAGAGTATCTCAGTGATCTCCATTCCTTGAAGTGAAATCACAGTGGAAGCGAAAACGTAAACTATGAGTGACTAAGAGATAATTGTTTTCTGTTACCGATAAATATGCATCCTGTATTTATTTTGCTTCAAGAAATATATTTTCACGCCTTATTGTTTCCTGGACATTAATATCCGTGCAAGCATAAGTTATTTTAATGTTCCGTTAGAAGCTTTTTTTTTTGAAGAATAGGAATACAACCATTCGTTCTTCAAACTAAATTCCTTTGTATTGCGGTAGCATCTAAACATGGCCGTGAACTATTTTCATGATGTTTGTAACACACCTGTATAATCATGGTCAAAACAGAGTGTTGCGCAGTTGTTCTGCAAGTCAGCTCGCGTTTTGTTTGCTCAGAATGACAAATCGTCAGGTGTGGCATATTATTCCGGTAAGACGGTGGCGCCTGTGGATGCAGTATCTCGAAGGTCAACAAAAGGAGTTTTTATTTTCCTTTAGAAAAATGTATTTTTTTCACGATCCAAAGACTAGTCTATTCTAAGAACATCGGGTACTTCAGTACTACGCCTTCAGTGAGCTGCTTGTTGATGGGAGTAGCTGTACTGGTGTCGGCACCAGAACCGGCTGTCATGATGGAGAACGCGCCAGTCGGGATATTAGAGCAGCCCGCCCGTGTGTTGGAGCCGGTTTGGGTACGGAGGCGGTGGTCTGGCTGCAGACCGTGTTGCTGCCCGCTACTCAGAAGTATCGGTCATCCTG
Organism: Mobula hypostoma; assembly: GCF_963921235.1. NCBI lineage: Eukaryota > Metazoa > Chordata > Chondrichthyes > Myliobatiformes > Myliobatidae > Mobula > Mobula hypostoma. Next base: position 19,985,021 of record NC_086101.1, on the reverse strand, counting down.
CAGCATAACCGTGTGAGATTGTCTCAGACATTTCACTTGCGATCGCAAGACTTTGTTGGACAGTGACAATGTAAACTGCCGCAGGCCTGTTACCCTATCTGGTGGTTAGAGTAACGACAGGGGAACTCCGTACACTCGGTTGTAGCGAGGAATAGGCCGCAAGCCTCGGTGTTGCCTGCTGATGCAGAGTAGATACGTGACTCTAAGAGGTCAGAGCGCGGCTTCCGAGCCAGGCTGGGACCTGGCTTTTGCCGTCGTTGCTGCCCTCCCTGTGCGAGAGGTGGAATGACGCGCCGGCTTCTGTGCGTATGTAGACTGCCTGGGGCTTATACCATCACTTGCTGGATATTGTCGCTCAGGATTTTGGACCATATGTATCTTCCTTTCCGTGTCAATATGCTTTGTTCGCTATTTTGAATGATGCTGCTCGCTTTTTTTGAAAGTGTGCTTGCTATTTTGAATGTTTTGCACCTTGGGCCCTGAGAAATGCCGCTTCATTCAGTTATAACTAGGTATGGTTTCAATGACAATTAAACTTGGTTTGATTTTATTTGCTTCGCGTCTTGTCCATCACATTATCAATTTTCAGCCAGAATTCAAGCATTCTTTACTCATAGATTCTAAGCGTTCTTCTATATTTCCAACGTATCAAATACTGTATATACCATTGTGATGTTTGCGCTTCGGGTATAGGTCATCTCACACTTTCTCAGATACATACGGAATCAATTCCGAAATATACGCTTTCCCCTGGTCAACAACGTAGAATATAATCCACAATCCAATTTCCGAGGATGATCTACAACAGTTTCTTCTCGATGCCAAATTTGAAATTTAAAACGATTGTCTATTGCACTGACAAAAGGTAAAGCATTAACTGCTGTATTACACTTAAATGCAATCGCCATGAATAGCTCTGTGAATACAATTTTGGCAGCAAAGATTATTGATGTGCCGGCTCCAGTTCAAGTCTCTGTGATTGCATTAAAAAAAAACATAAGGAATGGAAACTCTTATCCATTGCGGGTCGCTGGAGGAATTGACACTACAGAAAGTTAAATTTTCCCATCATTCTATTTGCCTACCTAGGCACTAATCTTATTCCATTTCATGTATTTACGATTAGAGTGCAAAACACTTCTTCAAACGACTAGTAAGTGAAGAACGTTATTTCCCTTTTTGACATAGTAAAGTCATTTTCCCAACGTTTATAAAATATATGCAAAGGCTACTGTAAGAATAGTTAAACGTAGCGCCTTTAAACTATGTAAAGCAGATGGAGTTGCCATTTTATTGCATCGATTAAGAGGTTATTTCAGATCATTAAAAATAAATCGACTTCCTCCTTCACTACCATTCAGGGACCCAAACAGTCCTTCCTGGTGAGATGATATTTCACCTCTGCGTCTGTTGGGTCATCTATCGTATCTGGTGCTCACGGTGTGGCTTCCTCCATATTAGTGAGACCTGACATAGATTGGGAGACGGCTTCGCCGAGCATCTATGCTCTGTCTGCCATAAAAAAGTGGAGTTTTTCCAGTGGCCACCTATTTTATTTCCACTTCCCATTCCGACATGTCAATCCATGGCCTCCTCTTCTGTCGTAATGAGGCCATGCTCAGAATGGAGGACTCCAACTTGAAGGCATGTGCATCGATTTCTCGAACTTTCGGCAATGATCCACCCCTCTCTTTCACTATTCCCCATTCCCTTTTCCCTCTCTCACTTTATCTCCTTAACTGCCCATCACGTCCCTCTGGTGCTCCTCCCTATTTTCGTTCTTCCATGTGCTTCTGTCCTCTCCTATCGGATTCCCCATTCTTCAACCCTGCGTCTCTTTCACCAATGAGCTTCTCAGCTCTTTTCTTCACTCCATCCCCCCCTGTCAGTTTAACCTATCAACTTGTGGTTCTTCCTGCCCTACCATTCTAATTCTGACACTTCGTCTTTTTTTCCCTGTCCTGATGAAGAGTCTCGGATGAAAGGTCAACTACACTCTTTTCCGTAGATACTGACTGGCCTGCTGAGTTCTTCCAGTATACTGTGTGTGTCGCTTGGACTTGCAGCATCTGCAGATTTTCTCTTGTTTATAATGAAAATATTTCCTTCGGTTTCACGCTAATTAGGTAGGAAAGCATTTTTTTCACTTTATATATCGCTTGGCTGGCCACCAGAATACATATATAAAAATACAGGACAACGTCTTGAACAGCCTTATTTAATTTAGGTTGCAAAAAGCATATGTTGCAATTATTAGATATGCATTCCTCCTCCACTCTGTGTTGTTATGGTTAAAGAGACATATATTTCCTTTTAAAGTGATAAGTGACTTTCAGATATGTTTGCCTTTATTGTCGTTTAATAGCACAAATTGCAAAAGAAACAGAAACTTGCCAGCAGTTGCGAAACTGCGTCTGTACTACTTTTGTCCTTACCTATTCCTACTCAAAAATCTTCCTCTGAGCTTGTTGGAACGACTTATAAATATATGCTTCAAGATACATATTTTTTATAATTGCTCAGAGGGGTGAATACGGGACATAATCTGAAGCATGTAATTGTTGCTATGAGGTGATCCTTCAGTAAATTGCTCCAACGTATATTGCCAATACACCGCAAGAATAACGCCAAGGTTACATAAATGTCGTTTTGTTTGGATTTAATGTAGTGTGCATTATTTGTGGAGCAATATCAATAACTGACACACTATTTCAATTACCTTAATTATAGTGAAACAGATATTTACAAAAGACATCGGTAAATACCAGAATTAAAAAGAACAGCTTATAATATATTTCTATAGGATGAATGTTTGCTTCCGTTTAACACATAAATATCTTCATAAATTATTTGTTTGAATATTTTGGTAGTGATATTTGATTGTCATCTTAGAGTAGGTTTATATTTTACTGATATTTACATATGTTACATGTATTTAATAATTAATTATAAATTAAATAGACTCACATACACAGAAGCGTGCCTAATCCGATGAACAAACAAAGCGAAAAAAAATAATCAAACAGTTTCATCGCTTAATTGCGATCTGTGGTATTTTGCATCTGTCCAAGCATTGACTAACACAGTAAGCTTTGCCCAGAAGTTAAAGGAATGGTTAAGGTCACCTTGGAGAATGTTTATGTGAGATGGGAAACATTATGCACAGAGGAGCCCCTACTATGTCGTACCCTTGAAAATTAAATTTTCTGTTATTTTTGACTTCTCCTTCATAATTACGGAATCGCATGCTTCCAGTGTAAGGCATTTCTTCAAGAATGAATCAGATGTTGTGTACTAACGTAATGTAGAGTACAAAAGTACTATAGAGCACAATGCCAAATTTCTAGAATTTCCAAAACACGAAACAGAAATCATAGCAAAGGCATCCGTTTGTCTTGCGACAGCATGGATCTGCGCCTGGAAAGTCGCCCATGCTGCAAGTCTCCCCTCTCCACGACACCAATGTTGTCCAAGAGAAGGGCATTAGGCACCAGTGTCGTCGCAGAGCAATGTGTGATTAAGGGCCTTGCTCAAGGACACAACGCACGTTGCCTTGGCTGGGACTCGAACTCACGACCTTCAGGTCGCTAGTCCACTGCCTTAACCACTTGGCCACGTGCCCACACAAATGCTTCACTAAAAGATGAATAAAATAGCCAATTGCTTTTTACCACGTTCGTCCACCAATGATATTCTATTGTGAAGACCAATTTTAACACTCAAGGGCAACATAAAATTAGTTTTGAAAGCACTTACAGTTGATTACTATGAATAAATTACTGGAATTTCCACTGATAAGTATCGGTAAGAAAATAGTATGTAGACAATGAACATTTATTTCATATCACCAATAATCAAACGTCAATCGAAATTTAAACAAGAAGATCACAATTTATTTTAGTTGATGCCCAGCAGAGAAGCCGTACGGCGTGCTTTCCTCTGAATCCCGTTCGTGATTTCTGCTGAAGCCTGTAGCAATATATCTAAACTTGTATCCATGTGAACGTGACAATCAGCCAGTATATATCTGTTCCTTATGATAAATAGGGCTTTTTAAGCTGACCTTATCATCTACGTATGTTATAGACATAAAGCTTTTTAACGTAACCACTGTTGCAGAGGAGGTATACTGCTGACGTGAATAGAGGAACGAGGGCAGTTTTAGGGACAATTAATTGAGCTACAATCCAAATGGATCCAATTACATACGCACTAGTTTATACATTTAGTATGAAATATCACTTTGCTGTTGCAGGGAAATTCTTCATTGTCCATAAAATCTTATGATTTTAGAAATAGCAAAACTCCAGAATAAACTTCGAGAGAATGGTAAGGTAGTTCATTCAAAAGTAATATTCCTGTCTTAATCTATTAATTTAAAATGGTCGCCATGATTACTTCCTGTTACTTTACCAAGAAGTGCAGATTTGCTCGGAACACTTTTGTGAGCAAGTTTTCCCACAATACAACACCTAATATTATTTTTTATCTTTTATTTTTGCTTTTTAACTGCAGCCAGACCATTATTTAATACCTACTGATAATTTAGTTCTGTCTTTACTTCCAGTACAATAGTATTATTCTCACAATTTTCTGACAAAATTACTGATATCTATACAGTAAACCTATAACCTAAATTCTTCCATTCTTAAACTTAAGTTTTTTTTAGTTTGTTACTTTTGTTTGTTTATTTGTCTCTTTTTGTTTTCGTAGAATCGCCGTATTGGATTAAAAAAAACTGATGATCCTACTTTATTAACCCACGAGATTAAAGCATTTCATGCCCTGTAGAACTGAGGCATCAGCAATAACTGTGATATCAAGCAGCTATCCAATTGCTAAAGTTGTTACTAAAATGTAATTAATAAAAGATACTCTGAGATGTTGAACTAATATCCCTCTCAGCTTCTTCAAATATGTTTCATAGAGTATTTCGCGTGGGCGAAGTAGGAGCTGATATTGAGAACTTGTCCATGGAATCAAGAAGAGGATTACCTGTAATCATTAATGCATTTAATCACAATCAACGCAATTAAAACATAAGATATTCAATTGTTCCATGTAGCTGTTTGGGCCTACATGAGTCCCAACGGAATGCAACACATTAGGGGCTTCCAATAATATATGTGAAGGAATAGTCTGAACCTTGCACAGTTCCTGGCATCTGCCTGATATTAATTATAAATTTGTCATCGGTGTGTAGTCATCACTGAAATACCCAGTCTCAAATTTTGTCTCCATTAGTCATTTTCAATAACCGCGAGTGACGTTATTAAGCTAAACGAAAATTATGGATTTTCTTAGAGCGATTACGTACAAAGCCATATGACACAGGGACTGAACTAGATCATTAGGGCCTTTTGAGTTTACTCCGCAAACCTAATATTGCTAATTTTTATCCCTTAACCAGATTCTCGTACATTTTTCTTTTAAACTCCAGTAAATACAAACTCAGAACAATTCAGTGATACCCTCTTCATATGTTAATCGTTTTATTCTAGGAATCGTGCGGCCCCTTCTGGATTATTTTCTCCGAGAAAAGACTAACGCGGCTCAAGGAAGATTTCTCCTTAAGGAAACCAAGCCGACTTTGGCCCTATCTTTATAACATCCCTGCAAGTACCCGAAACCTCACCCTTAATAATAGTCTCCAACATTTCATCTATTTGAAATATCTGTGAATTTGCAGCAAAATGGACAGCAAAGTGAGAAGTTACAAAAATCCATAACTTGTTTACATATTTTTGTATTTATGGAGAAGTATACCCTTGCCCTGATGGGGGAATTTCCATGGTCTTATACCTATCCGCATTACAGTGAAATGCGAAGCAGTGCTAAAAATTACCATTTGGATCTCATTCGTGTATTGCATATTTTGCAACCGTTAACACAAGGAACAGCAGATTTTTTGGGGGGCGGGGCATAATCGTAAGACATTCAGACCATAGGATATCGGAGCAGAATTAAACCATTAGGATCATTGAATCCTTCCGACGGTCCATAATGCTGAGCCATTTTGTTCTCAACCCCTAGTCTCCTGCCCTCTCCCTCTAGCTCTTCAAGCCTTGACTAATCAAGAAACTATTAACCTCTGCATCCTGTGGCAACGAAATCCACATTCATCACGCTGTGACGAAAGAAGATTTGTTCTTAGCTCCGTTCTAAATGGACCAACTAGTATATTGAAGATGTGCCCTCGGATCAAAGACACCTTACCATAGGAAACAACCGTTCCACATGCATATCGAGGCCTTTCACAATTCTGTACGTTTCAATGATATGCCCTTAATTCTTCTGAATTCCAATGAATATAGACCCAGAGCCGTTAAGTACTTCTCATATGGTAAGCCTTTCTATCCCGAAATCATTTTCGTGACGTTGCATTGAAACCTCTCCAATATTAGCTCATCCTTTCATAGACACCTGGCACAAACCTCACAATACGCCAACCAAGGCCTCACGAGCGCATTATAAAGCCTCAAATTTCATCGTTGTTTTTTATATTCTAATCCTCTCGAAATGAATGTAAACATCATATTTGCCTTCCTCACCACTTACTCAACCTGCAAATTAATTTTCAGAAAATCCTGCATGAGGACTACTAAGACACTTTGCATCTCAGAGTTTTGAATTTTCTGTCAATTTAGTAAATAGTGTACACTTTCATTTCTTCTGCCGAAAGAGCATAACAACCCCTCCACTGACCGCAAATACATCATTTCCTCTCACCCAAATTATCGACATGAACAATCCTGGGGAAATGGAAGATCTGAAATCAGATAAGTCGCTTCGACCAGACGCGGTACACGCCAGGTTTTTGAAAATGGTGGCTGAGGAGATTGTTCAGGTATTACTAATTATCTTTCAAGAATCACTAATTTCTGGATAAGTTCTGGAGGACCGGAAAATTGCAAATATTAGCCCACTCCACAAGAAGAGACAGAGGCAGGAGAAGGAAATTATAGGCCAGTTAACCTGACATCGGTGGTTGGGAAGGTGATGCGATCTATTGTTAAGGATGGGATTTCGGTGTACTTGAAAGCACATGATAAATTAGGCCGTAGTGAGCATAGTTTCCTCAAGGAAAGAATCTTGCCTGACCAAACTGCTGGATTTTTTTGAAAGAAATAAAAAAAAACAGGATAGACAAAGGAGAATCGGTTGAAATTGTCTACTGGGATTTACAGGTTGGTCAAATTGCTACACACGGGGCTGTTTAACGAGTTAAGAGCCCATGGTGCTTCAGAAAATATATAAACATAGATTAAGCAGTGGCGGATTGGCAAGAGGGAAAAATTGGATTAAAGAGAGCCTCTTCTGGTTGGCTACCGGTGACAACTGGTGATCCACAGGGATCTATACTGGGATCTCGTCCTTTTACATGATATCGTCATGACTTTCATGACAGAGTTGATGACTTTGTTGCAAAGTAAGTGGGTGATACGAAGATAGATGTAGGGGCAGCTAGCTTTGAGGAAGGAAAGAGGACATAGAGGACTTAGACAGCTGAAGAGTATAGACATAAAAGAGGCAGATAGAATGCAGTGTCAGGAAGTGCACGGACATACACTTTGATAGAAAAAATAAATAGGTAGTTTCTAAATGGGTAAAAAATGAAGAAAATTACTGAGTTGTAAAGAGATTTGGGAGTCCCTCTGCAGGATACCCTGGAGGTTAATTTACAAGTTGAATCTGTGATGAGGAAGGAAAATGCGATTGCAAGAGGACAATAATATAAAGCAAGAGTATAGTTTTGAAACTTTATAAAGTACAGGTGGGGCCTCATTGGGAGTATTGTGACCTGATATAGACCCCTCAACTTAGAAAGGATTTGCTGTTACTTTACACTGAACAAATGACGTTCGAGAAAATGATTCCAGCATTAAACGGGTTGTCATATGAAGAGCGTTTGATGGCTCTGGGCTTGTATTCACTAGATTTTGGAGAATGAGGGACAACCTAATTGAAACCTATTGAATGGTGAAAGGCCTTGATAGACTAGATGGACAGAGGATGTGTGGTATATTGGGAGAGTGTAGACCAGAGGACGCTCTTTCATATTAGAGAGGCGTACTATTAGAATGGAGATGAGGAGAAAAGCCAGAGCATCGCGCATCTGTGGAATTTTATGCCACGGCAGCTGTGGAGGCCGCCTTGTTATGTATATTTAAGACTTTCTAAATAGACGGGATTAAATTATGAGTTATTTTATTCCAGGTCGTGTTCAGCCTGAGAAGGAGGAAGGGAGATAAACAGAGAATAGTAGTACATATCCCGTCAGTGCATTTATCCAACTGTGCATTTCCTTTCAGGGGGCGACCTGCAACTAAAAGGTACAGGCACTTTGATGTTTCATACGCTTTCACAATTGATTTATCAAAACAGTGCATTAATAAGAAAAATAACATGGAATGCGACCACAGTCTAGATGAAGCAAATATATCATAAATATTTTCATAAAGAAGTAAATGAATAGCATTTGTCGATGTTAATGTGCCTCCACTTACAAACCAGAATCCTCGGGATAATGTCACAATGAAAGGAAACAGCACAAAAAAAATTAACATAGTAATTTTAAGTAGTTTTATGAAAGCGAGGGACTAAAATCTTCAAGGGTTGTCGCGGAACCGTAGGCCTGAACCGACCAAAGAGTTTGGAATACAGAACTAGCATCACCGAAAATGAAATATTGGATGAAAATCAATGAAATAGAACGACCATTAAAGTAGTACTGCTGAACGGTGACGAATTTCCTTGTCTGTGAATCTATAAATAGTCGAATTACGAGACAGCTAGCAGTTATGTAGTTGAAATATGTTAGTCACTATTATACAATTTTCTATACAGAAGTTAGAGTTACAACGTGTTTAGGGGAGCCCACTTCTAGAATACTCTGCACAAATGTGTTCTCTCTTCCTTCGGAAAGTATGCATGTGGTTCAGTAAATTGAAGCGTAGGAAAAATTATGTTGGGCACAGATTAGCCACGTGAGAAACAAAAGAGCAGTTTAAGACAATTTTGCTTCACTTTTGCTAATTAAAATGATCCAGTTGAAAGGTGCAATCTGCAATTAAATCTTGAAGATATTTTTTCATAACGGGGTGCCTAGCTTATATTCCTGAACTCAACAGTCAATCATTTAGGCTTGAGAAGGAAAAAAAATGTATACAGACGCAAACCGTTTCCGAATCTCACTTATGTATATTCAAAGCGGGCATACACCAATAACACAGAACTCGCGACGAAAGTGCAAAGTCATTCGCAGTTGTGTTAAAATACAGCGCATACACTTATCGATACAAATAACAAAAAACTGCTTATGTTCATAATTTTCATTTTTTTTAATTATCTCAAACATCCAGAAGCTAGCATCGATGCCTGAGTATGGTGTAAGAGTGGTTATTCTCCATTTCACTGTCATCGCATCGCTCCAAACTCAGAAAATAAAATTTAGCTTCGGTTTCAAACTTTTGTATGATATCTGGTTTATTCCAAAAAGCCTTTCAAATGATAAGAATCTCAGTTTATGTTGCTTAACAATCAAATTTTCTCTCAAATATTTACTTTAGAAGTGGACAATCTGGCAAAAAGTTTGCGAGAAGCTGGTGAGATTATCTGCGTTGTTATGTTTCCTTTTAAATTAACTACTTAGTAGAAATATTTGCCAATTGTTTCATTAATTTGAATATGCAAACACAAGGAAATCAGCAGACGCTGGACATTGAAGCATTAATTTCAATTAATTTTAATAGTACGTTTTCCCCAGAGATCTTTCACCAAAACATAACATGACACCAGAAATCCATACTTCATCTGGTATTGGGAAATGAACCTGGTCAGGTGTCAGATCTCTCAGTGGGAGAGTAGTTTGGATATAGCGATCACAATTCTACCTCCTTTACCATAGCAATGGACAGAGACAGGAACAGACAAGTTAGGGAAACGTTTAATTGGAGGCGGAAACGATAACGTCTTTGAAGAACCTGCTGAATGGATACATGGAGCTTAGAATAATAGAGGGCTATGTTTAAACCTAGGGAGTTCTAAGGTAAAGACATGTTTGGCACAGCTTTGTGGGCCGAAGGGCCTGAATTGTGCTATAATTTTTCTATGTTTCTATATTTCTAAAATAAGAGAGCACCTCATCTGGTTGAGGGGAAAAGCATGTTCACCATTTTATAACGTTGAGAATTGAAAATTTCCGACAGTTTGTGTAAACATATCGTAAGCAACTTCTTTATCTTTTATAGTTTCAGAAATAGAATTCTGCTAACGAATTAGAATCAGAATTATGTTAGCAAATCCGTAAAGCATGTATATTTGAATGAGATTATGATTAATAAACGTGGCAAACGTGCTGTGGACTGTGCTACAATTCTTGGGGTCCCATGTCCGTGCATTTCCTTCCATTTGACCATAATATCTGTCGTTGGAATAGTTCTGCTTATTGCCGGAATCTTAATTTGATGGATTTCGGCCCGAATACATAAATGTTTCTATATTGTTCCTTTAATTTGATTGCCTCTTAAAAACCTTTCAGCAGATTATTTCTTTCTAATCATGCGGAATGTATTTACCAAGTATCTTCCAGAAAATATGAAATCATATCACTTGTCATTAGCAAGAAAAAAACCTGATGTTACTTACATCCTGATTTGTACTACTCGTTTGTTTCTGCTCTTGGTTGGGCGAATGGCCTCATTCCATGCAGTATGACTGAATTAATATGTGCCTCTTTCACTAAAACACTTTGAGTCATGTAGAACTAATCCAAAAATGTTCTCCTGTATTGTTTCCAGGAATGCAGAAATACCTCCATTTAGCATACCCTTAAAAATACTTTATTTCACTTTATATATGTTGATAGAATACAACATCCGGAAAAAGGACTCAGGTAATAAAAAGTCGCCATATGGTGAAGCAAGAGGGTCCTCAACCAGTGCCTGATTTTCAGTGAGATGGTCGTATTGATTAGTAAAAAAGGAAACTTTGCCACTTGCCATTACATAGTGAAGCAAAGATATTTCCATAGACGATATTATCATAAAACACAGGGGCAGAGTTGGGACATTTAACCCACAGATTCTGCTCCGCCATTTCACCAAAGCGGATCCATTTCAATCTCAGCCCCAACCTCCTGTATTCTTTTCGTAACCATTCATCCCTGACTAATAAAGGATGTATCAACTTCTGTATGAAATCTACCCAAAGACGTAGCCTCTGCTGACTCCTGTGGCAAGAACTGCACAGCTTCATCCCTTTCTACTTAAAGATATTTTTCCTCAACTGTGTTCTAAATTGATGTCCATTTAGGCTGAGGCTGCTTCCTCTGGACTCAGATACGCCGTCCATATGAAACATCCTCTCAACATCCAGTCTATCAAGGCCTTTCAAACATTTGAAGGGACCACCCAAAGCCTACTCTGAATTCCAGTTAGAACAGGCTCAGAGTTCGTCACATGATAAGTCAATAATTCACGGAATGATTTTCGTGAACCTCCTTTGATCCTTCTCCAATGTCAGTATCTTAGTTAAGGGGCCTAAACCTGCTCATAATGCTTCAAATAATGACTTACCAGCGTTTTAAATGAATAAATGTTAATAAAAGATTTCCCCTCCGCACAACTTCAACCTGTACAAGGGCGACAAAGTGCATTTGCATTTGCATCTCTCCATTTTCTCCCCTTTATTTCTTCTAGCAAAGTACATTTCCCAACATGGTATTCCATCTGTCACTTCCTTGCTCATTTTAACAATCTGTCCTTCTGCAGCTTCTCTACTTCCTCATAAAATACCTTCCCCTCAAGCAATTTTCTTATTGTCATCAAACGGGGCGAAAAACCCATTCCTTCCATAATTTTAATCATTGACATATAATGTAAAAAGCGGAGCCAACACGAAACCTTCTAGAACACCACTAGTTATCAGCAGCCAACCAGCAGTAAATTCCCAGTCTTTGACTCCTACCAATCAGCCAATGCTCGTGTCTTTCCTGTAAGACCCAGGTCCCCTAAATTTTTAAGAAGCCCCATGTGTGGAACCTTGACATAGGCCTTCTAAATATCCAAGCACAAAACATCCACCGGTTATCTTTTCTCTACACTGCTCGGTATTTATTCAAAGAATTCCAATAGATATGTCAGCCAAAATCTTCCCTTCAGAATTTCACGATGACTTCGGCCTCTTTTATCATGCGCCCCCTAAGCAGCCTGGATCAACGTCCTTAACAATCGACGCCTACATCTTTCCAACCACTGAAATTAGATTAACTTGTCCATTATTTCCTTTCTTCTGTCTCCCTCCTCTCTTGAAGTGTGGAATTACATTTTTGATTTGCCATTCCTTTGTTCGATGCCAGAAACCATTTATTTCTACAGACCATGGGAAATATCCTTTCAGCATCTACTCTGTGCAGGTCATTCAAAATCCGAAAGCTTTCAATGAGATTCCCCCCACCACACCCCCGCCCCGCCACCATCCTTCTAAATTCCAGCGAGTTGCTTAGCTACTTACCTTGCCTCCTCCTGTTCTCGCCGAAGCCCTGTTGAGACAAATGTCAAACGATATTTATTTATTTATCGACCTTGATTTATCTACAATGGCATAATTATTAACGAGGAGAAGGGACAGTGGGGTCCGCTGTACTGTATATCTTTTCATCTTTCGACACAATGTTCTGTGACTTCTGCCCTCCAGTGCAAAGACATCGAACTGACAAACGTGTTGACACATAACAGTACGGATGGAATTTACTATGCATAATTCATATTCAATATTAAAGATTCATTTATTATCAAAAATGTATATTGATATTTGTTTGCTCACGGGTAGCTACAAAGCAATAAACCAGAAAGAACCAAATTAAAGAAAAAAAAGAATAAATATGAAAATATACGAAGTTTGTGTATTACACCACCTCACCTCATCCCCGAACGCGCCTCGCAATCGCTTGCCCCTTCCACTGTTTGCGACTTTAATTTAACCCAATTTACCTCAGAGAGGGTATTTTAGTGACTTTTTTCCCATCACCAACATAGCATCCACGAGTATGTTTTATTCGTTGTTTTGCTACTATTATCATAAGCATCACTAATGTTATATTGATACTATTACTGTAACTTTACAGAGATGGCAGATCATTTGAAAATTGACGGTAAGAACTAAATAATTGAAATACATTTTGCCTGAATTGTTAATATGTTCTTAAGAGGGAGTATGCATTCTGCGCCAGTCACACTTCTTTGAACAGTCTCATTTTCTTTAAAGGATTATTAGCTAATTTAAGAACCAGTCGAGCAACTGTCTCAAATGTTGCAAAGTAATGCCGCAAACTATGTCTCAAAAATAGATGAAGCACGTACAATTTTCCCAATTTACTGAAAGCATTTTACTGCAAAACAGATGACAGTAAATAAATTGCCTCAATTTTTTCACGATATCCACGTTTATATTTTTTCAAAACTTCTATTGAAAAATGTTTTTGGTGGAAGATCTGAATAACCCTTGGCGTAATTTCTATCACCCTCAATCATGCAGATCATTGAAATATGTGAATGTTCTTCCGTGGATAGGATAACGTCCAGCCGTGTTACAACCTCTAATGTCAATGTTTAACCAAATTTGGAATCTTTAATTCTACGTCAAATGAGGAAATTCTCCCTCTCACTTTATTGCAGATGACAGAATGAAAGAAGCTAAATCAGGTGAAAACATGTGATGATTTATTTAATAAATTGTAATTGCATCAGTCATTGCTGATAGTGTGTAATGCTATCGCCAGAAAATGTGACTATACAGTAGTTGCAAGAAAAGCGTCGGCTGACAAACTTTTTCCACAATGGATTTTATGAAAAAAGAGTAACTTGATACACTCACGTAAGATGTGCATTCATTTAGACAACAATGTACTGAACTTTAGGATTCAGGGCAGAGCACACGGTCTTGTCTGTAAGACCATAAGATTGTAAGATGTAGGAGAAGAAGTAGGTCATTTGGCCCATCGAGTCTGCTCCGCCATTCAATCATGGGCCGATCCAATTCTTCCAGTCATCCCCAGTCCCCTACATTCTCCCCATAGCGTCTGATGCCCTGGCTAATCAAGAACATATCTATCTCTTCTTTAAATGCACCCAGTGACGCGGTCTCCACAGCCGTTCGTGGCAACACATTCTACTGATTTTCCACCCTCTGACTGAAGTAATTTCTCCGCATTTCTCTTCCAAATGGACGTCCTTCAATCCTGAAGTCGTGCCTTCTGTACTAATAGTGCTGCTGTGAAGACAATGGGCAACTTCGCGTTGCCTCTTGTAAATATCAGAAAATAAAATCAAACACCGTGGTATCGCCAATATGGAAACCAACTGAAAAATAACATGCTGGAATCTGTACTTCTTTTGAAATCTAAGGAAATTCGTGAATGCCATCGGGACGTGTAGAATTTCCTTCGATTCCAAATGAAGTATGGTACATAAAACGTTCTATACTTGGTACAGCAACTTCTCACACACACACACACACACACACACACAATGCAGAAGGAACTGCGCAGGCCAGGCAGCATATATGGATAATACTACGTTCGACGCTTATACCCAAAACCCTTCGGCAGGACATTGAGAAACCTTGGGAGAGTGGCCAGTATAATCAGCGACCATTCTGTGCCCAGTTATTCCATCTTTTACCATTCGTAGCGGCAGGTGACATGTTTCAGAGCATGAACTACAGGTCTTCAGGACAATATCCATCGTACTGCTATGTAGTGCATGGATAGATCGTCTGCGGGATGAAAATGATTTTTTAAACTCTTTAGCTCCCTCAGCATAGACCTACAAAATTGTTTTGCAAAGTTACAATATTCTGTTTCTATTGTACTATTCTGATGTAATTATATGCGGAATAAACTTTCGGACTGGCATGCAGACAGAGGTTTTCCGCGAATTCTTTAACATAGCATTGGAGAGGGCTAGGAATAGACAAGTTAGAAGAGCGTTTAACTGGAGCAAGGGGAAATATGAGGCTATCAGACAAAAACTTGGAAGCATAAATTGGAAACAAGTGTTCTCAGGGAAATGTATGGAAGAAATTATGGCAAACGTTCAGGGATTATTTGCGTGGAGTTCTGTATGTGTACGTTCAATTGAGACAGGGAAAGGCTGGTAGGGTGGAGGAACTGTGGTGTACAAAGGCTGTTGTAAATCTAGTCAAGATGAAAAGAAGAGTTTAGGAAAGGTTCAAAAAGCAAGATAATGATGGAGATCTAGAAGATTATAAGGCTAGTTGCAAGGAGATTAAGAATGAAATTAGGAGAGCCAGAAGGGGCAACGAGAAGGCCTTGGCGGACATGATTGAGGAAAATAGTATTAATGGCAGAGTATAGTATTAAAGGTAAGACTCTTGGCAGTGTGGAGGAGTAGAGGGATCTTTGGACCGAGTCCATAGGACGCTCAGAACAGCTGCGCAGGTTGACACTGTGATTAAGAAGACATACGGTCTATTGGCCTTCGTCAAGAGTGGAATTAAATTTAGGAGCCAAGAGGTAATGTTGCAACAATATAGGACCCTGGTCAGAACCGACTTGGAGTACTGTGCCCATCTCTCGTCAAAACACTCCAAGAAGGATGGGGAAGCCATAGAAAGGGAGCAGACGAGATTTACAAGGATGTTGCCTGTATTGGGGAGCATACCTTATGAGATTAGGTTGAGTGAACTCGGCCTTTTGCCCTTGGAGCGAGGGAGGATGAGAGGTGACCGGATAGAGGTTTATAACATGATCACAGGCATTGATCGTGTGGATGGGATGGTCAGAGGCTTTTTACCAGGGCTGAAATGGTTGCCACAAGAGGACACAGGTTTAAGGTGCTTAGGGTTAGGTACAGAGGAGATGTCAGCTGTAACCTTTTAATTGAGAAAGTAAGGACAAATAGAATCCAAGGGTTCATTGCTTTGTGGATCCAGAACTGGTTTGACCACAGAAGGCAAAGTGCGGCTGTAGACGGGTCACATTCTACATGGATGTCGGTGACCAGTGGTGTTCCTCAGGGATCGGTTTTGGAGCCCCTTCTCTTTATGATTTTGATAAATGACGTCGATGTGGAAGTGCAGGGATGGGTTAGTAAATTTGCTGGTGACACAATGGTTCGGGTGCTGTGGATAGTCTGGAGGGCTGTCAGAGGTTATAGCGGCACATTGATAAGTTGCCAAACTGTTCTGAGAAGTGGCAGTTGAAGTTCAACCCAGATAAGTGTGACGTGGTTCATTTTGGTAGGTCAAATTTGACATGGGTCCGAGTCCATACGACCCTCAGAGCAGCTGCGCAGGTTGACTCTGTGCTTATGGAGGCATACCGTGTATTGGCCTTCATCAATCGTGGAATTGAATTTAGAAGCTGCGAGGCAATGTTACAGCTATATAGGACCTGGTCAGATCACACTTCGTTTACTGTGCTCAGTTTTGGTCGCCTCACTACAGGAAGGATGTGGAATCCTTAGAAAGGATGCAGAGGAGATTTACAAGGATTTTACCTGGATTGGGGAGCATGCCTTATGAAAGGAGGTTGAGTGAACTTGGCCTTTTTTTCTTGGTGCGACGGAGGATGAGAGGTGGCCCGATAGAGGTGTATAAGATCATGAGAGGCATTGATCGTGTGGATAGTCAGAGGCTTTTCCCCAGGGCTGAAATGGCTGCTATTAGAGGGCACAGGTTTAAGGTGCTTGGGAGTAGGTACAGAGGAGATGTCAGGGGTAAGTTTTTTTACACAGAGAGTGGTGAGTGCGTGGAATGGGCTGCCGGCAACAGTGCTGGAGGGGGATACGACAGCGTCTATTAAGAGACTTTTGGATAGGTACACTGAGCTTAGAAGAATAGAGGGCTATGGGTAACTCTACTAATTTCTAAGGTAGGGGCATGTTCGGCACAACTTTTTTGGGCCGATGGGCCTGTATTGTGCTGTAGGTATTCTATGTTTCTATATTTTGGGGATGTTCTGCAAGATCATGGTTGGAAAGTTATTTGACGCACAATCCCTATAAGATTGTTCATATCATTGGAGCCTTCCTCTTTAGAGAAAGTTTGTAAGGCCATCGTCCCTACTTGGGCATTGACCACCCACCCTCACTCCACAGCAGCTCGACGGAGTCCTCTTACCCCGGCCAGTCTTTCAAGTGATCCTTAGATGTAGTCCAGCTTAAGATTCTTTCTCCCATGGATGAGGCTTCTGTAACTTCTGTTGGCGTTGCTGTAGCTTCTTTGTTTTGTTTGTTTGTTGTTTTTTTTTGACGAGATGTGCGGTTCGCCCCATGATCAACACTTCGACTTTTGCAAGGAGATTCTATCGAAAACGTAGGCGACTGGAAAACATTTCTGAAGGCTCAATATTTCGGATGTTTCCCTAAACATACATCGCCTAAAAGTACAATCATACGAATCCTTAGAATCAAGCAACCTTCACATAACTGGTGTAAGAAAGACCGCTACAACTTTAGGCGCTCATGACCAACCATTTGGCTCCTTTGTTCAGCACTGTTAACAATAAGAGCTTTGTGCATTTGATTTCAGAAATGCAGAAATTAGAAAACATTCGTAAGGATATTGGTAAGGTTAATTTTAACTATCTCAATGTTGAAATGACATTTGCACTATATGAGCTTTACCTTAGATAGATTTAGCGAACGATAATATTCGCCAAAAATACTGAAATGTGCAGAGTGTCACAGTGTTGCAACTAACTTGCTAATACTGAATATACTGCGTTGTAAAGTATGAGGCTTTATTTGAAACACTTTTCCTAGAGCAGATATAACGAGACCCTCAGACAAAGGAACCAAAACGCGGAGTAAACTGGAGACTCGGTGGTAGAAAGTAACGGCAAGGAGTTATATAAAGAACTTCATAAGGTAATAACAAATTACTCGGAACGTACTTACCGAAGAGAAGGCAAGAGTACAGAGAAAGTTAGCTCACACGTAGTCAAAATTTAGGACTCAACGATGACTGCAAAATGCGACGATCTTAAATAGTGCATGCAGCACAATAAACTAAAAAGAATCAAGATCCACAGGGAACACCCATTCAAAATAAAAGCGGCACGAAAGACACAAGGAAAACGCAACAATTTAATCAGTCACTTAACTAGTTCTAACCCAGCACACCTAAAATCCTGGAGCAACGGAACAGGTCAGGCAGTCTCTGTGGAAAAGAGTAAACGGCCGAAATTTCAGGCCAAAAACCTTCTTCAGGATCCTTCAACTCCTTGTGTGTTTCTTTGAATGCCCCGCATTTTCAGCTTTTACCGTGTTTGTGACTTAACACGTTCTAGCTGAAATAAATCAATGATGTTCTGGTGCGTCCACTGTTAGGACTGTTTAAATACCGGCCCAGATAGACTGGAAAGAAGAATATCCCGATTGGAGACGAGAGTCGTCCAATTCCATTCGCTCTTACGCCATTTTCACTCCTCTCCCCACGGCGCCAAGGCTGTGAGACTGTCCTGGCCGCTGTGCGATGTGGCCCGCTCTATCATGAAGTGACGCACATCCTAACAGCCCAATTCAGCTTCTCTGGGACTCGCGTCTATGCACTCCATTTAGTCAGGAATGCTGTTGCTTGTTTTTATTGTTTTGCATGGTTCCCGATTTTTTCTCTCTCTCTGTACTTTGGGTATGAGACTTCTTTTTAATCGGAATACTGTCAGACGTATAATTTATAAATACTTTGATAATAAATGTACTTTGAACTTTGGTGAAAGAAATACATTACATTAATTTGAAAACCTATGCAAACTAAGAACTACTAATCTAAGATGTAGATGCACTCGCGCAAATACTGTGTGAAGTGAAACATTACGCCATAAAATATTACTAAGATTAATTTAATGGGCAATATGGCACTTTACCAATGTCATGGTTCTGATTTAATGGGCGTGGGGTTATTCGGTAAAACCCAATATTTTGTTTATTAACAATTATCACGAGATGTGGAAGCACATAAACAACGGCCATGTTAACGATGTGGAGTTTCAAACAAGGCAGATGAAGATTAGTTGCTGAATCAGTCGAAAATAGGGCATCAAACCCATCATAACTTGGCAGGTATTGCTTAGGAGGAGAAAATATCGCCTAACGGCTTTTCCATTCCTTACATCTTCGCAAGCAGCTCTATTTCCATCTTTAATAACTCTATTTTCCTTTCAAGGTTCTATTGAAGACCCTGACATGGAGTTAAATGCTGAATTCGGTTCTTTGAGGGAATGGGACCGGCTCTCCGTGTTTCGCAACTGGCCGTTATTCGATATGCCAAGGATGCTGCCTAAGAGATTAGTTCACCTTTGGAGTTCCGGGATCTCGTGTCTCTGGAGACGGGCGGACTGAAGGACGTTGTATCTGCAGGAATTCAGTGTGTGGTGGGAGACGGAAGATCCGAGTTCTTTGGGCACAGAGCTTGGAAAAAAGCGACTCAACGGACTTCTAACATCGTAAATCAGCGTGTTGTTTGTTTTCTCCCTTCTCGCTGTGAAACGGAGATATCATTTCCTCTCTTATTAGGGAGAGAGAGCCTGTGGTATGTCGAATACAGGGTAAACGAATAGTCTGTGGGGTACTGCAAGACTGTGTCTTTGCGGATGCTTTGCTGCACGCTTCAGGGCTCGATGGCGGTTACCGATGATTTTTTTTTTAACGAGTGAGGAAGGGGGATCGCTGTTTTGTTGCTGCTTACGTGTGGGGGGTAGGTGGGGGAGATCTTTGGGGTTCTAACATTGAAGTGTCATTCACTCTTTAGGGGCACTCCTCTGTTTTCGTGGATGGTTGCGAAGAAAAAGTATTTCAGGATGTATATTAAATGTACCTTTGAAACATTTGAAACACGGATTCTGTGCATGAAAGATCTGAAATGAGTGCTGTTCTATGTTAACCAAAATCTATTAATCTAGATAAGTTAAACATAAACTTTAATCTTGATCAGTTCAGAACATAAAGAAAGCTGCAATAGAGCAAAGTATAATATACGTCCAGCAGCATACAGTGCAAACGATGGATGATTATGAAATACAGAAGAATCCTGGATATCAAAATGCAAATGATATAGATTTTACTGCGGTAAAGGGAAAAAATGTCGACTTAATTCGCTCCAAATTTAATCAATTGAGCCAAACAGAGCTCATTTTTAAAAAAGTAACAATGACAATATACACTTTCCCAATACCCGCATTAATGTATTCTTTTGCCATTAGAAATTAGTCCTGAACCGATCTGGAAAATTTGCATTGAAAAATTCGAATTGAAATTCCTAATTTGTGAAAACACTATTTAAACTCGAAAACGCTTTGGTTAACACTACCTAGTAGAGAAGGAAGAATAAGTATAAAATAGATAAAATGTACACAACAATCGGATAAAACTTCTAAGGATATATTTTAATCAACGAAAAGCGGAGTCAACAGTACAAGTGAGCTAAAAATACAATTCTGGCAAGCAGTACACATCACTAAACGTAAATCAAAGTACATCTCGGAAAACTGAAGTCATTATCACTACCTAAGAAAAAAGTTAACAGATGGAGGAGTATCACCATCTGTTGAAGAATTTCCCACAATTTGAGCAGATTAGAATTCGACAAGGAAGCGTCCAAAGCCTGGCTCAGAGCTGAAGACATCTCACCTGAAAAAGAAGATTTGCCTGTGGCAATACAGGACCGTATCATTAACATACCAACCCGTTATTACCGAGAAGTCAATTCATAATAACTGGCTGAATGTAACATTACAGGATAAAAAGCAAGAACAGCATATTTTATAGATATTAACATTTCATATATATTCAAACATTCCGGAAGCAGTAAGTGAAAAATACCAGAAATATGTTGAATTTAAAGAGGAAATTAAGAGACGATAGAGCATAAATAAAGTATATATTTTCGGAATGGCATTATTTAAACTGGTTTCACCCGAAAGTTACTACACAAAAACATAAATCAATTAGGCCCTCACAACAATATTTATGTAAGCTCCCGAAAGATATAAAACTAAACACTACTAGAATAGTCCGAAAGTTCCCAGCAAATGAGTGTGCTTGGGTGTGTCCGTACCGCAGGTTTCATCAACTTCAGATGATAAAAATAAAGACAGGTAATAAAACACACAATAAATGTAAATAAATTAAATATTCCAAATACATAGATAGATTATATGCCCATAAAATGAGGTTAGGCTGTACCTATATTGCTGAAAGGAAATAATAAAGTACATCTTGGGGTTTGTGGGTCGAGGTGTTCAACAAACTTGCGTGTTAGTTAAGGAACGGTTTCTGAGACTGGTAGTCCTGGCGGTGATGGTGTGTAGCCTTCTCCCTAATGCGAGTGAGACAAACTGTCCATCAACAGGGTGTGTAGAATACTCCATTATGTTACTGTCATTTTTCCCGCAGTTTTCTTTAAGTGCGTCCCTGATGGTGTGTGTGCTGCCATTGATCCGTTGGGCAGTTTTGACCATGCGTTATAGCGCCTTCCTTTCTGTCGCAGTAGTTTCTGTACGAAGCAGAAATATGACTTGTTAGGGTACCCTTTGTTGTGCATACGTCGAATGGCGAGTGTATTGATGTGCAAAGTCAGCTCGCTACACCCTCCTCGGAACGTAGAGGTGTTGATAATGTTGCACGACTGTGTAGGATTTCTTCTGGGACGACTGGAGTTTATGCATGTTATACACTCTCACGTGTTTGAAAATGCTTAGTTCCAACTGCTGTGCTACCGAGGAAAAAGGGCAATGGTGTGGACCGAGTTCTCCTGAAGTCGATATCCATCTACTTTATTTTGTTAACATTAAGTAATTCGGCTAGTTCTGTTATTCTTTTTTAATTTTTCCTTGAATAATTTTAAAGTTCGTGCAGATTGATATACAACAGAACGTTGTCACAGTATCAATTTGCAGAGAGTTACGTCACATAACCAGCTTTTACCAATCATTCATTGTAAATAACCTCAATATATCAGGATCGAATTTAAATTCGGAGGCTTTCCTGTGGAAACTATTTCATCGCACCAACAATACTATTAGTTGAAGCATAATATATTTCATTCTGGAAGATATAAATCTCAAACGAGGAGCTTATTCCATCGCAGTAATTGATATATTGAGTTTTATCAGTCCATGAATTGAACTTTTTCAAGTGTGTTCTGTTCTCCACACCCCTCCTTACCTCCGTACTTAGCTTCGTGCCTTGAATAAATTCAGATTTAACTTCAAATTCAGATTCAGATCTATTTATTTAACACGTGTACATCGAACTGAACAGTGAAATGCGTCATTTAGTTTAGCGCAACCCAAGAATATCCTGCGTGCAGTTCGCAAATGTGCGGCGTCAAAATAGCATGCCCGCCACGTTCACAGAAAAACACAAGCAAAGGAAACACAGGAACAATAGAGACGAAGCAGCAACGTCAAACAAGCCTTGGTTTCCCTTCCACACACACACACACACACACACACACACTGCAATCAGGGCAGTCGAGTGCTCCGTATGCAGTATGTGGGAAGTCAGGGACAACAAAATTGCCCATGATGACTGAACCTCTAAAAGGTGTATCCAGCTACAGCTCGTGACAAACCGAGTTAGGGAACTGGATCTAGAGCTGGATGAACTTCGAATCATTCGTGAGGCAGAGGCAGAAATATACAGAAGTTTCAGAGAGATAGTCACCTTAAAAGTCAGGAGTCTGTTACTTCTCCCATAGCATGCTATGATTAAAAAGTAAAGTTTGATTAAGTATTGCCTGTTTTATTGTTTTCGTGTTACTTGCGGCTTTGCATCGGGTCCATCTGGGTTGACAACTTGGCGAGAAAGCCAGGAGTCCAAGACGAGGCATCCCTGTGAGACGACCTCAGTGATCGGCTCTGTGGCATTGACCTGAGACGGATGGGCCCATAGGGTAAGATGTACCTTGATCTCTCTCGCTAATTGTCCACTTTGACGACCCCTTCGTCTGGCGGGTAATCTTCTGACGGACTCCTTCCAGTATAGCTTTGCTCTGGACAATTACTCGATAACACTCAGTGGCCTAATAGGACAGGAAAAATCCGACCCCCTCACCATTCCACTGCAGGTAACTTACAGGGAACGGCAGGGCGCGATACAATTTGCTGTGAACCCAGACATAGGGGTCAATCTAGCCGGGCAGGATCTTTTATGCGTCCTGCACCTCCGCATACAGTGCATAGATGAGGGAATTACTGTCAGTGTTTCTGATTCCCAAAAGGTTTTGAAGGTCCACCACCCATCCCCGTAGTGATCCCTTGATATCGCACAAGAAGACCCATTACCTAATGAGCAAGCACCCCGATCCCCATGTGACTTTAGCATATCATTCCTCGGGCAATGCGTGGGAGCTAAAAGCCATTTATTCTCCTTTCTTTGGTAATTACTTCCCTGTGACTGCTTTTGGCATTGTTGAAGGGAAGGAAAGCTGCAGGAATAGTGAAACGGGCTAACAGCACCCTAAAAAATAAGCTGGCTAATTTATTGTCCGAAACCGGACTGAGCTGGCAGAAGGTCCTTCCGTTAGCTATATACCATATGAGAATTACCCCACATTCCTTTACAGGGGTATCTGCAGCTGAAAGTGTTTATGGACGTCCTGGAAGGACCCCATGGGACGCTAACACTCATCCTCTTACCCACATTGACCTTAATGTCATGGGGGATGAATTGCAGAAGTACTTTTGCCAACTAACATCCTCTCTAAAGTTTCTACACTCCCAGGTAAAGAATATCCTTAAGGATTCCGGAGGGCAAGGAACGGAGTGGCCGGAGTTGTAAATTGGAGATTCAGTATTGATCAGAGATTGGGAGTGTCCCAAACTTGGACCCCGGTGGAAAAGTCCATTCCATATACTTCTGCAAACGCCGACGGCGGTTAAAGTACAAGGTCAGGAACGTTGCATATACCTCAGTTACTGTAAAATATGGCTTCCAGGCCGCAATTAACCATTTGTGGACTTATTTCTTTGTCTGTGGTGCAATCGATTCTTTAGAAGACAACTTATTTTATCGAACATACCAACGGCTGCATGGTAACCGTACAGCGTGTTACCCTTCGGTACAGTCTGTAGAAGCACTGTTTGTAGCTAACCCATCAGGGCTATTCTGGGTAGAACATGAGCTAATACTGGAGGACAGATAAGGAGCAGAATGTAAAGGGATCGAGGGACAGTTTCGAAGAGGGACTAGGGGAAAATGTATTGAGGGAATAGGTGATAATTATGCCGCGGACCCTGAGTGTTTGGATAATCTGGAACGGCATGCAGTGGGGGACGGGGAAGAGTGGGTACCTTGTACACGCTGTCGAAGCACCAGGGGTTATCCCTTCTGTTTCACGGGAAAGGGATGGGGATGTGTTTTCAATAGGGTACCCCGGAAAATACCTTGCCTGAAGAGACATCGTTTGGAGCACCGATGTATGATAGACAAGGGAATATTCTCTTGCGAATGTATCCAAGAACAATGCGTACCCCTCTCTGAGGAAATTCAGTACGTATGTGGATATTGTAATGGGACTCATGTGTCAGCTGTTTCGGGGACTTTTGAATACTCCTCCCTGTATCCCGAGGAGTACTTATGGTATGATAAAATAGTAATTCGTACAAAATTCTCGCTACTAGGCCAAGCCAGGATACATGTTCTTGTTTAAAGGCACCTATACTACGGCCACCGCCACTCTAACTACCCTCTTTGCGGTAGGAATAACTGGACTACTCTCTGTTCCCTGCTCTCAGAATGCCCACTTTTGACGACGACTTACAGCTCGAGCCATGAGTAAGGAAATCTGTGCAGACTGGAGGAATCCTGTTCCTCTGGGCTCTTCTTTGGGCTATGGGTTTCTGAGCACTGTGTCTCTCGGGGATTGGCAGGAACCATAGCTGCAAAGAACCACAAATATCTCATTTGTGGGCTAACGGCATTGGGAAACAGTACGGTGGAAGGCCTGGAGGCTGTTAACAGAGAATTAGTGGAGTTACGACTCTAAGCACAACAAACCAGGTATGCTGTGGATTATCAGTTGGCCCAACGGGGTGGGGGGGGGCGCGGTATGCCCCATAGTCGGACACAAATGCGTCACCAATGTTACTGACGAATCATACAATATAACCCATGCCATCCAGTCTATTAAGAAACAATTGCATAACTTTAGGCAAGGTTCCAGGAAAGGGGATGGCTGATTAGGCGGTTGCTGGGAGGATCTTGGGGGTCTTATTTACTGCACGGGCTGATTGTTCTCATTGTTGTAATTATTGTTTGTTGCGTAATAATGACTTGCCTAAATGTTGGCCGTAGAATTTTCACGGAAAGGCTTATGATCCCCTTCGTGACTCCCATTTAATTGGCTATCATGATATTATAAAAGGAGGGAATGATAGAGTAAAGGGATAGGTAAATATGGGTATACACTAAGCACAATGATTCGCTAATGATCAATTACCTTATGAGTACCTTATGTTACTGTCGTTGGGCAAGTCAGAATCTCTACTCAGCAACGGGTGATGTACTAGACATTGTTCTCTGGAAATGCTAGATAAAGGTTTAAATAAGGATTTATCTGGTCAAACAAAACATCTCAAGGTATAAATAAACATGGGAAGGATAGCGTAGGGCACAGAACGTTCGAGTGAAAGGGGACGGTGTCAATATAAGGAACTGATGTTGTATCCAGGCTAGGTTTGGCAGAAAATAATTATAACTAACCAATGATGATTTTACATCTAATAGTATATTAGCATATGATCGAAACTATTAACTTATGATCGAAACTATTCTAAAACTGTCTTAATTCGCGTAATTGTAAAATTTCCTGCGTACGTGATGATCAATGTTATAAATTGTGAAGAATTGTGATTCGGGGGAGGGTAGTGTCCGGACTGGCTCTTTGGGAGATCAGTCTGTAACATCCCCCATAGCATGCTATGAATAAAGAGTAAAGTTTGATAAAGTATTGCTTGTTTGATTGTATTCGTGGTACTTGCGCTCTTGCATCGGGTCAATCCGCATTGACACTATTAGGGAAGCAGACAAATCAGGAGACAGAAGTATGAACAACACACATCAAAGTTGCAGGTAAACGCAGCAGGTCAGGCAGCATCTCTAGGAAGAGGTACAGTCGACGTTTCAGGCCGAGACCCTTAGTATGTGTAGGTGAATATTTTGTATCCAGTGACGATAATGTCATTAGTTTCAAGTTAATTATGGATAAAGATAGGTCTGGTCTTCGAGTTCAGGTTCTAAATTGGAGAAGGGCCAATTTAGAGGAAATGAGAAAGGATCTAGGAAGAGTGGATTGGGATTAGTTGTTTTCTGGCAAGGATGTGTTCAGTGTGTGGAAGGCATACAAAGGCGAAATTTTGAGAGCGCAGAGTTTGCATGTTCCTGCCAGGATTAAACGCAAAGTTAACAGGCACACGGAACTTTGGTTTTCAAGGGATATTGGCGACCTGGTCCAGAAAAAGAGAGAGGTGTATAGCAGGTATAGGCAACAAGGAAAAATGAGGTACTTGAAGAGCATAGAACATGTAAGAAAATACTAAAGAAGGAAATTGGGAAGGGGAAAGAAGACATGAGATTGCTTGGTCAGATAACGTGAAGGTAAAACCGAAGGGTTTCTACAAGTATTTTAAGGGTGAAAGGATAGTAAGGGACAAACTTGGTCCCCTAGAAGTTCAAAGTGGTTTTCTATGTGTGGAGCCTCACGAGATGGAGGAGATCTTAATTTTTTTCTTTTTTTTTTTGCATCAGTGTTTACTCAGGAAACTAGCATAGCGTATTTAGAAGGAAAGGAAACAAGCAGCCGTGTCATGGAACATAGAGAGGTTAAGGAGGAGTAGGTGCTTGCTGCGTTACAGCGAATAAAAGTAGATGTATCCGCCGGGCCTGACATGATATTTCCTCGGACCTTGAGAGAGACTACTGTATACATTGCAGGGGCCCTGGCAGAGATATTTAAAATGTCCTTAGCCACGGGTATGGTGCCGGAGGATTGGAGGGCAGTTCATGTCGTTCTGTTGTTTTAAAAAGGTTCCAAAAGTAAACCAGGTAATTACAGGCCGGTGAGCCTGACATCAGTGGTGGGTACATTATTGGAAGGTGTTCTGAGAGATCGGATATACAAGTATTTAGACAGCCAAGGGATGATTAAGGATATTCAACATTGCTTTGTGCGTGGCAGATCGTGTTTAACGAACCTTGTAGAGATTTTTGAGGAGCTTACCAAGAAAGTAGACGAAGGAAAGGCTGTGGATGTTGTCTACATGGACTTTAGTAAGGCCTTTGACAAGCTCCCATATGGGAGGTTAGTCCAGAAGGTTCAAACGCTAAGTATCCATGGAGAGTTTGTAAACTGGATTCGAAATTGGCTGTGTAGGAGAAGACAGAGAGAGGTGGTGGATGATTGCTTATCAGACTGGAGGCCTGTGACTAGTGGTGTGCCTCAGAAATCTGTGCTGGGACCATTGTTGTTTGTTGTCTATAACAATGATATAGATGATAATGTGGTAAATTGGATCAGCAAGTTTGCTGATGACACTGAGATTGAAGGCATTGTGGATAACGAGGAAGGCTTTCAAAGCTTGCAGAGGGCTCTGGACCAACTGGAAAAATGGGCCAGAAAATGGCAGGTGGAACTTATGCATACAACTGTGAGGTGTTGCATTTTGGAAGGACAAATCAAGGTCGGACATGCACACTAAATGGTAGGGCACCGAGGAGTGCAGATGAACAAAGAGATCTGGGAGTTCAGATACATAATTCCCTGAAAGTGGCGCCACAGGTAGACAGGTTTGTAAAAAAGGCTTTTGGCATCCTGGCATTCATAAACCAAAGTGTTGAGTATCGGAGTTGGGATGTTATGGGGAGACTGTGTAAGACATTGGTGAGGCCAGATTTGGAGTATAGTGTACAGTTGTGATCAACTAACCATAGGACGAAAATCAGTAAGATTGAAAGAGTGCGGATAAGATTTACTGGGATGCTGCCGTGTATTCAGGAGTTGAATTACAAGGAAAGATTGAACAGGTTAGGACTTTATTCCTCGGAGCGCATAAGAATGAGGGGAGATTTGATAGAGGAGTACAAAATTATGAGGAGTATAGAGACAACAAATTTGAATAGACTCATTCGACCTAGATTAGGAGAGATAAATACGAGAGGACATGGCTTTAGGGGGAAAGGGGAAAGGTTTAGGGGGAACAGTAGGGTGAACTTCTTCAGTCAGGGAGTGGTGGTTTTGTGGAACGAGCGCCAACGCACGTGGTAAATGCGAGATCACTCTTACGTTTTGAGAATAAATTGGTTAAGTACATGAATGGGAGAAGTCTGGAGGGTTATGGACTGGATGAAGGTCAATGGGACTACAGGAATAATGTTTTGGAACAGACTAGAGGGACCGAATGGCAGGTTTTCTGTGCTGTAGTGTTCTATGGTTCTATGGTTCGATATTTTTTTCTATTTAGATATTTTATTAGGTCACTCTCGATAGAAAATCTGAGCATATGGAACAGAGTTAACCAACTCATATTTTAATAGAAGATGTGTTTATAAAACAGGGAAACAAAGGAAATGCACATGTCCAAGAAAGCCGTTGGGCATTTTTTTTTTGTATTAGTAATCTGGCAGCGAAAATGTTGAAGGGAGCAAAAACACTATCGATTGCAATAATTATGATGCAATTATGTTGCACTTTATCCTCCATTGCATTTTGCAGAACAAGTGCTGCGATTGAAAGAAGAAGGTAAAATAGGGGAATTTTAAATATTACCTCTGTGTAACTTGAATAAAGTACGTCAATCCATGCGTAATACTGATGTGAAGAGTGAACTGTGAATTGTGAAATTAAGGAAGAAACCATCATGCTATTCTGGCTCGTATTCTGGTATTTCGGTTATTACCGATGCATACAGTCAATGATTCCGCTGTGCACAAACATTTTAAAAAATCCCTTTGGTTTTATCTAGAAATTGTTGGACAACGATTCAAAATGCGTACTTTGTAGTTCTGATTTGAAGTCCCAAATAACTTGCAAGTGAGATGAAATATAAAGGATACATTGCCTACTTACTCAAATACGCATTGAGTTTTATGCCATGTCACATGTTCATTTCTATGATGCTAGTAACAAAATGCAGATGTTGATATAGGGCTTCAATTCTCGTGTCCCTACACTATTGAAGATGTCCTCTGTGTTTTTATTTATTCTGTAGAAGCTAAACAATGTCAGAAAATGGCAGGTACGTACAGGAATATTCATTTCAGAAGAATAGTGAAATGTCACCGTGA
Organism: Mobula hypostoma; assembly: GCF_963921235.1. Classification (NCBI taxonomy): domain Eukaryota; kingdom Metazoa; phylum Chordata; class Chondrichthyes; order Myliobatiformes; family Myliobatidae; genus Mobula; species Mobula hypostoma. Next base: position 19,955,715 of record NC_086101.1, on the reverse strand, counting down.
TTAATATGGAAGCGCGTTCCATGTATTGTACTTCTTCAAGCGTGATTTGATTTAATATGCGACGTGAGCATGACATCAGCAATAGCGAAAACTGTGTGTTCTTAAAGGACACTATTTCAGTATAATTACGTTTAGGAGATCCGCACGGGATATTTCCAAGTTTCAGAAGTAAGTAGGATTCCCTAATAACATTTTGATAATGACGCATTTGCGAGTTTGCAGAACTGACTATACCTTATGGAAGGTTGTTAGAGATGCATCACATTTTATGGATCATGCAGGATGAATAGCGCTAATTCTCCTCTCCTTGTCTGTAGCTGACGATACATATGCAGTCGTTTTGTCTGAGGTATTCTTAGCCTCAGCAATAGCCAAATCATTGTATGATTTTCTTGATAATTAAAACAGGTCATTCTATTTCAACGAATTTTAAAGCAGAGACATGTCCCTATAAATTAAGTAATATTTGCAGTGTAGAACATAAATAGATTTCACCAAGGATAATAGCAGAATACCATCAAAGTAAGCTACTTCAGACAACATTATCAAATCGACCTAACTGAAGCAGAAGTAAATACAGACGTTTAGAGCATGACTTCTACATGATACATGCGGTTGTGTTTTGAATTATTTAGGAACGGTGGATTTGTATTTCTGAACTAAGTGAAGAATTGATCAACATTGCATCATGAGAATTCGATCCAGTGAAAATTCTGAATAAATCGGCAATTATATTGACCACAATCCTATGAGGCTAGTAAAATATCAATTGACTCATCAACATCTGGGAAAGAAGGAACCCTAGCTTTTTCGCAGTCAGCCCTATAGATGTTCCATTGTGCTAGAACCTTACGTGCCACGAATCTGCATTGATGCTAGGTGTTATTTCCATCAACATGGATCACGCATGAAAGGCCAATCTAACCAGCAGAATCGGCAGAACACCATCACATTGAGGAGTTGAAATTTTCCTTGATTTTTCTTGTCGTACTGTGGTGTTTTCTAGCGTAAAAGTGAGCGTGCAGCTGATTACTAGAATTATAGAACATTGCACAGCAGAACATTGTTGAAATCGAGTGTGCAACACTCCGTGTTCAGATCAATATCTATATATAGGCCTGGTCTAGACTTTTATCTTTTTATCTTCTTCCACTCTGTAACTCAGCAAATGTATATGTATTTCCCAGATATCAAAATGAAAAAGTGTCGCTCAGGTAAGCTAATTACTGCAACTATTTTTTTCTTGTTTCTGCAGTTGATGTAGTTTAATAATATTCGACGTCTTTAACTAATCATTTCCCCGTGAAAAGAAACATTGATAGCTCAGTGGTTAGTAAAATAAAACAACAGATGCTTGAATCGTGAAATAAATAAAAAAAAAAGCTGAAAGTCCATTGCAGATCTGGTGCTATATCTGCAGTCTGAATTAATATCTGGAACCTTAACTTTGTTTTCTAGCCAGCTATAGCTAGTTTAAAATGCCAAACATATTCAGTACTTTCTGTTTTATAATACAATGTAAGACTTCAAATAGCTCGTATTGAACTGCTAGAGAGATGCTATGGACACTGCATTAATTGTGGAAGTTTTTCCTTCGTGCAGTCTCATTGAAGCAGGAATGCTCCTGGAAGTCAGAAATGTGCAGTTGACTACTCACTCTGTACTTCAGCTTTCGTTAAAGTGACAGATGTGTTAGTTATTTTAGACAATGTAGTAAAAAGAGGACACCTCAATATTGTGGTTGTACTAATTCACAGTGCTCACAGTGGAAATTGTTGTTTTTTTTCTGAAATGCTTATTTAATTTTCAATCAGTACATGGGCATGTGCATTTGGCAATTCATCACAGTTCATTTTTAAAAAGAACAGTTGCTAATGTGTTTATGTAATGATCAATTTGCGATCTATTTACCTTTCCTCAAGGTTTGTCAAATATAAAAGGCTAAATAATTAACGAAATCGAAGAGAAGATTGTTTGGGGCGGTGGTCCATCTTCTGCCTGTTCCCCTTTACTGCTGGGCTCATCAGTTCCGGTTGAAGGGCACCGGTGAGATGTGTGTCAAAACATCTGTCGCAGCTCAGGGACTAAACGCTTGCAAAATGTAGTTGCAACATTATGACATGTTGCATGTAGATTGTTTGAAAGAGACACATAATCGAAGTGAAACGTAAGATACAATGCTGTATCTAACAGGCTGCAAGCTATAATATACATGCCTGACGGAGAAATCATAAACTAAGGATAAATTTCGTTTAATCAATCCTTGGTCACACGGGATTATCGCTTTCAAACGATGCCTATGGCACACATAAATCTGAAGCCTGCTAAAATCATACAATGCAAGTCAAGTTATTTCGGCACTGTGGAATTAACTCCTGATATCTGGAATAAAGAATGAAGGATTAAACCACTTGTAAAAGATTTTTGAAGAGAAGACAAATGTATGTGTTACCGTCCTGTTGGGCCAGCATGTGTTTGTCTTGAGGAAGTCAGCCTCTGACCCATCCAAACTGAGAAACCCCTTTGTTTGGATGCTACGTGATATGTTTCCCGTTTACCAATCCGAACCACAAAATATCTGACAGTGCACGATATCCGATTTAACGATTGAACTTTATAAATCTTTATTAATCTGACTAGAGGGTCAGTAAAGAAAATAAAAAAAGGAAAAGGGCCCATTTTTATGAAAAAGTCAAAGGGCATGTTTGAGCTCAGAGATTCTTCCATTCGTTCCCCATCGATCTCCTCCCTGTGTTGCTGACCGTCGGACCCTCGCTCCAAGTCCACTCCGTCCGCCGGTCTACCAACTCGTTCCTTTTGCGTCTTCTCTCTTCATCTCTCCCCGACAAAAGACAGCGAAATCCCTGTCCCCACATCTACAAGAAAGAACAACATGCCTGTCATTAGATATCAATTTCCAAAGCCCCGGTATCTGTAGTCATAATCCAAACTTTGCTGCTACAGAAAATCATTACCTCAGCAGTGAAAAGTGCAGATAGGCAATTACATTAGCAGTAAAACCTTGCAGCCTGTTACACTCTCCCCCTCCAAATTTAGTCATGTCCTCACGACTTTGCGATAATTCGCTAAACTTTCCTGCAAAACATCAAGTCCAATTCAGCTGGAAAAGGCAGTGACATAGCTCCCCAAAATGGAGGAGGTCACACTCTGTTCCCTTAGTGCTACGTAAGCCAGCCTGGGTTTCACGTCCCAAGGGTAGCAGATGGTTCCGATGGAGAATCGAGACAGGCCCATTCCCATCTTCGGGTTTCACCCCGAAAACTGATAGGTTTGGCATTTGACCCTCCACCACATAGAGCTTTGGCGTCCAACGGTCTGCCTATTTATGTTTCTTAGGTACCCCCAAACTCCGGCCGTAGTTGGGAGAACCTCACCTTTTCATCATACCTCCTCTTATTCATTGAATCTGCTTGGCAGCCGCGACCCCAGATAATTCACAAGCACTTTTCGCTCTCTTCTCATGTCAGATTCATACTTCAGGTAAGTTTTCGGTGGTATGTCACGCTCGTCCGTCCCAAAACAAAGGTCTATAGGCAAACTCGCCTCGCGCCCAAGCATCAGATTACATGGCGAGTAGCCAGTAGCTTTATTTTGAGTACTGTTCTAACTGTGAACCAAATGTCGAATATGTTGCCTCCACCTGCTCTTTTTGCTGTTCTCCTAGATCTTGAGCGTATCTAGCAAGGTCACATTAAACCTCTACGTCTGGGGATCACTCTGCCCAGGATAGGGGGTGGTCTTGGACTTCCGGACTCCAAGCATGCCCAGTATCTCATGGATAGGTCAGCTCTCGAAATCTTGTTCCTAATGACTATGTATCTGCCTGGGAAGGCCATAAAAATGAAATACTTCGCCCATAACACTAGCCACCGTGGACGTCCTCTGGTCCTTGGTAGGATAAGGCCTGAACATATCTGGTGTAGTGATCCGTGATGAGTGAGACATTCACTGTGTAGCTGACATTGGTTTCCATTGACAGGATATCCAAAGATACCAGCTCCAGGGGCCCTGCAGTTTGCAAGTGGGACAAAGGAGCTGCCCCCATAGGCAGCGTCTTTCGCCGTATGCATCGAATGCACGACTTGCTGTATTCTTCGACCTCCGACTTCATTCGGGGCCAGTGAAACCGGTCTCTGAGCAATCTATAGGACTTTTCAACCCCCAAATGTCCAGATTCATAATTAAGCAACTTCAACGCAATTCTCCGATACTTTCTCCGGCAAAACCAGCTGTCAACGCCCAGGTCAGTCCGGGGCTGATATGACCCGGTAGGGGATCTGGTTCCGCAACTGCAACCGAGACCATTCGCTCAGTAATGGAGACGCCGCCGCGTGTTTTGTCTACCCTGCCTGAGCCATGTCTCCCTTTTCGACCGCTGACTAAATGATGCCGATGCCCGTGTCGTCTCGCTGATCAGCTGCCAATTCCCCAGAACTCAATTCCGGGAGTTGAAGTGTCTCCAGAGCAGTCAGGTTGTTTTGGGGAATGACCCCCAATTGTTCCTGCCTCTGCCTTCACGGTGAAATTGACACATGGCCGTCACCCCCGAAGCAGGAACGTTCTCCCACTTTTCGTTCCTGCCATTCCCTCATGCGCCCGTTGGGACAAAGCATCAGCTTCAAAGTTCCTGCTCCCACCGGTACTTCAAGCTGAAATCATAGACAATGCCACCAACCACTTCTTGCTGATCTCCCAGATCTTGAGCATGTCCAGCAAAGTCAGATTAAATCTCTCAGTCTGGGGATCACCCTGCCGAAGATAGGGCGTGGTCACGTGAGGATAGGGCACTTCGGCATCCAGTTTCGCCGAAGACAGGAGATAAGTTAGGATGTCTTTCTCCGTCCCCAACTCAAATTTGGTCCCGTAGGGTTAGTCATTCAGCTTATCCACCAGCACCCATTTCAACGCCAGAAGTTCCAACTTGAGGGTGAGATAGTTTTTTTCTCGAGGGCGACAGACTCCGGCTGACAAACACCACAAGCCTCAGCCCGGTACCCTGATTCTAAAACAGGACGCCCCCTAAGCCCTCTCGGCTGGCATCTGTGTGCAGTACATACGGCAATCCGGGGTCCGCAAACTGCTGCACCGTCCCATGGTTAAGGGGCTCCTTTGGCGACTGAAAAGTCTCCTCACATTTGCATCCCACCTTGGTTCAAAGGGCACTGACGAACTAAGGTACTCTCCACCCTCCTGTCCTTCTTTCCCCCTCCCTTTTATTCCCAAGGGATGATAACCGCAGAGAAGCTGATTCAATGGGCGGCTTACTTTCGCGTAGCCTTTCACTAACCTCCGATAGTAACCACAGAACCCGAGCAAGAGCATTCACAGTCTGGGGTTTTGGTAAGTGTTCACCACCTCTATCTTAGCCGGATCTACAGCTTCTTCATCCCGTGTGACTATGTACCCAATACAGCTAAGCCACGTTTGGCAGAACTGGCACTTGTCCAGGGAAAGTTTTAGCCCTTCAGCTTTCGGGCGGTCCTACACCTTCAGAAGCCTCGCTTCATACTCTTCCTAAGTGGATGCAAACACAAAATGTCATCCAGGTACACCAATACCTCACGCAAGATCATATACCCCACCGTCTTCTCCATGACCCGCTGGATGTTTGCAGGGGCTCCCGATTTGCCCTGTGGCATTCTTTCGACCTGAGAAAATACCAGGGCATATAAATGCCGTCCTCTCTTTGTCGGGATCACACATTGGGATCTTCTAAGATCCAGTTTTCAAGTACAGCATATTGAACCACTTCACTCCACTCAGACAGGCCAGTGGTCTTCGGCCCTCGGGACCGTACACTGGTCAGGGACGGTGCTCCTGTTCAGAGTCCTATAGTCCATGTGTGCAACCGTACTTTCCCATTCTTCTTTCGGTCCACTACTATTGGGGACGCATGGGGGCTTCGGGACTTGGTGATGATGCCAGCTTCTATCAACTTACACAAATGATCCCGAACTTGCTCCAACTCTCCAGGGGCCAGTCTCCGCGACCTCTCCCTAAACAGGGTGTCCTCGGTCACCCAGATAGTGGGACGAGTGCTCTTGGAACAATCCACATCAAACTCGTCAGTGGAAAAGACACCTTCCAGCTTCAACATCTTCTCTACCAGCTACCACTCCAAACCCGCAGGAACCCGACTCCACGTCGTGGTCTTCCGGAGCGTCGGACTCAGGCACTCCGGGGAAATTTGCGGATCCGATCACTCTCGCTACTTCCCGGGCCGGACCACCATTGGCTTCGACTGGGTGAAGTAGACTGTTTCTCGACTGAATTCGGTATCCGACACAATGCAGCCACACACTTCCTCAGAAGCAGCTCGAAACACTGGGTGCACGGACTATGTTCCCAGAAAACTCTCGCCAGCCTTCTCCTTGCAGGCCCCCATGAGTCTCCTCACAAGAGGTGTGTTGGTCCCCACCAGAACTGAAACACCTCCCTTCTCAACAGCGTCCAGCCAAACAAGCGGCAGTGTGTCAAGAACTTCAGACATTCTCATATCGGCCTCCGAAAACTCCAGCCTCACTGGCAAATAACCGTCGTAGGGATAATCACCGACACTAAGGCCCCAGGTCTCCAGTGCACTGAATGGTGTCAGTGGTAATTGTTTCAGATACCGGTTGTAAAACGAACGCTGCAACAACTCAACATGCTACCCGGTGTCGAGTATGACTTTACATAAATACCCTCTATCCGTAGCGACACACAGGAGCATGGTCCCACTAAGCTTTCAGAAATAAAGTCTTTCGCTTTCCGGAGTTCCTTGGTATATTGCGGGGAACGTGTTCCCCATGAGGCACAAGGCCGTCCTCCTCTAAGTTTAGGAAACATAGAGCAGCCCCTCCCTCCCCCCAGCCTCCTGTAAGTTTTCCCAACGACTCTCTTGCTAAGGTACCCAGGAGCTCACTCTCCTTCTCGCCTGAAGCGGCTGCTAGCAGCGCTCATCACTGCTCATCCTTTGGGGATCCGCCAGCCCCACCCCACTTCAGCTCCATCATATGGGGGGAATCACACCCACTGGTAACAGGCGAGATATCTCAATTCTCAACTCTGCCACAATCTCCTCTACCACTCCCCGGGGCAGGCTATTCGATGTAACTTCACTACAAGGGGCTACTACGGAGGACTGTAACCTGCTGACGGAACCCTCCAGTGCCTTCGAAGCCAACACCCTCTCCCGTACCTCCCTGAAAAGCTCAACAAAAGAGAGCGGAGGCGCGTCTTACGAGACTGTCGGAGACCCCAAGGTCATAGGACTGGGTGACCATGGCCATCTGGGCCATTCTTAACTGATCCACCTCAGCCGCCCGAATAACACTTTGCACCGCAAACAAATTAGCTGCCTCTTTAGCCGAGAAATGTGAGCAGAAAAAAGCTACTCTCCCCTCTCCTGACGCATGTTCTGAAACCTCGCCATGAGTTCCAGTGAGCGTCCTGTCGAACCAAAAGCGCTCGACAATGCGCTCAGATAATGGGCAATGTTAGCTAAGGGTTGGACTGTTTTCACACTTCTCACCATGTCAGCGGCTCGCCCTCTCAAAATCTCAACCAAAGCCAGATGCTTTACGGCATCAGCGCACTGCCACTCATCTAACTACTGAGAGGTCTGCTCCGCACTAGTCTGATTCTCCCCCTCCCCTTTAGTAGTGGGCTTCCTTCCGGAGTATAGGTGGAGCCGACCATAGACAGGACTTTGAACCTGAACATTTTTCCATTTATTCGCCAGTGGTAAGGGCGGATACTACCTCAGAATTCTCACTTTTCATTGAGTGATGTGGACGAACTAGGCATTCCAAATCCGAACATTCCTTCCTCTCACTCCTCAGAAACGATAGAACACTGTCTTTAAAGTCTCCTCCCTCAGCTCCGGAAGCTCGATTTCTGAATCCTCTCCCAGCTACATTCCCCTCCTCCCTGACAGTATGGACAGCCCAGGGCCCCGCTCAGTTGGGGCACCGATGGACGCTGGAAGTTTCACTATTGTTACGTCAGAGCTAGTCTGGACTAAACCAAGGTCTGATCCCGCCATTTTATCAAATCTCCGCCCTACAAACAACTTTGCCGGCAGCTTTGACCATACTCAAAAATCGAATTAACAGTTCATCCGGGGTAAGAATATCCACCCCATTCAACACGCACGCAATACTTACCGGTAACTCCACGGAGGCGCACCTCGGTCCACCCCAGCAGCATCCAACCAGCACAGACTTAAACACACAACCCACTAGTTCAATGCTCAGGGCAATGACACAGCATCCAACGGCATCATCCCGAGCGATACCCCAACAATTGTAACCCTCAGGTTCGGCCGGCAGTATTTTGTCCAGGAGTAAGACAGCCTCTGACCCAGCCAGACTGAGAAATCTCGTTTGTGTGGATGCTGCGTAGTGTCTTACCCGGTTATAAATCCGAACTGCAAAATATCAGACAGTACACCATATGCGATTTAATGATTGAACTTTATAAATCTTAATCTGACGACAGGGTTAGTAAAGAAAATAAAAATGTAAAGGGCCTATTTTAATGAAACAGTCCAATGTGCCCATGGATTCGTCCATTCGTTCCCCATCTACCTCTTCCCTCCAGCGCTGACAGTCGGACCCTCTCTCCAAGTCCACTCCGCCCGCCGGTCTACCAACTCGATCCATACGCATCTTCTCTCTTCATCGCTCGCCAAGAAAAGACTGCGAAATAGCTGCTTCCAGACCCACAAGAAAGAACAACATGCCTCTCACTGGATAACCCACATTCCACACCCCCGTTATCTCCAATCATAACCCAAACATTGCTGCTATGGAGAATCCTCTACCTTAGCAGCGAAACTTTGCAGCGCGTTACACATGACAATAAGTTCTTGAGAAATTAACTCAGTTATTCTCATTTCAGAAACAGAGTCTCTGAAAATTGAATTGAAGCGAGCAGGTAAAATTGTAGTTCAATAGCGTATTATATAAAAACCGATCGGATCAAAAAATTCTACCGTGTGTGATCGACCACAGATGGTTGATGTTTTTTTCGGTTTTCAAAAGCAAAAACTCTCAGTCTTTTATACGCAAATCTAGGAACTATTGTCTGCAGTTAGATCAGGATCAGAATCATAACGATGCTTAATATTACGATCATATGTCAGAAATTTTGTTTCGTTTGCTGCAGTACAATGCAATATAGAAAAAGATTAATTACAATAAGAATCAGACCATAAGATGTAGGAGGACAATTGTGCCATTTGAACCATCGAGTGTGCTCCGCAATTCCATCATGGCTGATCCAATTTACCCTTCAGTTCTAATCTGCTGCTTTCTCCCCGTATCCCTTATTGCCTTGACCAGTCTAGAATCTATCAACCTCTGCCTTAAATATACATACATACCTGACCTCCACAACTATCTGTGGAAAAGAATGCCACCGATTCATCCGTCTCTGGCTAGAAAATGCACCCCAACCCCTACATCTCCTTTCTAAAAGGAAGCCCCTCTATTCCGAGGCTGTGTGTTCTGGTCTACAACTTTCCAACCATAGAAAACTTTTTTTCCATGTCCAACCTATCCAGACCTTTCACCATTCGGTATGTTTCAATGACGTCTCCCCTCATGCTACTACGGTCTAATAAATACAGGCTCAGAGCCATCATAAGTTCTTCATGTGACAAGCCATTGAATCCTGGAATCATTGTCGTTAACCTCTTTTGAGCACCCTTTAGTTTCAGCACATCCTTTCTAAGTTACGGGGCCAGTCCAAAACTGCTCAAAACCACTCCAAATGAGGCTTCGATAGCTCTTTATAAAGTCTCAACATTACATCGATGTTTTTTGTACTATTGCTGTCTTGAAATGATTGCAAAGATTGTATTAGCACTCCTCACCACAGACTCAACCTGCAAATGAAATTTTAGGGAATTCTGCACAATCACTACCAAGTTCCGTTTCACTTCAGTGTTTTTTGTGCATTCTTTCCTTTCAGAAAATACTTAACCCGTTCATTTCTTCTACCAAAGTGCATGACCATTAACGCCTCGAACTATATTCTATCTGCTATTTATTTGCCCATTCTCCTAACCTGTCTGTCCTCTGAAGCCTCTCTATTTTCCCAAAACTAATAGCCACTAACCTGTCTTCACATCGTCTCCAAATATTACAACAATGCCATTAATATGACATAAAACTAATGGGTCCCAACGTAGACCCCTGTGTAACGCTTTTATTTACCGGCAGCCAGCCGGAGAAGGCTCCGTTTCTTCCCAATCTTTTCCCCCAGACCATCGGCTACTGCTTTACCCATGCTACAATATTTCCTGATATAGCATGGGCTCATAGATTGTTAAACAATCTCTTGTGTGGCACCTTTTCAAAGGCTTTCTGAAAGTCCCAGTACACATCATCACCGATCCTCCTTTGTCTATCCTGCTTGCTAGTTCTTCAAAGGATTCCAAACAGATTCATCAGGCAAGATTTTCCCCTGAGCAAACCGTGCTGACTGCGGGCTACTTCATATGCCTCACATTAGCCTGTGGTGCTCTTCATAATCGACTCCGAAATCTTGCCTGAGATCAGACGAACTGGCTTATGGTTTCATTTCTTCAGTCTCTATCGCTTCTTGAAGAGTGGGTGATATTTGCAATTTTTCAGTCCTCCCTGACCATTCCAGAGTCTGGTGAATCTTGAAAGATTATTACTAAGGTTTCCAGGATCTTTTCAGCAACCTCCTATAGATCTTTGAGACGTACACAGTCTGGTCCCGCTCACTTATCTACCTTTTAGTTTCCCAAGATCGTTTTCGTGGTAACTTTACACACTTCATGGCCCCGGAAAATTGGAACTTCAACTCTCCTGCTAGTGTCTTGAACCGTGAAGACTGATGGAAAGTACTTATTTAGTACGTGCGCCATTCTGCAGTTCCCCATTACGAACAATACAGCATCGTTTCCCTGAGCTACAATATTCATTCTCGCCCCTCTTTGACACTGATGTATCTGAAAAAAAAACGTTTGGTATCAGGTGAGTGTACTTTAAAACGGAGCCCGAAGCGGGGGCTCCGGGCAGTGTGATCGAGGAACGGTCGCAGCTGGAGGAGGAGCGAGATGCTCGGAAGAGTGCTGAGTGCTGGGAAGCAGCTCAAGTGAGTGTGCTTTAAAACGGAGCGTGGAGGGCAACTGAAGGGTTAAACAGAGTGTCGGTTAGTTGATTAGAGAGAGTGAGTACTTGAGATAATTGGCAGGGACAAATAAAAGGAGGGGTAACTGACGAGGAGCGGCCAGTGGGTGAGTAAATTAGGGTAGCAGTGGAGCTTTGAGGCTTTGGCTCAAGAGGCTCCGGCGAACAGAGGTTGAGGACGAGCCTGTTCCCAACGAGGCAAGACCGGGTAAGTTCCTTTGATTAATTTAATTAAGTTAGGAATAGGAATTGAGGCAGCAGTCGCATACTCCGTATGCAGGATGTGGGAAGTCAGTGAAAGCACAATTGTCCCTGATGACTACACCTGTAAAAGGTGCATCCCCCTGCAGCTCCTGACAAACCGAATTAGGGAACTGCATCCGGAGCTGGATGAACTTCGGATCATTCGTGAGGCAGAGGTAGAAATAGACAGGAGTTTCAGGGAAATAGTCAGCTTAAAGGTCAGGAGGGAGGAAGCTGAGAGACTGTCAGGAGAGGGAAGTAAAGTAGACAGAATGAGCAAAGCACCCCTGTGGCCGTTCCCATTAATCATAGGTTTACCGTTTTGGATACTGTTGGTGGAGAAGACCTATCAGGGCCAAGTTGTAGTGGTCACGTCTCTCGCGCCGAGACTGGGACCCTCAGCTCAGAAAGGAAGGAGGAAAATGAGGAGAGCAGTCGTGATAGGGGATTCAATAGTTAGGGGGACAGATAGGAGTTTCTGTGGGAGAGATCGAGAATCCGGGATGGTCTCTTGCCTTCCTGGTGTCAGGGTCCGTGATATCTCGGATCGAGTTCTCGGTATTCTCAGGAGGAAGGGCGAGCAGCCAGATGTCGTGGTCCATGTAGGGACCAATGACGTGGATAGGAAGGAGGAGGTCCTACAAAGAAAATTTAGGGAGTTATAGGCAAAGTTGAAGGACAGGACCTCCAGGGTTGCAATCTCAGGATTGCTCCCCGTGCCACGTGCTAGAGAAGCTAGAAATAGGAAGATATTGCAGTTAAATACGTGGCTAAGGAGATGGTACAGGAGGGCGGGCTTCATGTTTCTAGACAATTGGGCTTTGTTCCAGGGAAGGTGGGACCTGTTCCGACGGGATGGTTGGCAGCTGAACTGGAGGGGGACTAACATCTTTGCGGGTTGGTTTGCTAGTTCTGCTCAGGGTTGTTTAAACTGGATTTTCAGGGGGAGTGGAACCAGAGTGTTAGAGCAGATAGTGAGGTGGAGGAGAATAAAGGTTATGCGAGGACTGCATGACAGTAATCAAATGTCTATACGTGATAGAACTGTTCTCAGGTGCATCTATTTCATTGCATGGAGTATTGTAGTAAGGCAGATGAGCTGAGGGCGTGGATTGACACGTGGGATTATGACATTATTGCTATTAGTGAGACGTGGTTGCAGGAGGGGCAGGACTGGCAGCTTAATGTTCCGGAGTTCCGTTGTTTCAGACGTGACAGAGGGAGAGGGATGATAGGGGAAGGAGTGGCATTTTTAAGTCAGGGAGAATATCACAGCTGTGCTTAGACAGGACAGCCCTGAGGGCTTGTTTACAGAGGCCATAAAGGTGGAGCTGAGAAACGGGAAAGGCGTGCACACACTCATAGGGTGGAATTAGAGACCGCCCAATAGACAGAGAATTGGAGGAGCAAATGTATAGAGAGATAGCAGACGGATGTAAGAAACAGAAAGTTGTAATAGTAGGGGACCTTAATTTTCCACATATTGACTGGGACTCCCACACTGTCAAAGCATTCGAAGGCATGCAGTTTGTCAAATGTGTTCAGGACAGTTCTCTAAATCAATATATAGAGGTACCAACGAGAGAGGATGCAATACTTGATCTCCTATTAGGGAATCAGACAGGTCAGGTGACAGATGTATGTGTAGGTGAACATTTTGTGTCCAGTGACTCATAATGTCATTATTTTCAAGTTAATTATGGATAAGGATAGGTCTGGTCTTTGAGTAAGGTTTTTAAAGTGGAGAAGGGCCAATTTTGAGAAAATGAGAAAAGATCTCGGAACCGTGGATTGGGATAAATTCTTTTCTGGCAAGGACGTGTTCAGTATATGGAAGGCATTCAAAGAGAAATTTTGAGAGTGCAGAGTTTGCATGTTCCTGCCAGGATTAAACGCCAAGTTAACAGGCGTAGGGAACCTTGGTTTTCAAGGGATATTGGCAATCTTGTTAAGAAAAAGAGAGGGGTGTATAGCAGGTATAGGCAACAAGGAAAAATGAGATACTTGAAGAGCATAGAACATGTAAGAGAATTCTAAAGAAGAAAATCGGGAAGGGAAAAGAAGACATGAGGTTGCTTTGGCAGATAATGTGAAGGAAAACCCAGAGGGTTACTACAAGTATTTTAAGAGTGAAAGGATAGTAAGGAACAAACTTGGTTCCCTAGAAGATGAAAGTCGTCGTCCGTGTGTGGAGCCTCACGAGATGGAGGAGCTCCTAAACATTTTTTTTTGCAACAGTATTTACTCAAGGAACTAGGATAGCTTATATGAAAGAAAAGGAAACAAGCAGCAGTGTCATGGAACATATAGAGATTAAGGAGGAGGAGGTGCTTCCTGCCTTACAGCGAATAAAGGTAGATGAATCCTCCGGGCCTGACATGATATTTCCTCGGACATTGAGAGAGACTACTGTAGAAATTGCAGGAGCCCCGGCAGAAATATTTAAAACGTCCTTAGCCACTGGCACGGTGACGGAGGATTGGAGGGTAGCTCATGTTGTTCCGTTGTTTAAAAAAGGCTCCAAAAATAAACAGGTCATTACAGGCCGGTGAGCCTGACATCGGTAGTAGGTAAATTATTGGAAGGTGTTTTAAGAGATCGGATATATAAGTAATTAGACAGCCAAGGGCTATTTAAAGATAGTCAGCATGGCTTTGTGCGTGGTAGATCGTGTTTAACGAATCTTGTACTGTTTTTTGAGGAGCTTACCAAGAAGGTAGATGAAGGAAAGACTGTGGGTGTTGTCTACATGGACTTTAGTAAGGTCTTTGACAAGGTCCTACATGGGAGGTTAGTTCAGAAGGTTCAGAAACTAGGTATCCATGGAGAGGTTGTAAACTGGATTCGAAATTTCCTGTGTGGGTGAAGACAGAGAGTGGTAGTGGATGATTCCTTCTCAGACTGGAGGCCTGTGACTAGTGGTGTGCCTCAGGGATCTGTGCTGGGACCATTGTTGTTTGTTGTCTATATCAATGGTATAGATAATAATGTGGTAAATTGGATCAGCAAGTCTGCTGATAACATTTAGATTGGAGGCGTTGTGGACAGCTAGGAAGGGTTACATATCTTGCAGAGTCATCTGGACCAACTGGAAACATGGACCAGAAAATGGCAGATGGAATTTAATGCAGACAGGTGTGAGGTTTTGCATTTTGGAAGGACGAATCAAGGTAGGAGATACACAGTAAATGACAGGGCACTGACGAGTACGAAGGAACAAAGATATCTGGGAGTTCAGATACATTATTCCCTGAAAGTGGCGTCACACGTAGACAGGGATGTAAAGAAGGCTTTTGGCATTCTGGCATTCATAAATCAAAGTATTAATTATAGGAGTTGGAATGTTATGGGGATGTTGTATAAGACATGGCTGAGGCCAAATTTGGAGTAATGTGTACGGTTCTGGTCACATAACTATGGGAAGGATATCAGTACGTTTGAAACAGTACAGTGAAGATTTACTAGGATGTCGCCGCGTATTCAGGATTTGAGTTACAGGGAAAGTTTGAACAGGTTAGGACTTTATTCCCTGGAGAGTAGAAGATTGAGGGGCGATTTGATAGAGGTGTACAAAATTATGAGGAGTATAGAGAGAGTAAATGTGAATAGACTCTTTCTACTTAGTTTAGGAGAGATAAAAACGAGAAGACATGGCTTTAGGGTGAAAGGGGGAAGGTTCAGGGGGAACAGTAGGGGGAACTTCTTCGCTCATAGAGTGGTGGTTGCATGGAACGAGTTGCCATCTGACGTGATAAGTGCGGGCTGACTCTTACGTTTTGAGAATAAATTGGATAGGTACATGGATAGGAGAAGTCTGCAGGGTTATGGACTGGATGCAGATCAATGGGACTAGCGGAATAATCTTTCAGCACAGACTAACAGGGCCGAATGCCCTGTTTTCTGTGCTGTAGTGTTGTATGGTTCTATGGTTCTGTAATATCTTTTTTTTCTATTTAGTTATTCTATTTGGTCACTTTCGAAAGAAAATCTGAGTATATGGAACAGAGTTTACCAACTCATATTTTAACAGCAGATGTGTTTTACACACAGGGAAGCAAAGGGAATGCACATGTCCACGAAAGCCGTTGGGCAAATGTGTTTTTTTTTGTATTAGTAACCAGGCAGCCAAAATGTTGAAGGGTGCAAAAAACACCAGCGATTGTAATGATTAAGATGCAATTCTGCCTCACATTATCGTCCATTGTATTTTGCAGTTCAAGCGCTGCGATTGAAAGAAGAAGGTAAAATAAGGAAATTCTAAATATTCCCTCTAGCAAGTTGAATAAAGTACGTCAATCCATGTAAAATACTGATGTGAACTGTGAACTGTGAATTGTGACTTTAGGAAGAAACCATCATGATAATCTGGCGTCATATTATGGTATTTCGGTTATTCGGTTTGCAGTTCTGATTGGAAGTCCCACATAACTTGCAAGTGAGATGAATTATGAAGGATTCATTCCCTACTGACTCAAATACATATTGAGGTTTATACCATGATACATGTTCATATCTATGATGCTAGTAACAAAATGCAGATGTTGACTTTCGATTCTCGTGCCCCTACACTTTTGAAGATGTCCTCTGTGTTTGTATTTGTTCTGTAGAAGCTAAACAATTTCAGAAAATGGCAGGTACGTACATGAATATTCATTTCAGAAGAAAAGTGAAATGTCACCGTGATTAATATGCAAACACATTCCATGTGTTGTAGTTCTTCAAGCGTGATTTAATTTGATATGCGACATGTGCATGACATCACTGATAGCGAAAACTGTGTGTTCTTTAAGGACACGATTTCTGTTTAATTAAGTTTAGGAGATCTGCACGGGATATTTCCAAGTTTCAGAAGCAAGTAGGATTCCCGAATAACATTTTCATAATGACACGTTTGCAAGTTTGCAGAACTAACTATACCTTATGGAAGGTTGTTGGAGATGCATCACATTTTATGGATAATGATGGATGAATAGCGCTGACTCTCCTCTCCTTGTCTGTAGTAGTCGGGATATATACAGTCCTTTTGTCTGAGGTATTTGTAGCTTCAGCAATAGCCAAATCATTGTATAATTTTCTTGATATATGTCTTCATTTTCCTCGACCGATATATCTTGCATTTGTATTGTGAAGATGTTGGATCCGGATGAAAGTATCCGCGTAAAATGTGTTTCCATTCCTTCTAGGTATATAAAAAAAAACATCAAATATCCTTTGAGGTTGCCTTAAAACACATCGAACATGCTTACAATTTGCATTCCCCTTCTGCCTCTGACTTTGGTATATTTTCATTTGATCTGCATTGAAACAGATTTCACGAGAAATTAGCACCGTCTTACTGCAAAATGTAAAAAGGCCATTCCATTTCAACGAATTTTAAAGCAGAGGCACGTCCCTAGAAATTAGGTAATATTTGCGGTGTAAAGAATAAATAGATTTCTCCAAGAACAATAGCAGAAGACCATCAATGTAAGCTATTTGAGACAACATTATCTGATCGACCTAACTGACGCAGAAGTAAATACAGAAGTTCAGAGAATGAATTCTACATGATAGATGCGGTTGTGCTTTGAATTATTTAATAAAGATGGATTTGCATTTGTGAACAAGGTGGAGAATTGATCAACCTTGCATCGTGAGAATTCGATCCAGTGATAATTCTGAACAAAACTGCAATTTTATTAACCACAATCCTATGAGGCTAGTAAAATATCAGTTGACTCATAAACATCCGTGAAAGAGGAACGCTAGCTTTTTCGCAATCAGCCCTATAGGTGTTCCATTGTGCTAGAACCTTACTTGCCTCGAATCTGCATTGATGTTAGGTGTTATTTCCATCAACATGGATCACTCATGAAAGGCCAATCTAACCAGCAGAATCGGCAGAATACCATCACATTGAGGAGCTGAACTATTCCTTGATTTTACTTGTCTACTCTGGTGTTTTATAGCGTAAAAGTGAACGTGCAGCTGTTTATTATTATAGAACATTGCACAGCAGAACATTGTTGAAATCGAGTGTGCAGTTGTCCGTGTTCAGATCAATACTATACAGAGGCCTGGTCTAGACTTTTATCTTTTTATCTTCTTCCACTCTGTACCTCAGCAAATGTATATGTATTTCCCAGATATCGAAAAGGAAAAGTGTCGCTCAGGTGAGCTAGTTACTGCAACTATTTTTTTCTTATTTCTTCAGTTGATGTAGTTTGATAATATTCGACGTCTTTAACTAATCATTTCCTCGTGAAAACAAACATTGATAGCTCAGCCATTAGTAAAATAAAACAGCAGGTGCTTGAATCGTGAAATAGATTTTAAAAAAGCTGAAAGTCCATTGCAGATCTGGTGCTATATCTGCAGTCTGAATTAATATCTGGAACCTTAACTTTGTTTTCTAGCCAGTTATAGCTAGTTTAAAATGCCAAACGTATTTAGTGCTTTCTGTTTTATAATACAAAGAAAGACTTCAAATAGCTTGTATTGAACTGCTAGAGAGATGCTATGGACACTGCATTAATTGTGGAAGTTTTGTCTTCGTGCGGTCTCATTGAAGCAGGAATGCTCCTGGAAGTCAGAAATTTGCAGTTGACTACTCACTCCACAATTCAGCTTTCGTTAAAGTGACAATTGTTAGATATATTAGACATTGTAGTAAAAAGAGGACACCTCAATATTTTTAAACGCAAACAACAGGAATTCTGCAGATGCTGGAAATTCAAGCAACACACATCAAAGTTGCTGGTGAACGCAGCAGGCCAAGCAGCATCTATAGGAAGAGGCGCAGTCGACGTTTCAGGCCGAGACCCTTCGTCAGGACTAACTGAAGGAAGAGTGAGTAAGGGATTTGAAAGCTGGAGGGGGAGGGGGAGATGCAAAATGATAGGAGAAGACAGGAGGGGGAGGGATAGAGCCGAGAGCTGGACAGGTGATAGGCAAAAGGGGATACGAGAGGATCATGGGACAGGAGGTCGGGGAAGAAAGACGGGGGGGGTGACCCAGAGGATGGGCAAGAGGTATATTCAGAGGGACAGAGGGAGAAAAAGGAGAGTGAGAGAAAGAATGTGTGCATAAAAATGAGTAACAGCTGGGGTACGAGGGGGAGGTGGGGCCTAGCGGAAGTTAGAGAAGTCAATGTTCATGCCATCAGGTTGGAGGCTACCCAGACGGAATATAAGGTGTTATAGGGGAAGTTTGTCTAGGGGAAGACAGCTCCTGGCCCAGCCAAACTGAGAAATCCTCTTTCTGTGGATGCTGTGTGATATGTTGCCCGTTTACAAATCCGAACCCCAAAATATCGGACAGTACATCATATGCGATTTAACGACTGAACCTTATAAATCTTAAACTGACCAGAGGGTTAGTAAAGAAAATAAAAAGAAGAAGGGCCCATGGTGCTCGGTGTCGGATGGCTGGTCGGAGGCTCGATGTTTCGGACGGACACAGAAGCGGACTGTGGTCGGGTGCTTCCAGAATGTTGCATCGGCAAGTTTGAGGCGCTGGAAGCTCATGGCAAGGAGAGTTTCTCCCTTCTACCGTCTGCGTGAGATGTTGGGGCTATCGGGACTTTTAGACTTTTTTTTTACTGTGTAATGGTCTGCTCTTATCAAATTACGGTATTCCTTTGCACTGTTTTACAATTATATGTTTTTTGTCAGTTTTAGTCTTGGTCTATGTTTTGTTTCTGTGATATCATATCGGAGGAACATTGTATCATTTTAATGCATGCATTTCTAAATAACAATAAACGAGGACTGAGTGTCCTCATAATCTAAACTAATCTAATTTTAATGGAATAGTCAAAGGGCATGTAGGAGCTCACATATTGTTCTATTCGTGCCCTATTGATCTCCTCCCTGTGTCACTGACCGTCGGACCCTCGCTCCAAGTCCACTACGTCCGCCGGTCTACCAACTCGTTCCTTTCGCGTCTTCTTTGTTCATCTGTCGCCGACAAAAGACCGCGAAATCCCTGCCCCCAGATCTACAAGAAAGTACAACATCCATTCATTGAATAGACCGATTTAGAATGCCCTGGTATCTCAAGTAATAACCCAAACTTTGCTACTACAGAGAAACCATTACCTAAGCATGTGAAACAGTACAGAGAAGCAATCTCTGCGACCTCTCTCTAAGCGGGATGTTCTCTGTCACCCGGATAGTGGGACGAGTGATCTTGGAACAATCCACATCGAACTGGTCAGTGGAAAAGACACCTTCCAGCTTCAACATCTTCTATACCAGCATCCACTTAAAACCCGCAAGAACCCGGGAGTATCCGAAGTTGAATGACTCAGCGGTTAACGTTCCCCCTTTTTCAAACAGTTTCACACCGGGTAGTCTCAGAGGGACACCAGGCAATGCCGTCACCGTGAACGCGAGAGGCTTGCCTGGTTGAAGGTGACCTTCCTCTTCGTAGTGTTCCTGGCAATCACAGCTATCCCATTCGCCTTTAATACGAAGGGCATCAGCAGCTGGGCCTTAGAGATACCCCAGCAGGATATCCCGACTCCACCTCGTGGTCTTCCGGAGACTCGCACTCAGGCACTCCGCGACTTTGGGGGGTTACCATCACTCTCGCTAATTCCCGGGCCGTACCACAATTGGCTTCGACTGGGTGAACCACACAGTCCCTCGACTAAATTCGGTGTCCGACCCAAAGCAGCCAGGCACTTCCTCAAAAGCAGCTCGAGACACCGGGTGCACGGACTATGTTCCCAGAAAACTCTTGCCATCCTTCTCCTTGCAGGACCCTATGAGCCTCCTCACAAGAGGTGTGTTGTTCCCCACCATAATTGAAACACCTCCCTTCTCAATGGCGCCCGGCCAAACCAGCACCACTGTAACAAGAACTTCACACACTCCCACATCGGTCTCCGAAAACTCCAGCTTCACTGACAAATAACCGTCGAAGTGAATATCACCGGCACCGAGGCCCCAGATCTCCAGTTCCCTGAATGGTGTCAATGGTAAATGCTTCAGATACCGGTTGTAAAACGAAACGTTCAACAACGTGACCTGCGACCCGCTGTCGATAATGGCATTAGCATAAACGCCCTCCATCAGTAGCGACACACTGGAGCATGGCCCCACTAAGCCTTCAGGAACAAGGTCTCTCGCTTTCGGGAGTTCCTTGGTATATTGCTGGGAACGTGTTCCTCGAGAGACACAAGGCCGTTCCCCACACACCCCACCCCGGGCCTCCTCTAAGTTTTATCAACGACTCTCTCTGCGAAGGTACTCAGGGGCTCACTTTCCTTCTCGCGTGAAGTGGCTGATAGCAGCCCTCCGCATTTCTCATCCCTTAGGGGATCCGCCAGCCCACACCCCCACCCCCCCGCCGCCCCCCTTCAGTTCCATCATATGGAGGGAGGGGAGAAATCACACCCGCTGGTAACAGGCGAGACATTTCAATTCTCAACTCTGTCACAATCTTCTCTACCACTCCCCGGAGCAGTCGGTGCGTGGTCACTTCACCACGAGGGGCTACTACAGAGGACTGTACCTGCTGACGGAACCTTCCAGTGCCTTCGATGTCTCCTCCCCCTCCTGTACGTTTCTGAAATGCTCAGCAAAAGAGAGAGGAGGCGCGTCTTACGAGACTGTCGGTGACCCCCAACAAACAGGTCATAGGACTGAGCGTCCTTGGCTACCAGGTTCATTCTTAACTGATCCACCTCAACCGCCCGAATGACACTTTGAGTCGCAAAAATATTTGCTGCCTATCTGGCCGAGAGATGTGAGCAGAAAGCTTCTTTCCCATCTCCTGACGCATGCTCTGAAACCCCGCCATGAACTCTAGTGGTTTCCCTGTAGTACAAAAAGCTCTCTCCAATGCGCCCAGACAATGGGCAATGTCAGCTAAGGGTTTGGCCCGTTTTCACACCTCTCACCATGTCAGCGACTCGCCCTCCCAAAATCTCAACCAACGCCAGTCGCTTTACGTCATCAGAGCACTGCCACTCATCTAACAACTGAGAGGTCTGCTCCGCCCTAGTATGGTCTCCTCTTCCCCTTTAGGGGTAGATTTCTTCCGGAGAATAGGCGGAGCCTACCATAGAGAGGACTTTGAACTTGAGCACTTTTCCCCTTAACTAGCCAGTGGTAAGGGCGGATATTACTTCAGAATTCTCACTCTTCACTAAGGAACGTGGACTAATTAGACAATGCAAATCGACCACTCTTGCCCCTCAACCCTCAGGAAAGATAGAACCCTGTCTTTGAAGTCTCCGCCACCAGCTACGGGATGCGGCCAGTGAGTGAGTGGACCAGTGAAGGAGTGGAGCTTTGAGGCTTTGACTCGAGAGATTCTGGTAGTTTTGGCAGTTGGTCTGTGCAATCAAGTCAATCAAGATTTGAATAGATCAGCAGAAAGCCGTTGGTTAGACAATCAAGGTTTGAACAGCTCAGACTCAGCAAAAAGCAGCTGATTGGGTAATCGAGGTCAGGTGACCAAGCATTTTGAAAAGCTCAAACAGATAAATAGAGGGATAGCTCAAGCGAAGCGGCCTGTGCAAAGCGCCCAGTGAGTGAGTGTGCCAGTGAAGGAGTGGAGCTTTGAGGCTTTGACTCGAGAAGCTTCAACAAAAAGAGGCGGAGGACAAGCTTGCTCGCAGTTAGTCTTTACAATGCCTCCTGAGACGTGGATGTGCCTCTCATGTGAGATGTGGCATCCTTGGGGAAACGCCCTTCTCCCGCAGAGTCACATCTGCCAGAAGTGCATACGGCTGTGAGATTCGGAAGACCACGTAAGGCATCTGGAGCAGCAGCTAGATGACCTTCGACTCATAAGGGCGAATGAGGCAGTCATAGATGAGAGCTACAGGGAGGTAGTCACACCTGGGCTGTCGGAAGCAGGTCGATGGGTGACAGTCAGAGGGGGGAAAGCGAAGGTGAGCAGACAGGTAGTGCAGAGTAGCCCTGTAGCCATTCCCCTGAATAATAAGTTTACCGTCCTGGATACTGTTGGCGGGGACGACCGACCAGGTGTGAGCCACGGTGGCAGGACCTGTGGCACTGAGTCTGACCCGTTGGTGCAGAAGGGTGGGACGGAGAAGACTGAAGCTGTCGTCATTGGAGACTCTGTAGTCAGGGGAGCAGACAGGAAATTCTGTGGACGTGAGAAGGACACCCGCGTGGTTTGTTGCCTCCTGGGTGACATGGTCCGGGATGTCTCTAACCGGGTGCACGATATCCTGGTACGAGAGGGAAAGCAACCAGAGGACGTGATACATGTTGGTACCAACGACATGAGCAGGAAGAGGGATGAGGTCCTGAAGTGAGAGTTTCGGGAACTAGGCAGAAGCCTGAAGAGCAGGACATCAAGGGTGGCGTTTTCAGGATTGCTGCCGGTGCTACGTGACAGTGATGGTGAGAAGTGGAGAAGATGGCAGTTCAATGCATGGCTGAGGAGTTGGTGCAGGGAGCAGGGTTTTAGATTTTTGGATCATTGGGATCTCTTCTGGGGAAGGTGGGACCTGTACAGATTGGATGGGTTGCACCTGAACTCGAGGGGGAGCAATATCATTGCAGGTAGGTTTGCTAGCATGTTTCGGGGGGGAGGGTTGCTAGCATGGTTCGGGAGGGTTTAAACTAATTTGGAAGGGGGATGGGACCCGGAGCATTAGAACAGTGAAAGAAGTGCATGGAGTAAAGTCTGATCTAACATATAGAGACACTTTGAGGAAAGAGAATCAGAAATAACGCTGTAAAGATAGTAAGGTATAAGGGTTGTAGTGTGTGTACCTCAATGCAAGAAGCATCAGGAACAAAGGTGATGAACTGGGAGCTTGGATACATACATGGAATTATGATGTAAGAGCAAGAAGGGGGCATGAGAAGGCCTTGGCGAGTAGAGTAAAGGAAAACCCCAAGGCATTCTTCAATTATGTGAAGAAAAAAAGGATGACAGGAGTGAAGGTAGGACCGATTTGAGATAAAGGTGGGAAGATGTGCCTGGAGGCTGTGGAAGTAAGTGAGGTCCTCAATGAATACTTCTTTTCGGTATTCACCAATGAGAGGGAACTTGATGATGGTGAGGACAATTTGAGTTAGGGTGATGTTCTGCAGCATGTTGATGTTAAGGGAGAGGAGTTGCTGGAGTCGTTAAAATACATTAGGACGGGTAAATCCCCGGGGCCTGACGGAATATTCCCCAAGCTGCTCCATGAGGCGAGGGAAAAGATTGCTGAGCCTCTGGCTAGGACCTTTATTGTCCTCGTTGTCCACGGGCATGGTACCGGAGGATTGGAGAGAGGCGAATGTTGTCCCGTTGTTCAAAAAAGTAGTAGGGATAGTTCGGGTAATTATAGACCAGTGAACCTTACGTCTACGGTGGGAAAGCTGTTGGAAAAGATTCTTAGAGATAGGATCTATGTGCATTTAGAGAATCATGGTCTGATCATGGACCGTCAGCATGCTTTGTGAAGGGCAGAGATGTCTAACAAGCCTGATAGAGTTCTTTGAGGAGGTGACCAGGGACATAGATGAGGGTAGTGCAGTGGATGTCATCTATATGGATTTTAGTACGGCTTTGGCAAGTTTCCACACGGTTGGCTTTTTCAGAAAGTCAGAAGGCATGGGATCCGGGGAAGTTTGGCCAGGTGGATTCAGAATTGGCTTGCCTGCAGAAGGCAGATGGTTGTGGTGGAGGGGTACATTCAGATTGGAGGATTGTGACTAGTGGTGTCCCACAAGGATCTGTTCTGGGACCTCTAATTTTCGCGATTTTTCTTTACGACCTCGATGTGGGAGTAGAAGGTTGTGTTGGCAGGTTTGCAGACGACATAAAGGTTAGTGGTATTGTAGATAGTGTAGAGAATTGTCAAAGATTGCAGAGAGACATTGATAGGATGCAGAAGTGGGCTGAGAAGTGGCAGATGGAGTTCAACCCCGAGAAGTCTCAGGTGGTGCACTTTAGAAGGACAAACTACAAGGCAGAGTACAAAGTAAATGGCAGGATACTTGGTAGTGTGGAGGAGCAGAGGGATCTGAGGGTACATGTCCACAGAGCCCTGAAAATTGCCTCACAAGTGGATAGGGTAGTTAAGAAATCTTGTGGTGTGTTAGCTTTCATAAACCGAGAGATAGAGTTTAAGAGCTGCGATGTAATGATGCAGCTCTATAAAACTCTAGTTAGGCCGCACTTGGAGTACTGTTTCCAGTTATGGTCGCCTCACAGTAGGAAGGATGTGAAAGCATTGGAAAAGGTACAGAGGAGATTTACCACGATGCTGCCTGGTTTAGAAAGTATGCATTGTGATCAGAGATTAAGGGAGCTAGGGCTTTACTCTTTGGAGAGAAGGAGGATGAGAGTAGACATGATAGAGGTGTACAAGATAATAAGAGGAGTAGATAGAGTTGATAGCCAGCGCCTCTTCCCCAGGGCACCACTACTCAATACAAGAGGACATGGCTTTAAGGTAAGGGGTTGGAAGTTCAAGGGGGATATTAGAGGAAGGTTATTTACTCAGAGAGTGGTTGGTGCGTGATAATGCACTGCCTGAGTCAATAGTGGAGGCAGATACACTAGTGAAGTTTAAGAGACTACTGGACAGGTATATGGAGGAATTTAAGTTGGGGGATTATATGGGAGGCAGGGTTTGAGGGGCGGCACAATATTGTGAGCTGAAGGGCCTGTACTGTGCTGTACTATTCTATGTTCTAAGATCGAATTGTGACACCTCTCGCTCCGCTATAGTCCCATCCTCCCTGACAGTATGGACAGGTCATGGTCCCGCCTCACTTGGGGCACCGATAGACGCTGGTAGTTCCACTGCCGTTACGTCAGCGCTTGTCTGGACTAAAACAAGATCTGATCCCGCCATTTTATCAAATCTCCGCCCTACAACTGCAAATTGCCAACAGCTTTAACCGTACTCAAAAATCGAATTAACCGTTCATCCGGGGTACGAATATCCACCCCATTCAAAACGCACGCATTACTTACCGGTAACCCCATGGAGGCGCACGACTGCTCCATCCCGGCAGCATCCATACCAGAACTGACTTAAACACACAACCCACTAGTTCAATGCTTAGGGCAATCACACAGCATCCAATGGCATCATCCCGAACCATAACCCCACAATTGTAACCCTCAGGTTCGGCCAGCATTCTTTTCTCCAGGGGGAAGACAGCCTCTGACCCAGCCAAACTGAGAAATCTCGTTTGTGTGGATGCTGCGTAATGTTTTACCCGGGTTCAAATCCGAACCGCAAAATATCAGACAGTACACCATATGCGATTTAACGATTGATAACATAGAAACATAGAAAATAGGTGCAGGAGTAGGCCATTCGGCCCTTCGATCCTGCACCGCCATTCAGTATGATCATGGCTGATCATCCAACTCAGAGCACTGTACCAGCCTTCCCTGCATACCCCCTCATCCCTTTAGCCACAAGGGCCATATCTAACTCCCTGTTAAATATAGCCAATGAACTGGCCTCAACTGTTTCCTGTGGCAGAGAATTCCACAGATTCACCACTCTCTGGGTGAAGAAGTTTTTCCTAATCTCAGTCCTAAAAGGCTTCCCCTTTATCCTCAAACTGTGACCCCTCGTTCTGGACATCCCCAACATCGGGAACAATCTTCCTGCATCTAGCCTGTCCAATCCCTTTAGGATTTTACGTTTCAATCAGATCCCCCCTCAATCTTCTAAATTCCAACGAGTATAAGCCTAGTTCATCCAGTCTTTCATCATATGAAAGTCCTGCCATCCCAGTAATCAATCTGGTGAACCTTCTTTGTACTCCCTCTATGGCAAGGATGTCTTTCCTCAGATTAGGGGACAAAAACTGCACACAATACTCCAGGTGTGGTCTCACCAAGGCCGTGTACAACTGCAGTTGTGCCTCCCTGCCCCTGTACTCGAATCCTCTTGCTATAAATGCCAGCATACCATTCGGCTTTTTCACCGCCTGCTGTACCTACATGTCCACTTTCAATGACTGGTGTATAATGACACCCAGGTCTCGTTGCACCTCCCCTTTTCCTAATCGGCCACCATTCAGATAATAATCAGTTTTCCTGTTTTTGCCACCAAAGTGGATAACTTCACATTTATCCACATTAAATTGCATCTGCCATGAATTTGCCCACTTTATAAATCTTTATAAATCTTAATCTGACGATAGGGTTAGTAAAGAAAATAAAAATGAAAAGGCCCTATTTTAATGAAACAGCCTAATGTGCCCATGGATTCGTCCCTTCGTTCCCCATATACTTCCTCTGTTGGACCCTCGCTCCAAGTCCATTCCATCCGCCGGTTTACCAACTCGATCCATACTCATCTTCCCTCTTCATCTCCCGCCAACAAAAGACCGGGAAATACCTGCTCCCAGACCCACAAGAAAGAACAACATGCCTCTCACTGGATAGCCAACATTCCACACCCCAGTTATCTCTAGTCATAACCCAAACATTGCAGCTATAGAGCATCCGTTACCTTAGCAGCGAAACAGTACAGAGAGGCCATTACGTGAGCAGCGAAACGTATCAGCGCGTTACACATGACAATAAGTTCTTGAGAAATTAACTCAATTATTCTCATTTCAGAAACAGAGTCTCTGAAAATTGAATTGAAGCGAGCAGGTAAAATTGTATTTCAATGGCTTATTATATAAAAACTGATCGGATCAAAAATACTGTCGTGTGTGATCGACCACAGATGGTCGATGTTTTTTTTTCGTTTTTCAAAAGCAAAGACTCTCAGTCTTTTATATGCAAATCTAGGAACCATTGTCTGTAGTAAGAATCAGGATTAGAATCATAATGATGCTTAATATTACGATTTTATGTCGGAAATTTTGATTCGTTTGCAGCAGTACAATGCAATATCGAAAAATATGAATTAAAATAAGAATCAGACCATAAAATGTAGGAGAACAATTGTGCCATTTGACCCATCAAATGTGCTCCGCAATTCCATCATGGCTGATCCAATATTCCTCTCAATTCTAATCCGCTGCTTTCTCCCCGTATCCTTAATGCCTTGACCAATCTAGAATCTATCAACCTCTGCCTTAACTATACATACATACCTGACTTCCACAACTGTCTGTGGCAAAGAATTCCACTGATTCATCCGTGTATGGCTATAAAAATCCACGCCCACCCCCCATATCTCCGTTGTAAAAGAACGCCCCTCTATTCCGAGGCTGTGCGCTCTGGTCTAAGACTCTCTCACCATAGAAAACTTCCTCTCCATGTCCACTGTATCAAGGGGTGTCAAACACTTGGACGATCGTTTGCACTCGGTCAAAATTACATCATAAAAATGTTAAGAAGCTATAGCAGGACTGTAAGCCTTGGTTCAGGAAGTGCAGAGAATTGTAAGAGATACCTGTGAGCAAATAGACAGAAGAGTTGACTGCATTTAATTTACTTTCCACTCAAACCAACTCTTCTCCTAGACATGGGAATAACCGAATACTATCAATACTATCATACTATCAATGCAACCAGTCTCCATATGCGATGGACCTTCTTTTACAATATCAGTGTGTTTCGATATGATTTACCCACCAAGAACAACAGCGTTTCGAAAGACTGGTTTTATTTGTGATTTTCCTGTTCCAAATCCGTCTGCAGCAAACACTCTCCTTCTCATGTCATTTCTAGAAAGTGTGGGTCTGTTCTTTCATATCTCACTCCGCAGTCTATCGGGACAGAAAAGATAATGTAAAAGATAAAGATAACGTGGCAATGTATTTTTACCTCTTCCAATTAGTTATGCCCAGTCGGTGTTTACAACCTTTCGTATCTCTGTTGGAGGGACAAACCGTAGATTGTGTCATTATGTGGCGGCAAATATGCATTCCCTATAACCATATCACCATATAACAATTACAGCACGGAAACAGGCCATCTCGGCCCTCTAATCCGTGCCGAATTCTTACTCTCACCTAGTCCAACCGACCTGCACTCAGCCCATAACCCTCCATTCCTTTCCTGACAATATAGCTATCCAATTTAACTTTAATTGACACCATCGAACCTGCCTCAACCACTTCTGCTGGAAGCTCGTTCCACACAGCTACCACTCCCTGAGTAAAGAAGTTCCCCCTCATGTTACTCCTAAACTTTTGCCCTTTAACTCTCAACTCATGTCCTCTTGTTTGAATCTCCCCCACTCTCAATGGAAAAAGCCTGTCCACGTCAACTCTGTCTATCCCCCTCATAATTTTAAATACCTCTATCAAGTCCCCCCTCAACCTTCTACGCTCTAAAGAATAAAGACGCAACTTGTTCAATCTTTCTCTGAGGCTTAGGAGATGAAACCCAGGTAACATTCTAGTAAATCTTCTCTGTACTCTCGGAATTTTGTTGACATTTTTCCTATAATTCGGTAACCAGAACTGTACACGATACTCCAAAATTGGCCTTGCCAATGCCTTCTACAATTTGAACATCACATCCCAACTCCTATACTCAATGCTCTGATTTATAAAAGCCAGCATATCAAAAGCTTTCTTCACCACGCTATCCACATGAGATTCCACCTTCAGAGAACTATACACCATTATTCATAGATCCCTCTGTTCTACCGCATTCTTCAATGCCCTATCATTTACCATATATGTCCTTTTTTGATTAGTCCTATCAAAATGTAGCACCTCACATTTATCAGCATTAAACTCCATCTGCCATCCTTCACCCAACTCTTCTAACTGGCCTAAATCTTTCTGCAAGCTTTGAAAACCGACTTCATTATCCACAATTCCACCTATCTTAATATCATCTGCATACTTACTAATCCAATTTACCACCCCATCATCCAGATCATTAATATATATGACAAACAACATTGGACTCAGTACAGACCCCTGAGGCACACCACTAGTCACCAGCCTCCAATCTGACAAACAGTTATCCACCACTACTCTCTGGCGTCTCCCATGCAGCTATTGCTGAATCCATTTTACTACTTCAATATTAATACCTAACGTTTGAACCTTCCTAACTAACCTTCGTGGCGTGAAACTTAACCCACGTTTTATATTGAGTGCTATTTTAATTCGTTATCACTTTTCTTCTCTGAACTGTCTGTCTTCGGACTCCTGCACAGTTATAACGACAACCAGAGAGGTTTTAAGGAAATGACGTTCGGTTGGGGACTACATTACATATTCCATGTAATTGGCATTTACTTTAGAAATTAACTAATATGTACCTCTGACAGGAGCCTCTTAAATGACTGTGTCATATCCGCCTCCACCACCGTCGCCGGTAGCCCATTCCACGCACTCACCGCTCTCTGCGTCAAAAACCTACCCCTGTCATCTCCTCTGTACCTACTTCCAGGCACCTTAAGAATGTGCCCTCTCGTGTTAGCGATTTATCCCTGGGATAAATCCTCTGACTATCAACACGATCAATGCCTGTCATCATCTTATACCCCTCTATCAGATCACCTCTCATCCTCCGTCGCTCCAAGGAGAAAAAGCCGAGTTCACTCAAACTATTTTCATAAGACATGCTTGCCAATCCAGGCAACATCGTTGTAAACCTCCTCTACACCCTTTCTGTGGTTTCCCCATTCTTCCAGTACTGAAGCGACCAGAACTGAGCACAGTACTCCCAGTGGATATGACCAGGGTGCTACAGAGCTACAACATTCCACTCGTTCCCTAAACTCAATCCCACTATTGATGAAGGCCAATGCACCGTATGCCTTTTTAACCACAGAGTCAACCTGCGTAACAACTTTGAGAGCACTATGGACACGGACCCCTAGATCTCTCTGATCATCCACACTGCCACACTGTCAAGAGTCTTACCATAAATACTATATTCTGCCAACATATTTGACCCTCCAGAATGAACTACATGACACTTATCTGAGTTGAACTCCATCTGCCACTTCTCAGCCCAGCTTTGTATCCTATCGTTGTCCTGCTGTAACTTCCGACCATCCAGAACACCTCTGGCATTTGTGGCATCAGCAAATTTATTATTAGATCCCTCCACTCTTCATCCAGGTCATTTAAAAGAATCACGAAGAGAAGGGGCTCCAGAACAGATCACTGCGGCATACTACGGTCACCGATCTCCATGCAGAACATGACCCGTCAACAACCATCTTTGCCTTCTGTGGGCAAGCCAGTTCTGGATCAACAAAGGAAAGTTCCTTTGGATCCTAAGCTTGCTACTTAACACGTTGCCACAGACAACCTATTCACATGCAACTACAGAAGCGACAACACATAGTCTTTGTCGTTCTTCTTTCCATTATCCATGCACCTATTCCACACGAGGCAACAAATGATATGTACAACTGGATGTTTATTGCATAGTATTCTGTGTTCACGATCGATAGTATTATTCATTAATGAGGGTTGGGCCATAAGTTTCCAAAATAGGCCCTTTTAGTACGAGATGATGTTGTATTACTTGGCATTACCTATAACATTAACTCGCCAACAGACTCGCACTTGAGATTCAGATGTCTGGCAAAACCAGATTTTTTTTTAAAAGCCAGTAATCTAAAGATATTCAGCCCCTTCATAGGTTCTCTTGAGAACCTGGATATTTTCTGGCTACATTTTATTTCATTCGATGCGAACTCTAATAAATCCACGTTTTCGGATTTATTTCGTATTTCCGTCTCTTGCTTTGCCTTAAGGCCCATGTTTCCGTGATGTTATTTTTCTTTGAGTTATTATTCTTTATTACGTTCTGCTTAAACTTGAGTTGTGTTCGTTACAGTTCTGGGTGTTGCCGTGTCGCCTGCGTTTCCTTTATACCATTCAGTCCTACTTGGTGTCAACGCTATCACAGGAATTCAATTTCTGCTGTTCACCTCTTCCTCAGTTCTAATTTGGTCCAGATGCAGAACAAAATATGTTTTGTTCCATAAATGTTCCATAAGCAGCTATATAAGGCCAGCATCAACAGTTTTTTTTTTCACTCGGAGTGGATGCTTGGGGGTGCTGTGTACACAGTGTTAGCTATGTGTTACGACATTTTATCCGAGTGTAGCAAGGTAGCATATTGCATACTGAGTGCAGTATGCTGAGAAAGTGGAAGTAAACGAAATAAAACGCGGAACAATTGTTTATATGGATAAGGATTTGGTTTTGCATAGTGATTCTAATAAAAGGTGAACATGTCAATTTATTAGTTGTTATTTTTAATTGTTGGAGGATCGGGAAAGGAAGATGGTAATGTTCCTTTCTGGTACATGACCGTTTCATGTTCTCAAGCTTAAAAATTCTAACCTCAGCAGGGATTTCTCTTCTCACTCCTTTAAAGCCTCAACTGGTGTGGTACGATTTTTGCCCTTATCTTTCACTGACACTGGATGAAGCCTGCCGTAAATGCATGATAAATTAGTCATTCTTATTTGAATGGTTGACACTCCCAGCCTTGTTTCCTGTCTTATGATATTGAAATAGGCTTTCGTCCAGTTCAACATAACGAAGGGAGTGGACAATGGTTAAAAACATTGCAATAGACAACCTTGAGGATTTTCCTTACCATTACTTCAAAATGTAAAAAAAAAAATAGTTGACTTTGGAAGATTTCCTCTATTAGGTATCATATTGCCAGCGTTTTCTCTGATTTAGAACATTGTAAAAACGCTCTGTGTCCACCTGCGCGGAATTCGTCTGGTTACTGCGAATTATGTTAAACGGAACAATGGCGTGTCCAGTTTTCAATTTGAAAGAAACAATCACATCAAGTATTTTGAGTATTTCCCCCTTCTTCACTCCTTCTCACAGTCTGTTCTTCTGCTGTGCTAGTCAGGATTATTTCAGACAATTTTATCTTGGTTTCAATGCATTTCGTTGAACTGCAACCTCGTTACTTTAACGAACAAGAGAAAATCTGAAGATGCTGGAAGTCAAAGAAATGCACACAAA
This sequence comes from Mobula hypostoma, assembly GCF_963921235.1. Taxonomy (NCBI): domain Eukaryota; kingdom Metazoa; phylum Chordata; class Chondrichthyes; order Myliobatiformes; family Myliobatidae; genus Mobula; species Mobula hypostoma. Next base: position 19,923,443 of record NC_086101.1, on the reverse strand, counting down.
ATGCTGAAGGAACTCAACAGGCCGGGCAGCATCAATGGATAAGAGGGAACAGACGAGGTTTCGGGCTGAGAGGGATTGAAAACCGAAAAGCCGGCTGTTTACTCTTTTCCATAGATGCTGCATGATCGGCTAAGGTCCTTCAGTATTTTGTGTGCTTTGTTGTACCATCGGATGAGTTCCATTAAAAGGCAAATAAATTGTTCTTCCAAAATTTTCATTTCCGATGCACTCCAAATCTCACGGAATCTGAATACAGACAGGGGAAACTACTGCAAATCATTCCTTAACAAATACCTTTATGGTTGGTATCTAAGGTCAGCAGAACTCTTTCAGTGAAAGCAAACGTGCAAGACCTCGTGGGCCCTCACTGTTCCCAGAGCACCAGGAAATACCGAAGGTGATACAGAAAAAATTAACACAAAATGTAACAGCTATCTATCAAGTGTGTGAAACAATATGGACAAAATGAGGAAAGCTGAAGAATTATTTCACAACTGAAACTAGCAAATTGATTGTGGCACTCTAGAAACCAAGTTTTCAACTATGGTTCTTCAAAAACAATTCAGTTCTAGTTTTGGTCTGTGTTTCTAATCTTAATGGAGTTATGAAACTATATGGAGAATGAGTGTTAAGAAAACCGATCTTCTTAAGGTAAAACCCGTTCACAATACAAATTTAACGTCGAGAAAACAACTTGATACATCTGGGGCATTCTGATTCTACATTATTGTAATTACACAATACATGAATGTACATGTTAGTTGGCATTGAATCTCCATGATGAGATCAGGGTAGCATGCGATGTCAAGACCATCTACCTCAGCATATTATTTAAGGTATATTACTACCACTTAATGTGCAGCTGAAAACTTGTTTGTTTTCCACTTAATATCTTGACAATCCGGGTAGTAATTTAGCATCGCTGAACACTATAAAATAATAACGTGCATGTCCAGTATCCGTAGCAGTATTTGAATATTCATAGGGATTCTGACTGTTGATATTTCCCCCCTTTGTGAATATGTAACTCTGCAAAGCTACTTCTCTGAATTCAAAATGCCAAAGCAAAATAATTTTCCATTACCTTTAAAGATACAATTGATCGTTTATTGTTGCTATATTATAGACCATAAGACCATAAGATATAGGAGCAGAAGCAGGCCGTTTGGCCCATAGAGTCTGCACCGCCATTAAATCGTGGGCTGATCCACTTCATCCAGTCATCCCCACTGCCCTGCTTTCACCCTATACCCTTTGATACCCTGGCTAATCAAGAACCTATCCATCTCTGCCTTAAATGCACCCAATGACTTGGCCTCCACAGCCGCCCCCGGCAACAAATTCCACGGTTTTACTACCCTCTGACTGAAATCATTTCTCTGCATCTCAGTTCTAAAAGGACGTACTTCAATCCTGAATAGTGCCCTCTTGTCCTAGCATTCTTTACCATGGGAAATAACTTTGCAATATCTAATCTGTTTAGGCCTTTTACCATTCGAAATGTTTCTATGAAATAACCCCCATTCTCCTGAACTCCAGGGAATAGACCCCAAAAACTGCCTGAAGTTCCCCATACTTTTCATTTCTTTCATTCCTGGAATCATTCTCGTGAATCTTCTCTGAACCCTCTCCAATGTCAGTATATTCTTTCTAAAATAAGGAGCTCCAAGTGTGGTCTCACGAGTGCCTTACACAGCCTCAACATCACATCCCTGCTCTTATATTCTATAATTCTAGAAATGAATGCCAACATTGCATTCGCCTTCTTCACAACTGACTCAACCTGCAGGTTAACCTTTAGAGTATCTTTCACAAGGACTCCTAAGTCTCTTTGCATCTCTGCATTTTGTATTCTCTCCCCATCTAAATAATCGTCTGCCGGTTTATTTCTTCCACCAAAGTGCATGACCATACACTTTCCAACATTGCATTTCATTTGCCACTTCTTTTTCCATTCCGTTAAACTATCTAAGTCTCTCTGCAGGCTCTCTGTTTCCTCAGCACTACCCGCTTCTCCACCTATATTTGTATCATTGGCAAATTTAGCCACAAATCGCTTAATACCGTAGTCAAGATCATTGACATAAATCGTAAAAAGCAACGGTCCCAATACCGACCCCTGTGGAACCCCACTGGTAACTGGCAGCCAGTCATAATAGGATCGTTTTAATCCCACTTTTTGTTTTCTGCTGACCAGTCAATTCTGCACCGACACTAGTAATTTCCCTGTGATTCCATAGGCTATTATCTTGCTAAGCAGTCTCATGTCCGGCATCTTGTGAAAGGCCTTCTGAAAATCCAAGTACACCACGTTGACTGTATCTCCCTTCTCTACTCTGCCTGTAATTTCCTCAAAGAATTGCAGTAGGTTTTTCAGATAGGATCTTCCTTTCAGGAAATTCATGCTAGCTTTGGCTTATACTGTCATAAGCCTCCAATTACGCCGTAATCTCATCCCAAACAATCGATTCCAACCGCTTTCCAACTACTGATGTCAGGCTAACAGGTCTATAATTTCCTTTTGTGTTGCCTCCCAACCTTCTGAAATAGCGGACTACATTTATAATTTTCCACTCATCTGGTTCAATGCCAGAATCTATCAATTCGTGAAAGGTCATCGTTAATGCCTCCGCAATCTCTCCAGCTACTTCCTTCAGAACCCAAGTGGGCATTCCAATAGGTCAAGGACAATTATGCACCCTCAGACGATCACGCTTACTGAGAACCATCTTCGTCGTAATTTTCACTTTTCTGACACTCTTGAATATCCAGTATATTGCAGATGCCTTCTACTGTGAAGACTGATGCAAAATAAACATTCAGTTCCTCTGCCATCTCTGCATCTCTCATTACAATAACTCCAGCGGCATTTTGTATTGGTCTTATATCTACCCTCGACTCTTCTTTACCCTTTATATACTTAAAAATCTTTCAGCATCTTCTTTGATATTAGTCGCCTGCTTCCTCTCGTAAATCATCTTTTCCATCCTAATGAACTCCTTAGTTTCCTTTTGCAAGTTCTTAAAAGCTCCCCAATCCTGTATCTCCCAGTTAGTTTTTACAATGCCTCCTGAGACGGTGATATGCCTCTCGTGTCAGATGTGGCAGTCGTGGGGGAACTCCTCTCTCCCGCAGAGTCACATCTGCCAGAAGTGCGTGCGACTGGGCGATCTGGAAGACTATGTTAGGAATCAGGAGCAGCAGTTGGATGACCTTCGACTCGTAAGGGAGAATGAGGCAGTCATAGATGAGAGCTACAGGGAGGTAGTCACACCTAGGCTGTCGGAAGCAGGTCGTTGGGTGACAGTCAGAGGGGGGAAAGCGAAGGTGAGCAGACAGGTAGTGCAGAACACCCCTGTAGCCATTCCCCTGAATAATAAGTTTACCGTCCTGGATACTGTTGGCGGGGACGACCGACCAGGTGTGAGCCACGGTGGCAGGGCCTGTGGCACTGAGTCTGACCCGTTGGTGCAGAAGCGTGGGACAGAGAAGAGGAGAGCTGTCGTCGTTGGAGACTCTATAGTCAGGGAAGCAGACAGGAGATTTTGTGGTCGTGAGAAGGACACACGCATGGTTTGTTGCCTCCCGGGTGCCAGGGTCCGGGATGTCTCTGACCGGGTGCATGACATCCTGGTACGAGAGGGAAAGCAACCAGTAGTCGCGATAAATGCTGGCACCAACGACATGGGCAGGAAGAGGGATGAGCTCCTGAAGTGTGAGTTTCGGGAACGAGGCAGAAGGCTGAATAACAGGACCTTAAGGGTGGCGTTCTCAGGATTGCTGCCAGTGCTACGTGATAGTGATGGTAAGAATTAGAGGAAATGACAGTTGAATGCGTGGCTGAGGAGTTGGTGCAGGAGGCAGGGTTTTAGATTTTTGGATCATTGCAATCTCTTCTGGGGCAGTTGGGACCTGTACAGATTGGATGGGTTGCACCTGAACTCGAGGGGGAGCAATATCCCTGCAGGTAGGTTTGCTAGCATGGTTCGGGAGGGTTTAAACTAATTTGCTAGGGGGATGGGATCCAGAGCGATAGAGCAGTGAAAGAAGTGGGTGGATTAAAGCCAGATCTAACACATCGAGAGGATTTGAGGAAAAAGAACCAGAATAAAGGGTGTAAAGGTAGGAAGGTAGAAGGGCTAAAGTGCGTGTACTTCAATGCAAGAAGCATCAGGAACAAAGGTGATGAACTGAGATTTCGGATACATACATGGAATTATGACGTAGTGGCCATTATCGAGACTTGGCTGGGATCAGAGCATGACCGGATTCTCAATATTCCTGGAATTCAGGGCTTTAAAAGAGATATAGAGGGGGATAAAAGGGGAGGAGGGTGGCATTACTGGTCAGGGATACTATTACAGCCATAGAAAGGGTGGGTAATGTAGCAGGATCCTCTTTTGGGTCAGTATGGATGGAAGTCAGGAACAGGAAGGGAGCAGTGACATTATTGGTAGCAGCAGAGATACCGAGGAGCAGATTGGAAGGCAGATTTTGAAAGGGTGCAAAAATATCATGGCTTATTTCATTATTCACTTCAGTTTGAAAGAAAATGATCAAAAAAATTTGATGCTCTGGAGATGCAACATGGTCACGTGTAGAAAACAACATACAGATTCAAACTCAACCGGATGGTAAATTCATTTTGTTTTTTTTTTCCCTGTAGAGGAAATACTGAATGAGAAAGAATCAGGTAAATGGATCCCCTTAAATTCTGAAAGAGTATACAGTGTCCATGTGTTAATGAGTGAAGGGACATGGATTTATTGTACAGCAGGATTAATTTCAGGCTTGCAAAAAACCCAATGCTGTGCAATTAATTACATCTATCATTTCCCGCACAGCATAAATCCATAATCATATTATTCATTATATAAACCAGCATACTGTCCATTTCTTAATTCTCTAGCAAGATCGAATGTGCTCTTATTTCAGTAGGCATGATCACCCTCAGAAACAGTTTCAAAATCTAGCCTGTCAACCGAAATAAACATAATTAGCGAATTTTTAGTACTGAGAAAGAACGGCTAAACATAATACCATTCAATTGGATAGAATGGGATAGAACTTTCTTGTCATTGGTTTAGACAACGAGGTTGTGGTCGCACTGAAATCTGTACAAAACAGCGATTTAAAATTCATGCGACTTACTTAAACATAAAATCATGTAAATAAATGCATCCAGTGTCTTCGATGGTCAATATTGAATATCAAAGTCCTTTAGCAAGTCAGCATGTAGTATTATTCAGCTTCACAGCGAGCTTCGGTAAAAATCTGTCGTTTCTTTATTATTGTTTTGGCTAAGATGCTTCGGTATCTCCTAACAGATGGTAGTAGATTCAACAGACAGTGTCGGGGATGGGATGGATCTTTAAAGATGTTAAAAGGCGAGGCCGAGGCGTAGAGAGGTGTAGATTGTCTTCAGCCAGTTGAGTTTCAGTGACTTGTTGAACATAGAACATAGAACATCGAATAGTACAGAACAGTACAGGCCCTTCGGCCCACAATGTTGTGCCGACCTTCTCACTCTGCCTCCCATATAACCCCCCACCGTAAATTGAGAAGTGCCACAGTGACATTCCGTGAGTCAGAATGCTTTCCATCACACATCGAGGTGGCCAGCTATTTCGGAGGCAAATTAGCTCTCCTTAAACATCTCAGGTTTTCTCTTTTTGTCGAGGTTGTGGTGACGGCCAAAACAACTCCTCTGTGATGTTTAACCCCAAAAGCTTGAAACTGGAGACCCTTTCCACTTCCTCACATTTATGATTACTGGACCTCTTGCCCTTCTGAAGTCAATTATGATTTATTTCGTCATTTTGATGTTGTGACAGGTTGTGGTTCCTACACTAATCGAACAGTTTCACTATCTCTTTTCTACATTCAGATTCGTTATTGGTTGTGATTGGATTTACCACAGTTGCGTCGTCTGCAAATTTGATGATTGGGTTTGCAGCAGGAGTACAAGTGTAGTTATAGGATGAAGCGAAATTAAAGAAGTGGGGCCCATACATACATCAGCGGGATACCAATTTTCAGGGTTGGGAGGGGGGATTGTTAATGTACATTTGCCGAGTTTCACCTTCTGGGTACGACTAGTGAGGAAGAGAAAGATCTAGTTGCAGGTTAATCTATTGAGATATCTACCTTGAGATTTGTCAGCTTATTGGCAGCCTCAAAGGAAGAAATGGAAAATAACTCATTTTAAAAAGACTAACAAACATTCAATGCACAGAGAGAGAGAGAGAGAAAACAAACTCAAATAGTCAAAGTATCGAAGTAAGCAAGAGCATTCAGAACTAAAATGAGTCCATAGTAACGAAGTCATGAGAACCTGGAGCAGACCCGCAGCCTGAGCCTCGTTTCATCACACAGTAGAACAAAACTGAGCTGAGAAACACCATGTCCGGAGCAGTTCGAGCAAGCCAAAGCGTCAGCCTCAGTGCACCGGAGAGCGAGCAAACACCATGGAGCAGTGAGCCGGAAAGCCTCGATCCTCGCTTTCGGTCCCAACACCCAGCTTTATCGGTCCACCCAGCCCGGAGTTAAAATTGTCCAAACACCGCAACTTCAATGTTTGTTCAGTGTGGGCTCATTCCCTCCGTCCGATGTTGAGGCCCTCATCACTGGCTCTTGATCGTTCTTAACGAACAACGAAGCTGTTTAACCCTTTGCCTCGTCTGGCGTTAACATGAGAAGAGCAGGAGAGTTCCGCTTTTTAATCTGATATGGTTCTGATGTCTTCCCAAGTACACCAGAGATCGGTATGTTTCAGACTATACTGTATATCGATATTTGACGGTCTTGAGATGTCTCTGAAGATTCGATCGGGCTTCCGTGCATATTTAGGCATCACCGGAAGCTAAACAGTTTCAAGAGCTTCGAGCTAGTTCCGTACCTTGTTCATCCTTGACTTCTTGTTCGGGAATACCCGGGTGTTCTGGTGCTGATGACATTGCCTACGCAGAATTTGATGTAGCGCATACAGATGGTTGTTCATTCCTTTAAGTCAATGCCGGAATCGTTCCAGGTTTGTTATGCAAGCAGATCCTCAAAGTAATCTTGATGACTGGAAATGGCTCCCTCGGGAAGCACCGTCATTGAGCTGTGGGTTGATTTCTCCTTCCTTCTTTTCATCTGGTCTGTATACGGGGATCCGATGTAAAGACAGGTCAATAGATAATCCCTGGTGCATATGCGCCGCCTGCTATATTGGTCTACACCTGGGAGTTGAAGTGCACCTGGCCCTTGTATGGCAACTCACATTCCGATTAATTTAGGAAATAAATGTAAGGTTAGCATGATTAAAATCTCCAGATACTATTAAGGCAGAATCAGATTGAGCAGCTAGTTGTTTAAAAATAGAATCATGCATTTGAGCTAATGCTAACTTGGTGTTGTCTCCTGGAGGTATATAAACAGCTATAATATAAACAGCAATGATTTATCTCGCTATGTGTAATGGTCTGCACTTTGTCATTCGGTATTCCATATTGGGACTGCAGTAAATTTCATAACGTGAGTGTTTGAAAGTGCTTTTAGCAAAGCAAAATATCCTTTTATTTTTAGGATATGAGAAGTGGCTTCAAGTTTTGGTCCTTGAAAGCATCTAAGTGCCATTAGTAGGCAAAAAATATATTACAGATGAAGTCGGAAATGTATTCTGTCATATATGTTATGAGTTTCAAATTTACATGTGGATGAGTCTGGAAACATAATGATAAACATTCAACACTTTACTAAACGCTATTGAAATATAACCATATTAGTTGGTTGGGGCTAACACGGCTGGTCCAACATCATGCCCGAGGTAAATTAGCTATGGTAATGCATTATATTCTTTTTTGTATGGAGGGTATTGCATTAGTAATCAATGTATAGACACTTGTGAGAGAATGGTCTCCAGCAAAATAAAAAAAACGGAGTTGAATAGGTATGTTTACCTTTCCAGATACCAAAAAAGGACAGATAGAGGAAAAGCACATTATTTTACGCTATCATTTTTGTTAAGAAGCATATTATATGGTATCAGGCCTTAAAAAGAGAACCGTTTAAACCATACTTCAGACTCAAATTATATAGGAACAATTAGACAGGAATGTTCCGGAGGATTATGATACATGGGTTTAGAAGGTATGGCATATGTACGAGGGGTAATTGATAAGTTCGTGGCCTAAGGTAGAAGAGTTAACTTGAGAAAACCTAGCATATTTATTTTTCAACATAGTCCCCTCCTACATGTACACACTTAGTCTGGCGGTCGTGGAGCAGATGGATCCCTGCTTTGTAGAAGTGGTCCATTGCAGGGATTATTGATAAGTTCCTGGCCTACGGTAGAAGGAGATGAGTTATACCGCTCTCATTACATGATGTGTGCAGTTCAACTCTTTGAGTGATTATGCTGAAAGTTTGAAGTTTCTCCTGCTCCTTCTACTTTGGGCCACGAATTTATCAATCAGCCATGCTGTGGACCACAGCTGGAGGTCCAAGACGTCACTTCTACAAAGAAGGGATCCGTATGCCCCACGACCGCTGGACCAAGTGTGTAAATGTAGGAGAAATAAATGTGCTAGGTTTTCTAAAATTGACTCCTTCTACCTTAGGCCACGAACTTATCAATCACCCCTCGTAATGTATTAGTTTACTTTTAAACTGTAGACACAAAATGTAACGATTCCTTTTACCTCCATGCTACTGTAGATGAAATCGAAAATTAACATATTTACCGAATTCCAGTGTAACATTTGAAAAAAATTGCTGGTTATATTTGAATAGTCGGCATATATCAGATCAGTGTACATTGAATTTACAGCGGGTAATATGTCATACTTGTTGGACAGTTAGCTTGCATCAGATAAAATGTTCACATTCCGGTTGCATAAAGGAACCATGTTAAATTTGTAGTGGTTACTGTGAATATTCGGTGTTAATGAATTTAAAGAAGAACTCAGTATTCTAATTGTCACATAACACTGTAATATGCGCAACGAGGACAAGAAACAAATGTTCAGAATTGAATATTGCATAAAAATATTAAGAATATACTAGGACCTGCATAATGCTCATAAAATCTGTAACTTCATTCCAGATATTAAAAGATTGAAAAAGCTTCTCACTATTGGAGGTCAGGATATGAAAATTTTAGGTTAGAATGATAAAGAGGAATATAAATTGGAATTATATTAATAATTAACACCGCTTTGCCTGCAAAAGTGTTTCCGGATTTTACACAGAATTTATTTAAGCTATTTCTTATTGATAATCTCTATCCCTCAAACATGTTTAAAATGTTAAACATAAGAAAAATATTGTTTCAGCAGTATTGGCAGCATAATTGTTTGAATTCTCTTCCAGCTTCGACAGAAGGTGATAAACGTTGTCGTCTAGTTCAAC